>NC_088226.1:55629510-56229510 GCF_036934945.1 Oncorhynchus masou masou
ACAATAACTTATTACCATACTCTTACTGTGCTACCTGAGCTGTTATTAAGTGCTACCCTCTAGCCTCCTCACTCTCTCCATGATTTCTTGCCTGCTTCAAGCAAACTGCTACCTCACTAATCCCCCTCCTCCTCCTTCCTGTCTCTCCTCCTGTCTTATCTTATCTCCCATCTCTTGATTCTGATTTGCAACTTAGGGGAGGATATGAGAGGATTAGCTTTAGATTCTCTTCTCCTCAGCAGCATAAGGCCATGTGGTCCTGACTGGCAGGCTGAATGGATTTCCTATGTAGTCTGGGTAACACATTTCTGTCACTCTCAACCAACCACCACCAGCTCCCTGCTCCTACCTTTTGAATATGTCGCGTGTCATAGAGTGGGGCAAAAAAGTATTTCGTCAGTCACCAATTGTGCAAGTTCTCCCACTTAAAAAGATGAGAGAGGCCTGTAATTTTCAGTATAGGTACACTTCAACTATGACAGACAAAATGAGAAAAAAAATTGTAGGATTTTTTATGAATTTATTTGCAAATTATGGTGGAAAGTAAGTATTTGGTCAATAACCAAAGTTTATCTCAACACTTTGTTATATACCCTTTGTTGGCAATGACAGAGGTCAAACGTTTTCTGTAAGTCTTCACAAGGTTTTCACACACTGTTGCTGGTATTTTGGCCCATTCTTCCATGCAGATCTCCTCTAGAGCAGTGATGTTTCGGGGCTGTTGCTGGGCAACACGGACTTTCAACTCCCTCCAAAGATTTTCTATGGGGTTGAGATCTGGAGACTGGCTAGGCCACTCCAGGACCTTGAAATGCTTCTTACGAAGCCACTCCTTCGTTGCCCGGGCGGTGTGTTTGGGATCATTGTCATGCTGAAAGACCCAGCCACGTTTCATCTTCAATGCCCTTGCTGATGGTAGGCTTTGTTACTTTGGTCCCAGCTCTCTGCAGGTCATTCACTAGGTCCCCCCGTGTGGTTCTGGGATTTTTGCTCACCGCTCTTGTGATAATTTTGACCCCACGGGGTGAGATCTTGCGTGGAGCCCCAGATCGAGGGAGATTATCAGTGGTCTTGTATGTCTTCCATTTCCTAACAATTGCTCCCACAGTTGATTTCTTCAAACCAAGCTGCTTACCTATTGCAGATTCAGTCTTCCCAGCCTGGTGCAGGTCTACAAATTGTTTCTGGTGTCCTTTGACAGCTCTTTGGTCTTGGCCATAGTGGAGTTTGGAGTGTGACTGTTTGAGGTTGTGGACAGGTGTCTTTTCTACTGATAACAAGTTCAAACATGTGCCATTAATATAGGTAACGAGTGGAGGACAGAGGAGCCTCTTAAAGAAGAAGTTACAGGTCTGTGAGAGCCAGAAATCTTGCTTGTTTGTAGGTGACCAAATACTTATTTTCCACCATAATTTGCAAATAAATTCATAAAATATCCTACAATGTGATTTTCTGGATTTTTTTCTTCTCATTTTGTCTGTCATAGTTGAAGTGTACTTATGATGAAAATTACAGGCATCTCATCTTTTTAAGTGGGAGAACTTGCACAGTTGGTGGCTAACTAAATACTTTTTTGCTCCACTGTATATATATTTTTTAACATGACAAATTTGAGGGGGCATGTGCGCCTGTGCCCCCTGTGGGCTTGACGCCTCTGTGTGTATGTTTTTGTTTAATCCCGAGCACCTCACCTCAGGCATTAAAAAGGTGGCTTAGTTTTGGATGCGGGATATTGATATTTACGGTAAAATCCCCCACGTTACATATTAGCTTATACTGGTTGGGTGTGAAACTTACCAACCTTTACTTTTAACATACAAAGCATAAGTAGCTATTCATCATTGTACCATTTAATTTGACTGACATGTATCTGTGTTCCAAACATACAGTGGCAAGAAAATGTATGTGCACCCTTGGAAATACCTGGATTTCTGAATAAAGTGGTCATAAAATTTGATCTGATCTTTATCAAGGTCACAACAATAGACTAACACAGTCTGCTTAAACTAATAACACACAAACAATTATATGTTTTCATGTCTTTATTGAACACACCGTGTAAACACTCACAGTGCAGGGTGGAAAAAATATGTGAACCCTTGGATTTAATAACTGGTTGACCCTCCTTTGGCAACAACGTTTTCTGTAGTTGCGGATCAGACCTGCACAACAGTCAGGAGGAATATTGGACCATTTCTCTTTCCAAAACTGTTTCTGCTCAGTAATATTCTTGGTATGTCTGGTGTGAACTGCTCTCTTGAGGTCAGGCCACAGCATCTCAATCGGGTTGAGGTCATGGCTCTGACAGGGCCACTCCAGAAGGCGTATTTTCTTCTATTGAAGCCATTCTGTTGTAGATTTTTGGTTTTGGTCGTTGTCCTGTTGCATCACACAACTTCCATTGAGCTTCAATTGGCAGACCGATAGCCTAACCTTCTCCTACAAAATGTCTTGATAAACTTGGGAATTCATTTTTACGTCGATGATAGCAAGCTGTCCATGCCCTGAGGTAGCAAAGCAGCTCCAAACCATGATGCTCCCTCCACCATACTTTACAGTTGGGATGAGATTTTGATGTTGGTGTGCTGTGCCATTTTTTCTCCACATATAGTGTTGTGTATTCCTTCCAAACGACTCAACTGTAGTTTGATCTGTCCAAAGAATATTTAGGATTCTAGGATTCTTCTTAACTTCATTGAGCATTCTGCACTGTGCTCTTGCAGTCATCTTTGCAGGACAGCCACTCCCTGGGAGAGTAGCAACAGTGCTGACTGTTATAGACAATTTGTCTTACAGTGGACTGATGAACATCAAGGCTTTTAGAGATACTTCTGTAACCCTTTCCAGCTTTATGCAAGTCAATTCTTAATCTTAGGTCTGAGATCTCTTTTGTTCGAGGCATGGTTCACATCAGGCAATGCTTCTTGTGAATAGCAAACTCTAATTTTGTGAGTGTTTTTTATAGGGCAAGGCAGTTCTAACCAACATCTGGTAGTCTCTATGGGGGTGCCACAGGGTTCAATTCTTGGGCCGACTCTTTTCTCTGTATACATCAATGATGTCGCTCTTGCTGCTGGTGATTCTCTGATCCATCTCTATGCAGACGACATCATTCTGTACACCTCTGGCCCTTTTTTGGACACTGTGTTAACTAACCTCCAGACGAGCTTCAATGCCATACAACTATCGTTCCGTGGCCTCCAACTGCTCTTAAATGCAAGCAAAACTCTTCAACCGATCGCTGCCCACACCTACCCACCCGTCCAGCATCACTACTCTGGACGGTTCTGACTTAGAATATGTGGACAACTACAAATACCTAGGTGTCTGGTTAGACTGTAAACTCTCCTTCCAGACTCACATTAAGCATCTCCAATCCAAAATTAAATCTAGAATCGGCTTCCTATTTCACAACACAGCATCCTTCACTCATGCTGCCAAACATACCATAGTAAAACTGACCATCCTACCGATCCTTGACTTCGGCGATGTCATTTACAAAATAACCTCCAACACTCTATTCAGCAAATTGGATGCAGTCTATCACAGTGCAATCCGGTTTGTCACCGATGCCCCATATACTACCCACCACTGTGATCTGTATGCTCTCGTTGGCTGGCCCTCGCCAAACCCACTGGCTCCAGGTTATCTATAAGTCATTCCTAGGTAAAGCCCCACCTTATCTCGGCTCACTGGTCACCATAGCAGCACCCACCCACAGCACACGCTCCAGCAGGTATATTTCACTGGTCACACCCAAAGCCAATTCCTCCTTCGGCCACCTTTCCTTCCAGTTCTCTGCTGCCAATGACTTGAACGAACTGCAAAAATCACTGAAGCTGGAGACTCATGTCTCCCTCACTAGCTTTAAGCACCAGCTGTCAGAGCAGCTCACAAATCACTGCACCTGTACATAGCCAATCTGTAAACAGCCCAACCAACTACCTCATCACCATATTGTTATTTATTTTGCTCCGTTGCACCCCAGTATCGCTACTTGCACATTCATCTTCTGCACATCTATCACCCCAGTGTTTAATTTGCCATACTGTAATAATTTTGCCACTATTGCCTATTTATTGCCTCACCCTTCTTATCCTACCTCATTTGAATACATGTATATATACTTTCTCTATTGTATTATTGACTGTATGTTTGTTTATTTCATGTGTAACCCTGTGTTGTTGTTTGTGTTGCACTGCTTTGCTTTATCTTGGCCAGGTCGCAGTTGTAAATGAGAACTTGATCTCAACTAGCCTACCTGGTTAAATAAAGGTATATATATATTTTTTAAAGATGAAGATCAGATCAAATTTGATGAACAATTTATGCAGAAATCCAGGCAATTCTAAAGGGTTCACATACTTTTTTCCTTTCACTGTAATTGTTCACGCATTGTTCACGCATTTTCATCAGCAATTTATGCTCTTTCTCCCTCTTCCTCTGCCTGTTCCCTCTGCTTCTTGTTTGAGAGTTGTGTTGTGCTCCAGAGAGAGCCTCCCTCCTTCCTGCCATGGCCAGGCACAGTGCATGGAGCCCAGGGATGTTGTGCTCAGTGCAGGGGGATCGGGGTCACCCCTGTTGTTGTCTGGATCCAGTTGGTGCCACTTGGTTAAGGGGTTTTAATCACGTTGACAGGGGCCTAGGATGGAGGGTCCATTCTACTACCTGATCCCTCTGATGAAGTGGAGAGACACTGATGGGCTGATGTTGCTTTCCACAACAATATAATTCCCTGATGCCCTGAGCTAATTTCACAGCCATTTGGAGGAGGAGATCATTTTGTTCAATTATTCCCCCTTTAACACAGAACTACACTACCGGTCAAAAGTTTTAGAACACCTACTCATTCAAGGGCTTTTCTTTATTTTGACTATTTTCTCTATAAAGAATAACCCTTTAATGAGTAGGTGTTCTGAATCTTTTGACCAGTAGTGTCAATATAAATAAAATAATATGCAGTATGTACACAAACAATATCAATAACGATAGTGATATACAAGGTAGTTGTATGCATATAATCAGAGGTAAAGTGGCTGAGCAGCAGGATAAAAAAATAAATAGTAGAAGCAACGTACGGCGTGTGTTAGGAGTGAGTCATTTGAATAGAGGCACTGCAGATAGTGCTGATGATTGGTCCGTCTGAACCACGCATGAACAGGGAATCTATGTTCGGAGAGCCTGTTTCTGTCCTGCCCTTGACTTTGGTGTAGGGCACGTGATGTCAATATCCTCTTCGTCGCAAAACTCCTTGAACTTCTCAAAAATATACGTTTCTCTAACTGTGTCCAGTCCAGGTGGTGCTTGTACAGGCAGACCATCTATGGGAGGAAGGATGTTAGTGTTCACTTTCTACCAAAGTGTTTGTGTCCTGGGTGGCATCCTGGTAATACTATTGCATTATCCTCTGCGTAGTTGTTGATGAAGTTCACCACTCGCTGCAAGTCCTCATGCTTCAGGTGTAACCTGTGCTTGCTTGGGCCAGCTCTCTTTTTGATGGGAGGGATTATACTATTCTCTTTGTATGACTTGTGGAGGACAGTTAGGCGTGATGCTGAAAGACAAATTCCAGACACTAACGTTACACACACTTCATACATGTAAGTTCATGTTAGCTAGCAAGTCAGTCACCTAACCTCCACTAACGTTAGCTAGCTAACAGCAAGCTTTAACTTAATATTACATTTAATATTACCATTAGCTAGCTAGCTAAAACATGAACTAAAATCCCAATCCATAGAGTAACGTTAGCAAGCCAGCCATCGAACTCCAGCTGGCTAACTAACAGCAAGCTTTAACTAGCAATACAAAACGATTGTCATAGCTCGCTAAAGTTAATCAAAATAAGTTCAATGTTAGATTCTTCCCCGTATACATGGACAAAATATTATTTTATTAAATAAGACGTCCTGTGTCATTTCCGTTTAGTTTGAACAGCTTGTTTGGCCCGTTGTATCAAATCACTCTGGTTCACACTGACCATGTGCAATACCATAATAATCATCAGATCTTTCTCCATCTCTGTCACCAATACCATGGTTTTCCTTAGTTTGAAGATGTAATCCGGATACATGTGTTATGCACAACAGCATTCTGTGTTCTCTTTTCGACTCTTTATGCATTTGCAATCAAACAGCAGAATTCCATTAATCTCCTTATCACACAGAATGCTTATTACACAGATTTCAAAACTAAGGTCAACTTCTTCCGTGACAACAACACTGTTGATTGTCGCCATTTCTTCTCCATCACTGTCATCAGAAGACTCTAAAATGTCTTCTTCAATGAAAATGTTTTTACCTAAATCAGGGATTTCCTCATCACCTGATTCATTTTCAGAGTCAGAGAGAGTCAGCATGGCACGATCGTCCTCCAGAAAGTAGTCCATTACAACTTTTTCTCACTGACCTTTGTCGATAGTGCTTGATAAATTCAGGGCAGCAATGTTATTGAGAGCAGTAGCAATATATTTGTTGACTTTGTTGTCCTTAAGCCATTTTGCCACAACTTTGGAAGTATGCTTGAGGTCATTGTCCATTTGGAAGACCCATTTGCGACCAAGCTTTAACTTCCTGTCTGAGGTCTTGAGATGTTGCTTCGATATATCCACATTGTCCTTCCTCATGATGATGTCATCTATTTTCAGTCCCTTGTGCAGCAAAGCACCCCTACAACATGATGCTGCCACCCTGTTCTTCACAGTTGGGATGGTGTTCTTCGGCTTGCAAGCCTCCCCCTTTTTCCTCCAAGCAGAACGATGGTCATTATGGCCAAACAGTTCTATTTTTGTTTCATCAGACCAGAGGACATTTCTCCAAAAAGTACAATCTTTGCTCCCATGTGCAGTTGCAAGCCGTAGTCTGGCTTTTTTATGGCGGTTTTGGAGCAGTGGCTTCTTGCTTGCTGAGCGGCCTTTCAGGTTATGTCGATATAGGACTCGTTTTACTGTGGATATAGATACTTTTGTACCTGTTTCCTCCAGCATCTTCACAGGGTCCTTTGCTGTTGTTCTGGGATTGATTTGCACTTTTCGCACCAAAGTATGTTCATCTCTAGGAGACAGAACGAGTCTGGTATGACGGCTGCATGGTCCCACTGTGTTTATACCTGCGTACTATTGTTTGTACAGATGAACGTGATACCGTCAGGTGTTTGGAAATTGCTCCCAAGGATGAACCAGACTTTTTTTCTGAGGTCTTGGCTGATTTCTTTTGATTTGTGATGTCAAGCAAAGAGGCACTGAGTTTAAAGGTTGGCCTTGAAAATACATCCAATTGACTCAAATTATGCCAATTAGCCTATCAGAAGCCATGACATAATTTTCTGGAATTTTCCAAGCTGTTTAAAGTCACAGTCAACATTGTGTATGTAAATTTCTGACCCACTGGAATTGTGATACAGTGTATTATATGTTAAATAATCTGTCTGTAAACAATTGTTGGGAAAATGACTTGTGTCATGCACAAAGTAGATGTCCGAACCGACTTGTCAAAACTATAGTTTGTTAGCAAAAAAATAGTGGAGTGGTTGAAAAACGAGTTTTAATGACTCCAACCTAACTTCCGACTTCAACTGTATGTATATATAGTACCAGTCAAAAGTTTGGACACACCTACTCATTCAAGGTTTTTTCTTTATTTTTACTATTTTCTACATTGTAGATGTAATGAACACGATGGGAGACAGAGATTTGGTTTCAAGCACAGGGCGCAGCAGGTGTTTATTGTAAAGGACCGCAGGAGGAGGCAGGTAGCTGGGTCCAGGGGCATGCAGAAGGTCATACACAGGGTCCAAAAATGCAACAGTACAGGCAAGGAAAAGGCTAGAAACTAACATATTCTTGGAGATCAGGCAATAGGTTGATAACAGGACATCCGATAGGCTAAAGTTCAGGCAGGGAACAGGCAAAAGGCGTCGTTAGTGAGGCAGGAAAAAACTATCATACACGAGAGGAGTAAATTATGGGGGGAGGGGGGGGTGCTCCGACTAGAAGTGTGTCACAAAACAATCAATACCTCACATTGATGAGGTGCAAAGAACTGAATTTAATAGTGACATACAGATGTGTGAACAGGTGATCAGAATTCAGGTGATTGGGATCTGGAGAGTGAGCTGCGTTCAGGTGATCTATGTGTTTGAGAGTGTGAGCTGGAAAGTGGGCTGCGTTCAGGGGATCTATGTGTTTGAGAGTGTGAGTTGGAATTAGTTGGAAGAACACCAAAAAAGTGTTAAACAAATCAAAAAATATATGAGATTCTTCAAAGTAGCCCCCTTTGCCTTGATGACAGCTTTGCACACTCTTGGCATTCTCTCACCAGCTTAATGAGGAATGCTTTTCCAACAGTCTTAAAGGGGTTTCCACATATGCTGAGGACTTGTTGGCTGCTTTTCCTTCACTCTGCAGTCCAACTCATTCCAAACCATCTCATTTGAGTTGAGGTTGTGTGATGGTGGAGGCCAGGGCTTCTGATGCAGCACTCCATCACTCTCCTCCTTGGTGAAATAGTCCTTACACAGCCTGGTGATGTGATTTGGGTCATTGTCCTGTTGAAAAACAAATGATAGTCCCATTAAGTGCAAACCAGATGGGATGGCGTATCGCTGCAGACTGCTGTGGTAGCCATGCTGGTTAAGTGTGCCTTGAATTCTAAATAAATTACAGACAGTGTCACCAGCAAAGCATCTCCACACCATCACACCTCCTCCTACATGCTTCACAGTGGGAACAACACATGCAGAGATCATCTGTTAACCTACTCTACATATCACAAGGACACAGCGGTTGGAACCAAAAATCTAAAATTTGGACTCATCAGACCAAAGGACAGATTTCTATCGGACTAATGTCAAATGCTCGTGTTTTTTGGCCCAGGCAAGTCTCTTTTTCTTATTGGTGTCCTTTTGTGGTGGTTTCTTTGCAGCAATTAGACCATGAAGGCCTGATTCACGCAGTCTCCTCTGAACAGTTGATGTTGAGATGTGTCTGAACTCTGTGAAGCATTTATTTGGGCTGCAATCTGAGATGCAGTTAACTCTAAAGAAATAATCCTCTGCAGCTGGGGTAACTCTCAGTTACTAGAGCGTTGGACTAGTAACCGAAAGGTTGCAAGTTCGAATCCCCGAGCTGACAAGGTACAAATCTGTCGTTCTGCCCCTGAACAGGCAGTTAACCCACTGTTCCTAGGCTGTCATTGAAAATAAGAATTTGTTCTTAACTGACTTGCCTAGTTAAATTAAAATAAAAAGGAACCTTTATTTAATTAGGCAAGTCAGTTAAGAACAAATTCTCATTTACAATGACGGCCTACCACGGCCAAACCCTAACCTGGACGACGCTGGGCCAATTGTGCACTGCTCTATGGGACTCCCAATTATGGCCGGTTGTGATACAGCCTGGCATCAAATCAGGGTCTGTAGTGATTCCTCTATCACTGAGAGGCAGTGCCTTAGATCGCTGCGCCACTCGGGAGCTTGTTTCTCTTTGCTTATTTGAGCTGTTCTTGCCATAATATGACCTTTTTTTTACCAAATAGGGCTATCTCTGTATACCACCCCTACCTTGTCACAACACAACTGATTGGCTCAAACACATTAAGAAGAAAATAAATTCCACAAATTAACTTTTAACAAGGCACACTTGTTAATTGATATGCATTCCATGTGACTACCTCATGAAGCTTGTTGAGAGAATGCCAAGAGTGTTCAAAGCTGTCATCAAGGCAAAGGTTGGCTTCTTTGAAGAATCTAAAATCAAAAATGTATTTTTATTTGTTTTTGGTTACTACTTGATTCTATGTGTGTTATTTATAGTATTGATGTATTCACTATTATTCTACAATGTTGAAAATAATACAAATAAAAACCCTTGAATGAGGAAGTGTGTCCAAATCTTTGACTGGTACTGTATATATTTACCCCAAAATATATGGGGATGGGAAATTATGCAGACAATTACATTGATATAATATAAAAATCTATCTGCAATTTTGAAGCTGATCTACCTCCTAATTTTTACAACAACATAAAAAAAATAATAATAAAGGTTACAGGTATATATGGTAGACGCTTGACTGTGTCTCTCATTGTGGATTGGACTGTATGGGGCCATAAGCAAACAATAAAGGGCTCATCCAGAGGCAGTACTCCTAGAGGCTGGTGATTTTAATGCAGGAAAACCGCATGCCATCTGTGCAGCTGGAGGCAAAAAAACTCTAAATCACCTTTACTCCACACACAGAGATGCATACAAAGCTCTTCCTCGCCCTCCATTTGGAAAATCTGACCATAATTCTATCCTCCTGATTCCTGCTTACAAGCAAAATCTCAAACAGCATTTACCAGTGACGCGCTTAATACAGAAGTGGTCAGATGAAGCGGATGCTCAGCTTCAGGACTTTCGCTAGCACAGACTTGGATCCGGGATTCATCCGATGGCATTGAGGAGTTTGCCTCATCAGTCACCGGCTTCATTAATAAGTGCATCGCCGACGTCATCCCCACAGTGACAGTACATACATCTCCCATACAAAAGATAGGGATTACAGGCAACATCCGCACTGGAGCTGATGCTTTCAAGGAGCAGGACACCTATAATTTGCTCAGGATGACTGTGTGATCACACTGTCTCCGTCGCCGATGTGAGTAAGTCATTTTTGATTGTATTTTTTTAATGATAATTTGTTTTGTACATGTTACCCCTTTTTCTCCCCAATTGGTAGTTACAGTCTTGTCCCATCGCTGCAACTCCCGTACGGACTCAGGAGAGGCGAAGGTCGAGAGCCATGCTTCCTCCAAATCATGACCCTGCCAAGCTGCACTTCTTCTTGACACACTGCTCGCATAACCCGGAAGCCAGCTACACCAATGTGTCAGAGGAAACACTGTACAACTGGCGACTGAAGTCAGCGTGCATGTGACCAGCCTGCCACAAGGAGCCGCTAGAGCGTGATGGGACAAGAAAATCCTGGCCGGCCAAACCCTCCCCAAACCCGGACGAAGCTGGACCAATTGTGTGCCGCCTCATGGATCCCCCGGTCGTGGCCAGCTGTGACACAGTGATGCTTTTAGCACTGCGATGCAGTGCCTTAGACCGCTGCAGCACTCGAGAGGCCAGTAATACTTTTAAACAGGTTAACATTCAGAAGGCTGCAGGGCGAGACGGATTACCAGGATGTGTAACCGGTCTGAAATGACTAGTTAGTTAGCGGGGTGCGCGCTAACAGTGTTTAAATCGGTGACGTCACTTGCTCTGAGAATTTGAAGTAGCAAGGGCCGTGGCTTTTGTGGAGCCATGAGTAACGATGCTTAGTGGGAGGCAGTTGTTGCTGTGTGCAGACGATCCCAAGTTCGAGCCCAGGTAGGGGTGAGGAGAGGGGTGGAAGCAATACAGTTACATTGATGCTGTTGACCCGGATCACTGGTTGCTGTGGAGAAGGAGTGGGTGAGTGTAACCGGTGTGAAATGGCTAGTTAGTTAGCGGGGTGTGCGCTAACAGTGTTTAAATCGGCGATGACACTTGCTCTGAGACCTTGAAGTAGTTTTTCCCCTTGCTCTGCAAGGGCTGCGGCTTTTGTTGAGCGATGGGTAACGACGCTTCGTGGGAGGCAGTTGTTGATGTGTGCAGAGGATCCCTGGTTCGAGCCCAGATAGGGGCGAGGAGAGGGGTGGAAGCAATACAGTTACAGATGCATTCTCATAGCATGGGATGACCAGGTGGCAAGTGTCTACACTGACATTTTAAACCTCTCCCTGTCCCAGTCTGTAATACTTAGATGTTTCAAGGAGACCACCATAGTCCCTTTGCCTAAGAACACCGAGGTAACCTGTCTAAATGACTATCGAGCCGTAGCACTCACTTCTGTAGCCATGGCTCACATCAACACCATCATCCCAGAAACCCTGGACCCACTCCAATTCGCATACCGCCCCAACAGATCCACAGGTGACGCAATCTCTATAGCACTCCACACTGCCCTTTCCCACCTGGACAATAGGAACACCTACGTGAGAATGCTGTTCATTGATTGCATTGACTATCTACGTTTAACACCATAGTGCCCTCCAAGCTCAACACTAAACTAAAGACCCTGGGACTGAACCCCTCCCTCTGTGTTTATGTGATAGACAGTAATTCGGTGGGTTATGGGTATTTATGGTATATGCTTGACTGTGTGCGTACATCTCTCATTGTGGACTATTGAAGATAGAGATACAGATAGAAAGATAGAGATTGATTGAGGTAGGGGGAGGCAAAAGGGAGGAAAGAAATAGAACACAAAGAGGTGTTGATATTGACAGGTTCGGAGTCAGACTGAAGGTAGTCTCATTACACAGCATGTGAGTTGATTGAAAGACTTCAAGTGAATCATCATCCTAAATATTAGTGAAAAATCTGTCTCCTTTCATCCAGTCATAGCTTCAGTGAGGTTTTACAAATGTCTTAATTTGTCAAATTTTTAGTAAGGTACAGCATCTATCTGATGGTAATTCTCTTTATTTTCAAGTCACATATTTTGAGGAGCTTTAATCAAATAGCAATTATTCATCATTTAGCAATATTCTTCCCTGTCATTTTCCCCATCCATATCCTTTCCCCCATTCTTTCCCACCGGAGGTCCTCTCTGTTCCTTCACTACTTTATTTCTCCATTCCCCTCTTTAATTACATTGCTGATTTGCTGTCTAAATCTACTCCCCAGCATAGACTGCTACTCCACCCCTGTACTCTGTGCTTGATAGTGACTGATGAAGGTTGTGCAGCCATTGGCCAATTATAGCCGAGATGTGAATTCCCTGTAATGGATTCCATTACGTTAGCGGACATATTATCTGAAATGACTGAACTCCCTTTGGAGCATCCGTGTTATCTGTTGTCTGACGTGTTTGAAGGCACTTTAATCTACAGCACAATCAAACATACCATCCCCCCAAACATACAGTTAGTAATCTGTGTGCCTGGATCATCTTGGGTCATTATAATGGTCTTGAGTCACTAATAAAGGGCTGTTATAACTGGACTCCACGGGTCAAGGGGCGGGTGGATAAGGAAAAAACAGCTGAAAAATCTAAACTAAACTATAAATAATAAATAATATGGACTCTAAAATTCTGTAAATCATGTTATGTAATTGTGAGCTCAAATGTATTGGTATGAAAGTTGAATTGTAGTTACAGTTGAATTCGGAAGTTTACATACACCTTAGCCAAATACGTTTAAACTGCATTTAAGCCGAGTAATAATTCCCTGTCTTAGGTCAGTTAGGTTCACCACTTTATTTTAAGAATGTGAAATGTCAGAATAATAGTAGAGAGAATGATTTCTTTCAGCTTTGATTTATTTCATCACATCCCAGTGTAATGGCCACTCCAATACCTTGACTTTGTTGTCCTTAAGCCATTTTGCCACAACTTTGGAAGTATGCTTGAGGTCATTGTCCATTTGGAAGACCCATTTGCAACCAAGCTTGAACTTCCTGACTGATGTCTTGAGATGTTGCTTCAATATATCCACATAATTTTTGTACCTCATGATGCCATCTATTTTGTGAAGTGCACCAGTCCCTCCTGCAGCAAAGCACTCCCACAACATGATGCTGCCACCCCCGTGCTTCGCGGTTGGAATGGTGTTCTTCGGCTTGCAAGCCGCCCCCTTTTCCTCCAAATATAACAATGGCCAATATGACTAAACAGTTGTATTTTTGTTTCAGACCAGAGGACATTTCTCCAAAAAGTACGATCTTTGTCCCCATGTGCAGTTGCAAACCGTAGTCTGACTTTTTTATAGCGGTTTTGGAGCAGTGGCTCTTCCTTTCTGAGCGGCCTTTCAGGTTATGTCGATATAGGACTCGTTTTACTGTGGATACAGATACTTTTGTACCTGTTTCCTCCAGCATCTTCACAAGGTCCTTGCTGTTGTTCTGGGATTGATTTGCACTTTTCGTGCCACAGTACGTTCATCTCTAGGAGACAGAACAAGCCTCCTTCCTGAGCGAAATGATTTCTACATGGTCCCATTGTGTTTATACTTGCGTACTATTTATTGTTTGTACAGATGAACATGGTACTTTCAGGCGTTTGGAAATTGTTCCTAAGGATGAACCAGACTTGTGGAGGTCTGCAATTTTTTTTGGAGGTCTTGGCTGATTTCTTTTGATTTTCCCGTGATGTCAAGCACTGCGTTTGAAGGTAGGCCTTGAAATACATCCACAGTTACACTTCCAATTGACTCAGATGATGTAAATAAGCCTATCAGAAGCTTCTAAAGCCATGACATAATTTTCTGGAATTTTCCAAGCTGTTTAAAGGCACAGTCAACTTAGTGTATGTAAACTTCTGACCCACTGGAATTCTGATACAGTGAATTATATGTGAAATAATCTGTCTGTAAACAATTGTTGGAAAAATGACTTGTGTCATGCACAAAGTAGATGTCCTAACCGACTTGCCAAAACTATAGTTTGTTAACAAGAAATTTGCAGTGGTTGAAAAACGAGTTTTAATGACTCCAACCTAAGTGTATGTAAACTTACAACTTCAACTGTATGTGAACAATTTATGATTGTAAAATATAAAAAACTGAAATAAATATTATTTTTAACCATAACATAGACAGCAGAGCGGAGAAGAATCTCTATGGTTACCCTGTGGAGTTGAGCCTTCTGCAGTTTGTGTGTGAGAGAGAATAAGGTAGACGGTGCCTGTCAAAATTAATTGACAGTAGATTTATATGTTATGATGTGTCCTTTTGGTTGTCCTCTTGTTGACATCTTAATTACATCCTCTCAGGGCGTTCTCCGGATGTTCTCAGGATAATTAGTGTATCATTAAAGATTTGGTTGTGATCTGCTGTGTGTATGAACTTGTTCTTCTTGTAAATTGGGATTGAAGTAAAAAGTTATTTCCAGGGAGGCCTAAGTTTGAACTTTTGAACATTCCAAACAGTTGAGAAGTTTAATAGTGAACTTGTGTTTGAAGATAAAATGTTTTGACCTTTTAGAATATGCTTGTTGCCTCTCGTAGAATGAACATGAAAAAGTAATTTCAAGGTAGGCTAGAAATTGCCTGACTATAAGTAAACCTATGGTTTTTAAATTTTTCAATTAGAGAATTCACTGTACAGTGCCTTTGGAATGTTCAGATCCCTTGACTATTTCCACATTTTGTTATTTTACAGCCTTATTCTAAAATGTATCAAATTGTTTTTTCTCCCTCCTCAATCTACACACAATATCCCAAAATGACAAAGCAAAAACAGGTTTTTAGAAATGTTTGCTAATTTATTAAAAATAAAAAACTGAAATAACACATAAGTATTCAGACCCTTTACTCAGTACTTTGTTGAAGCTCCTTTGGCAGCAATTACAGCCTTGAGTCTTCTTGTATATGATGCTACAAGCTTGGCACACCTGTATTTGGGGATTTTCTTCCATTCCTCTCTGCAGATCCTCTCAAGCTCTGTCAGGTTGGATGGGGAGCGTTGATACACAGCTATTTTCAGGTCTCTCCAGATGTGTTCGGGTTCAAGTACGGGCTCTGGCTGGGCCACTCAAGGACATTCAGATACTTGTCCCGAAGCCACTCCTGAGTTGTCTTGGTTGTACTGTATGCTTAGATTCGTTGTTCTGTTGGAAGGTGAACCCCCCTCTCCCAGTCCCTGCCGCTGAAAAACATCCCCACAGCATGATGCTGCCACCACAATGCTTCAGCGTAGGGATGGTGCCAGGTTTCCTCAAGACGTGATGGTTGGTTTCCTCAGACCAGAGAATATTGTTTCTCATGGTCTGAGAGTGTTTATCTGCCTTTTGGCAAACTCCAAGCAGGCTATCATGTGCCTTTTACTAAGGAGCGGCTTCCGTCTGGCCACTCTACCATAAAGGCCTGATTGGTGGAGTGCTGCAGAGATGGTTGTCCTTCTGGAAGTTTCTCCCATCTCCACAGAGGAACTCATGAGTCATGAAGGCAGTCAAATTTCACATGACCATTTAGTCACAGTAATTAGGCTTCTCCAAGCTCTGATGCTGCTTATGTTCATTAGTAGCCTACCAAATTTGCTAACTGCCTGGTACTCAGCACTCTATTGTCCCTCTAACCACTCTAACATGAATGCAAATGTGTTCAAAAATCGATTCAAACACTTCATGAGAGCCCATGAGCTCATGATGCGCAACATTTCTATAGGCTATGCAATTGCACAAGAAAAGAGTGATGGCCTCTACTAAAAAGAGGAGGATCCCATCAGCTTTCTATAGGCTAGGCCTACTATATTTATTTCTCAACTTCCCTGTTTATCTTTACAACAGGAGTATCGCCTACCTGGCTGGCATGAAAATGATCCACGGGAAAAGTGCATAGACATGCATTTTTTCCCACTGCCTCTGTTTTTGAGATGTGCATGGTAATGGTCCATTCTAAATCAAAACAAATTTCACATATATATTATTTAGTATATGTAAAGACAATATTAAATCAAGAATAGTCTGATGGGTGACAATATTTGCCACTGATCCATGTTTAATTTTTCCTTTTCTTTTGTCCGTTTACACACCTGGTTCCCATTTCAATATTATGTTCCTTATTTAACCCTCTGGTTTCCCTTTCTGTTTGTGCGTGATTGTCTTTCGTGTGTTGGAGTTCTATCATGTTTTGTCCTTGTTTGATAACAGGATTTTTGTTACGTTCATGGATTGAGTAAATACAGTGTTTATTTTACTCTTACCTGTGTCCTGCGCCTGACTCCTTCGCTACCTTCTAGACATATGTCTTCCTTTTATCCAGGTGAGCAAGTGTGTGTGGAGTACAATAGAGATTGCAACACCTGTGGATCTGTTGGTGCGGTATACACATTGGAGTGGGTCTAGGGTTTCTGGGATAAGGGTGTTGATGTGAGCCATGACCAGCCTTTCAAAGCATTTCATGGCTACAGACGTGAGTGATGTGGGTCGGTAGTCATTTTGGGAGGTTACCTTAGTGTTCTTTGGCACAGGGACTATGGTGGTCTGCTTGAAACATGTTGGTATTACAGACTCAGGTTGAAAATGTCAGTGAAGACACTTGCCAGTTGGTCAGCGCATGTTCAGAGTACACATCCTGGTAATCCGTCTGGCCCTGCGGCCTTGTGAATGTTGACTTGTTTAAAGGTCTTACCCACATCAGCTGCGGATAACATTATCACACAGTCATCCAGAACAGCTGATGCTCTCATGCATGTTTCAGTGTTACTTGCCTTGAAGCGAGCATAGAAGTTATTTAGCTCATCTGGTAGGCTCGGGTCACTTGGCAGCTCACGGCTCTACTTCACTTTGTAGTCTGTAATAGTTTGCAAGCCCTGCCACATCCGACGAGCATCAGAGCCAGTGTAGTATGATTCGATCTTAGTCCTGTATTGACGGTTTGCTTATTTGATGGTTTGTCGGAGGGTTTAGCGGGATTTCTTATAAACTTCCGGGATAGAGTTCCGCTCCTTGAAAGCAGCAGGTCTACCCTTTAGCTCAGTGTGAATTTTGCCTGTAATCCACGGTTTCTGGTAAGGTCACTGTGGGGACGACATCATCAATGCACTTATTGACAAAGCCAGTGATTGATGTGGTGTACTCCTCAATGATATCGAAAGAATCCCGGAACATATTCGAGTCTGTGCTAGCAAAACAGTCCTGTAGATTAGCATCTGCAGGTGCTTCCTGCTTTAATTTTTGCTTGTAAGCAGGAATCAGGGGAATAGAATTACGGTCAGATTTGCCAAATGGAGGGTGAGGGAGAGCTTGGTATGCGTCTTTGTTTGTGGAGTAAAGGTGGCCTAGAATTTTTTTCCCTCTGGTTGCACATTTAACATCCTGATAGAAATGAGGTAAAACTGATTTAAGTTTCCCTGCAAAGTCCCCTGCCACTAAGAGCGCTCTTAATGAGCATTTTCTTGTTTGCTTATGACGGTATACAGCTCATTGAGTGTGGTTTTAGTGCCAGCATCAGTCTGTGGTGGTATGTAGAAAGCTACAAAAAATACAGATGAAAACTCTCTAGGTAGATAGTGTGGTCTACAGCTTATCATGAGATACTCTACCTCAGGTGAACAACACCTTGAGACTTCCTTAGATATCGTACACCAGCTGTTGTTTACATACAGTATGTACATAGGCCCCCGCCCCGAGTCTTACCAGAGGCTAATTTTCTATCCTGCCAATAGAGTGTATAACCCACCAGCAGTATGTTCTTAATGTCATTGTTCAGCCACGACTTGGGCCTGGTTGGGTGTCTGTAGAATATCCGTCCTGTCCGACTCATTGAATGCAGTTCTGATGTCCAGAAGCTCTTTTCGGTCATAAGAGACGGTAGCAGTAACATTATGTACCAAACAAGTTACGAACAAAGCGAAAAAACAAACAAAATAGCATGGTTAGTTAAGAGCCGATAAGATGGCAGCAATCCTCTCCGGTGCCATCACAACAGTCAACAGTCAATAAGTTCATCGACAACGTCGTCTTCACAGTGACCGTACGTACATATCCCAACCAGAAGCCATGGATTACAGGCAACATCCACATCGAGGTAAAGGCTAGAGCTGCCGCTTTCAAGAAGCGGGACACTAATCCGGACGCTTATAAGAAATCCTGCTATGCCCTCAGATGAACCATCAAACAAGCAAAGCGTCAATACAGGATTAAGATTGAATCCTACTACACCGGCTCTGATGCTCGCTGGATATGGCAGGGCTTGAAAACTTTTACGGACTACGCAGGGAAACCCAGACGTGAGCTGCCCAGTGATGCAGGCCTACCAGACGAGCTAAATGCCTTTTATGCTCCCTTCGAGGCAAGCAACACTGAAGCATGCACGAGAGCACTGGCTGTTCTGGATGACTGTGTGATAACACTCTCGGAAGCCAATGTTAGCAAGACCTTTAAACAGGTCAACATTCACAAAGCCGTGGGGCCAGACGGGTTACTAGGACGTGTACTCAAAGCATGCTCAAAGCATGCGCGGACTTGGCAAGTGTCTTCACTAACATTTTTAACCTCTCCATGATGAATCTGTAATGCCAACATGTTTCAAGCAGACCACCATAGTCCCTGTGTCCAAGGAAGCGAAGGTAACCTGTCTAAATTATTACCACAACGTAGCACTCACGTCAGTAGCCATAAAGTGCTTTGAAAGGCTGGTCATGGCTCACATCAACAGCATCCTCCTGGATACCCTAGACTCACTCCTATTCGCATACCGCCCCAACAGATCCACAGATGACGCAATCTCAATCGCACTAAACACTGCACTTTCCCACCTGGACAAAAGGAACACCTATATGTGAATGCTGTTCATTGACTACAGCTCAGCGTTCAACACTATAGTGCCCACAAAGCTCATCACTAAGCTAAGGACCCTGGGACTAAACACCTCCCTCTGCAACTGGATCCTGGACTTCCTGTCAGGCTGCTCCAAGGTGTTAAGGGTAGGCAACAACACGTCTGCCACTCTGATCCTCAACACTGGGGCCCCTCAGGGATGTGTACTTAGTCGATTCCTGTACTCCCTGTTCTCCCATGACTGCGTGGCCAAACACGACTCCAACATCATCATTAAGTTTGCCTACATACATACCTACATACAGCATACAAATCACCTCAACTAACCTGTACCTCCGCACACTGACTCGGTACTGATACCCCCTGTATATAGCCACATAAGGGCACCTGTTTGTTATTGTGTTACTTTTTTTATTTTTTACTTTAGCTTATTTGGTAAATATTTTCTTAACTCTTCTTGAAGTGCACTGTTTGTTAAGGGCTTGTAAGTAAGCATTTCATGGTAAGGTCTACACTTGTTGTATTCAGCGCAAAAGGAATTTTCAATGAGCAAAATGATCATACTGTTTGTATGTGGCTGCTATGAAAGTGAACTGTGTTTGCGTGTGATCAGGGTTGTATTTATTCTGCCGATTCTGTTGGAAAGTGTTTCTTAAAATTGCTTTGGGATAGGGGGCAGTATTTTCACGTCCGGATGAAAAGCGTGTCCAAAGTAAACGGCCTGCTATTCTGGCTCAGAAGCCAGGATATGCATATTATTAGTAGATTTGGATAGAAAACACTATGAAGTTTCTAAAACTGTTTGAATGATGTCTGTGAGTATAACAGAACTTATTTGGCAGGTGAATCCCCGAGGACAAACCATTCAGGAATTTTGTTTTTGAGGTCACTCTCTTTTCAATGGGGTTTCATTGGGAACCTAGAATTCTAAGGCAGGGCTTTTAGTTCCCATCGCTTCCACTGGATGTCAACAGTCTTTTGAAATTGGTTGAGGTTTTTTCTTTGTGTAATGAAGAAGTACGGTCATCCAGAATGAGGGTAACTTGAAGTGTACTGTTAGATAGAGGCGTGTGACATTACATTTTTATATATTGCTACTAAAATTTTTAAAAATCACAAATAATATTTTATATTATTAATTTCAAACAACGACATTAGCATGAGAAGAACTTACCAGTCCAAAACGATGTCCTCTCCATTCAAAAAATATTCCTCCATTTGGGAAACACTAAATTAATTGTCCTCCAACAATCTCTGTCTCACTTTCCCGATCAATTTCTTCTAAAATTGTGTGTATATCTGTATATCTAGACTTAGATTTAGCTTTCCCCGACGATTGATATATAAACAGCTGAAGATGCACTTTCCCAAAACAACGCTGTGCGTAACATGCGTTGCTCCTTCCGGTATGAAACTTCAATGGCGAATTACCCTCTTTACTCCGGAGTTTACTACATGGGTTGGTCTTCCAACACATAAACATTACATATTGCCGTTTACCTCAGCTCATTGGCTATCTCCCCAGCTAGATTTCAAGACGATCAGTGGTCATTGGGTTAAAATACAGTCAATCAACGAAACAGTGGTCATATCATTGGTGCACAATGATGTCATTACTTGCCGTCTTCAAATCGGTTTCTTTCAGTCAATACGTCCCGCGAAATAACCCATCACGTTTGGTTGTGTTACAAACAAACCAGTTGATTGCAATGAAACCAAACATGACTGGAAAAGTCACGTTTAGTGTGTGTATTTACATCGAATGTGTCTCGAAAATGGAATGAGACGGAATTCACGACACAAGCGGTTCACAAAATGTTTCGTGTTAGGCTATAAAAATGTATTTGATCAAACAAAAGACCATTCATTGTGTAACAATGAGCATTGGAATTGCAAACAGAGGAAGCTTGTCAAAGGTAAACGATTTATTTTATTGCAGTTGGTGATTTTGTTATGCCTGTGCTGGTTGAAATAGTTGTTTTTTATGGGGCTCTATCCTCAGATAATCGCATCGTATTCTTTCGCAGTAAATCCTTTTTTAAATCTGACAACGCAGTTGAATTAGCAAGATTCTAGGCTTTTGATACATGTGAGACACTTGTATTTTCATAAATGTTTAATATGACTATTTATGTAGCGATCACTGTATGTTGTCGAATTTCATCCCGCTAACGGGTTCGGTGCGCAGAGAGGTTAATGACCCGACTAGATCATAAAGAAACAATTGTCCAGACAGAGGATTGAGTGTACGTATTTATGGTTTATTAACCCAAGTTCACACAGGCTATTGTTTGACCGTAGCCTACACCACATAAATGAAGAATACCCTATAAAACAACAGTGACCTTCTCTTGTGAAGGCCAGACGTAAGAGAGAGAACAATGGCTAAACCTGGTCTTAACATCCAATGCTCCATCCCCCTGCCCAAACCCCCTCCACGCCACTCCGCCAACCACCAGGATGGCCGGCATCAGAACATTCCAGGCATTCCCGTGATTGACAGATAGCAGGTTGATTGGCATGGCAGACCCCGCGAACACTGGGTACTGGTAAGTACAACACAACCAACTAATAGCCTAACACATAACACACAGCTGTCTGTGTGGGTCACTACAATACATACCGTATGCACCTACAGTAGAAATGACAACACGATATACAGAAAATAAGGAACTTCCTATCAAAGAGCGCCCATCCAGGGCTTTAATGTCCATGGGAATGGAGAGGGGCTGAGTGGGGATGCCCAGCTCAGAAGCCAGGGTAGAGTCCAAAAAGCTCTCATCGGCCCCAAAGTCGATGAGGCCCCGGAGCGATCTCGACTGGTTCCACCACAGCAAAATGGCATGAAAAGGGGTGCGGGTAAGGAAGAAGAAAAGTTTCCCATATGTCCCACCAGAGTACTCGCTCCTGACGGTGAGCCTGGTTTTAGTGGACATGTGGACACAAAATTACCACAATACAGACAACTCTTGGTTTGGAGCCTGTATGTTCAGCTGGAGACAACCCAGCTCTGCCTAGTTGCATAGGCTCGGGAAGAGGTGGATCAGCAGCCTTTGGCGACTCTCGGGGGAACTTGGGTAGCCTCGGTTCCTCTAGGCAACAGAGCCGTCGGGGAATTATGGGATGCCTCAGAGGCAATTTGGAATCCTTGGATGGGCAAGTGCAATCAAATCTCCTCTCTGTCCTTCAATTCCGTAGTCGCCCATCGATCCTGATGGTCAAGGCGATGAGGAATCAAAATCCATTGGTAGTTCCCAGGCTGCAAGCTCAGTCTTCACTTTCTCCGATACTCCATGCAGGAACACGACGAACAGCGCTTTGGTGTTCCAGGCTCTCTCCGCTGCCAATGTGCGGAAATCCACAGTATAATCTGCAACACTGCGGGATTCCTGCTGAAGCTGGTGTAGCTTCCGTGCAGCCTCTTACCTGGACAATGGGGCATCAAAAATCTTCTTGACCTCCACCACGAACTCCTCCAGACTGAAGAATATGGCCAACTGTTGTTCCCATACTGCTGTAGCCCAGGCAAGAGCCTTCCCGGACATCAGTGTGATGAGGTACGCTATTTTAGATCGGTACCAGGGGAAAAAGGAGGGCGGAAGCTCGATGATGAGGGCACACTGAGCAAGAAATGCCCGACTCTCCATCGAATCATTCCGGTGGAGGTGAACAGGGTTCCCGAGAAACTGGGATGACCAGTGAGGCGGTGCCACTAACAGCTGGGCTACTGAGGGGCTGTGAGATTACCGTCATGGTAGGCTGCCTCCCAGACAACCCGCAGAATTGCTCCAGCAATGAGTTCAATGCTTGGTCATGGCGTTCGGCCAAGGTCTGGACCCCTTCCACAAGGCCACGAAACAACTCCTCATGCCTACCAATGGTGGCTCCTTGGGAGGAAATGGCGTTGCGAAGCTCGTCCGAGTCTACTGGGTCAGTCATGGCCAGTTCGTACTTTCATGCTTAAGGTAAGACCCAGGTGCAGACAGTGTCGAAATAACAAAAGTTTATTATTCAAACTCACTATCTTATGTCTCAATGGAGTCAGGGTTCAGGAGTTATTTTACACACACAGAGAGAGAGAGAGAGAGAGAGACAGAGAGAGAGAAACAGATTGAGAGAGACAGACAGAGAGAGAGAGAGAGAGAGAGAGAGAGGGAGAGAGAGAGAGATAGAAAGATTGAGAGGGAGAGGGATGTGGTCATTTAAACTTTGTGTAAAAGTGTCAAAGGGGGAATATTCAGCATTACTAGCTGAATTAACAATGTATGGTTCCACTGTATTAGTAATGAAACATGTCATATGAATGGACAGATAAAATATGATAAAATATGATAAACTTGCCACCAGTCCACCCACAGCCATCTCACCCTCTCCTTCTCTCCTTCCCTCCTTCTCTTCTCTCCGGTGTATCAGTCACACAGTGAAGCAGGACGAGCTGTCTAGGTGAAGACAACACCAGGGAAAAGCAGAGGCAGCAGAGGCAGCTGAAAACCTTTGAATCAAAGGTTTGAACTGTAATAAAAACAGAAACATTCAGTCTGAAGTTTTGAGACAAAGGTATTACAGAAGATAGAGATGGTTATAATGGCAGATCGAAGTTCATGCATAAATTGTGGAGAAAGGTGTGCAGGTGGGAAAATTCTATTGGGAAGTGAGCTGGCAGCCGGAAGGTTGCTGTTATCAAATCCTAGATGCCATTGCCTACTGTTGTGACCTTGAGCAAGGCCCTTAACCCCTGAAAATAACTGCTCCACGGGCGCCCAGTGTGGCAGCCCACTCTCCAATATGTTTTTTCTGAGTCAAATTTAGTTAATAATTAATAACTAAAGTAGTCTTTATATATGAGGAGTCATTTCAGTTGCAGATCATATCATATAGATTAAATGTATATCAAACATCGACTGTAGAACTGAAAGCCAACTTAAACTAAGCTTATTCTTGATTCCCTGACATAGGCTACACTCTTAGAAAAAAGGGTTCTACTATGGGGATAGCCAAAGAACCCTATAAAGTTCTAGATAGCACCTTTTCTTCTAAGAGTGTATCTATCCAGTGACAACTCATTTCTTAAGTGTATGAAACACCATGACATGCAATCATCTTTGTAGAGTTCCATAAGTGGCAAGATACATGCATACCAATGTTCTGATGTAAATGGGAATTATTTACATACACACACACACACGCATACACCCCAATGGCGGACAGTGACGTTTACGATGAGCATGGCCTTATTTCTATTACAGCATATTGGATGACTGTCATTCAATCCCATTCACCCAGCTCAATGTAACATCGATAGGTTTAGGCTACTACATAATACTCCAATTTCCCCTATACCCATCATGAGGTTGCTACAACCTAGCTTATGAATGAAAGTTTATAACGAAGGAGCACAGGTCAAGAGAAAGATTTGAGTAATCAAGGTGACAGAGAGTGACACATTCAATACCACCTTGCACACTCTTGCCCGTATCTAGCTGATCTAGGGTGTAATCATTAGTCCAACAGTTGGAAACAATAGTTTCTATTGGACAAATTCAGATGTTTATCCAGGTTTCGTTTGATTCCATTTAAGGTATGTTTGGAGCATAATGTATTTACAGTTTTATTCACATGTTTTCAAGTACTTATAACAAATAATGCATTCCGATTATTGCATCTATTGTAATGGACACCTATGATGTGTGTAAAATACCTGGTCATGCCATTTGGCCTCACCAAAAGCCCATGCTGTGTTCCAGGCTCTGGTCAATGATGTTCTCCGCGACATGTTGAACCGGTTCGTCTTTGTCTACCTCAATGACATCATCATCTTCTCCCGCTCCACCCAAGGACATGTGCTCTACGTCCGACAAGTTCTCCAACGCCTCCTGGAGAACCAGATGTTTGTAAAAGCAGAGAAGTGCGAGTTCCATCGAGGAATTATAGCCAAGTGTATTTGTTCCTTGGTTTAACGGTGATACTCTCAGAACCAATTCATCTGCAAGGTTTTCATCTGCAAAAGTTCTCGCCTGAATAAGACAGGAATCTTTGCTCTGTGGTAGACAGACACATATCTGCCCAGACGAGAACTACAGTTCATGGAAAATAACAAGTGTAAATAGACTGTTGGATGAGATTAATCCAACCCCCATGGCCCTCAACCTCAATAGCCGAGTTGCAATCCGATCTGAACCCACACGAACACACACACGCACATGGACACACACACACATTCACACTACTATAGCCTTGAAGGTCTGGCAGGCCATTTCTCTAGTCTGGAAAATATCATTAGGCCTATACAATGGGTTGGTAGTGTAAATGTTCTGTAATGTCTATTTTGAAAGCATCTTTTTAAATATCCCCCACCACTCCTCATCCACAATCATTATAGCGCTCACACTGCACACCCAGTGGGACTTGCCCCCAGCTCCATCAAGTGGAAAATTACTTTGTGATGGGAATATTATCGTTCTTTTGCAAAGATGGGCTCACACCTCTGCTTGTGTGTTTTGGTTAAGAGTGTATGACTGTGTGTAGGTGTGTGCAGGTGTCTGTGTGTGCAAAAGCAAGTGTGTGTGTGCATGTGTGCGCGTGCGTGTGTTATGAGGGCGTACCTGCAGTACAATTAGTCTCACTGCTCACAGAATGGACCTCATCACAGGTTTTACACAGCAGGAAAGGTCAGCCTCATTCACCACTCCTAATCAAACAACCATTAGTATGCAATATGTAAATAAGACACCTAGCACTCACCATCCACTGATCAACTGACACAACACGGGCCACAGCCTTCTTGTCACTACAGGTGAAGGATCTTAATTTGATCACTGCTTTGTTGCTGAGTATTTTCCTGCACTGCAGGAAATGCAGATAAGCTTTGTGATTTATATCAATTCACTGAAAATCTGAGCTAAAACATGGTTATGTTAACAGTATTGCACTTTTCATGTAGCAATACTTTTCAAGTTTGGCTAGCTAATAGCCTAACCATCAATCAAGTAACATTATGGACTACACATTCAAATCCTGTTGCTGCAGGATTATTTTGCTGCGACAATACTGGTCAAACTAAGATCTTACATCTGTACCCCCAAATGTTGACAGATTTGAGAGACATGCTTTTACGAAGCAAATTGGAGTGTAAATTGTGAGAGACAAAACACCACAGAAGGTAATTGCACACTCACCAATCACTGGATATGAAGTGAGAACAAAGACAGAGAGGAGGGAGGTATAAGTGGATCAGGTGTTTTTATCAGATGTTTTTATCATCAACAGTGAAGCTAAAGATAAGATTTTTGGTAAATACTGGTTCTTACTCATCAAGTAATCCAAGCGTGTGTTCTCATCATCTGAGTCAGATGCTTGACCAGATTTGCAATAGAGCAGCCAGGTGTGCTATCATACGAGTGCATAATTGGCTCTGGCAAATGATATGCATTCAAATATCTGTTGTTCTGAGTCCACTGTGACTCTCTTCTCTCTGTACAGTCAGGTGTAATGACAGGCTATAATGACTGTGTCATTTGTGGAGATAGACAAAAGATGGGCACAGTGAGTGTGTGTGGGTGCTGTTACTATCCAAAGCCCTGACCATCCTCCTTAGTGAATTTCATAAAAAAATACATTTTTAAACATTTAAAAAGTTCTCTTTTTTAGATAAAACTATACTAAATATAATCACAAGTCACCAAATAATTGATCAAAACACTATTTTGCAAAGGTCTACAGTAGCCTCAACAGCACTCTGTAGGGTAGTACCATGGTGTAGCCGGAAAACAGCTAGCATCTGTCCTCCTCGGGATACACTGACTTCAATACAAAACCTAGGAGGCTCATGTTTCTCACCCCCTTCCACAGACTTCCACAGTAAATATGGCCACTTCCTGAGGACTTTCTCCAAACTATCAGAGCTCCTCCAGTATGAACTGACATGTTGTACACCCAATCATAGGATCAGAGAATGAATATAGTACTGAACGCATAAGCTACAGCTGGCTAGCACTGCAGTGCAAGTTTTATCTCCCAAAGATTAATTGTTTTCACAGACATTCGGGCCAGTGTTTAAATTGTAGGCCTACTTGAAGTTCAGTAGCAGTTGTTTTGATGTACCTTCTAATAAATGATTGTAACTTTATGGGAGGATTGTTTTAGGTGTCTAGAGTAGAGGGAGAGAGAGAGAGAGAGAGAGAGAGAGAGAGAGAGAGAGAGAGAGAGATTTGTGTAAAAGGGTCAAAGGGGGAATATTCAGCATTACTAGCTGAATTAACAATGTATGAGAGAGCAATTTTGCACTCCCAATTTTTCAGTTTTTGATTTGTTAAAAAAGTTTGAAATATCCAATAAATGTCGTTCCACTTCATGATTGTGTCCCACTTATTGTTGATTCTTCACAAAAAAATACAGTTTTATATCTTTATGTTTGAAGCCTGAAATGTGGCAAAAGGTTGCAAAGTTCAAGGGGACCGAATACTTTCGCAAGGCACTGTACAGTTGACCAGAGCAGCTCTAGCAGGGCAGGAATTTGACAAACTGACTTGTTAGAAAGGTGGCATCCTATGATGGTGCCACCTTGAAAGTCACTGAGCTCTTCAGTAAGGCCATTCTACTGCCAATGTTTGTCTATGGAGATTGCATGGCTGTGTACTAGTGTATCACTGGGAAATTGATATTGTAACAATGTTACATTTTGATATTGTTTCTTTATTCACTTGACACTGATCATTTTTTTGTTGTATATGAACCTTTGTGCTTTTTGTGTCATGTTCACATCAAACAACTACTTCACATAAGGTGCATATTCAAATCAAGATAATCATGTTGATCAAAGAAAGATAAGTGTGTGAGCATGTGCAGTAGCATGTATCCGCGGAGTACCAAAAGTGCCAAAGTCAATTGCCATTCAAGTAGTTCACTCAGAAATAGTCACATTCTCATTTCTCAAGGAATTGTAATTGTTCAGATTAGACTCTGGACATCATTGTTGAAAAAACTGGCTTCCTGAGACAGCCTATCTGCATTATCTGCATGCTCTGATGAGTGCAATAATAACTTCTATTACATTGGAGGAGTTATCCAAAATAGCCCAGCACCCTCTCAGATATGGAGAGGCTATCACTATCTCAGACAGTTATACCTTTGCACACACACACACACACACACACACACACACACACACACACACACACACACACACACACACACACACACACACACACACACACACACACACACACACACACACACACACACACACACACACACACACCCACCTTTCCATCCCTGGTTTCCTGGAAGCCCAGAGCTATAATGTGTTTCTAGACAGAATCAGTGATACAGAGGAACAGACACATAGTCCCCTGAGGCGTAAAGGAGAGCACATATAAACAGACTCTCTTCCCCTCCCATCAAGCTGACCTGATCTGGATGTGATGCCTGTTCGATGTCCTGATGGCACAATTAGACCTGTGTTTACTTTCGCATTAGCTCAAGTGTCAGCAGTGTTAGCAGGGCCGTCATCATCAGAACACAGAGAACTGTCTGTCTCTCTGTCTCTCTCTCTCTCTCTCTCGTTTTGAGTGGGAGGTGAGTGAGACAGATAGAAGTGTGTGTCTGGGGAAGGGATATACCATTACCAGGGGCATGAACTAGATAAGAATGTTACACACTGTTGCACCAGATCCTTAAAGAGGTAAATGGCTGATGTTTAAAATATTTAAATTTAGGATTGGTGGTGATAGAGAGTTATACCATAACATAAAGTCATAAAGAATGAACCTAATCTAGAACATACCATTCTACCAATTAATTAACATGAAATAAACTAACATGGATAACATGAAGTGATAATCTGCAGCTTAAACCTATAATTTAAGAACACCATGAAGTTATAATCAATCAATCAAATTGTATGCACTGTATCTGTGCAAAATGTGTTTATAACAAAGTGGTTAACGTGGTATATACTATCACATTGTATATAATCTCTTATAGCACACTGCAGACAAATATACTGTTTGCCGACTGGAGGTGTCCTGATGTTGTCTTCCACAGCCTTAGGATCAGACATATACAGTACATTCGGAAAGTATTCTTTCCTGGCTGGGCCATTCAAGGACATTCAGAGACTTGTTTCAAAGCGACTCCTGCGTTGTCTTGGCTGTGTGCTGAGGGTCATTGTCCTGTTGGAAGGTGAATCTTTGGCCCAGTCTGAGGTCCTGAGCGCTCTGGAGCATGTTTTCATCAAGAATCTCTTTGTACTTCGCTCTGTTCATCTTTCCCTCGATCCTGACTAGTCTCCCAGTCCCTGCAACTGAAAAACATCCCTATAGCATGATGCTGACACCGCCATGCTTCACCATTGGGATGGTGCCAGGTTTCCTCCAGACGTGATGCTTGGTATTCAGGCCAAAGAGTTCAATCTTGGTTTCATCCGACCAGAGAATCTTGTTTATCATGGTCTGAGAGTCCTTTAGGTGCCTTTTGGCAAACTCCAAGCGGGCTGTCATGTGCATTTTACTGAGGAGTGGCTCAGTCTGGCCACTACCATAAAGGACTGATGGGTGGAATGCTGCAGAGATGGTTGTCCTTTTAGTAGGTTCTCCTATCTCCACAGAGGAACTCTGGGGATCTGTCAGAGTGACCATCGGGTTCTTGGTCACCTCCCTGACCAAGGCCATTCGCCCGATTGCTCAGTTTGGCCGGACGGCCAGCTCTAGGAGGAGTCTTGGTGGTTCCAATTTTCTTCCAATTAAGAATGATGGAGGCCACTGTGTTCTTGGGGACCCTCAATGCTGCAGAATGTTTTTGTTATTTTTCCCCAGATCTGTGCCTCAACAAATTCCTGTCTTGGAGCTCTACGAACAATTCCTTCGACCTCATGGCTTGATTTATGCTCTGACATGCACTGTCAGCTGTGGGACCTTATGTAGTGTGCCTTTCCAAGTCAGGTCCAATCAATTGAACTTACCACAGGTGGACTCCAATCAAGTTGTAGAAACATCTCAAGGATGATCAAAGGAAACAGGATGCACCTGAGCTCAATTTCGAGTCTCATAGCAAAGGGTCTGAATACTTATGTTGTCCCGACTTCCGCCGAAGTCGGCTCCTCTCCTTGTTCGGACGGCATTCGGCGATTGACGTCACTTTCTAGTCATCCATTTTCATATACCATTTTTCATATATCCATTTGTCTTGTCTTGTTTCCATACACACCTGGTTTCCATTGCCCCAATCAATCTACTTGTATTTAACCCTCTGTTTCCCATCATGTTTTGTGTGTAATTGTTTCACGCTATTGTGGTGTCTTATTACACGCTTTACTTTTGTTATGTTCTGTGTTTTGAGCGCATTTGATTTATGTAGTGCTCTCGTTTTGGAACTAAAATAAAAGTGCTCCTTTTTACCTCACGCTACTCTCCTGCACAAGACCTCGCCTCTTATACACCCGGTTGACATATGTAAATAAGTTCTCTGTTTTTTATTGTTAATAAATTTGCAAAAATGTCTAAAAAGCTGTTTTTCCCTTTGTCACATCTGGTCCCGCTCCCCCTCTCTGGCACTTGAGGTCACCAGGCTGCTCATCATTACGCTGTCACCAGGCTGCTCATCATTACGCTGTCACCAGGCTGCTCATCATTACGCTGTCACCAGGCTACTCATCATTACGCTGTCACCAGGCTGCTCATCATTACGCTGTCACCAGGTTGATCATCATTACGCTGTCACCAGGCTGCTCATCATTACGCTGTCACCAGGCTGCTCATCATTACGCTGTCACCAGGCTACTCATCATTATGCTGTCACCAGGCTGCTCATCATTACGCTGTCACCAGGCTGCTCATCATTATGCTGTCACCAGGCTGCTCATTATTACGCTGTCACCAGGCTGCTCATCATTACGCTGTCACCAGGCTACTCATCATTACGCTGTCACCAGGCTGCTCATCATTACGCTGTCACCAGCGCTTCATTGGACTCACCTGAACTCCCCCACATCATTGATTGTTTCTCTTGTCCAGACGCGGTTCTTGTTTCGTTTCATGTATGTTCATTATTAAATCCTCACCCTGCACTTGCTTCCCGTCTCTCAGTGTCTGTAGTTACGGAACCGTGTGTATATTGACGAGTAAAACCAATAATTTTATCAATTTTTTAATAATGCTGTAACTTTATAAAATGTAGGAAAATACTGAATTATTTTCCAGAGTGCACTGTATATTAGAGCAGAGCTGGGAGGGATTGTTTTAAGATGGTCATAACATTGATCATTAAGCTATTTGATTTAGAATTTTAGGACCCCTGTACAGTACAGTGCCTTGCGAAAGTATTCGGCCCCCTTGAACTTTGCGACCTTTTGCCACATTTCAGGCTTCAAACATAAAGATATAAAACTGTATTTTTTTGTGAAGAATCAACAACAAGTGGGACACAATCATGAAGTGGAACAACATTTATTGGATATTTCAAACTTTTTTAACAAATCAAAAACTGAAAAATTGGGTGTGCAAAATTATTCAGCCCCCTTAAGTTAATACATTTCCGGTGAAATTGGAGGATGCGCAATTCAAATAAATAATCCTAAAGATTATGGATATTAAACATGTAGGCACATACAAGTGTCTTATATCGGTTAAAGCTTAAATTCTGGTTAATCTAACTGCATTGTCCGATTTACTGTAGGCTTTACAGCGAAAGCATGCCATGCGATTGTTTGAGGACGGCACCCCACATGAATATATCTTTCAACCAGCACAGGCTTCATAAAATCACAAATAGCGATTAAATAATCACTTATTTTTGGAAAATCTTCCTCTGATTTGCAATCCAAAGGGTCCAAGCTATAACATGCATGGTTGTTTTGTTAGATAAAATCCTTCTTTATATCCCCAAAAGTCTGTTTAGTTGGTGCCATCGATTTGAGTTCAACATGCAGACAAACCAATCCAAAAAGTTATCACTAAACTTTATTCACTTCTTGTGACTCTCAAACCCGGATCCGGGAGCGTAATCATAGCCTCAAATTAATTAGTATAACGCAGCAGACATAAATCTTCCTAGAAAATCTTCCTATTCATGAAAATCACAAATGAAATATATTGAGACACATCTTAGCCTTTTGTTAATCACACTGTCATCTCAGATTTTCAAAATATGCTTTACAGCCAATGCTAGACAAGCATTTGTGTAAGTTTATCATGGCATAATGCTATGCTAGGCTCTGCTACCAGCAGGCAACATTTTCACGAAAATAAGAAAAGCAATCAAATTAAATACTCAGGAGACTCCCAGTTAGATAGCAAATGTTCCTTTTTTCCAAAAATATTATTTTTGTAGGCGAAATAGCTCCGTTTGTTCTTCACGTTTGGCTGAGAAATCGACCGGAAAATGCAGTCACTAAAATGCAGTCACTACTTTTTTCCAAATTAGCTCCATAATATCGACAGAAACATGGTAAACGTTGTTTAGAATCAACCCTCAAGGTGTTTTTCACATATCTATTCGTTAAAATATCCACCGGGACAATTGGTTTCTCATAAGAAGCAATTGGAAAAAATGGCTACTTGTATACTTTACGCAAGATTTTCTGCTCAATGTGGTCCCTTACGGCTATTCTTCAACATAAATGCGTAAAAAGACGTCAAAATGCTGTAGACACCTTGGGGAATACGTAGAAAGCGTAAGCTCATTCGTAGCCCATTCACAGACATATAAGGAGTCATTGGCATGAAGCGCTTTCAAAAAATGCGGCACTTCCTGGTTAGATTTTTATCTGGGTTTCGCCTGTAACATCAGTTCTGTTGCACTCACAGACAATATCTTTGCAGTTTTGGAAACGTCAGAGTGTTTTCTATCCAAAGCTGTCAATTATGTGCATAGTCGAGCATCTTATCGTGACAAAATTTCTCATTTAAAACGGGAACGTTTTTTATCCAAAAATGAAAATACTGCCCCTAGAGTTGCAACAGGTTACAACAAGTCAAACTACGTTTCTAAGTAATCCTCAGGTACCCTAAAATGTAATTAAACTATAATATTTCATACGTAAAGAAGTATGTTCAATAGAAAAGTAAAATTAGCAAATGCGCATCCTCTTCACCGTGCCCCCACAGACTGATTTCCAACTGTGACCCCCAGTACCAAAACTCATAATAAACGAGCCTGAAACCTTGAACAATGACTGTTGACATCTAGTGGAAGCCATAGGAATTGCAATCTGTCATTTAGGTCAACATTGGATCATTCAGAGATCCTCACTGAACTTCTGGAGAGAGTTTGCTGCACTGAAAGTAAAGGGGCTGAATAATTTTGCACGCCCAATTTTTCAGATTTTGATTTGTTAAAAAAGTTTGAAATATCCAATAAATGTCATTCCACTTCATGATTGTGTCCCACTTGTTGTTGATTCTTCACAAAAAAATATAGTTTTATATCTTTATGTTTGAAGCCTGAAATGTGGCAAAAGGTCGCAAAGTTCAAGGGGGCCGAATACTTTCGTAAGGCACTGTATATGCATATCCTGGCTTCTGGGCCTGTGTAACAGGCAGTTTACATTGGGCGCGCAAGTAGCCACCCATTGCCTTGATGACAGCTTTGCATACTCTTGGCATTCTCTCAACCAGCTTCATGAGGTAGTCACATGGAATGCATTTCAATTAACAGGTATACCTTGTTAAGAGTTAATTTGTGGAATTATTTTCCTTCTTATTGCATTTGAGCTAATCAGTTGTGTTGTGGCAAGGTAGGGGGGTATACAGAAGATAGTGTCATGTATACTCCCTCTCCGGCCTCTAGGTCATCAGGATGCTGATTATCCCACACACCTGTCACCATTGTCTCGCACACCTGCGCCTCATGACACTCACCTGGACTCCATCACCTCCTTGATTATCTTCTCTATATGTCACTCCCCTTGGTTCTTTCCTCAGGTGTTATTGACTCTGTTTTCATGTCGGTGCGTTGTTTGTGTTAAGTGTTAATTGTTTAATTTATTTATTATAACACTCACTCCCTGAACTTGCTTCCCGACTCTCAGTGCACTCGTTACAGATAGGTTAGGGGGTATACAGAAGATAGACCTATTTGGTAAAAGACCAAGTCCATATTATGGCAAGAACAGCTCAAATAAGCAAAGAGCAATTACAGTCCATCATTACTTTAAGACATGAAGGTCAGTCAATCAGGAACATTTCAAGATCTTTGAAAGTTTCTACAAGTGCAGTCCCAAAAAGCATCAAGTGCTATGATGAAACTGGCTCTCATGAGGACCACCAGGAAAGGAAGACCCAGCGTTCCATCTGCTGCAGAGGATAAGTTCATTAGAGTTACCAGCCTAAAAAATTGCATCCAAATAAATGCTTCACAGAGTTCAAGTAACAGACACATCTCAACATCAACTGTTCAGAGGAGACTTCTTGAATCGGGTCTTCATGGTCGAATTGCTGCAAAGAATCCACTACTAAAGGACACCAATAATAAGAAGAGACTTGCTTGGGCCAAGAAACACGAGCATTGGACATTAGACTGATAGAAATCTGTCCTTTGGTCTGATGAGTCCAAACTTGAGATTTTTGGTTCCAACCGATGTGTTTTTGTGAGACGCAGAGCAGGTGAACAGATGATCTCTGCATGTTTAGTTCCCACCATGAAGTATGGAGGAGGAATTGTGATGGTGTGAGGGTGCTTTGCTGGTGACACTGTCAGTGATTTATTTATAATTCTAGCTGTACTTAACCAGCATATCTACCACAGCATTCTACAGTGAAACGCCATCCCATCTGGTTTGTGCTTTAAAATGTTTGTTTTTTAAATTATTTAATCTGTATTTAACCTTACTAGCACAGCAGAACCCCTCGACAACATTCCGCTGAAAAGGCAGCGCGAGAACTTCAAATCTAATTTTTAGAAATAGAAATATGTAACTTGTCCAAATTCAAAAATGCTTTACAGCAAAAGCACCACATATGATTACGTTAGGTCATAGACAAGTTGAAAAAACACAGCCATTTTTCCAGCCAAAGATAGGAGTCACAAAAAGCAGAAATATAGATCAAATGAAATCAAATGAAATCAAATTTTATTTGTCACATACACATGGTTAGCAGATGTTAATGCGAGTGTAGCGAAATGCTTGTGCTTCTAGTTCCGACAATGCAGTAATAACCAACAAGTAATCTAACTAACAATTCCTAAACTACTGTCTTATACACAGTGTAAGGGGATAAAGAATATGTACATAAGGATATATGAATGAGTGATGGTACAGAGCAGCATAGGCAAGATACAGTAGATGGTATCGAGTACAGTATATACATATGAGATGAGAATGTAAACAAAGTGGCATAGTTAAAGTGGCTAGTGATACATGTATTACATATTGTAAGTCGCTCTGGATAAGAGCGTCTGCTAAATGACTTAAATGTAAATGTAAATGTATAAGGATGCAGTCGATGATATAGAGTACAGTATATACGTATGCATATGAGATTCATAATGTAGGGTAAGTAACCTTATATAAGGTAGCGTTGTTTAAAGTGGCTAGTGATATATTTACATCATTTCCCATCAATTCCCATTATTAAAGTGGCTGGAGTTGAGTCAGTGTCAGTGTGTTGGCAGCAGCCACTCAATGTTAGTGGTGGCTGTTTAACAGTCTGATGGCCTTGAGATAGAAGCTGTTTTTCAGTTTCTCGGTCCCAGCTTTGATGCACCTGTACTGACCTCGCCTTCTGGATGATAGCGGGGTGAACAGGCAGTGGCTCGGGTGGTTGATGTCCTTGATGATCTTTATGGCCTTCCTGTAACATTGGGTGGTGTAGGTGTCCTGGAGGGCAGGTAGTTTGCCCCCGGTGATGCGTTGTGCAGACCTCACTACCCTCTGGAGAGCCTTACGGTTGAGGGCGGAGCAGTTGCCGTACCAGGCGGCGATACAGCCCGCCAGGATGCTCTCGATTGTGCATCTGTAGAAGTTTGTGAGTGCTTTTGGTGACAAGCCAAATTTTTTCAGCCTCCTGAGGTTGAAGAGGCGCTGCTGCGCCTTCTTCACGATGTTGTCTGTGTGAGTGGACCAATTCAGTTTGTCTGTGATGTGTATGCCGAGGAACTTAAAACTTGCTACTCTCTCCACTACTGTTCCATCGATGTGGATAGGGAGGTGTTCCCTCTGCTGTTTCCTGAAGTCCACAATCATCTCCTTAGTTTTGTTGACGTTGAGTGTGAGGTTATTTTCCTGACACCACACTCCGAGGGCCCTCACCTCCTCCCTGTAGGCCGTCTCGTCATTGTTGGTAATCAAGCCTACCACTGTTGTGTCGTCTGCAAACTTGATGATTGAGTTGGAGGCGTGCGTGGCCACACAGTCGTGGGTGAACAGGGAGTACAGGAGAGGGCTCAGAACGCACCCTTGTGGGGCCCCAGTGTTGAGGATCAGCGGGGAGGAGATGTTGTTACCTACCCTCACCACCTGGGGGCGGCCCGTCAGGAAGTCCAGTACCCAGTTGGACAGGGCGGGGTCGAGACCCAGGGTCTCGAGCTTGATGACGAGCTTGGAGGGTACTATGGTGTTGAATGCCGAGCTGTAGTCGATGAACAGCATTCTCACATAGGTATTCCTCTTGTCCAGATGGGTTAGGGCAGTGTGCAGTGTGGTTGAGATTGCATCGTCTGTGGACCTATTTGAGCGGTAAGCAAATTGGAGTGGGTCTAGGGTGTCAGGTTGGGTGGAGGTGATATGGTCCTTGACTAGTCTCTCAAAGCACTTCATGATGACGGAAGTGAGTGCTACGGGGCAGTAGTCGTTTAGCTCAGTTACCTTAGCTTTCTTGGGAACAGGAACAATGGTGGCCCTCTTGAAGCATGTGGGAACAGCAGACTGGTATAGGGATTGATTGAATATGTCCGTGAACACACCAGCCAGCTGGTCTGCGCATGCTCTGAGGGCGCGGCTGGGGATGCCGTCTGGGCCTGCAGCCTTGCAAGGGTTAACACGTTTAAATGTTTTACTCACCTCGGCTGCAGTGAAGGAGAGACCGCATTTTTCCGTTGCAGGCAGTGTTAGTGGCACTGTATTGTCCTCAAAGCGGGCAAAAAAGTTATTTAGTCTGCCTGGGAGCAAGACATCCTGGTCCGTGACTGGGCTGGATTTCTTCCTGTAGTCCGTGATTGACTGTAGACCCTGCCACATGCCTCTTGTCTGAGCCGTTGAATTGGGATTCTACTTTGTCTCTGTACTGACGCTTAGCTTGTTTGATAGCCTTACGGAGGGAATAGCTGCATTGAATCACTAACCTTTGATGATGTTCATCAGATGACATTCATAGGACATCATGTTACACAATACATGTATGTTTTGTTCGACAATGTGCATATTTATATCCCAAAATCTCTGTTTACATTGGCACCTTACGTGCAGTAATGTCTTTATTCCAAAACATCTGGTGATTTTGCAGAAATACTCATAATAAACATTGATAAAAGATACAAGTGTTATTCACAGAATTAAAGATAGACTTCTTCTTATTGCAACCTCTGTCTCAGATTTTTTTTAAACTTGACAGAAAAAGCATAATCTGAGAACAGCGCTCAGAACCCAAAACAGCCAGAGGAATATCCGCCATTTTGGAGTCAACAAAGTTAGAAACAGCACCATAAATATTCACTTACCTTTGATGATCTTCATTAGAAGGCACTCCCAGGAATCCCAGGTTTGACAATAAATGACTGATTTGTTCCATAAAGTTCCATAAATTCCCGTAATGTATGTCCAAATAGCCACTTGTTGTTAGCATGTTCAGCCCAGTAATCCATCTTCATGAGGCGCAGGCATTTCATCCAGACAAAAACTCGAAAAGTTCCGTTACAGTCCTTTAGAATCATGTCAAACGATGTATGAAATCAATATTTAGGATGTTTTTAACATAAAACATCAATAATGTTCCAACCGGAGAATTCCGTTGTCTTCAGAAAAGAGAAACGAGAGGTAACTCTGTCGGGAGCGCACGTCATGAGACCAAGGCACTCTGCCAGACCACTTGATCCAAAGAGGTGTCATGAGCCCCTCCTTTATAGTAGAATCCTCATTCAAGTTTCTAAAGATGGTTGACATCTAGTGGAAGCCGTAGGAGGTGCAACTTTATCCATATCTCAATGTGTAGGCAAAACTTTGAAAAACTACAAACCTCAGATGTCCCACTGGTAGGATTTTTCTCAGGTTTTCGCCTGCCATATAAGTTCTGTTATACTCACATACATCATTCAAACAGTTTTAGAAACTTCAGAGTGTTTTCTATCCAATACTAATAATAATATGCATATATTATCATCTGGGACAGAGTAGGAGGCAGTTCACTCTGGGCACGCTATTCATCCAAAAATGTAAATGCTGCCCCTATCCCAAAAAGGTTACCAGGTAGGCAAGTTGAGAACAAGTTCTCATTTACAATTGCGACCTGGCCAAGAAAAAGAAAAGCAGTTCAACACATACAACAACACAGAGTTACACATGGAGTAAAACAAACATACAGTCAATAATACAATAGAAAAATAAGTATATATAGAATGTGAGCAAGTGAGGTGAGATAAGGGAGGTAAAGGCAAAAACGGCCATGGTGGCGAAGTACATACAATATAGCAAGTAAAATACTGGAATGGTTGATTTGCAGTGGAAGAATGTGCAAAGTAGAGATAGAAATAATGGGGTGCAATGCAGCAAAATAAATAAATAAATACAGTAGGGAAAGAGGTAGTTGTTTGGGCTAAATTATAGATGGGTTATGTACAAGTGCAGTAATCTGTGAGCTGCTCTGACAGCTGGTACTTAAAGCTAGTGAGGGAGATATGTGTTTCCAGTTTCAGAGATTTTTGTAGTTTGTTCCAGTCATTGGCAGCAGAGAACTGGAAGGAGAGGCGGCCAAAGCAAGAATTGGTTTTGGGGGTGACCAGAGAGATATACCTGCTGGAGCGCGTGCTACAGGTGGGTGCTGCTATGGTGACCAGCGAGATGAGATAAGGGGGGACTTTATCTAGCAGGGTCAATGCTTGACTAAGGGAGGAGGACGCCCCTGCCATGCATAGTCCCATGGGATGTTGGCTATCAACAACAACGAAACTCCTATGACTAATTGGGAATGGGACGCAAGCGTAGGATTGATCACCCTGTCGCTGGCCGCCTTTGGGGAGGGTGTATAGTGTGAAAGGCCGAAACACCCTAGGAACCAAAGGTACACTACTGACGATGCGCTCCCCAAATTTCACCACGCTCACTGTTCATTAACTCTTGGAAGTGCTTGCACAAAGGATAGTAACATCTCATCCTGTGTTCTTGGAATCTAGCCTCCAATACTCTACTCAACAAATTGGATGCAGTCTATCACAGTGCATCCGTTTTGTCACCAAAGCTCCATATACTACCCCACATGCGACCTGTATGCTCTTGTTGGCTGGCCCTCGCTTCATACTCGCTGACAAACCCGCTGGCTCCAGGTCATCTACAAGTCTCTGCTAGGTAAAGCCCCACCGTATCTCAGCTCACTGGTCACCATAGCAGCACCCACCCGTAGCACGCACTCCAGCAGGTATATCTCACTGGTCACCCCCAAAGCCAATTCTTCCTTTAGCCGCCGCTTTCCTTCCAGATCTCTGCTACCAATGACTGGAATGAACTGCAAAAATCACTAAAGCTGGAGACTCATATCTCCCTCACTAGCTTTAAGCACCAGCTGTACATAGCCCATCCAACTACCTCATCCCCATACTGTATTTATTTATTTATCTTGCTCCTTATCTTGCTCCTTCGCACCCCAGTATCTCTACTTGCACATTCATCTTCTGCACATCTACAGTGTTTAATTGCTATATTGTAATTACTTCGCCACCATGGCCTATTTATTGCCTTACCTCCCTTATCCTACCTCATTTGCACACACTGTATATTTTTTTTATTTTTTTTATTTCACCTTTATTTAACCAGGTAGGCTAGTTGAGAACAAGTTCTCATTTACAACTGCGACCTGGCCAGGATAAAGCATAGCAGTGTGAACAGACAACACAGAGTTACACATGGAGTAAACAATTAACAAGTCAATAACACAGTAGAAAAAAAGGGGAGTCTATATACAATGTGTGCAAAAGGCATGAGGAGGTAGGCGAATAATTACAATATTGCAGATTAACACTGGATTGATAAATGGTCATGTACAGGTAGAGATATTGGTGTGCAAAAGAGCAGAAAAGTAAATAAATAAAAACTGTGGGGATGAGGTAGGTGGAAATGGGTGGGCTATTTACCAATAGATTATGTACAGCTGCAGCGATCGGTTAGCTGCTCAGATAGCTGATGTTTGAAGTTGGTGAGGGAGATAAAGGTCTCCAACTTCAGCGATTTTTGCAATTCGTTCCAGTCACAGGCAGCAGAGTACTTGTTGGCTTTAGGGATGATCAGTGAGATACACCTGCTGGAGCGCGTGCTACGGATGGGTGTTGCCATCGTGACCAGTGAACTGAGATAAGGCGGAGCTTTACCTAGCATGGCCTTGTAGACGACCTGGAGCCAGTGGGTCTTGCAACGAATATGTAGCGAGGGCCAGCCGACTAGAGCATACAAGTCGCAGTGGTGGGTAGTATAAGGTGCTTTAGTGACAAAACGGATGGCACTGTGATAAACTGCATCCAGTTTGCTGAGAAGAGTGTTGGAAGCAATTTTGTAGATGACATCGCCGAAGTCGAGGATCGGTAGGATAGTCAGTTTTACTAGGGTAAGCTTGGCAGCGTGAGTGAAGGAGGCTTTGTTACGGAATAGAAAGCCGACTCTTGATTTGATTTTCGATTGGAGATGTTTGATATGGGTCTGGAAGGAGAGTTTGCAGTCTAGCCAGACACCTAGGTACTTATAGGTGTCCACATATTCAAGGTCAGAACCATCCAGTGTGGTGATGCTAGTCGGGCAAGCGGGTGCAGGCAGCGATCGGTTGAAAAGCATGCATTTGGTTTTACTAGCGTTTAAGAGCAGTTGGAGGCCACGGAAGGAGTGTTGTATGGCATTGAAGCTCGTTTGGAGGTTAGATAGCACAGTGTCCAATGACGGGCCGAAAGTATATAGAATGGTGTCGTCTGCGTAGAGGTGGATCAGGGAATCGCCCGCAGCAAGAGCAACATCATTGATATATACAGAGAAAAGAGTTGGCCCGAGAATTGAACCCTGTGGCACCCCCATAGAGACTGCCAGAGGACCGGACAGCATGCCCTCCGATTTGACACACTGAACTCTGTCTGCAAAGTAATTGGTGAACCAGGCAAGGCAGTCATCCGAAAAACCGAGGCTACTGAGTCTGCCGATAAGAATATGGTGATTGACAGAGTCGAAAGCCTTGGCAAGGTCGATGAAGACGGCTGCACAGTACTGTCTTTTATCGATGGCGGTTATGGTATCGTTTAGTACCTTGAGTGTGGCTGAGGTGCACCCGTGACCGGCTCGGAAACCAGATTGCATAGCGGAGAAGGTACGGTGGGATTCGAGATGGTCAGTGACCTGTTTGTTGACTTGGCTTTCGAAGACCTTAGATAGGCAAGGCAGAATGGATATAGGTCTGTAACAGTTTGGGTCCAGGGTGTCTCCCCCTTTGAAGAGGGGGATGACTGCGGCAGCTTTCCAATCCTTGGGGATCTCAGACGATATGAAAGAGAGGTTGAACAGGCTGGTAATAGGGGTTGCGACAATGGCGGCGGATAGTTTCAGAAATAGAGGGTCCAGATTGTCAAGCCCAGCTGATTTATACGGGTCCAGGTTTTGCAGCTCTTTCAGAACATCTGCTATCTGAATTTGGGTAAAGGAGAACCTGGAGAGGCTTGGGCGAGGAGCTGCGGGGGGGCCGGAGCTGTTGGTCGAGGTTGGAGTAGCCAGGCGGAAGGCATGGCCAGCCGTTGAGAAATGCTTGTTGAAGTTTTCAATAATCATGGATTTGTCGGTGGTGACCGTGTTCCCTAGCCTCAGTGCAGTGGGCAGCTGGGAGGAGGTGCTCTTGTTCTCCATGGACTTCACAGTGTCCCAGAACTTTTTGGAGTTGGAGCTACAGGATGCAAACTTCTGCCTGAAGAAGCTGGCCTTAGCTTTCCTGACTGACTGCGTGTATTGGTTCCGGACTTCCCTGAACAGTTGCATATCGCGGGGACTGTTCGATGCTATTGCAGTCCGCCACAGGATGTTTTTGTGCTGGTCGAGGGCAGTCAGGTCTGGAGTGAACCAAGGGCTATATCTGTTCTTAGTTCTGCATTTTTTGAACGGAGCATGCTTATCTAAAATGGTGAGGAAGTTACTCTTAAAGAATGACCAGGCATCCTCAACTGACGGGATGAGGTCAATGTCCTTCCAGGGTACCCGGGCCAGGTCGATTAGAAAGGCCTGCTCACAGAAGTGTTTTAGGGAGCGTTTGACAGTGATGAGGGGTGGTCGTTTGACTGCGGCTCCGTAGCGGATACAGGCAATGAGGCAGTGGTCGCTGAGATCCTGATTGAAGACAGCGGAGGTATATTTGGAGGGCCAGTTGGTCAGGATGACGTCTATGAGGGTGCCCTTGCTTACAGAGTTAGGGTTGTACCTGGTGGGTTCCTTGATGATTTGTGTGAGATTGAGGGCATCTAGCTTAGATTGTAGGACTGCCGGGGTGTTAAGCATATCCCATTTTAGGTAACCTAACAGAACAAACTCTGAAGCTAGATGGGGGGCAATCAATTCACAAATGGTGTCCAGGGCACAGCTGGGAGCTGAGGGGGGTCGGTAGCAGGCGGCAACAGTGAGCGACTTATTTCTGGAGAGAGTAATTTTCAGAATTAGTAGTTCGAACTGTTTGGGTATGGACCTGGAAAGTATGACATTACTTTGCAGGCTATCTCTGCAGTAGACTGCAACTCCTCCCACTTTGGCAGTTCTATCTTGACGGAAGATGTTATAGTTGGGTATGGAAATCTCAGAGTTTTTGGTGGCCTTCCTGAGCCAGGACTCAGACACGGCAAGGACATCAGGGTTAGCAGAGTGTGCTAAAGCGGTGAGTAAAACAAACTTAGGGAGGAGGCTTCTGATGTTGACATGCATGAAACAGGAGCAGGTTTCTGGGCATGGTAGAATATATTCAGGGCATAATGCGCAGACAGGGGTATGGTGGGGTGCGGGTACAGCGGAGGTAAGCCCAGGCACTGGGTGATGATGAGAGAGGTTGTATCTCTGGACATGCTAGTTGTAATAGGTGAGGTCACCGCATGTGTGGGAGGTGGGACAAAGGAGGTATCAGGGGTATGAAGAGTGGAACTAGGCACTCCATTGTGAACTAAAACAATGATAACTAACCTGAACAACAGTATACAAGGCATATTGACATTTGAGAGAGACATACAGCGAGGCATACAGTAATCACAGGTGTTGAATTGGGAAAGCTAGCTTAAACAGTAGGTGAGACAACAACAGCTAATCAGCTAGCACAACAACAGCAGGTAAAATGGCGTTGACTAGGCAACGGGGCCGACAGATATAACATAAACAAGCAGAATGAGGTACCGTGATTAATGGACAGTCCAGCGTGCATCAGCTATGTAGCCAGGTGATCAGTGTCCAGGGGGCAGGGAAGCTGGATTAGTGAGTGTTATCCAGGTTAATAAAAAAAAAAAATAACAATGACTAAATAGCTTGTAGCTAGTTAGCTAGTTAGCTTCTGGAGGTTCTTGAGTGTGTTCTAAAAATTAACAATAATAGCAATTCCGTATCACATTGGGTGAGGCAGGTTACCGGAATGTATAAACAAATAAAAAATCGGAAAGAGATAAGAGAGTAAATATGGGTCCAGTGAGTGTTTGGGACGAGGCGATTCAGACGGGTTAGCAGGCCTGTGCTAACAAGCTAACAGTTAGTAGGCCGGGGCTAAACAAGGTAGCAGTTAGCAGGCCGAAATAGCAAGCCAGGGGATAGCAAGGGCTAGAGAGTTAGCCTTTGGGGGACGTCGCGATGGGGTGAGTCTGTTTATTCCTCTTCATGCGGTGACATCGATAGACCGGTCGTGGGTCCGGGTAATTGAAGCCCAGGAGTATGCTACGGTGGTAGGTATTGTAGCCCAGGAGTATCCTACGGAGGTAGCACAGGGGCTCTGGCGGGGCTAGCTTCAGGCTAAGTGGGTGGAAGCGCTAGCCAGCAGTAATCGTCCGGGGTTGCGGTTTAGCTAAATAACTAGTTGTGAAGATCCAGATGTTCCGTTTGCGGCGGGAATCCGGGGGTAAGAAAATAAAAAAATAAATAGGTCCGTTATGCTCTGGTTAGAGTCGCGTGAGCTTTTCGTGCTAAAGGTTAGCTGATGACCGGTTAGCTGAAGACCGCTAGCATAGCTGGTAGTTAGCTGGCTAGCTTCAGTTGCGGGGTTCCGGTTCCGAAGTAAATATAAATACTAAATACTTTAGGAAAAAAGAAAAATAGCTACATTGGGTGAGGCGGATTGAAGGAGAGTATTTGGAAGCTGAGGTTTAGCGAAATGTTTTAAAAGATATGCGAAGAAAAAAATTATGTAAAAACGAAAAAAGATGAAATATACACGGGACAAGGGACACGACACGTCTTACTGCTACGCCATCTTGGAAAAAAAAGACGTTTTCAACTGTATTATTGACTGTATGTCTGTTTTTTCCACGTGTTGTTGTATGTGTTGAACTGATTTGCTTTATCTTGGTCAGGCCCGGTTGTAAATGAGAAATGAAGCACAGCCGAGAGCTGCCCAGTGACACGAGCCTACCAGCCGAGCTAAACTACTTCTGTCCTCGCGTCGAGGCAAATAACACTGAAACATGCATGAGAGCACCAGCTGTTCCGGAAGACCTTTAAACAGATCAACATTCACAAGGCTGCAGGGGCAGATGGATTACCAGGATGTGTACTGTGAGCATGCACTGCCCAACTGGCAAATGTCTTCACTGAAATTTTCAAACTCTGCTCATCTAATTCTGTAATACCAACATGTTTTAAGCAGACCAACATAGTCCCTGTACCCAAGAACACTAAGGTAACCTACCAAAATTATTACCGACTTGTAGCACTCACGTATGTAGCCATGAAGTGCTTTGAAAGGCTGGTCATGAATCACATCAAGGAGTCATTAACACCATTATGTCAGAAACCCTAAACCCACTCCAATTTGCATACCACCCTAACAGAACCACAGATGATGCAAACTCTATTGCACTCCACACAGCCCTTTCCCACCTGGACAAAAGGAAAAACCTATGTGAGAATGCTATTCATTGACTACAGCTCAGCGTTCAACACCATAGTGCCCACAATGCTCATCAATAAGCTAAGGACCCTGGGACTCAACACCTCCCTCTGCAACTGGATCTTGGACTTCCTGACGGACCACCCCCAGGTGGTAAGTGTAGGTAACAACACATCCGGCACGCTGATCCTCAACACAGGGGTCCCTCGGGTGCGTGCTCAGTCCCCTCCTGTACTCCCTTTTCACTCATGACTGAACTGCCAGGCACGACTCCAACACCATCATTAGGTTTTCCGATGACACAACAGTGGTAGGCCTGATCACCGACAACTACGAGACAGCCTATAGTGAGGAGGTCAGAGACCTGGCCGTGTGGAGCCAGGACAACCTCTCCCTCAACGTGATCAAGACAAAGGAGTTGATTGCAGACTGCAGGAAAAAGAGGACAGAGCACGCCCCATTCTCATTGACAGTGCTGTAGTGGAGCAGGATGACAGCTTCAAGTTCCTTGGTGTCCACATCACCAACAAACTAACATGGTCCAAGCACACCAAGACATTCGTGAAGAGGGCACGACAAAACCTATTTCCCCTCAGGAGACTGAAAAGGTTTGGCATGGGTCCTCAAATCCTCAAAAGGTTCTACAGCTGCACCATTGAGAGCATCATCACTTGTTGCATCACTGCCTGTTATGGCAACTGCTCGGCCTCTGACCACAAGGCACTACAGAGGGTTGTGCGTACGGCCCAGTACATCACTGGGACCAAGCTTCCTGCCATCCAGGACCTCTATACCAGGCGGTGTCAGAGGAAGGCCCAAAAAATTGTCAGAGACTCCAGCCACCTTAGACATAGACTGTTCTCTCTGCTACCGCACAGCAAGCAATACTGGAGTGCCAAGACTAGGTCCAAGAGGTCTATAATAGCTTATCAAATGGCTAACTAGACTTTTTGTATTAGTCCCCCCATTTTTACACCGCTGCTACTCTCTGTAGTTATCATCTATGCATAGTCACTTTAATAACTCTGCCGACATATACATATTACAATGAAGATCTGTGAAGTTATTTGGATTTTTACAAATTATCTCTGAAAGAAAAAGGGACATTCCTTTTTATGCTGAGTTTAGTTATACACACACAAACACACAATGCTTTTAACATAGCGTACAATGTCCCTGTGGAATGCTTTGGACACCTTGTAGAGTCCATGCCCTGACAAATTGAGGCTGTTCTGGTGGCAAAAGTGGGTGCAACTCATTATTAGGAAGGTGTTCCTAATGTTTTGTACACTCAGTGTATTTTGTAGTAAGAATATAATTGAATATAACAGGATAAAATAAATGATATTTTCCACACACAACTTGTCACAGGAAGCTGTGGAACCGCTATCATATAAAGAAGTAATATTTTGAAACAGAGCCCAAGCCCAAGATTTTTTGATTCGCATTTCATATTTCCTACCCTCACTCCACTTTGTTAGGGATTAGTCATTGGGTCTTACATTGAGATGTTTCTGATTAGTGAGAGATGAGCAAACGAGTAGATGAGCTATACCACCTCCACTTATTTGCCCAGCCAGAAACAAATGAACCAAATAGGTTATTCAGGAGTTCAGTGAAACTAAATCACACTGATTGAGACAAGTCAGTGAACCCTTATAAAAAAGATTGCAATCAGAGTGTAGTATAACCACAGTATAAGTGCAGTATGCTGCAAATACTGTGTCCAAAATAACTGTTTTTTCACTGCAGTAATTTTGCAGTGTAACTGCCATTAGAGTGCAGTATAAATTCAGTTCGATGGCAGTACACTGGAGTTATTCAACAATTACATGCGTCCAAAATATCACAGTCCACTGCAGTTATTGCACTTTTACTGCCGTTTCAAAACTGCAATCTTTTTTTGTATGGGAAGTCACAGGTTTTTGGTCAGGAGTAGGCCTAGGATACTAAGCGACTACGAGTGAAGAGCAAAATAATCAACTTGTTAAACTACATAACATGATGGCAAAATGTTCTTATAAATGAGCCAACTAGACAAGATGATAATGAGCAGCACTCAACTCAATTTAGCTAACAATCCCCCAGGTTTATTGCTGAAGCCTAACCAATATCCAAACAGAGATTCAGTGAAAACAAAAATGTGACATTGATTGATTTATCAAGACGAGACTCCACACTTAGCTCAAGCAACGCGATGGACCTGACCCAATCAAAACGATGCTAAAATTATAATCTGGTTGACCACTTGCGGGTAGGCTGCTTCAACAATTGGATGACTTTGGGAGTTTTAGTAAGCAACAATTTAATGCATACCTTCAATTGTACCTGCCTAATTTATTCCAATACTTTCGTAACTCAGTGATATTTATTCCCACAGTATTTCGTAGTGGTGGGCTATGTTAAAAGATGGGAGAAGTGACATGCCTCGCAACGTTTAGAATTGCCAGGAGGATGGTTAACTGCCGCTGCCTAGCAACCATCAATAGTTTAAGAGCGTAGTGCGTGCCGCTGCCGCCTCAGCATTACGGCACCGTTTCATACTAAGCCGTAGTCAAAAGTTTACTGAAATGAATACTAGGTTATTAGGTGGAAAGAAAAGTTTCGGCTTTGATACCAGCAATACCTTGAAGATAAGGAAAAGACGGAAGAAATTAAGGTATTAGTTGAACATGTGTGTGTGTGTGTGTGTGTGTGTGTGTGTGTGTGTGTGTGTGTGTGTGTGTGTGTGTGTGTGTGTGTGTGTGTGTGTGTGTGTGTGTGTTTGTGCGTCAGAGGAGGCTGGTGGGTGGAGTTATAGGAGGACCGGCTCATTTTAATGGCTGGAATGGAATTAATGGAACATATCAAATACATGGAAACCATGTTTGACTCCGTTCCATGTATTCCACTGTAGCCATTGCAATGGGTCCGTCCTCCTATAGCTCCTCCCACCAGCCTCCACTGGTGTGCATGTAGGCGGGGGTTTTAATAAAAGGGAAATAGTCACAGTGCAATGTCAGCGCAGAGCTGCTTCGTCGCACACATAAAAATAGTTCATCTTTCATACATTGCCAAAGTACCAGTGACATGAGATGATTTTGGCATATTCATGTCTGCCTGACATTTAAAGAGATTGATTTGTCAATTATGGCTGCAGTGCAAGCAGAGGCATCATGCCCATAGGGGGCACTGGGGCACGTGCCCCTTCAGATTTGTCTTTTCTTTTTCTTTTTTTAAGAAGAAAAAATTATTTAAGAGTATTTTTGTTGTTGATGTTGTTTCTCTGTAATATTATTAGCCACCTAGCAATATTATTAAGCTGGCTTTAGCTAGTCCAATCTCCCAACCTCATTACTAGCTACCAAGAAGCCAATTCAGGCTATCAATCAAGTTAGAGTAGCTGTAGCTTGAACTGTTTAAAGTGGCATGCCTGCTGGCAAGATTGGTAGAAAAGCAATCGATTACTAAATGTACTGAATCAGACTCACATTCCTTTCAATCGTTTACCCAGATTTTAGCAAAGATGCAGAGAAGCATATTTATTTTCTTTAAAAAAAATGAAACACCGGCCAGGAGGATACACACAGCTCAAGAGGTATGCTTAGATATGCAGAAAAATAAATATATTTGCTTTACATAGAATTAAGTCTAATGATTATGGCTCTCGATTGCAGGAAAAGCTGTTTCGGGTGGGGTGCACATATTTTGTGCCCCATCAGATTTTTGGGGTGCATGAGTGCAAGCTAGAGTGGGATTTATAAATAAGGTGGATTTGATAGCAGGTGGGATGTACACAGCTAACTCATGAAGGTGGATCTGTTTTTGGGAACATCATACTGACACACACACATACGCACATTCATCTTCTCCTGAAATACCATTGCTATTGATTGATCCGTCTTGGAGCCAAAACTAAGCACACACACATGACACAACCTTTTCCTAGCTCCCCTGTGTAGTGATGAAAGGCCTGTGTGAGGATTCCCCTCGTCTTTTTCATCCCCAGCCGCACAGAACACCCTTCTAGAACACAAGTATCTTTGTGATGTGTTGTAGAGAGACGAGGTAATAGCTTTGGCTGTTTGAGGGCTGGCTGTTTTCTGCCTTGTGGTTGTCTGTGTATTTCTGTGGGTATGCTGCTGTAGACTGGACAAGCTGATAAGAAACAGTCAAAGCCTGCCATCTTCATTAATGTCTCTCAAGGCAGATACACAGAGCATCAATCAGCTTGATAAACAATAATCTTCAAGAAAATGATATATCCTTTCAAATATTATTCTTGCTAATTGATAGAAATACAATTCCTAGACTGAAAAATTGCAATTTGTAGATATTGTAAATATTCTCCATTCACCCCCACAAAATAGCATTTCAGATCATTTCCACAGAGTGAAGCAAATAAGCTTTTCTTCCACAGGTCTTTTTCAATCATTTTCAGTGAATAGAAGACAATTTAAAATTGTTATCAACACCCAAAATGAATCAATTTGGCAGCATGGAATCAGCGCTGTGCTCTAGCCTTGGATACACCAGCTGGCTTGGGCTTTTCTACCGGGGCTTACCCCTCACCGAGACCAGAGCTGGCCTGTAGAGTGACGGAGAGCAAGGGGGAGTGGGAGGAACATCCATCTGAATACCCTGCAACGATAATCAACCAGAAGCAGCTCAGTCTTTTGTTGACTAGGAGGTCCAAGCCATGCAAAAGACAGGCTGTATGTCAATAACCAATTACTGGCACAGCTGTTCCTCCATTGTTCCTCCTCTGAGCAGGAACAAAACCACACTGAAACACCATCTTTAGAAAGAAAATCTTCTCTTCTAATCATTTCCAAAAGGTCTTGCTAGACCTTGTCCATCTACTAATATCCCCTTCTTTGTTTCTTCTATTCTCCTTATATGGAGCCAAGCCTATTTATTTAACCTTTATTTAACTAGGCAAGTCAGCTAAAAACAACTTTTTATTTACAATGACAGCCTACACCGGCCAAACCCGGACGATGATGGGCCAATTGTGCATTGTACTATGGGACTCCCATTCACAGCTGGTTGTGATACAGCCTGGATTCAAACCAGGGTGTCTGTAGTGATGCCTCTAACACTGAGCTGCAGTGCCTTAGACCACTGCGCCACTCAGGAGCCTATCAGGTAATTTTGTTTTGTTGTGGTACTTTTTTTCACCCCCTCTGCTCTGCAACATCAGTTGGAACTGCGTTAATTAAATAGAGAGAAAGAGCTGCGGGCCCTGGATTATTAATGTGGAAGAACACCGTTTCAAACTAAACTCAAAATGTTCCCAATTAAAATGAAGATGAATTGCAGCCCCTAGTCCCCTATTGCGCCTCTGTGGCTGAACCTCTGAGTGGGTCTCCAAGCTACTGCTACTCCAAGACAGGCCATTAAAATCATCCTTAAGAGTCTGTTGATGCACCCGTGCGTCAATCTGATTAACATAATTTAAAAAAACATTAATATCCGTGAGTTTAAGCTAGAGATATGTTTTTTTGTTGCATGGGCTGCATCTCAATTTGCCACATCCACCTATGTCGGCATCTGCGGTGGAAAGTGGCAAAGCTACAGCTATACTTGTCAGACCAGGAAAAGATCTGTAACATCCAAACAGTTTGGCTAACTAATATGACCACTCTATGGAAAGATAAGACTCTCACGGACATGATGGTGTTCTCCGTTTTGCACTATGACCATCACAAGTATCAGGGGACTCGTCAGAAGGTAAACATACATATGAATGGAGGTAGTTTTGTACCATCAAAAAAACAGGTGTCCAAAAAATGTGTCCAAAAAATGTAAATATTGTAAAAAATGTAAATATGTGTCCAAAAAATGTAAATATTTCCTGAGTTTTCTTATATCTCCTAAAAATAGGACAATCACTTCAAAACCTTATTCCTGAAGATTTGTGTTATTCAGTGCATTTCTATGAGCTACAGTAGTAAAGGACAAATTCAATATAGATATACTGTACCAGTCAAAGTTTAGACACAACTAATTTTTCTTTATTTTAGTTTTTACAATTTTCTACCAAAACTATAAAATAACACATATGGAACCATGTAGTAACCAAAAAACTGTGAAACAAATCAAAATATATTTTAGATTTTAGATTCTTCAAAGTAGCCACCCTTTGCCTTGATGACAGCTTTACACACTCTTGGCATTCTCTCATCCGGCTTCACCTGGAATGCTTTTGCAACAGTCTTGAAGGAGTTCCCACATATGCTGAGCACTTGTTGGCTGCTTTTCCTTCATTCTGTGGTCCAACTTATCCCAAACCATCTCAATTGGGTTGAGGTTGGGTGATTGTGGAGGCAAGGTCATCTGATGCAGCACTCCATCACTTTCCTTCTTGGTCAAATAGCCCTTATACAGCTTAGCAGTGTGTTGGGTCATTGTCCTATTGAAAAACAAATGATAGTCCCACTAAGCACTAACATTAGTATTCAGCTAACCACGGTTTGTGGTCATTAGGTATCCTTTAGCTCGAAAAGCTATCGCCAGTTTTGTACAACGCGACTCAGACCAGAACATACTGGACCTATTTTTCTCTCCATATCCCTGGATTTCAACTGCATGCTCTGGACTTTTACTATCCTTGTGACTATTGGCTTACGTCGATCCCGGAGCAAACATCAATTACTCCGGAGCTAGCCAGCTGAAGAGTTCCATCAGCCACTCCTGGGCTACAATCACCTATCCGGACCTGTTTTACTGCCGATGCAGAGCCCCACCGGGCCTTCACGACTGGACTACCGACGTTATCTGCCCGAGGGAGTTATCCAACTGGCCCCTCCGTCGCGACGTTACCTGAACGCCCATCTGCGGCCCGTTAATCGTTAGTGGTCTTATCGGCTACTATCTGAATAGGTCTATCGCACAATTTTTCTTGGGTTACTATAACTATATCTATTTTGCCAATTGGATTGATACCCTCTACCACACGGAACCCCACTAATCTACCGACGGAAACACACGAGGTGGCTAAAAACAGACCTCCATCCTATGCTAGCTTGCTACCGATGGCCCGGCTAGCTGTCTGAATCGCCGTGATCCCATCCAACCTCACTACTCACTGGACCCTTATGATCACTCGACTAAGCATGCCTCTCCTTAATGTCAATATGCCTTGTCCATTGCTGTTCTGGTTAGTGTTTATTGGCTTATTTCACTGTAGAGCCTCTAGCCCTGCTCACTATACCTTATCCAACCTTTCAGTTCCACCACCCACACATGTTATGACATCACCTGGTTTCAATTATGTTTCTAGAGACAATATCTCTCTCATCATCACTCAATACCTAGGTTTACCTCCACTGTATTCACATCCTACCATACCTTCGTCTGTACATTATACCTTGAAGCTATTTTATCGCCCCCAGAAACCTCCTTTTACTCTCTGTTCCAGACGTTCTAGACGACCAATTCTCAAAGCTTTTAGCCATACCCTAATCCTACTCCTTCTCTGTTCCTCTGGTGATGTAGAGGTGAGTCCAGGCCCTGTAGTGCCTAGGTCCACTGGACCCTTTCTTTCTAAAATTATTCACCGAAAATGTTGCCAGCCTCTTCAACCTCTCTTTCATGTCGTCTGAGATTCCCATAGATTGGAAAGCAGCTGCGGTCATCCCCCTCTTCAAAGGAGGGGACACTCTTGACTCAAACTGCTACAGACCTATATCTATCTAGACCTATATCTAAGTATGGTTCCCAATCAGAGACAACGATAGTCAGCTGTCCCTGATTGAGAACCATACCCGGCCAAAACAAAGAAATACAAAACATAGAAAAAGGAACATAGAATGCCCACCAAAATCACACCCTGACCAAACCAAAATAGAGACATAAAAAGCTCTCTACAGTCAGGGCGTGACAGTCAGCCTTCTTCTCTGGAGCCATCTTATACATACACACATATTGAGATGGATATTACACTCATATGTACAGAGACCGTATTGCTGCAATTGCACCAATATAAAATCCAAAGCCAGCTGTCTGTTTGTGGACACACACACCTGTCCTTACAGGTTGTCTCTCGGGCCACACCTTAAGCACACAGGGGTTTATTGAAATGATAAATGGCAGGTGAAAGATCTTGTATGACTATTTGAAAAAAGCAGGTTAAGCTAAGCCCCTACTCCTTGGAGTCATAAGTGACAGGAAGCTATATCAACATGGCAAGCAATTCAGCAGTACACTAGATTTCCCATGAGTACCATAGTCTGAAGAAAAACACAAAAACAGAATCTTTGTCAAAACATATCTTTAATCTAATCTGAAATTATTTCCACAAAATTCTTGCCAAATCTATACAAAATATTTGCACCAAATAAGAGTTCTCCCAATGTTTAAGTCTGTAAGATATACAACAACTCCAGTTACTGTAGCTAGGTTGTCTAATATAAAAATAATCTGAACACAATTAATATTTCACAACAGCAGGGCTCTTGTTTAGTTCTGCAGGGGAAGATACAGTATATAGCTATACAACAGTTGCACATTCAGACTCAAATCCTTTACAAAAAAACTATTTGGTCAAAAGTTAGAAAACACAGGTCAAATCCTTATACTGTATACATTATTCACACTGTCCCAAAGCAATATTCTTAAATCTTGATCATATAGATGCATACTACACTACATGATCTATGTCAATTTGTCATTACTGAATTCAATTAAATGGAAGAGGTTTTAATCTGATCTTGAAGTTCTTTTACACACACACACACACACACACACACACACACACACGTTAGAATATTAATACCTGTATTATCAGACAGACTCCACCTTGCTCCACTCACTCATATTGAGATGGATATTACACTCATATGTATAGAGACAATATTGCTTCAATTGCACCAATATAAAAACCAATATAAAATCCTACCGACCTAGTAACAATTTGAGCACAGCCAAAGCCTACTAAGCTAAATATCGACTGAACATAAATTTGGATATCGGGACCAGAGTAAAAGAACTAGCCAACGATAAATAAAGAGATGTTAATAATAAATACAATGATTAAATCCTTGTTTTGCTGTGTAACCTTTGATGACACTCTGCAGCACAGCCCGAAGAGATGATCAGGAAACTCCACCGCTCAAATCAAAGCCCTACCGTGGGCTGTAGCCTATCACCATTCACATCACAACTACACTCTGTTCTTTTTATGTTGATTTTTGGAGGTATCAGACAGTAGCAAGACTTGAACCGCTCAGGACACCAGGCTGTCATTTCTACTGGCCTCCCTCAACCACCTAATAGCATTAACAGCAGCATGCCTGCCAGCTAGTATTAACCCTGCACTTGGCTCCTGCTCTCAAAGGGATATTTCACCCAAATTACACAATGACACATTAGTTTCCTTACCCTGTAAGCAGTCTGTGTACAAGATACAGTATGACAGCAATCCATTCTTTGGTTTAGTTTCCCTTGCACGTTATCCAAATGCCAACATTTGTAGCACAAATCTGTCATGGGACCAATTTGATCATTTATGTCCAAATTATCCTAAAGTATCGTGAAGCTCACCAAAGTAACTTATAGATGATTTGAACATGATGCCCAAAAATTGCTAATAATCGGTCCCATGACTTGAATGGGATTTGAGCCACAAATGCTAAACATTTGCATTTGGAAACAGTGTCAGGGAAACTAAACCAAAGCATGGATTACTGTCATACCTTGTACATAGAATGCTACAGAGTAAGGAAACCACCCAAATTTCAAAATGACACATTGAATTATCCCTTTAAGGACTTGTTGGGCAATGTATTGATTCACTGGTATTGTTGTTCCCATATGAACTCAATGTATAGCAGTTAGTGATTGGTCGAAAAGCAAGCACATTATGGGAAGAGACAGGAACATCCACAATGAACCAAACCAAGAATCCTAACAGTGTAGTACAGCATTGCATTGCATAACATACTGTGTCAGGGGAACCCATCGACTCTCACATTTCCCGCCTTCACCACACCTCACACCTGGAATACAGCTATCAATCAATAAAACAAATGAAAAGACTAACCAAACACAAAATGTTACACCAGCCTTATTTTGTGGCACCTTCTCATAAGTGTTAACTTATTAGTGTAAATGGTATGTTATGTAATGGCTACAACATGTGTACAGTAGCGTACACACAGATAGAGTGGAAGCTTCTGTAGTGATCTCTAGAGCAGAGGCCTTTTCTATCAACATGGGGGTGTTGGTGATACATATGGGCTTTAGAGTTCTCCTCTCCACCTGCTAAAGTCATCACTAACATAATGGAGGCACAGCACTTCATGACATCTATAGTCCAGTTTCAAGCACTGGAAGGGCACTGCATCTCCAAGCCTTTACACACAACATTATACAATAACAACCAGAGGGGGAAATAACTATGATCAGATCCTGTAGTGTGTGTGTGTGTGTGTGTGTGTGTGTGTGTGTGTGTTCAGGAGTCCATTCTGTCTGAGATTCCTTCCTACAATAAGAAGGTTTGGCCAGAAAGCATCCCCATCGCTGAGATGGAGAGAGGAGAAAAGTGAGCGAGGAATGGATTGGGGGAGAGTCTCTTCAGCCCTGAGTGTTGGTTGAGTGTTGCTCCCCAGGCAGGAGGGCCCCCAGGTCCATCAAATCACCCCATAGTCCCTGAGGGCCTTGAGAAGCACCGTGTCCTTGACGGCATTGAATACATTGCAGATGTTGTTGGTGTCGGTGGCGCAGGTGAAGTGGGGGTACAGTGTCTTGCTCTCCTCCTTGTCCCGGCTGCGAGTCTGCTGCTTATACATCTTCTGTATATACTTCATAGCATCCTGAGCGTCACGTCGCTTTCCTTCAGGTGTGGGGTGAGGGGGAGGACAGGGGCAGGATAGAGATGGAGAGGGAGGAGAGAAAGAGAGGGGAGAGAAGAAAAGAGGTCAGGGGGTGTGGGTAAATGGGAGAGAGAAATTGGAGGCCAATAGAAACAAAGATGAAAAGCAAAGGATAAAATCCCAAGATTGTACAGAAGTACAAAAATCATTAAATATGTTCTAAGGCAACCATCGCATAATGTTACCATCGCAACGCTATAGCGCAAAAAGTTTAAATAGCAACTTTACATCAAACGGCCAATATGGATGAACCTAACCTCAGGGTGTCAGGTAGCCTAGCGGTTAGAGTGTTGGACCAATAACCAAAAGGTCGCTGGTTTCGAATACCCAAGCCGACAAGGTGAAAAATCTGTTGATGGCACCTAATTTGCTCCAGGGGGCCGTACTACTATGGCTGACCCTGTAAAACAACACATTTCACTGCACCTATCCGGTGTATGTGATAATAAACAAAACTTCAATTCAGAGTTTATGGAGGAAGGAGTAAAGTCTCCCCAAACCCCCTGGAGGGATGGCTTGGTGATGCAAAGTGCAGGGTATTTATAGTTGCCATGGGCAACATGCCGGGGGAGTGGAAGTGTGGTGGGGAAGCTCTAGAGAGGCTCGGCAACCTTCCTTCCACATCAGTGGAGGCACATCGTTAGTAAACTATGTACCCACACCATACACATGAAATCAATCACACATTCAACCCTTGCTGAAACAATAATCCCTGCATTAAGAAACAATGATTTGGTACTTAAAGAACATTATGTTTACTGGTTTTGCTATAGCCAGCATGGTTATGTATTCATGTGAGAATTCACCCTATGAAACCCCTTTCAAAAGAGGTTTGAAATTACTTTCTAAATGACTTTTTTGAATATCATAAGGCAGGGCATCAACTAGTTTCTTGAGTGGATGGTCAAGGGGCTGGAACATAATTACAAAAAAAGCCGCAAAAAGCCCAAACAGATATAATATTTTAAAAAACAATCATTTCAAACCTTGCTTACTTATGTACACAATCACATATACAGTATCTCTCTATTATGCAGGGGAATACTTTGGAACAGATTTACAAAACTAAAATCACTTGGAGCTCATTTGCTGGTGGTTTTACAGTCTTTTTTACATGTCCAACTATAATGCAAAAACCCACCAGTTGGGGTCATAAGGTCTCTGTTATTCCAGCCAGAAGCAGCAGTTAGCTACAACTCCATCGCTCTGAGAAAGAAAAACTAACACCAAGGGATGTGACTCAATGAGTTTACATCCATCACACCGCTATTTAGGGGGGGATGTGTGTGTGTGTGTGTGTGTGTGTGTGTGTGTGTGTGTGTGTGTGTGTGTGTGTGTGTGTGTGTGTGTGTGTGTGCGCACGTGTGTTTGTGTAGACCTACCTGTGAACCCTGGGAAGTACTTCTGCAGGTCGGACGCCTGGATCTTATCAGCGAGGATGTCTGTCTTGTTGAGGAAGAGGATGATGGAGGTGTTGAGGAACCAGGGGGAGTGGATGGTGGTGTAGAACAGAGCCAAGCTCTCCTCCATACGGTTCTAATGGGGGGAGAGGAGGGAGGGGGGGAGAGGTGGGAGAGGGGGGAGAGGTGGGAGAGGGGGGAGAGGAGAGAATATGGGGGCAGGAGCACAGTGGAGGTTAATGAATGTAGAGAGAGTCTCAAAAGTGGCCAGGAAAGATAAGCGGCTTAGTGAGCCTTGGTCAGGAGGGAGGGAGGGTTGGAGAGATAGTGGTATGGCAGCAGGTTTTGATACGCAACACTGAAACCTGTTGGCCATGGCCAGAAAAACCTCTGGATAGAAAACGGAGGTTTCAATGTTTACTTGGTTGAGACCCATATACAAACTATGCTATGAAATGAAGGTCAAGGACAACACAGAGGATAAACAGATAGACAGACAGATAGACAGGCAGGCAGGCAGGCAGTCAGACAGATAGGCAGACAGGTAGAGGCAGACAGGTAGAGACAGACAGGCAGTCTGCCAGTCAGATAGACAGACAGAGACAGGCTGTCAGCCAGTGTGTAAGACAGACAAGCAGGCCGAGACAATCAGACAGGCAGAGAGACAGAAAGACAGACAGGTACTCACATCGGTCTCTCTCTCCTCCAGGACCTGGTCGTACTCACTGAGGGAAGCCAGGAAAATGAGGGATGTGACGTCCTGAAAACAATGGATCCACTTCCGCCTCTCTGACTTCTGTCCACCCACATCCACAATCCTACCCAGTGAGAGAGAGAGAAAGTTAGAAACACCTATTAGAGCATCTTTCAACACACACACACACACACCATTGTGACCTTTATCAATAAGGTGTTTGTGATGCCACGCAAGGCAGGGGCCTTGTCTCAATGAGGCAGCTGGTCAGAGTTGTTAATGAGATAGAAGTGTCTGAGGTGTAGCTAACACTGTGAGAAAGGCTGAGAGGCATATCCTCCTGTGTATGCCGATACTTATTTCTTCTCTCTCCTTCTGTCACATATCAAACCTGTTTTTCACAGTTTTCAAGTCCCCATGCAAATGAGCCTCATAGAGCATTTGGCTCTAAAAAAGGCCATAATTGATACCTCACCATTTCTATCCCTGTATCCTTCCTGCCTGATTACAGAGACAAATTACAGTCCAACTTTTCACAACAGGGGTGGTGAAAAACACCACACCTGAACACAGCTGGACCTTTCATATTAATAACACAAAGGTTTCGTAAAAAACAATGACATCGCCATGTTCAAAAGCACAAAAATAAATGTGTATGTTTTCAGCAAGTTTTCTGGGTAATGTGATTGCATGTGCTTGTAATTCCACTGTGTCTAAAACAGCCAAGGGTAGAGCCAGACAATATCAAAGATAGCCTATAGGTTAGTCCACAATCTTATCAGCAGCTCTGGTGTTCTATTAGTTCCCTTGAAGTCTAGGTGAGTCCAGGGTGAGCAATCTGAGTGATATGAGTGAGGGTGCGGCCACCTGAGTGTGATTTTCTCCACAGTGAAGGAGTAGTCATGGATGCCAGTGGTGGGGAATCGAACTCGCAGTACGTCCTGAGCAGTGGGGATGTAGTCTGGGGCTGATATGCGGTCCAGATTTGTCATGTAGCTGAAATGGACAGAAGCAGAGAAAGAGGGAGAGGGCAAAAAAGAGAGAGAAACAGACAAAGAAAGACCGAGAACACAAAAAAATGTGATACAATTATCTTTCCCATGGTAATGACAATGGTAGTAGCAAGTTAATTCTGTAGATGAGACATGTAATATCAACTGTATATTACATACAACAATCAACACAAATTGAGTCTTGCAGAAGGAATTGAGATGGGAAATTAGAAAAAGGTACATGGAGTCCTTACCACTGTGTTGGGATTATTGTTTTAATGGTTTATGTTGACACAACCTGTCATTAATTGGATGTTGACTGACTGTGTGCATGTTTCTTATCATGCTGCTATAATGACTCAGAGCTAGCTGAGTAAATACTGAGAGAGCAGGGAGAAGGAGAGAGAGGACAGGAGGGGAGACGGGTAGGGACACATAGCAGTCCAACATTAGGCCTTTGTCTGTATCAATCTATTCAATTTCAACTTAGTTAGTAAATTAATTCTAAAAGGAAAATAACTTTACTATCGGGTAGATTTCAAGAATGGGTGGAAAGTGAAAAAGTATACTTTTGAGAAATTATCTGTATTGTGACCATGTCCACAGATGACACAGTCCGTATTACACTCCTCACTGCCCTCACTCACCGGGACAAAAGCAATACCTATGTAAGAATGCTGTTTGTTGACTACAGCTCAGCATTCAACTCCATAGTTCCCTCCAAGCTCATCACCAAGCTCAGGACCCAGTGACTGAACACTGAACACCTCCCTCTGAAACTGGATCCTGAACTTCCTGACGGTCTGCCCCAAGGCAGTGAGGGTAGGCAACAACACATCCGCCACTCTGACCATCAACATGGGGGCCCCTCATGGGTTTGTGCTTAGTCCCCTCCTGTATTCCCCTCCTTCACCCACGACTGTGTAGCTGCGTACGACTCCAACACCATCTTCAACTTTGCTGACGACATGACGTGGTAGAACTGATCACTGATGGTGATGAGGCAGCCTATAGGGAGGAGGTCAGAGACATGGCTGTATAGTGCCAGGACAACAACCTCTCCCTCAACGTCAGCAAGACAATGGAGCTGATCATGGACTACAGGAACAGGAGGGACGAGCACGCCCACATCGGCATCGATCGGGCTGTAGTGGAGTGGGTCGAGAGATTCAAGTTCCTCAGTGTCCACATCACTAAGGAATTAACATGGTCCACACACACCCACACAGTTATGAAGAAGGCACAACAAAGTCTCTTCTCCCTCAGAAGGCTGAAAAGATTTGGCATGGGCCCTCAGATCCTCAAAAAGTTATACAGCTGCACCATTGAGAGCATCTTGACTGGCTGCATCACCGCTTGGAACGGACTGCAAGGCAGCAGACCAAAAGGCGCTACAGAGGCTGGTGAGTATGGCTCAGTACATCACTGGGGCCCAGCTCTCTGCCATCCAGGACCTCTATACCAGTCGGTGTCAGAGAAAGGCCACAAAAATTGTCAAAGACTGTTCTCTCTGCTATTTGATTTGATTTATAAAATGAAATCAAATGGTGCCGGACAAGATGGCTGTTTGTGAATATGTGTTTTTAACATGGCTGATATCTGGTTGTGCATTTATTTGTGGAGAATTAGCCCCCTCCAATGGACATCATGTACTTTGCAGTTGATAAGGACAGTGTACAACGCACAGTGCTGTACAATGGGGACACAGTTCTGTGAATGAAACAATCATTTTTTTTCATTCATTGTGGTTATTAAGGTATAACATTTTGTATCTTACCAAGGAAGCAAAAACCATCTACTTCATATTTTTTCAGCCTCTACTGAAAAAAGCAGGTGCAAACTTAGCAAATATTGCACCTGGGGCAAACGCTTAGTAAATGTCTCCCACAGCGAGAGAGAAAGAGACAGAGAAAAAGACAGAGCGAGACCAAGAGATACTGGTGGTACTCACTACTCTGTGGAGTCCAACAGCTGGTACTCGCTGCGGCGGCTGTAGCAGACCCGGAGGCCTGGGTCGGCCCAGAGACGGCGGATGGCATCCACATTGCCTCTGTCCAGCTGGGTGACAGAGACATCCACATCCTGCACCCACCTGTCATACATCTGAGGGCAGATAGATAGACAGATGCTAGAGAGGGTGCCTTTCACTCATGGTTAGGCCAGTTTGACTGAACAGTATGTAACCAGACCCTGACCTCATTCTCTGGGTAGGCATAGGGCAGTCTGAGGGTGATCATGGCCCGGGTCATAGCCTTCACAGCTGTGAAGATGTTCTGGTAGATGAGCTTGGCGAAGTCCCGTCTTTCCTCCTCAGAGAAGCCTCTTCCATGGATGATCCTCATCTGTCTGATGAAGGTGGTTTTCCCACTCTCCCCCGTGCCTGAGGATACATAGCCCAGTGGACAGTCAGAGAGGAGAAGAATATGTCCACTTCTCAGAAGGTGATTAAACAATGCAATGTTACAATAAGTTGTTGATACACTGAAGAGAGTCATTACATCATTACACCATTCAAATTTGCATTTGGAAACATTCAAAACCTCACACATGCTTTCAAGCGATACCAGCCATCTGCCTAGTGATATAACCTGGACTCACGTGTAGACATAATATAATTTACATTTACTATGTTACGTCTAGTCTATGAGACCAGGCTGAGTGACAAACCTGCTATGAGAGGAAACAGCCCTCAGGTAAACGCCTAAGAGGAATGCATAGTTAACCATAAACTAAAGCTTTCGTGAAGTTGACAGATTTTACAACTGTAGGCCACCGTCAAGTCAGGATGGTAGTTTATTGTAGCCTAATTAATTGGTTACGATACAGTTATTACACTTGAGAACATATTCCACATCTGACTTGTCCTGTCCAAAGTACCATTTGCAAAGGATTCAGGTCAAATGTTGGGTTTATGTGCAGGCTACTAAGGTTCGAATAAATAAATCCTGTCCAAAGCGTCCTTTGCAAAGGCTTCAGGTCAAAATGCTGCGTTTATGTGCAGGCTAATAAATAAATGTAATAACATTTAATAATCTCTCTACTTCTTCACCTTTTATTCCCCTTTCTTCAAATGGTTGAGTTTTTATTTGACAGAGTATTATGTGTATAGAACTCCAGGGATGCAACTTAGGTTTTAGAAGTGGGGGGGACATCATTTTGTGGTGCTCGGAGACGTCTGCATGGTCCTAAATCACACCGTTACACAGGAGGTTCACCAGATGTGGCATCATTCATTTTCAACGAGTGCACACAGAGAAAGGTGCGGGGAAGTGTCACGTTCTGACCTTAGTTCTTTTGTTATCTCTTTGTTTTAGTATGGTCAGCGCGTGAGTTGGGTGGGTAGTCTATGTTCTTTTTTCTATGTTGTGGTTTTGTGTTTGGCCTGCTATGGTTCTCAATCAGAGGCAGGTGTCGTTCGTTGTCTCTGATTGAGAATCATACTTAGGTAGCCTTTTCCCACCTGTGTTTCGTGGGTGATTGTTTTCTGATATGTGTATGTCACCTTACAGAACTGTTTCGTTTCATTCTCCTTTGTTATTTTGTTTAGTGTTCTCGGTTTAATAAATATATGATGAACACTCACCACGCTGCGCTTTGGTCCTCACCTCATTCCAACGACGAGCGTTACAGGAAGGTGTGAGAATGCTGCTACTGGATCAGTTGAGAAGGTTAAGCTCTGCTCAACTTATGCACATGTTACGCGGCCACCACTGTCATTAACTAATCAAGTGAGAAGCAGATGTTTGCCTTAAAATCTTCCGTTCATGAAACATACTGTAGTTTAACTTGTCATTTGTTCCGGACAAGCAAAACCCAAAAAATATATTGAGGAAAGCCAATCATCTTTGTGTCTGGTTTTCCAATTCTATATGATGTAAATTTGTTAGAATACAGAGACAAAATCAGAAGGTCAACGGCATGGAGGATTGCAGAGGTTGTTGGTGTTGATGGTGGGCGAAGAGAGATTTGCACAACGTTTGCTTGTGCTGCTAGCTAGCTATGAACTAAACCTAAACTTCAAAACTGTGATCAAAGCCACCATTTGTAAATGTGTTGACTAAATTAAATTGTGAATTTTGCCCACCAAAGTGTAGAATTCACCAGTAACACACATTATAACATTGTAAATGAAACACTTTAATTTCCCATGTAATATGTTACCAATTGGTTTATGGTATCTTAACATTATGATCCTCATATTTTAGCTTAGTTATGGCTCTTTCATTATACCTGTCTCATGACATTGATTATTATAGCTCACTTCCTATAAAATACATAGGCCTACATGTATAATGCACATGAATGCATTATAATGCTTCAGTCTGGTTTTAGACCCCATCATAGCACTGATACTGCACTTGTGAAGGTGGTAAATTACCTTTTAATGGCATCAGACCGAGGCTCTGCATCTGTCCTCGTGCTCCGAGACCTTCGTGCTGCTTTTGATACCATCGATCACAACATTCTTTTGGAGAGATTGGAAAACCAAATTGGTCTACACGGACAAGTTCTGGCCTGGTTTAGATCTTATCTGTCGGAAACCATTCACAGTTTGTCTCTGTGAATGGTTTGTCCTCTGACAAATCAACTGTAAATTTTGGTGTTCCTCAAGGTTCCGTTTTAGGACCACTATTGTTTTCATTGCCCTCGCTAGAAGCCTGTGTTTCAGACATAAGGAAGTGGATGGCTGCAAACTTTCTACTTTTAAACTCGGACAAAACAGAGATGCTTGTTCTTGGTCCCAAGAAACAAAGAGATCTTCTGTTGAATCTGACAATTAATCTTAATAGTTGTACAGTCGTCTCCAATAAAACTGTGAAGGACCTCGGTGTTACTCTGGACCCTGATCTCTCTTTTGATTAACATATCAAGACTGTTTCAAGGACAGCTTTTTTCCATCTACATAACATTGCAAAAATTAGAAACTTTCTGTTAAAAAGTTATGCAGAAAAATTAATCCATGCTTTTGTTACTTCTAGGTTAGACTACTGCAATGCTTTACTTTCCGGCTACGCAGATAAAGCACTAAATAAACCTGTTAGTGCTAAATACGGCTGCTAGAATCCTGACTAGTACCCAAAAAATGTATCATATTACTCCAGTGTTAGCCTCCCTACACTGGCTTCCTGTCAAGGCAAGGGCTGATTTCAATGTTTTACTGCTAACCTACAAAGCATTACATGGGCTTGCTCCTACCTATCTCTCTGATTTGGTCCTGCCGTACATACCTACACGTACGCTACGGTCACAAGACGCAGGCCTCCTAATTGTCCCTGTCAAAAAAAAAAAAAACCTCTATAAACTGGAGGCTGGTTCGTGGGCACAACATACTGTTCAAGGCTAACGATCCGGCAGGGAATGGATGACAGGTCAGAGCTTTTGAAGGGGAGAGGTGATGATCAGGACAGGTGTGCAGATTACTGATGGGATACAGGTGCGGGTGAACATCGATCTCCCAACAAGCTAATTCGACAGGATGCGTTCCAGGACACCGGAAACACACTCCAGGACAGAAACACAGGCAAACACAGACTCAGGAAGCGGGATTCGTGACAGTCCCTAGACAAAGCAAACAGCTGGAGGCAGGGCTTTCTCCTATAGAGCTCCATTTTAATGGGATGGTCTGCCTACCCATGTGAGAGACGCAAACTCAGTCTCAACCTTTAAGTCTTTACTGAAGACTCATCTCTTCAGTGGGTCATCTGATTGAGTGTAGTCTGGCCCAGGAGTGTGAAGGTGAACGGAAAGGCTCTGGAGCAACAAACCGCCCTTGCTGTCTCTGCCTGGCCGGTTCCCCTTTTTCCACTGGGATTCTCTGCCTCTAACCCTATTACAGGGGCTGAGTCACTGGCTTACTGGTGCTCTTTCATGCCGTCCCTAGGAGGGGTGCGTCACTTGAGTGGGTTGAGTCACTGATGTGATCTTCCTGTCTGGGTTGGCGGCCCCCCTTGGGTTGTGCCGTGGCGGAGATCTTTGTGGGCTATACTCGGCCTTGTCTCAGGATGGTAAGTTGGTGGTTGAAGATATCCCTCTAGTGGTATGGGGGCTGTGCTTTGGCAAAGTGGGTGGGGTTATATCCTTCCTGTTTGGCCCTGTCCGGGGGTATCATTGTTGGGGCCACAGTGTCTCCTGACCCCTCCTGTCTCAGCCTCCAGTATTTATGCTGCAGTAGTTTATGTGTCGGGGGGCTAGGGTCAGTTTGTTATATCTGGAGTACTTCTCCTGTCCTATTTGGTGTCCTGTGTGAATTTAAGTATGCTCTCTCTAATTCTCTCTTTCTCTCTTTCTTTCTCTCTCTCGGAAGAGCTGAGCCCTCGGACCATGCCTCAGGATTACCTGGCATGATGACTCCTTGCTGTCCCCAGTCCACCTGGTCGTGCTGCTGCTCCAGTTTCAACTGTTCTGCCTGCGGCTATGGAATCCTGACCTGTTCACCGGACGTGCTACCTGTCCCAGACCTGCTGTTTTCAACTCTCTAGAGACAGCAGGAGTGGTAGAGATACTTTCAATGATCAGCTATGAAAAGCCAACTGAAATTTACTCCTGAGGTGCTGACTTGCTGCACCCTCAACAACTACTGTGATTATTATTATTTGACCATGCTGGTCATTTATGAACATTTGAACATCTTGGCCATATTCTGTTATAATCTCCACCCGGCAGAGCCAGAAGAGGACTGGCCACCTCTCATAGCCTGGTTCCTCTCTAGGTTTCTTCCAAGGTTTTGGCCTTTCTAGGGAGTTTTTCCTAGCCAGCGTGCTTCAACACCTGCATTGCTTGCTGTTTGTAGTTTTAAGCTGGGTTTCTGTACAGCACTTTGAGATATCAGCCGATGTACGAAGGGCTACATAAATACATTTGATTTGATTTGAATGTGTACTTTGGGTAAATGATATTGTGGCTTTGATTTGCAAACATTGTTGTGCAAATCTCTCTTCATCCACCATCAACACCAACAACCTCTGCAATCCTCCTCCATCCCATTGACCTTCTGATTTTGTCACTGTATCCAAAAATAATTCTCAGCAAATAAACACGGTAGAATTACAATGCTTCCCACACCCTATTATTTTCCTTTTTGACATTTGAATTAGCCCAGTCAGCTCCTTTTTTTCATGTACAGTACTGTACCTAGAATACAAGGGTTGGATTTGCACTAAACAATTTCATATGTCAGAAAAATCATGTACGAAATCTGGCTTATGGTTATATATATATTATCTACTGGTAGCATTGTCCCCCATGGTGAAATTGGGAAGGGACGCATGCATGAGAATATAATGAGCTGCAAAATGGGTTCACATGGCTGATATCCTGAGACAGAGTGACAATCAATTAAAACAGATTGGAAAGCTCACAACTGGACAAAAAGCTCATGCTAATTTGAAAAAGCAACACAGAAACACAGACAAATTAAAGACAGATCCCCCTTCACCCCTTTTTATTGCAGAATTGTGATCTGTGATTAATGAACATTGACACTAGTTCATCTTGAATAACAGTTTTAAGTTAACAATTTAAACAAGTTTAAAAACTTTACTTCAATGAATCAACAATGAATGAATCAACTCAGTTTATTTGTGCATTTTGAAATGACATGTTAACTTGTTCGTACATGTTAGACATCTTAGTAAGTAGGCTATTATTACTAAAGCATACTTTCAGTTGAACAAAAACTAGTCCATACCAGAGGTGGCCAACCTTGCTCCACACCCTGATCTACCTGGTGAGCAGACTTCTATTCCAGCCCAGCAATAATACACATTTTTATCAACTCTTTAGGTTCGATAAGTTGTATCAGGTGTGTTACTACTGGGCTTGAACAGATGCCTGCACACCCAGCATAACTCCAGGAGCAGGATTGGTCTGCTCTAGTTGTAATAGGTTTGAAGCCTACATTGTGTGTGAATTTGAACTGTATTGTTGTATACAACCTTTGCTAACATAAGTACATACAACCCATGGCATACAAGAATGTGCCAGCAGTCTCTTGGGACATCCATTGGGACCACTTCATCTGAGGACAGACTTTCAAAACTCGCCATATCTGAGTACAGAAAACATAAAAAAGAAACAGGATTCATTATATTACAATTAGCAAGACAACCATGACTAGTATGTTGCTATTATCTCACTGTCTCCATATTTTTCCTCTCTATAGACTAGAACTGAAGAAGCTTTTCATAATGTCCCCCCTCAAAATTACCTTCCATATACAGTGCATTCGGAAAGTATTCAGACCCCTTGACTTTTTCCACATTTTGTTACTTTACGGCCTTATTTAAAAATGTATTAAATTGTTTTTTCCCTCATCAATCTACACATAATACCCCATAATGACAAAGAAAAAACAGGTTTTTAGAATGTTTGTAAATGTATAAAAAAAAAAACTGAAATATCACGTATACATAAGTATTCAGACCCTTTACTCGTTACTTTGCTGAAGCACCTTTGGCAGCGATTACAGCCTCAAGTCTTCTTGGGTATGACGCAACAAGCTTGGCACACCTGTATTTGGGGAGTTTCTCCTATTCTTCTCTGCAGATCCTCTCAAACTCTGTCAGGTTGGATGGGGAGCCTCAATGCACAGCTATTTTCAGGTCTCTGCAGAGATGTTCGATCAGGTTCAAGTCTGTGTTCTGGCTGGGCCACTCAAGGACATTCAGAGACTTGTCCCAAAGCCATTCCTGCGTTGTCTTGGCTGTGTGCTTAGGGTCGTTGTCCTGTTGAAAAGGTGAACCTTCACCCCAGTCTGAGGTCCAGAGCGCTCTGAAGCAGGTTTCCATCAGGCAAAAGATTTCAATCTTGGTTTTAGCAGACCAGAGAATTGTGTTTCTCATGGTTTGAGAGTCCTTCAAGTGCCTTTTGGCAAACTCCAAGTGGGCTGTCATGTGCCTTTTACTAAAAAGTGGCTTCCATCTGGCCACACCACCATTAAAGCCTGATTGGTGGAGTGCAGCAGAGATGGTTGACCTTCTGGTAGGGTGTCCCATCTCCACAGAGGAACTCTGGAGCTCTGTCAGAGTGACCATCGGGTTCTTTGTCACCTCCCTGACCAAGGCCCTTCAAACCCGATTGTTCAGTTTGGCTGGGCGGCCAGCTCTGGGAAGAGTCTTGGTGGTTCCAAACTTCTTCCATTTAAGAATGATGGAGGCCACTGTGTTCTTGGGAACCTTCAATGTTTTGGTACCTTTCCCCAGATCTGTGCCTCGACACAATCCTGTCTAGGAGCTCAACTGACAGTTCCTTTGACCTCACAGCTTGGTTTTGGGTCTGACATGCACTGTCAACTGTGGGACCTTATATAGACAGGTGTGTGACTTTCCAAATCATGTCCAATCAATTGAATTTACCACAGGTAGACTCCAATCAAGTTGTAGAAACATCTCAAGGATGATCAATGGAAACAGGATGCACCTGAGCTCAATTTTTGAGTCTCATAGCAAAGGGTCTGAATACTTATGTAAATAAGGTATTTCATTTTTTTTAAAGCAATTTGCAAAAAATATCTAAAAACATATTTTCACTTTGTCATTATAGGATATTGTGTGTAGATTGATGAGGATTTTTATTTATTTAATCCATTTTAGAATAAGGCTGTAACGTAACAAAATGTGGAAAAAACAAAGGGGTCTGAATACTTTCAGAATGCACTAGTAGTCTTTTCCTTTTTCTGACAGCTGGAGCAGCAAATCCTTTCACCCTCTTCCATTGCTGTTGTTATCTACAAATGCATTTGGAGCATGTGTTTTTAATTTACAGTGATAAATAGGCCTACATCAAGATAACAAGCTAATAGGAATTTAGCTAGCTGATGATATTTCACTTAGCTAGCTATACAGTATGTACAGTTGGCTAGCTAGCTAGCAGCTCATTAACCCACACAGAGTGGCCTTCCTATGCTAGCTAGCAGCTAATATATAGTACATTGTTTCTTTTTTTCATTTTCAAAATGTATACTTACTAGAATACACTCACACCTATGCCCTCGAAGCGGCCAGTCTTTTGCAGCGAAGAGTTGACAAGCGGAGGCCCTTTTCAGGTCAAACAACAAATTCAGTAGAAGTTCCACCCCCATTCATTTTCAAATTAAGGCACACAGAGAAATGTGTGGGTGATTGTGGGAAGATGAGCGGCGAGAACCCTGCTAGTGGAGCAGTACAAAAAGTTGAGCTCTGCTCTACTTTATGCAAATTGAAAACTAAATTAAGTGAAGCGTTGGAGCAAAGCATTGTCAAGAGGAGGCACCGCCTCTGGTAGAAACCAGAGTGGCACCTGTTATCATACCATTATACCAGGCCCCACACGCAGAAATATCAGCCCACAGAGAGAAGGACGAGATTTAACTTCACTCAACTTTCTAGAGCAATGGTCACCAAGGCATTCCTAGTCAATTGCCAAACATTTCTGTAAAAAACCCAAAGATAAAGTCTTGTGTTCCTTTTTTTGTTGGCGGTAGATGACCCGATTCAGCTGCCCCGCGCCGAGTAGGCAAACTGTTGCCATTGTGAATCATATCATGTCTGAAGGTACAAACTCTGCCTTCCCAGCGGGCCCAGAGAGCAAATCAAGTGCACTATAGGCTTACCACTGGCCAATCGGATGGCTCAGAATATAGTGTCTGCAGTAACGTAGCAGGCATAAGAAATCTACAGCAAAGTTGATACTGTGATATTTCAAAATGTTTCAAACTATGACTACAGAGAGACTGTCAATGAATACAGCTATGAGCTGCTGTTTTTATGAGTTCATGTTTAAGTTCTTACTCAGCACTGTCAACACTTTTATTAGCCATAAAATGCACTTTCTTCCTATTTCCACTCAGCGCTACAACAAGAACTAAAGCAGTAATGAATGAGTAGGTAAGTTGATCTGTAGGCTTCCGTTGTTGTTATTAGCGGCTTGGGTCTTTTTTAATACCAAGGAATATTTCACGTTCTCTGTTCATAGGAGTAACAATATGAATTTGTGCATGAGGCAGAAATAATGCGATGTGACTCGAGTTTCGCCATCAGCTGAAGACGGTGTCAGTGGAGGAAAGGGAGAGCGGAGGGCTGTTGATTGGCGAACCCTCAATCTTCTGCTCTTTCCCTCTGCTGAGACAGACCATCAGATGCATGCAACATCAGCCCAGTAAAATAGAAAGCAAATGATTTAAATCTCAACTTGCATTTTGACTCAGAAAGTGATCCTGACCTAGAAAAGGTTGATGACCACTTCTAGAGTTTTCCCTGTTAACACTTTCAACATTTCTCTTTACTGTGGCAATTGTGATCGAATTAACGTAATATTAGCCACTTTCAATTCAACATACCGAAATAAAACTAACTATGCAAGAGATTTTGCTATAGGCAGAACACGTCGGAGTAGGATTCTATTGCATTGACACCAGTGAATGGGAGTGGAGCGGAGCTGGAGCGGAGCATGCCCAATTTGACTGGTTTGAGGAGCAAGGTTCTCAAAGGCTGGAGCGCCAGCCTTCTCACACCTTCCAATTTCCCTCCAGTAGCGCTCACTTCATGAGCTCAGGGCCTGCCCGGCCCAGCATGCATTTGTAGTCTACTTGTGTGCTGCTATAGACCCTTGCTTTAGCTACTGTCATGGAGTTCGCTCAATATTTTCAGAAATAAACTGATAGAACACACACGTGCTAAATCAAGGTGACTTACAAAGATGAGGACCGAGAGCAAGAAAGGGAGTGTGGTGATGTAATGTCCACAACTAAAGAATCGTTGTGGAATCTGAATAGACACATATCCCCAAGGCATGATGGTGTACTTAATATGTGCACATGCTAAAAGAAAGGAACGAGGTGTGTCATTGTAGCAAAGTATTTATAAACTAATAATCAGATCTCTTCAACGTTTCGTTCATTTTTGACAGGAGGGAGACTCCGGAAGCGCTGGACAGGTGGGAGCACCTGGAGGGAGGAGACGGAGACACAGCCTGGTGCGTGGGGCTGCCACAGGAGGCCTGGTGCGTGGAGGAGGCACCGGATGAGACCACCGAGCCTGCACAACCTGTCCCGGCTGGATACTTCCCGTAGCCCGGCAAGTGCGGCGGGGTGGAACAGACCGCACTGGGCTGTGCTGGCGAACCGAGGACACCGTCTGTAGGGCTGGTGCCATATAACCCGGGCAGAGGAGATGCACTGGAGACCAGATGCGCTGAGCCGGCTTCAGTCCTCCTGGCTCGATGCCCACTCTAGCCCGGCCCATACGAGGAGCTGCGATGTAGCGCACCGGGCTATGCGTGCGCACTGGGGACACCGTGCGCCTCACCGCATAACACGGTGCCTGCCTGGTCAACCCGGTCAACCTTTCTCCATGGTAAGCACGGGGAGTTGGCTCAGGTCCCCTACCTGACTTAGCGACACTCCCCGTGTGCCCCCCCCAAGAAATTTTGGGGCTGCCTCTCCTCCCTGTTGTGCTGCCGTGCTAACTCCTCATTCGCCGCCGCTCGGCTTTAGCTGCCTCCAGCTATTCCCTGGGGCGGCAATATTCCCCAGCCTGTGCACAGGGTCCCTTACCGTTCAAAATCTCCTCCCATGTCCAGGAGTCCAGAACTCTCTGCTCCTGGTTACCACGCTGCTTGGTCCGGTTGTGGTGGGTACTTCTGTCACGATCGTCGTAGGTGGAAGAAGGAGAGGACCTAGGTGCAGTATGGTAAGTGTTCATGTTGTAAATTGAATCAAAACTGAACACTAAACAAAATAACAACGAGGAATAACGAGAACGAAACAGTTCTGTCATGTGATACACACAAAACAGAAAACAACTACCCACAACTCAAGGGCGAAAACCCGGCTGCCTAAGTATGGTTCTCAATCAGAGACAACGATTGACAGCTGCCTCTGATTGGGAACCATACCAGGCAAAACACATAGAAATACAAACATTTTTGTAACCAAATCCGGCTTTAAACTTCTTCACAACAGTATCTCGGACCTGCCTGGTGTGTTCCTTGTTCTTCATGATGCTCTCTGCGCTTTTAACGGACCTCTGAGACTATCACAGTGCAGGTGCATTTATACGGAGACTTGATTACACACAGGTGGATTGTATTTGTCATCATTAGTCATTTAGGTCAACATTGTATCATTCAGAGATCCTCACTGAACTTCTTGAGAGAGTTTGCTGCACTGAAAGTAAAGGGGCTGAATAATTTTGCACACCCAATTTTTCAGTTTTTGATTTGTTAAAAAAGTTTGAAATATCCAATAAATGTCGTTCCACTTCATGATTGTGTCCCACTTGTTGTTGATTCTTCACAAAAAATACGGTTTTATATCTTTATGTTTGAAGTCTAAAATGTGGCAAAAGGTCGCAAAGTTCAAGGGGGCCGAATACTTTCGCAAGGCACTGTAACTATAGTGTATAGCCAAGTTTTGAGGATATATCCTTTAGAATGTAATTTAAATATATTTACAATTAGTTTTAGAACACCTACTCATTCAAGGGTTTTTCTTTATCTTTACTATGAAATAACACATACGGAAAAAACTATGAAGTAACACATATGGAATCATGTAGTAACCAAAAATGTGTTAAACAAATAAAAATGTATTTTATATTTGAGACTCTTCAAATAGCCACCCTTTACCTTGATGACAGCTTTGCACACTCTTAGCATTCTCTCAACCAGCTTCACCTGGAATGCTTTTCCAACAGTCTTGAAGGAGTTCCCACATATGCTGAGCACTCGTTGGCTGCTTTTGCTTCACTCTGTGGTCCGACTCATCCCAAACCATCTCAATTTGGTTGAGGTCGGGGGATTGTGGAGGCCAGGTTTATCTGATGAAGCATTCCATCAACCTCTTTGGTAAAATAGCCCTTACACAGCCTGTAGGTGGGTGTTGGGTTATTGTCCTGGAGAAAAACAAATGATTGTCCTACTAAGCCTAAACCAGAAGGGATGGCGTATCGCTGCAGAATGCTGTGGTAGCCGTGCTGGTTAAGTGTGCCTTGAATTCTAAATAAATCACAGACGGTGCTTTGCTGGTGACACTCCCACACAATCACACCTCCACCTCCATCCTTTACGGTGGGAAATACACATGCGAAGATCATCCGTTCACCCACACCGACATACCGGCAAAGACAAGGTGGTTGGAACCAAAAATCTCACATTTGGACTGCAGACCAAAGGACATGTCCATTGCTCGTGTTTCCTGGTCCAAGCAAGTTTCTTGTTATTATTGGTGTCATTTAGTAGTGGTTTCTTTGCAGCAATTCGACCTTGAAGGCCTGATTCAAACAGTCTCCTCTGAACAGTTGATGTTGAGATGTGTCTGTTACTTTAACTCCGTGAAGCATTTCTTTGGGCTGCAATTTCTGAGGCTGGTAACTCTAATGAATTTATCCTCTGCAGCAGAAGTAACTCTGGGTCTTCCATTCCTGCGGCGGACCTCATGAGAGCTAGTTTCATCATAGTGCTTGATGGTTTTTGCAACTGCACTTGAAGAAAATGCCAAAGTTATTGACATTTTCTGTATTGACTGACCTTCATGTCTTAAAGTAATGATAGACTGTCATTTCTCTTTGCTTATTTGAGCTGTTCTTGCCATAATATGAACTTGGTCTTCTACCAAATATGGCTTCTGTATACCCCCTTATCACAACACAACTGATTGGCTCAAACGCATTAAGAAGGAAAGAAATTCCACAAATTAACTTTTAAAAAGGCACACCTGTTAATTGAAATGCATTCCAAGTGACTATCTCATGAAGCTGGTTGAGAGAATGCCAAGAGTGCGCAAAGCTGTCATCAAGGCGAAGGGTGGCTATTTGATGAATCTGTTTGTTTAACACTTTTTTTCATAGTTTTGATGTCTTCGCTATTATTCTACAATGTAGAAAATAGTAAAAATAATGAAAAACCCTTGAATGAGTAGGTGTTCTAAAACCTTTAACCGGTAGTGTACAGCTACAAAATTAATAGAAATCCAATAGGAGAAAAAAACATGTTAATCCTATAGGATCATATAGTATTCCAATACAAAGATCCAAATAGATTCCAATAGAAAAATTATTTCAGCTTTTGGAACCAGTCCTATTGGACTCTAACAGGATTCTATCTTACAGGATTTTATTTACAAGGATATAATAGAAAAATCCTGGTATAGCGGTCTAAGTTTCTGCCTCAGGACAACATATGCACATTGTGCATGAAGGAATAGTGAAGACAAGAGACCCACAGCTCAAAAAGATCACCTATTGATCTTAAGGACAACGCCATATCCTACCTAGACTAGCCTACAACACCACAATGCAATGAATAATTCCATTATTGTTTTCAAGTGAGTACAAAATTCTACTCTAGGCTGCAGTAAAAATATGATTTGAATAACCCCACAAAAGCCTTGTAATGTGGGGCTACTCTTTACAGGACCTTGAAATACTTCTTACGAAGCCACTCCTTCGTTGCCCGGGCGGTGTGTTTGGGATCATTGTCATGCTGAAAGACCCAGCCACGTTTCATCTTCAATGCCCTTGCTGATGGAAGGAGGTTTTCACTCAAAATCTCACGATACATGGCCCCATTCATTCTTTCCTTTACACTGATCAGTCGTCCTGGTCCCTTTGCAGAAAAACAGCCCCAAAGCATGATGTCTCCACCCCCATGCTTCACAGTAGGTATGGTGTTCTTTGGATGCAACTCAGCATTCTTTGTCCTCCAAACACGACGAGTTGAGTTTTTACCAAAAAGTAATATTTTGGTTTCATTTGACCATATGACATTCTCCCAATCTTCTTCTGGATCATCCAAATGCTCTCTAGCAAACTTCAGACGGGCCTGGACATGTACTGGCTTAAGCAGGGGGACACGTCTGGCACTGCGGCGTAGTGTGTTACTGATGGTAGGCTTTGTTACTTTGGTCCTAGCTCTCTGCAGGTCATTCACCCCGTGGGGTCAAAATGATCACAAGAACGGTGAGCAAAAATCCCAGAACCACACGGGGGGTGTGGTTCTGGGATTTTTGCTCACCGTTCTCGTGATAATTTTGACCCCACGGGGTGAGATCTTGCGTGGAGCCCCAGATCGAGGGAGATTATCAGTGGTCTTGTATGTCTTCCATTTCCTAATAATTGCTCCCACAGTTGATTTCTTCAAACCAAGCTGCTTACCTATTGCAGATTCAGTCTTCCCAGCCTGGTGCAGGTCTACAATTTTGTTTCTGGTGTCCTTTGACAGCTCTTTGGTCTTGGCCATAGTGGAGTTTGGAGTGTGACTGTTTGAGGTTGTGGACAGGTGTCTTTTCTACTGATAACAAGTTCAAACAGGTGCCATTCATACAGGTAACGAGTGGAGGACAGAGGAGCCTCTTAAAGAAGAAGTTACAGGTCTGTGAGAGCCAGAAATCTTGCTTGTTTATTATTGACCAAATACTTATTTTCCACCATAATTTGCAAATAAATTCATTAAAAAATCATACAATGTGATTTTCTGGATTTTTTCCCCCTCATTTTGTCTGTCATAGTTGAAGTGTACCTATGATGAAAATTACAGGCCTCTCATCTTTTTAAGTGGGAGAACCTGCACAATTGGTGGCTGACTAAATACTTTTTTGACCCACTGTATTTGACTATTTAACTATGATATTTGTTACATTCTTTTCTGGTGGATTCTTTTCTGGTGAATTCTTCCGGTTCCGGTTGGAGCGAGCGGCCGCATCTACACTTCGGTCCGCAGGTAGTATAACTTTTTATAACTTTTCATTACATTTCGTTATAGTACAACGGTTTGATTTGTCTAATCTTAGCAATTTCTTCTTAGCCAGCTACATAGCCGTCCTTGTATCAACGACAATTGCATAATTATCGTATTTCGTCGTCCTAACGTATCTGCCCAGCAGCTAGCTAAGCAGCTAGCTAAGCAGCTAAGCAGCTAGCTAACATCCACTGTCCACTAGCACTGTAGTAACTATTACACTCAACTGAACGACTCGATTAGCGTAGTGTCAGCTAGCTACATAGTTGTCTTCGTATCCAAGATAATTGTGCAGTTTAGAGTGTGTAGACTTAGAGTGATTATCTTAATTTACCGAGGTTAGCTAGCCAGCTATTTGTCGTCCTTAACGTAGGAAATGCTGCTAGCTAGCTAGCCAACAGCTAGCCAACCTCTACCGAATTGAACTCCAACTACCCGGTCAACATTCCGCGTCGTTCCACAGGTAGTATCACATTTTCATTTCACTTCATTACAGTACAACGGTTTGATTTGTTTGATCGTAGCTAGCCAGCTACATAGCCGTCTTTGTATCTAAGACAATTGTGTAGTCTAGAGCGATTTTCTAGGTTAGCTTTCTAGGTTAGCTGGCCAGCTATTGTCGTTCTTCTACTGTTTGAATAGCAGCACCGTAGTAACTATTACAGTACAACGGTTTGTTTTGTTTGATCGTAGCTAGCTAGATACATAGCCGTCTTTGTATCTAAGACAATTGTGTAGCCTAGAGCGATTTTCTAGGTTAGCCAGCCAGCTATTGTCGTTCTTTTAAGTAACGGAACGCAATCAACCTTGCTAGCTAGCCAGCTAGCCCCCGAATAGCAGCACTGTAGAAACTATTACACTCGACGGAACGACTTGATTAGTGTAGTATCAACATCGCAGCCACTACCAGCTAGCCTACTCCAGCAGTACTGTTTCATTTCAATCATTTTAGTCAATAAGATTCTTGCTACGTAAGCTTAACTTTCTGAACATTCGAGACGTGTAGTCCACTTGTCATTCCAATCTCCTTTGCATTAGCGTAGCCTCTTCTGTACCCTGTTAACTATGTGTCTATCTATCCCTGTTCTCTCCTCTCTGCACAGACCATACAAACGCTCCACACCGCGTGGCCGCGGCCACCCTAATCTGGTGGTCCCAGCGCGCACGACCCACGTGGAGTTCCTGGTCTCCGGTAGCCTCTGGAACTGCCGATCTGCGGCCAACAAGGCAGAGTTCATCTCAGCCTATGCCTCCCTCCAGTCCCTCGACTTCCTGGCACTGACGGAAACATGGATCACCACAGATAACACTGCTACTCCTACTGCTCTCTCTTTGTCCACCCACGTGTTCTCGCACACCCCGAGAGCTTCTGGTCAGCGGGGTGGTGGCACCGGGATCCTCATCTCTCCCAAGTGGTCATTCTCTCTCTCTCCCCTTACCCATCTATCTATCGCCTCCTTTGAATTCCATGCTGTCACAGTTACCAGCCCTTTCAAGCTTAACATTCTTATCATTTATCGCCCTCCAGGTTCCCTCGGAGAGTTCATCAATGAGCTTGATGCCTTGATAAGCTCCTTTCCTGAGGACGGCTCACCTCTCACAGTCCTGGGCGACTTTAACCTCCCCACGTCTACCTTTGACTCATTCCTCTCTGCCTCCTTCTTTCCACTCCTCTCCTCTTTTGACCTCACCCTCTCACCTTCCCCCTACTCACAAGGCAGGCAATACGCTCGACCTCATCTTTACTAGATGCTGTTCTTCCACTAACCTCACTGCAACTCCCCTCCAAGTCTCCGACCACTACCTTGTATCCTTTTCCCTCTCGCTCTCATCCAACACTTCCCACACTGCCCCTACTCGGATGGTATCGCGCCGTCCCAACCTTCGCTCTCTCTCCCCCGCTACTCTTTCCTCTTCCATCCTTTCATCTCTTCCCTCTGCTCATACCTTCTCCAACCTTTCTCCTGACTCTGCCTCCTCAACCCTCCTCTCTTCCCTTTCTGCATCCTTTGACTCTCTATGTCCCCTATCCTCCAGGCCGGCTCGGTCCTCCCCTCCCGCTCCGTGGCTCGATGACTCATTGCGAGCTCACAGAACAGAGCTCCGGGCAGCCGAGCGGAAATGGAGGAAAACCCGCCTCCCTGCGGACCTGGCATCCTTTCACTCCCTCCTCTCTACATTTTCCTCCTCTGTCTCTGCTGCTAAAGCCACTTTCTACCACTCTAAATTCCAAGCATCTGCCTCTAACCCTAGGAAGCTCTTTGCCACCTTCTCCTCCCTTCTGAATCCTCCTCCCCTCCCCCCCTCCTCCCTCTCTGCAGATGACTTCGTCAACCATTTTGAAAAGAAGGTCGACGACATCCGATCCTCGTTTGCTAAGTCAAACGACACCGCTGGTTCTGCTCACACTGCCCTACCCTGTGCTCTGACCTCTTTCTCCCCTCTCTCTCCAGATGAAATCTCGCTTCTTGTGACGGCCGGCCGCCCAACAACCTGCCCGCTCGACCCTATCCCCTCCTCTCTCCTCCAGACCATTTCCGGGGACCTTCTCCCTTACCTCACCTCGCTCATCAACTCATCCCTGACCGCTGGCTACGTCCCTTCCGTCTTCAAGAGAGCGAGAGTTGCACCCCTTCTGAAGAAACCTACACTCGATCCCTCCGATGTCAACAACTACAGACCAGTATCCCTTCTTTCTTTTCTCTCCAAAACTCTTGAACGTGCCGTCCTTGGCCAGCTCTCCTCTATCTCTCTCAGAATGACCTTCTTGATCCAAATCAGTCAGGTTTCAAGACTAGTCATTCAACTGAGACTGCTCTTCTCTGCATCACGGAGGCGCTCCGCACTGCTAAAGCTAACTCTCTCTCCTCTGCTCTCATCCTTCTAGACCTATCGGCTGCCTTCGATACTGTGAACCATCAGATCCTCCTCTCCACCCTCTCCGAGTTGGGCATCTCCGGCGCGGCCCACGCTTGGATTGCGTCCTACCTGACAGGTCGCTCCTACCAGGTGGCGTGGCGAGAATCTGTCTCCTCGCCACGCGCTCTCACCACTGGTGTCCCCCAGGGCTCTGTTCTAGGCCCTCTCCTATTCTCGCTATACACCAAGTCACTTGGCTCTGTCATAACCTCACATGGTCTCTCCTATCATTGCTATGCAGACGACACACAATTAATCTTCTCCTTTCCCCCTTCTGATGACCAGGTGGCGAATCGCATCTCTGCATGTCTGGCAGACATATCAGTGTGGATGACGGATCACCACCTCAAGCTGAACCTCGGCAAGACGGAGCTGCTCTTCCTCCCGGGGAAGGACTGCCCGTTCCATGATCTCGCCATCACGGTTGACAACTCCATTGTGTCCTCCTCCCAGAGCGCTAAGAACCTTGGCGTGATCCTGGACAACACCCTGTCGTTCTCAACCAACATCATGGCGGTGGCCCGTTCCTGTAGGTTCATGCTCTACAACATCCGCAGAGTACGACCCTGCCTCACCCAGGAAGCGGCGCAGGTCCTAATCCAGGCACTTGTCATCTCCCGTCTGGATTACTGCAACTCGCTGTTGGCTGGGCTCCCTGCCTGTGCCATTAAACCCCTACAACTCATCCAGAACGCCGCAGCCCGTCTGGTGTTCAACCTTCCCAAGTTCTCTCACGTCACCCCGCTCCTCCGCTCTCTCCACTGGCTTCCAGTTGAAGCTCGCATCCGCTACAAGACCATGGTGCTTGCCTACGGAGCTGTGAGGGGAACGGCACCGCAGTACCTCCAGGCTCTGATCAGGCCCTACACCCAAGCAAGGGCACTGCGTTCATCCTCCTCTGGCCTGCTCGCCTCCCTACCATTGAGGAAGTACAGTTCCCGCTCAGCCCAGTCAAAACTGTTCGCTGCTCTGGCCCCCCAATGGTGGAACAAACTCCCTCACGACGCCAGGACAGCGGAGTCAATCACCACCTTCCGGAGACACCTGAAACCCCACCTCTTCAAGGAATACCTAGGATAGGATAAGTAATCCTTCTCACCCCCCCCCCCTTAATGACTTAGATGCACTATTGTAAAGTGGCTGTTCCACTGGATGTCAGAAGGTGAATTCACCAATTTGTAAGTCGCTCTGGATAAGAGCGTCTGCTAAATGACTTAAATGTAAATGTAAATGATTAAACTGAAATTGCAATGCTTGATATGGTCCCTCCTGTCTCATTTTCCAGGATCTAAATAGCAAAAGAGATCCTATATTAGTACTAATTTACAAGATACCTTGTAAATATGGGCCCAGAAGTACGCAGCATATAAAGAGGATTTTGTTGCCAGTATTTCCCTGGGTTAGTTACTCTGTCTAAGGCTAAAAAGGAAGCATGGAATTCCTGATTGGCCATACTGCCATACGGAAAGTATTCAGACCGCTTGACTTTTTCCAAATGTTGTTATGTTACAGACTTATTCTAACGTGGATTAAATACATGTTTCTTCTCATCAATCTACACACAGTACCCCATAATGATGAAGCAAAACCTTTTTTATTCAGTAAATGTATTATAAATGCAAAACATGTACTGTATTTACAGAAGTATTCAGACCCTTTGCTATGAGACTCAAAATTGATCTCAGGTGCATCCTGTTTCCATTGATCATCCTTGAGATTTACATTTACATTTACATTTAAGTCATTTAGCAGACGCTCTTATCCAGAGCGACTTACAAATTGGTGAATTCACCTTCTGACATCAATGAAGAGATGCTTCTACAATTTGATTGGAATCCACCTGTGATAAATTCAATTGATTGGACATGGTTTGGAAAGGCACACACCTGTCTATATACGGTCCCACAGTTGACAGTGCATGTCAGAGCAAAAACTGAGCCATGTGATCGAAGGCATTGTCAGTAGAGCACTGAGGCAGAATTGTGTCAAAGCACAGATCTGGGGAAGGGTTCCAAAACATCTCTGCAGCATTGAAGGTCCCCCAAAACACAGTGTCCTCCATCATTCTTAAATTGAAGAAGTTTGGAACCACTAAGACTCTTCCAAGAGCTGGCCGCCCGGCCAAACTGAGCAATCGGAGGTGGGGGGGGGGGGAGACATTCCTCAGTAAAAGGCACAACAGCCCGCTTGGAGTTTGCCAAAAGGCACCTAAAGGACTCTCAGACCATGAGAAACACGATTCTCTGGTCTGATTAAAACCAAGATTGCACTCTTTGGCCTGAACGCCTAGCGTCACTTCTGGAGGAAACTAGACACCATCCCTACGGTGACGCATGGTGGTGGCAACATTATGCTGTAGAGATGTTTTTCAACAGCAAGGACTGGGAGACTAGTCAGGCTGAAGGAAAGATGAACAGAGCAAAGTACAGCGTTATCCGTGATGATAACCTGCTCCAGAGCGCTCAGGACCTCAGACTAGGGTGAAGGTTCACCTTCCAAAAGGACAACGACTCTAAGCTCTCAGCCAAGACAACATAGGACTGACTTCAGGACATTTCTCTGAATGCCCTTGAGTGGCCCAGCCAGAGCCCGGACTTGAAACCAATTAAACATCTCTGGAGAGATCTGAAAATAGCTGTGCAGCTACACTCCTCATCTAACCTGACAGAGCTTGAGAGGATCAGCAGAGAAGAATGGGAGAAACTCCCCAAATTCAGATGTGCAAAGCTTGTAGCATCATACCAAAGAATGCGAGGCTGTAATCACTGCCAAAGGTGCTTCAACAAAGTGCAGAGTAAAGGGTCTGAATACTTATGTATACGTGATATTTCAATTTTTTTCTTTGTTTATTTAAAAAAAAAACATTTCTATAAACCTGCTTTACTTTGTCATTATGGGGTATTGTGTGTAGATTGACGAGGAAAAAAACAATTGAATACATTTTCGAATAAGGCTGTAACTGTGGAAAAAGTCAAGGGCTCTGAATACTTTCATAATGTACTGTATATACTGACAAAATATAAGGAAAGAGAGATTCCCTGGTGGTGGAAAGGATAAAAGACCTGGCATAGGATCCAAACATTGCAGGTTCAAACCCTACATGTGCAGATTATCAACATAAAACATGGTTGTGTTTATATGATTAAATGCTGTTAAAATGTCCTATGAATGAAATTAAAAAGCATTGTGTCTCTATATCACCTACAACACAGTCCTCAAATGCATATTGCCATTACATTTGGAGAGAAACATAATGGGGATGATTTTCATGTTGTGGTAATATTAAGTAAAACTTAAATATGACATTTTCTAAATGTTCTTGAAATGTTCTGAGGACATCCAATACAAGGTAAAATTAATATTGTGTGAACATCAATGGAATATTATGTTAAACCTAAAACAACTATGCAATGAACATCATGAAAACTGACCTATTTCATTCTTACAACATTAAAGGCAATGTCCTGTGTAACATAACTTAATCATTGTATGAATGTCATCACAACTGAGCATATTTTGTGTTTTGGGAACCTAAACACAAAATGTTAATGTACCCACACTGTTCCCACAAACTAATTGCACTTCCGTTCAAAGGCTACCGTTCACTTAGAAATGTCCTTGTTTTTAAATGAAAAGCACATTTTTTGTCCATTAAAATAACATAAGATGTATCATTACATTGGTAATGTTGTAAATGACTATTGTTGTAATTGACTATTGTAGCTGGAAACATCTGCTGGAAACAGCAGATTTTTTTAGGGATTATCTTCATAGGCGTACAGAGGCTCCTTTATCAGCATCCATCACTCCTGTGTTCCAATAGCACATTGTGTTAGCTAATCCACGTTTATCATCTCATTTGTGGGTTCGATTACAGGCTCAAAATGGCCAGAAACAAATAACTTTCTTCTGAAACTCGTCAGTCTATTCTTGTTCTGAGAAATGAAGGCTATTCTATGCGAGAAATTGCCAAGAAACTGAAGATCTCGTGCAACGCTGTGTACTACTCCCTTCACAGAACAGCGCAAAAGGGCCCTAACCAGAATAGAAAGAGGAGTGGGAGGCCCCGGTGCACAACTGAGCAAGAGGACAAGTACATCAGTGTCTAGTTTTAGAAACAGACACCTCAAAAGTCCTCAACTGGCAGCTTCATGAAATAGTACCCGCAAAACACCTGTCTCAATGCAGGTAGCCTAGTGGTTAGAGCAGACTAGTAACCGAAAGGTTGCAAGATTGAATCCCTGAGCTGATAAGGTACAACATTTGCCGTTCTGCCCCTGAACAAGGCAGTTAACCCACTGTTCCTAGGCTGTCATTGAAAAATAAGAATTTGTTCTTAACTGACTTGCCTAGCTAAATAAAGGTAAAATAAACAAACAAAAAAACAGTGAAACTGGCAGCTTCATTAAATAATACCCGCAAAACAACCGTCTCAATGGCAACAGTGAAGAGGTGACTCCGGGATGCTGGCCTTCAAGGCAGAGTTGCAAATAAAAAGCCATATCTCAGACTGGCCAATAAAAATAAAATATTAAGATGGGCAAAAGAAGACAGACACTGAACAGAGGAACTCTGCCTAGAAGGCCAGCATCCCGGAGTCGCCTCTTCACTGTTGACGTTGAGACTGTTTTTTTGCGGGTGCTATTTAATGAAGCTGCCAGTTGAGGACTTGTGAGGCGTCTGTTTCTCAACGTTTTGGTAACATATCTTTTGTGATGTTACCACAGTGTTCCCACCAGACTGTTTCCACAACCTAATGACACATTCCGGGAACATTTAATGAACAGATTAAATGTGTTATAGGAACGTTCAACATCAGGCAGATGTTTTATACAACAACAACAAAAGATCTCCCTTTTGTGGAATTATCTGTGGTGGTTGTTACAACATTTTTGTGAATGTTACAATAACATTCCAATGATATTTCATATAAAACATTTTTGATAAATAAATAGATTTGATCAAAAACATTCTCTGAATTCTCTGAATGTTTTTTGGGATGTTATAATCTTAATGTTAGATAACTTGAATATAATAGGAATCTTAGCTAATGTTCTGGGAATGTTCCTGGTTTGCTGGGGAATATCTATTCATTATTATATTTAAAGAGGACATTTGCCATTGGCTACGCCGATTCGCATTATGAGAAATCCCCCGGATTTTAATGTCTATGGAAATCCCATGCAGCCTATGTTATCCTCACAAATAATCCTGATAGGTTTCTGCAATGACCTTAGTGATCACTGTTTTACAGCCTGTGTTAGAAATAGCTGCTCAGTGAAACGACCTGTCCTGATTTGTCATAGACGCTTGCTAAAAAACTTTAATGAGCAAGCCTGCCTTCATAAACTTGCCTCTGTAAAATGGTATAGAATTAGCTTGATTCCCTCTGTCGAGGACGCTTGGACCTTTAAAATATATATATATTCAGTGGTATTGTTAACAAACACGCCCCCATTAAGAAAATGAGAATTAAAAACAGGTTCAGCCCCTGGTTAGACCGTGATCTTGCAGAGTTACTCCACCTCAAAAATTGCATTTGGCGAAAGGCTCGGCACACGCAAACTCAGGCTAACTGGCTATCGTTCAGGCAAATGAGAAATAAGTGCACTCAGGCTATCCGGAAGGCCAAAGTTATTTACTTTAAGGAGCAGTTCTCTCTTTGTGGGTCTAACCCCAAGAAGACACCTGCCCATGTCCTTTATTGTTGATTATGTGGTTGTTACTGACAAGAAGCACATGGCTGAGCTCTTTAATCACCACTTCATTAAGTCAGGATTCCTATTTGACTCAGCCATGCCTCCTTGCCCGTCCAACATTTCCTCATCTCCTACCCCTTCTAATGCTACTATTCCTGATGCTTTACCTCTTTTCCGCTTTTTTTATTTATTTATGTCACCTTTATTTAACCAGGTAGGCTAGTTGAGAACAAGTTCTCATTTACAACTGCGACCTGGCCAAGATAAAGCGAAGCAATTCGACACATACAACAACACAGAGTTACACATGGAATAAACAAAACATACAGTCAATAATACAGTAGAACAAAAGAAAACAAAAAGTCTATATACAGTGAGTGCAAATGAGGTAAGTTAAGGAAATAAATAGGCATTGGTGGTGAAGTAATTACAATATAGAAATTAAACACTGGAATGGTAGATCGGCAGAAGATGAATGGGCAGGTAGAGATACTGGGGTGCAAAGGAGCAAAATAAATAAATACCAGTATGGGGATGAGGTAGGTAGGTAGATGGGCTGTTTACAGATGGGCTATGTACAGGTGCAGTGATCTGTAAGCTGCTCTGACAGCTGGTGCTTAAAGCTAGTGAGGGAGATGTGAGTCTCCAGCTTCAGAGATTTTTACAATTCTTTCCAGTCATGGGCAGCAGAGAACTGGAAGTAAAGACGACCAAATGAGGAATTGGCTTTGGGGGTGACCAGTGAGATATACCTACTGGAGCGCGTGCTACGAGTGGGTGCTGCTATGGTGGCCAGTGAGCTGAGATAAGGCAGGGCTTTACCTAGCAGAGACTTGTAGATAACCTGTAGCCAGTGGGTTTGGTGACGAGTATGACAGTTTTTCCCCTGCCCTGCTACAAGGTTTCTCCCTGCAGGCAGTCACTGAGTCCGAGGTGCTGAAGGAGCTCCTTAAACTTGACTACAAAAAAACATCTGGGTCAGATGGTTTAGACCCTTTCTTTTTTAAGGTTTCTGCCCCTATCACCGCCAAGCCTATCTCTCCTTTCTGTGGAGGTTCCCATTGCCTGGAAGGAAGCCGTGGTTCATCCTTAATTTAAAAGGGGAGATCAAGCTGATCCTAACTGTTATAGGCCTATTTCTCTTTTGCCCTGTTTATCAAAAGTGTTGGAAAAACTTGTCAATAAACAACTGACTGGCTTTCTTCATGTCTATAGTATTCTCTCGGGTATGCAATCTGTTTCCGCTCAGGTTATGGATGTGTCACTGCAACCTTAAAGGTCCTCAATGATGTCACTACTGCCCTTGATTCTAAGCAATACTGTGGTGCTAGTTTTATTGACATGGTCAAAGCTTTTGCTACAGTAGACCATTCCATTCTTGTGGGCCAGCTAAGGAGTATTGGTGTCTCTGAGGGGTCTTTGGCCTGGTTTACTAACTACCTCTCTAAAAGAGTGCAATGCATAAAGTCAGAAGATCTGCTGTCTCAGCCACTGCCTGTCAACAAGGGAGTACCCCAAGGCTCGATCCTAGGCCCCACACTCTTTTCAATTTACATCAACAACATAGCTCAGGCAGTAGGATGCTCTCTCATCCATTTATATGCAGATGACAGTCTTATACTCAGCTGGTTCCTCCCCAGATTTTGTATTAAATGCTCTACAACAAAGCATTCTTAGTGTCCAACAAGCTTTCTCTACCCTTAACCTTGTTCTGAACACCTCAAAAACAAAGGTCATGTGGTTTGGTAAGAAGAATATTTCTCAAATGTAAGATTTCGAAGATGTTCCAAACTTCAAATTTCGAAGTGTTTGGTTACTTCTCTGTATGATTCCAAAGTTACATTTAGGCATTAACTCCAAATTCTTAAGTTTAGGCATTAACTCAGAATTCTTAAGGTTAGGCATTGACTATGGTTAAGGTAAGGGTTAAGGTTGGGAATAGGCTTAAAACTCAAATAGTTTAAAACAACTTTCTATTGCTGGATTTGAACATACAACATTTGCGCCCTAGCAAAACCAAAGCCAACTTTAAGGTAACACTGCTCACTGTTGCCACTTGTGGCCAGTTCCCAAGTCATCTCCAGACATCCTCAGACATGGATGGTTGTCTAATACTGACTTGTGTGATACAAGTCAGTACTCACCTGAGTGACCTTCCTGAAAACATCAGCTATGCAGGTGTCTTCTATCGCAGGTTAACACTTCATCTGATTAAATCTAGGTCTAAGTGTACACCTCATGTATTCCTACCCACTAAATGGATGTTGTACTCCCATTCCTGGTGTCCTCAGTAGGCTATCTAATATAATACATTCTTTCTCAAAACATTGTTTGTTTTTGTAGTTAAATGCCTAATTTGGCTGTTCTCATCATGGGTTTAAATGGGTGAAAAGAAGGCTTCAACTTCCTGTTCATTTTGTCTGTCCTTATTCAACAATAATACGTTCTTAGACCAAAGAGTGAAGGAATAAAAACTTCACATTTTGTGATGACAGCAATGATACTGGTGAGCAATGACCGTTCTGTGGGCTATAATAAACATAACAGATTTCAAGTCCATAGAAAGGAAGACAGAAGATACTAACCGAGTAAAAGAACTTTGATTTCTCTGCGTTCTCTCTTCTTCTGCTTTCGAAGAATCCTCTGAATCTCCTTGTCAATAGCAATAGTCTGCCTCTCTTCATTGTCCAGGAAACAAACGCAGGTCCGACGGCACCATTGCCAGCACGCCATGTCAAACTCACTAAAATAGGTAGATAAATAGATGTGTTTATAAATAGGCATACTATATTTCTCAGGCTAAACCCTATAAAGTTGGCAGACATGTGCACCGAATATAGTCATTCACCTGCGCACCAGGAAATTATGAGTGGTGTTTTTTCCCTCAGAATCAGAAACGTGATCATTGCATAATGTTTCTTAAACTGCTTCTTCATACCATTGAAACACAAATGAGTCTCAATCATCAGACACAGATTGATTTTACTCTACTTTTTATTGCCTTTTTTATCATGGTCGTTAAATCACAATTAACTTTCCAGTTAGAAACCCTATGACAATTCTTGTCACGAACAAACATGGAAGTTATTAAAAACAAATAAGTCATATGTTTTAATCAAAACGATTTACCTTCAATGTGTCACACGCCTTGTAAAGCAGATAGGCCTACACAAGACTTTCGTTGTGCCCGATCCATTCTTCCCGTGTCTCTAATATATTTATTTTAACTGCATGAATTTTCTGTTGAAGCATGACAGACTATTTCCAGGTTTCAATAGCTTTTCATCTAAAACAAGTAAGCAGATCCGTGAATAGGTCTACGGGTTCCGTAGAATATGCAGAGTATGTAGTTTGATGAAACACTCTCAGTCAGTTGAGAACACCAAATTGAGAAGTCCCTCAGGCACATAGCCTAGAATAAATACTTTCAGACTGTGCTGGAGTAGGTTACTCATACTTTTCCTATTTCTAACGAACATTTCTTATGTATAATTACAGTGTCAATAGACATATGAATCATTCTAAAAGTGTTTTTGGTGTGAAATTAATGGCACAACAGGTATTTGTCACTCCTCTCCCTATCCAACTTTATGTAAGTCAGTCAATCTTTTGTCTCAGCAGGCAGAACCGGTTAGTCAGGACATTCATGCACTCTCCAACAGGTATCAGATATTAAGATTGCCTGAGCTCCACATTGCCATGGGAACAAGGTGTGGTAAGCCACTGTTGAGAAAGGGAGGGGAAGTGAGAACGATATAGTGAATGGACAGTAAAAGGAAAGTCTTCTTTCTGCCAAATAGAGTAAATTAGGTGATAATAGTGATAACCCAAAGTCAGGGATGAGTACATGGAAGAGGAAGCTCAGCTCAGGCAGTATGAGGTACAGCCCAGGGGAGCTGCCCAACCTATCCTCCCTATCTGTGGAAAATGGAATGAGGTAGCCAATACAAGGCATTATCAATGATTAATCCCAGAACAAATCATCTGGTATTTCATGGATGTTGCACCTGCCTCTGTCTGCAATCTCTTGCTATTGCATAGCAGCCTACCCTACTGTTCTACTATGCCTGATTACCTATGGTTCAACTTGGCTTTGTTGCCCTCTACTTGCTCCGCCCCACTCTGTGTATTGAGTGGAGTCCATCCACACAGGTGAGGAGGTTGATGACGTCAGAATAAGGTTATGTTAAGGCATGTTGTGAAAACAATAAAATCTGCATTAATTTATGCATTTAAACTGGAATACTGTATGAACATATGTGATAGTTCAGCAAATCATGCTTTTCTAAAATAGTGCTAGTAAGTGTGTGTGTGTGTGTGACATACTCAAGAAAGACACACCTGTTTAACTACAGCACCAGTCAAAAGTTTGGACACAGCTACTCATTCAAGGGTTTTTCTTTATTTTTACTGTATTCTACATTGTAGAATAATAGTGAAGACATCAACACTAATGAAATAACACATATGGAATAATGTAGTAAACAATAAAGTGTTAAACTAATCAAAATATATTTTAGATTCTTCAAAGTCGCTATCCTTGATGACAGCTTTGCACACTCTTAGCATTCTCTCAACCAGCTTCACTTGGAATACCTTTCCAAAAGTCTTGAAGGAGTTTCCACATATGCTGAGCACTTGTTGGCTGCTTTTCCTTCCTGCTTTTCCTTCACTCCAACACATCACTTCACCCCAACTCAACCAAACCATCTAATGTGGGTTAAGGTCAAGTGATTGTGGAGGAAAGGTCATCTGATGCAGCACTCCATCACTCTCTTTCTTGGTCAAATAGCCCTTACACAGCCTGGAGGTGTGTTGGGTCATTGTCCTGTTGAAAAACAAATGATAGTCCCACTAAGCACAAACCAGATGGGATGGAGTAACACTGTAGAATGCTATGGTAGCCAGGCTGGTTAAGTGTGCATTGAATTCTAAATAAATCACAGACAATGTCACCAGCAAAGCACACCATGACACCTTCACATCCATGATTTGCGATGGGAACCACACATGCGGAGATCATCTGTTCACCTACTCTGCGTCTCACAAAGACACGGCGGGTTGGAACCAAAAATCTCAAATTTGAACTCATCAGACTAAAGGACAGATTTCCACCAGGAGAGTAACTCGTGAAGCTGGTTGAGAGAATGCCAAGAGTGTGCAAAGCTGTCATCAAGGCAAAGGGTGGCTACTTTGAAGAAGCTCAAATATAAAATATATATATACATGATAAATATAAATATACATAAATATATACATGATTCCATATGTGTTATTTCATAGTTTTGATGTCTTCACTATTATTCTACAATGTAGAAAATAGTAAAAAATAAAGAAAAACCCTTGAATGAGTAGCTGTGTCCAAACTTTTGACTGGTACTGTACATTGTTTAAATATACCATTGCATGATGTAAGGCTACTTCTTTAATGTTATCAATGAACTGACACTATCAGTTAAATAAAGGCAATAGGGTTGAAACCAAGCGCTCACCCTTTCTGTCAGATAGGTGCAATGTTAGGATGTCTATGAAGTACAGTACATCCCAAAAACGTGCAATTATCTTTCTTGTCCACATGGTGTCACCTGGATCAACTTTATTAGAATACAGCAGTGGTGACGATGCATTGCTCCATTTAATCAATCAGCTGCATGAGTAAATTCTACACTGCAAAAAAACAAGATTGTTGTCAAATAAGGATAGTGGGAATGTGTGTGTGTGAAATACACTGAAATAAAGAAATCAATCAATTAACTAATCATGCACGTTGCTGCATCAAGTACCCCTTTCTTTTTGTTGCTCATATGTATGCATGACTTTGCCTGGAATGCAAACTATTTCTGTTTCACTTTCACATTATTGTTTCAAAAAAGTGTGCAGACATAATACATGTATATGTGGGAAGCATGATACCCTAATAATGTACAGAATGTAAATTAAGTCAGTGGAACTGAGCCATACAGCACTCATAGTAGTGATGTGTCTCTGCAGTAGTAGGGCTATATCCAGTCCAAAGCTACAGTAGATCTTCAGTATCATCATCAGTGGAACATACAGTGCATTCTGAAACTATTCAGACCCCTTGACTTTTTCCACATTTTTTTAAGTTACAGCCTTATTCTAAAATTGATGAAATCATTTTTCCCCTCATCGATCTACACACCATACCCCATAATGACAAAGCAAAAACAGATTTTTAGAAATGTTTGCAAATTTACTTTGAAAAACAACAACTGAAATATCACATTTACATAAGTATTCAGACCCTTTACTCAGTACTTTGTTGAAGCACCTTTGACAACTATTACAGCCTTCTTGGGTATGGCGCTACAAGCTTGCCACACCTGTATTTGGGGAGTCAAATCAAATCAAACTGTCACATGTGCCGAATACAACAGTGAAATGCTTACTTACAAGCCCTTAACCAACAATGCAATTCAAGAAAGAGTTTTTTACCAAACTAAAGTAAAAAATAATACAAAGTAACACAATCAAATAACAAGAATGAGGCTATATACAGGGGGTTCCGGTACCGTGTCAATGTGCAGAGAGAGAAAGGTTAGTGGAGGTAATTTGTACATACAGGTAGAGGTAAAGTAGCTATGCATAGATAATAAACAGCGAGTAGCAGCAGTGTAACAACAAATGGGGGGGTCAATGTAAATAGTCCAGGTGGCCATTTGATTAATTGTTCAGCAGTCTTATGGCTTGGGGGTAGAAGCTGTTAAGAAGCCTTTTGGTCCTAGACTTGGCGCTCTGGTACCGCTTGCCGTGCGGTAGCAGAGAGAACAGTCTACATGTTGGTGGACTTAAAACATACAAGACGAACTGGCACAGAGAGACAGGAAACACAGGGATAAATACACCAGGGAAAATAAGTGACACCTGGAGGGGGTGGAGACAATTACAAGAACAGGTGAAACAGATCAGGGCGTGACAGTACCCACTCCTCTAGGGCATCCTACCTGGGCGCATACCTGGCTGACCGGATGTCAACAGTGAAAATCGGCGATGACAGCCGGGTCCAGGAGGTCTTTAGCCTGAACCCAGCACCTCTCCTCCGGGCCATAACACACTGACACTGACTCAAATCCAGCCACTTTAATAATGGGAATTGATGGGAAATTATGTAAATATATCACTAGCCACTTTAAATAATGCTACCTTATATAATGCTACTTACCCTACATTATGAATCTCATATGCATACGTATATACTGTACTCTATATCATCGACTGCATCCTTATGTAATACATGTATCACTAGCCACTTTAACTATGCCACTTTGTTTACTCATCTCATATGTATATACTGTACTCGATACCATCTACTGTATCTTGCCTATGCTGCTCTGTACCATCACTCATTCATATATCCTTATGTACATATTCTTTATCCCATTACACTGTGTATAAGACAGTAGTTTAGGAATTGTTAGTTAGATTACTTGTTGGTTATTACTGCATTGTCGGAACTAGAAGCACAAGCATTTCGCTACACTCGCATTAACATCTGCTAACCATGTGTATGTGACAAATAAAATTTGATTTGATTTGATTTAACCCTTCCAGTCAACCAGATACTGGAAACCCCTACCCCATGGTTGAACCCTCAGGAGGCGTCTCACCGTATACGCTGGCTGGCCATCGATGACACGGGGGGAGGGATGGGCCTAGAAGCAGAAGACAGAGGACAGTAAGACAAGGGTTTAATCCTGGAAACATTAAAAGTAATGTGAACATGGAGGGTACGGGGAAACAGCAGATGGACAGCAGTGGACTAATGACTCTAGAAATGGGGAAAGAACCAATGAAATGGGGGGAAAGTTTACGGGATTCTACCCAGAGGGGTAGGTCCCAAGTGGACAGCCATACAGGATACTGACAACCAGACACAGGAATGTTGTCTCCATATCTTGATTGGCTCGCTCCGACTGGCCGTTAGATTGGGGATGAAACCCAGAGGACAGGCTGGCTGACAACCCAATAAGAGTGCAGAACGCCTTCCAGAATTGGGACTAGAACTGAGGACCCCGGTCCAAGACAACGTCAACCAAGAGTCCATGGATACGGAAGACGTGCTGCACAATAAGCTGGGCCATCTACTTGGCAGAAGGTAACTTAGGAAGATGGATGAAATGGGTGGCCTTGGAGAATCTGTCCACCACAGTCAGAATGGTGGTGTTGCCATCTGATGGAGGAAGCCCAGTGACGAAATCCAGAGAAATATGGGACCAGGGGCGATGAGGGACAGGAAGTGGCTGTAGGAGGCCAGACGGAGCTTGCCGCAGAGTCTTGCTTTGAGCGCATACCATGCATGCGGCGACAAAGGCCGAGACATCAGGAACCATGGTAGGCCACCAGAAGCATTGACGGAGGAAAGTCAGGGTCTGACGAGTACCAGGATGACAGGTAAGCCTGGAGGAGTGAGCCCATTCCAGGACCTTAGACCGGACCGCAGCAGGCACAAACAGACGGTTAGCCGGGGCCCCCCCCAGGGTCCGGCTGGGAACACTGAGCCTTGCAGACCAGAGCCTCAATTCCCAAACAACAGAAGCCGCCAAACAAGAGGCAGGGAGGATTGTCTCAGATTCAGAGGGAGTGGCAGTGGAACTGTATAGAAGGGAGAGAGCGTCCAGCTTCATGTTTTTGGACCCTGGGCGGAGCCCACCGGGGCTGCCTGGAATTAAGGCGCTTGGCAGTGAGGAGATATTCCAGATTCTTGTGGTCTGTGCAGACCAAAAACGTATGTTCAGCTCCCTCCAGCCAGTGTCTCCACTGTGACTTTGTGAATGTTGACCTGTTTAAAGGTCTTGCTCACATCGGCTACCGAGAGCGTTATCACACAGTCTTCCGGAACAGCTGGTGCTCTCATGCATGCTTCAATGTTGCTTGCCTCGAAGCGAGGATAAAAGGCATTTAGCTCGTCTGGTAGGCTTGTGTCACTGGGCAGCTCACAGCTGGGTTTCCCTTTGTAGTTCGTAATAGTTTTCAAGCCCTGCCTCGTCCGATGAGTGTCAGAAACGGTGTAGTAGGATTACATTTTAATCCTGTATTGACGCTTTGCCTGTTTGATGGTTCGTCTGAGGTCCTAGCAGGATTTCTCATTAGCGTCAGGATTAGTGTCCCGCTCCTTGAAAGCGGCAGCTCTAGCCTTTAGCTCGATGCGGGTGTTGCCTGTAATCCATGGCTTCTGGTTGAGATATGTTCGTACGGTCACTGTGGGGACGACGTCGTCGATGCACTTATTGATGAAGCCGATGACTGAGGTGGTATACTCAATACCATTGGATGAATCCCAGAACATATTCCAGTTTGTGCTAGCAAAACAGTCCTGTCGCGTAGCATTCTCGTCATCTGACCACTTCCTTATTGAGAAAGTCACTGGTACTTCCTGCTTTCGTTTTCGCTTTTAAGCATGAGTCAGGAGGATAGAATTATGATCAGATTTGTCAAATGGAGGGAAAGGGAGAGTTTTGTATGCGTCTCTGTGTGTGGAGTAGAGGTGGTCTAGAGTTTTTTCCCCCTCCGGTTGCACATGTGACATGCTGATAGAAATTAGGTAAAACAGATTTAAGTTTCCCTGCATTAAAGTACCCGGCCACTAGGAGCGCTGCTTCTGCATTAGTATTTTTTTGTTTGCTCATGGCCTTATAGAGTTGGTTGAGTGCGGTCTTAGTGCCAGCATCGGTCTGTGGTGTTAAATAGACGGCTACGAATAATATTGATGAGAACTCTCCTGGTAGATAGTGTGGTCTACAGTTTATCAGAAGGTACCCAAGACTTTAATATTAGACATCGCGCACCAGCTGTTATTGACAAATAGACACACATTCCTGCCCCTCGTTTTACCAGACGGAGCTTCTCTGTCCTGCCAATGCATGGAAAATCTTGCAGCTCCGTATTATCCGTGTCTTCGTTCAGCCACGACTCACAAGATATTACAGTTTTTAATGTCCCGTTGGTAGGATAGTATATTGTATATCATCTATTTTGTTTTCCAATGATTGCACGTTGGCCAATAGAACGGATGGTAGCGGAGGTTTACTCACTTGCCTAAGAATTCTCAAAAGGCAGCCCGACCTCCGCCCTCTTTTTCTTCGTCTTTTCGTCACGCTGAGGAAGGAGATTTGGGCCTGTTCCCAAGAAAGCAGTATAACCTTCATGCTGGACTCGTTAACGGAAAAATCTTAGTCCAGTTCGAGGTGTGTAATCGCTGTTATGATGTCCAGAAGTTATTTTCGGTCATAAGAGAAGGTAGCAGCAACATTATGTACAAAATAAATACACAAATAAGTTACAAACAATGCGAAAAAACAAACAAAATACCACAGTTTATTAGGACGTCAGCCATCACCTCCAGCGTCATTTGCTATCCCATTCTTGTCTGCAGATCATCTCAAACACTGTCAGGTTGGATGCTGAGCGTCGCTGCACATCTATTTTCAGGTCTCTTCAGAGATGTCCATGCCGTCCCTAGGAGGGGTGCGTCACTTGAGTGGGTTGAGTTGCTGACGTGGTCTTCTTGTCTGGGTTGGCACCCCCCCTTGGGTTGTGCCGTGGCGGAGATCTTTGCCGGCTATACTCGGCCTTGTCTCAGGATGGTAAGTTGGTGGTTGAAGATATCCCTCTAGTGGTGTGGGGGCTGTGCTTTGGCAAAGTGGGTGGGGTTATATCCTGCCTGTTTGGCCCTGTCCGGGGGTATCATCGGATGGGGCCACAGTGTCTCCAGACCCCTCCTGTCTCAGCCTCCAAGGGAATTCTCTTCGATTATAATCACAGCCGTATTTTTTCCCCTCAAGCAGACCCTTCGATGGCTCTGAACAAACTTTATTTGGCTCTTTGCAAACTGGAAACCACATATCCTGAGGCTGCATTCATTTTAGCTGGGGATTTTAACAAGGCTAATCTGAAAACAAGACTCACTAAATTGTATCAGCATATCGATTGCGCAACCAAGGCTGGTAAGACCTTGGATCATTGCTATTCTAACTTCCGCGACACATATAAGGCCCTCCTCCGCCCTCCTTTCGGAAAAGCTGACCACGACTCCATTTTGTTGCTCCCTGCCTACAGACAGAAGCTAAAACAAGAAGCTCCCGCGTTGAGGTCTGTTCAACGCTGGTCCGACCAATGTGATTCCACGCTCCAAGACTGCTTCCATCACGTGGACTGGGATATGTTTCGCATTGCGGTGAACAACAACATTGACAAATACGCTGATTCGGTGTGCGAGTTCATTAGAACGTGCATTGAAGATGTCGTTCCCATAGCAACGATTAAAACATTCCAAAACCTAAAACCGTGGATTGATGGCAGCATTCGCGTGAAACTGAAAGCGCAAACCACTGCTTTTAAATCAGGGCAAGGTGACCGGAAACATGACCGAATACAAACAGTGTAACTATTCCCTCCGCAAGGCAATCAAACAAGCTAAGACTCAGTATAGAGACAAAGTAGAGTCGCAATTCAACGGCTCAGACACAAGAGGTATGTGGCAAGGTCTACAGTCAATCACGGATTACAAAAAGAAAACCAGACCCATCACGGAACAGGATGTCTTGCTCCCAGGCAGACTAAATAACCTTTTTGCCCTCTTTGAAGACAATACAGTGCCACTGACATGGCCCGCAACCAAAACATGCGGACTCTCCTTCACTGCAGCCGACGTGAGTAAAACATTTAAATGTGTTAACCCTCGCAAGGCTGCAGGCCCAGACGGCATCCCCAGCCGTGCCATGAGAGCATGCGCAGACCAGCTGGCTGGTGTGTTTACGGACATATTCAATCAATCCTTATCCCAGTCTGCTGTTCCCACGTGCTTCAAGAGGGCCACCATTGTTCCTGTTCCCAAGAAGGCTAAGCTAACTGAGCTAAACGACTCACTTCCGTCATCATGAAGTGCTTTGAGAGACTAGTCAAGGACCATATCACCTCCACCCTACCTGACACCCTAGACACCCTAGACCCACTCCAATTTGCTTACCGCCCAAATTGGTCCACAGACGATGCAATCTCAACCACGCTGCACACTGCCCTAACCCATCTGGACAAGAGGAATACCTATGTGAGAATGCTGTTCATCGACTACAGCTCAGCATTTAACACCATAGTACCCTCCAAACTCATCATCAAGCTCGAGACCCTGGGTCTCGACCCCGCCCTGTGCAACTGGGTATTGGACTTCCTGACGGGCCGCCCCCAGGTGGTGAGGGTAGGTAACAACATCTCCACCCTGCTGATCCTCAACACTGGGGCCCCACAAGGGTGCGTTCTGAGCCCTCTCCTGTACTCCCTGTTCACCCACGACTGTGTGGCCACGCACGCCTCCAAATCAATCATCAAGTTTGCGGACGACACTACAGTGGTAGGCTTGATTACCAACAACAACGAGACGGCCTACAGGGAGGAGGTGAGGGCCCTCGGAGTGTGGTGTCAGGAAAACAACCTCACACACACAACGTCAACAAAACTAAGGAGATGATTGTGGACTTCAGGAAACAGCAGAGGGAGCACCCCCCTATCCACATCGATGGGACAGTAGTGGAGAGGGTAGTAAGTTTTAAGTTCCTCGGCGTACACATCACAGACAAACTGAATTGGTCCACCCACAGAGACAGCATCGTGAAGAAGGCTCAGCAGCGCCTCTTCAACCTCAGGAAGCTGAAGAAATTTGGCTTGTCACCAAAAACACTCACAAACTTCAACAGATGCACAATCGAGAGCATCCTGTCGGCCTGTATCACCGCCTGGTACGGCAACTGCTCCGCCCACAACCGTAAGGCTCTCCAGAGGGTAGTGAGGTCTGCACAACGCATCACCGGGGGCAAACTACCTGCCCTCCAGGACACCTACACCACCTGATGTCACAGGAAGGCCATAAAGATCATCAAGGACAACAACCACCCGAGCTACTGCCTGTTCACCCCGCTTTCATCCAGAAGGCGAGGTCAGTACAGGTGCATCAAAGCTGGAACCGAGAGACTGAAAAACAGCTTCTATCTCAAGACCATTAGACTGTTAAACAACCACCACTAACATTGAGTGGCTGCTGCCAACACACTGACTCAACTCCAGCCACAATAATAAGTGTAATTGATGGAAATTGATGGAAAATATATCACTAGCCACTTTAAACAATGCTACTTAATATAATGTTTACATACCCTACATTATTCATCTCATATGTATATGTATATACTGTACTCTCTCAATTACTGCATCTTTATGTAATACATGTGTCACTAGCCACTTTAAACTATGCCACTTTGTTTACATACCCTACATTACTCATCTCATATGTATATACTGTACTCAATACCATCTACTGCATCTTGCATATGCCGTTCTGTACCATCACTCATTCATGTACCTTTATGTACATATTCTTTATCCCTTTACACTTGTGTGTATAAGGTAGTAGTTTTGGAATTGTTAGGTTAGATTACTCGTTGGTTATTACTGCAACTAGAAGCATTTCGCTACACTCGCATTAACATCTGCTAACCATGTGTAAGTGACAAATAAATTTGATTTGATTTGATTTATGCTGCAGAAGTTTATGTGTCGGGGGCTAGGGTCAGTCTGTTATATCTGGAGTATTTCTCCTGTCTTATCCGTTGTCCTGTGTGAATTTAAGTATGCTCTCTCTAATTTTCTCTTTCTTTCTTTCTTTCTTTCTTTCTTTCTTTCTTTCTTTCTTTCTCTTTCTTTCTTTCTTTCTTTCTTTCTTTCTCTCTCTCGGAGGACCTGAGCCCAAGGACCATGCCTCAGGACTACCTGGCATGATGACTCCTTGCTGTTCCCAGTCCACCTGGCCGTGCTGCTGCTCCAGTTTCAACTGTTCTACCTGCGGCTATGGAACCCTGACCTGTTCACCGGACGTGCTACCTGTCCCAGACCTGCTGTTTTCAACTCTCTAGAGACAGCAGGAGTGGTAGAGATACTCTCAATGATCGGCTATGAAAAGCCAACTGACATTTACTCCTGAGGTGCTGGCTTGTTGCACCCTCGACAACTACTGTGATTATTATTATTTGACCATGCCGGTCATTTAAGAATGTTCGGTTATAAACTCCACCCGGCACAGCCAGAAGAGGACTGGCCACCCCTCATAGCCTGGTTCGTCTCTAGGTTTCTTCCTAGGTTTCTGGCCTTTCTAGGGAGTTTTTCCTAGCCACCGTGCTCCTACACCTGCATTGCTTGCTGTTTGGGGTTTTAGGCTGGGTTTCTGTACAGCACTTTGATATATCAGCTGATGTACGAAGGGCTATATAAATACATTTGATTTGATTTTGATTTGATGTTTTATTGGGTTCAAGTCAGGGCTCTGTCTTGGCCACTCAAGGACATTCAGAGACTTGTGCTGATGACACTCCTCCATTTTCTTGGCTTTGTGCTTAGGGTCATTGTCCTGTTGGGGGTGAACCTTTGTCCCAGTCTGAGGTCCTGAGTGCTCTGGAGCAGGTTTTCATCTCATGGTCTGAGAGTCCTTCAGGTGCCTTTTGGAAAACTCCAAGCAGGGTGTCATGTGCCTTTTACTGAAGAGTGGCATCTGTCTGGCTACTCCACCACAAAGGTCTGATTGGTGGAGTGCTGCAGAGATGGTTGTCCTTCTGGAAGGTTCTACCATCTCCACAGAGGAACTGGAGCTCTGTCAGAGTGACCATCAGGTTCTTGGTCACTTCCCTGACTAAGGTCCATCTCCCCGATTGCACTGTTTGGCCAGGCGGCTAAGCTCTAGGATGAGTCTTGGTGGTTCCAAACTTCTTCCATTTAAGAATGATGGAGGCCACTGTGTTCTTGGGGACCTTCAATGCTACAGAAATGTTTTGGTACCCTTCCTCAGATCTGTGCCTTGACACAATTCTGTCTTGGAGCTCTACGGACAATTCCTCCGACCTCATGACAGGTGTGTGCCTTTCCAAATTATGTCCAATCAATTGAATTTGCCACAGGTGGACTCCAATCGAAGTTGCTTAATTTCAAGTCTCATAGCAAAGGGTCCGAATACTTATATAAATAATGTATTTCTGTTTTTTATTTTTAATACATTTGCAAAACAAACGAAAAACCTATTTTCGCTTTATCATTTTGGGGTATTGTGTGTAGCTTGATGAGGGGAACATAAAAAATAAAATAAAACATTTTAGAAGAAGGCTGTAACGAAACAAAACGTGTAAAAAGTGAAGGGGTCTGAATACTTCACGAATGCACCGTAACTATTCTGCCTCCCACACAATGTAGCAATGGCATTGGTGTCATAAGGATTTGGGTGGTGTTATCATCAATAATACTGGGTCTGTAGGATCTGAGATTATGGAAAACTATTGTCAAATAAAGAAAGTATAAAACAAAGAAGAAGAAGAAATATACCTTTATCACAAAAGGTTGTGATATTGATACACAAGCAGCATCCTCCTGATTCTTGCTTACAAGCAAAAATTAAAGCAGGAAGCACCAGTGACTCGGTCTAGCAAAAAGTGGTGATATGAAGCAGATGCTAAACTACAGGACTACTTTGCTGGCACAGACTGGAATATGATCTGGGATTCTTCCGATGGCATTGAGTAGAAAACCACATCAGTCACTGGCTTCATCAATCAGTGCATTGAGGACGTCGTCCCCACAGTGATTGTACGTACATACCCCAACCAGAAGCCATGGATTACAGGCAACATTCACAATGAGCTAAAGGGTAGAGCTGTCGCTTTCAAGGAGCGGGACTCTAACCCGGAAGCTTATAAGAAATCCCGATATGCCCTCCGGCGAACCATAAAACAGGCAAAAGAGATGATTGTGGACTATAGGAAAAAGAGGATGAGCACGCCACCATTCTCATCGACAGGGCTGTAGTGAAGCAGGTTGAGAGCTTCAAGTTCCTTGGCGTCCACATCACCAACAAACTATCATGGTCCAAGTACACCAAGACAGCCATGAAGAGGGCACGACAAAACCCCAGGAGAATAGATATAGAAAATATTTGGCATAGGTCCTCAGGTCCTCAAAAGGTTTTACAGCTGTACCATCGAGAGCATCTTGACGGGTTGCATCACTACCTGGTATGGCAACTACTCGGCCTCCGACCTTAAGGCACTGGAGAGGTTTGTGTACATACGGCCCGGTACATCACCGTGGCCAAGCTTCCTTCCTTCCTTCCTTCCTTCCAGGACTTCTATACCAGGCGGTGTAAGCGGAAGGCCCTAAAAATGGTCAAAGACGCCAGCCACCCTAGTCATAGACTGTTCTCTCTACTACTTCACGGCAAGCAGTACCAGAGTGCCAAGTCAAGGTCCAAGAGGCTCCAAAATAGCTTCTACCCCCAAGCCATAAGACTCCTGAACAGCTAATCAAATGGCTACCCAGACTATTTGCATTGCACCCCCACAGAATGCTGCAGCTGCTCTGTTATTATCCATGCATAGTCACTTTAATAACTCTACCTACATGTACATATTACCTCAGATACCTCGACACCAGTGCCCCCGCACATTGACAATGACTCTGTACCAGTACCCCCCTGTATATAGCCCTCGCTATTGTTATTTACTGCTGCTCTTTAATTATTTGTTATTCTTATCTCTTACTTTTTTTGTATTTTCTTATGACTGCATTGTTGGTTAAGGGCTTGTAAGTAAGCATTTCACTGTAAGGTCTACACCTGTTGTATTTGGGGCATGTGACAAATACAAGTTGGTTTGATTTGATTTGATAATAGTCTATACCTTTTTTAGGATGGGGCCTACTGGACTGAATATAAACAAATTCAAAACAGAATTCGGATTGGAATCATAGGCCTATGTCATAAGACATCATCATGTGATATTTATGCTGCAATAGTTTGTGTCGTGGGCTAGGGTCAGTCTTATGTCTGGAGTATTTCGTCTTATTTGTTGTCCTGTGTGAATTTAAGTATGCTCCCTCTAATTTTCTCTCTCTACCTCTCCCTCCCCTCCGGGAGGACCTGAGCCCCAGGACCATGCCTCAGGGCTACCTGGCTTGGTGACTCCTCGCTTGACCCCAGTTCACCTGGTCGAGCTGCTGCTCCAGTTTCAACTGTTCTGACTGCGGCTATGGAACCCTGACCTGTTCACCAGACGTGCTACCTGTCCCAGACCTGCTGTTTTCAACTCTCTCTCTCTACCGCACCTGCTGTCTCTAACTCTGAATGCTCGGCTATGAAAAGACAACTGACATTTACTCCTGAGGTGCTGACCTGCTTCACCCTCTACAACCACTGTGATTATTATTATTATTTGACTCTGCTGGTCATCCAACAGCTGGGCCTAAAATAATGTATAAGAGATCATACAAATCCAAATTCAAGATAGCGCTGCAGTTGGACGTGCGTATCTGTCTTTGTCTTATCCCGTGGCTTATCCCATGTAAATAGACAGTCTTTTTCGTATATATCTTAACCTCTTGCTATCTACGAACTAAATATACTTATCCGCAACCTGCTTCACTCAATGTGGTACAGATCTGCTATTTTTATTCCTTATAATTGGAACTTCCACCAGGAGCTTGCCAGCTAACTAGCTACTAGTCTTTGTTAGCCACGGCTTGCTGTCCTCGCCTTTTTCCCCGTCATCAGCGAGCCTTAGCTCGGGCAACACCTGCCAGTCTGCACAGCACAATATCAATACAGAGCATATTGGACTGCTTCTCTCTACCATATCACCGGATTCCTGCCACTCTGGATCATTACTCCGGATCATCGCAGCTAGCTAGCTGCAAACGAGTGGCTACTGTTAGCTAACGCCTCTGTCCCGAAGCAAGCACCAGCTAGCCTTGAGCTAGCCTAGAGCTTTGCCCATATACCAGCTAATACCTCCTTTGCCAATTAGCCTGGACCCTTTATTGTCGACACGGAGCCCCGCCGATCCATCACGACTGGACTGCCGACGTGATCGACCGATGGGGTCTCAACAGGAAATTTTGTTTACGATGTTGCCAAAGAACCATCTACTAGCACCGGCCCACTAGCTTTTCTGAACGCTGTGTCCCCTGCTTGCCTAGCATAGTAGTGACTACCGAACAGCACCCTGACTCACCTATTGCTGCTCTTTTGACCCTATGATCACTCAGCTACACAGCTGATGCCCCCTGGACTGTTTGAATAACACGGTACCTCATTTTGTTTACCTGTCGGCCCCAGCCTCGAACTCAGGTCCTGTATGTACCTAACTGACCCGCTCTGCCCATTCATCACCATTTACCCGTTGTTGTCTTAGCTCTCCTGATCAACACCTGTGAATGCTTTATGCCTCTCTCTAATGTCAATATGCCTTGTCTACTGCTGTCTTGGCAAGTTTTTATTGTTTTATTTCACCGTAGAGCCCCTCAAAATGCCTTAGATAGCTCTTTCGTCTCACCCCACACATGTGGAGACCTTGCCTGTCTTAACTTGTCCCTCCAGAGACTAAATCTCTCTCATCGTCACTAAACGCCTAGTTTTACCTCCACTGTACTCACATCCTACCATACCCTTGTCTGTACATTATGCCTTGAATCTATTCTACCATGCCCAGAAATGTATTCTCTTGTAACGTCCAAAGAGTGAATGGGTGTGGAGTCAGGCGCAGAGAGCCAAGGATACGGGAAAAAACACGCTTTAATGTCCAACCAGAAACATGTACAAATAGGTGACGCCGAAACACAGGCGTAATACACTCCACCTAAAATACACACTGGTATCAAACCGGACAGCGGAAAACCCACAATATAACTGTCAGGACCCGGTTACGAACCTGGGTCTCCGGAGTGAGAAACAGTCACTTAACCAACTGAGCCACGAATAGTCAGCAGAACCCAGAAGATGAGGCAGACACAGCAGTACTTAAGACGGTGTATTTAATAAAGTAAAAAGGAGAAGTCCTTCAATACAAAATTGGCAAATCCAAAAGGTGGTAGGAATAGCACAAAAAAGCCGCAAGAGATACTCAAAAACAAAAACAGAATTCCACAAGAGCATCCACCGGAATCGACAAGAATACACAGAACACTAGGGCTGGGTGCTAACATACAAACACAGAGCACAGAACTGAGGGAAACTAAGGGTTTAAATACAATCAGGGAAAACGAGGCACAGGTGCAAATAATAATGGGGAACAAGGGAAAAAACAAAAGGTCAAAAAGCACAATGGGGGCATCTAGTGACCAAAACCCGGAACAACCCTGGCCAAATCCTGACAATAACGAACACCTTTACATAACAGAAACAAGCCTGCACAAACACAAGCGGGCTAATCAAACTTAAATAACACCAACCCAAAAACCCCAACAAGGAACAGGTGAAAACAATTAGACAAAACCAAACGAAAAGGGAAAAAGGATCGGTGGCAGCTAGTAGACCGGCGACGATGACCGCCGAGCGCCACCCGAACGGGAAGGGGAGCCATCTTCGGTGATATTCGTGACATCTCTATCCCCAACGCACTAGATGACCTAGACGACCAGTTCTTATAGCCTTCAGCCGTTTCCATCCCCAACTACAACATTTTCCACCAAGATAGAACTGCCAAAGGGGGGAGAGTTGCAATCTACTGCAGAGACAGCCTGCAGAGTTCTGTCATGCTATCCAGGTCTGTGCCCAAACACTTTGAGCTTCTACTTTTAAAATCAACCTTTCCAGAAATAAGTCTCTCACTTTTGCCACTTGTTATAGATCCCCCTCAGCCCCCACCTGTGCCCTGGACAACATATGTGAATTAATTGTCCCCCATCCATCTTTAGAGTTTGTACTGTTAAGTGACCTAAACTGGGATATGCTTAACACCCCGGGCATCCTACGATCTAAGCTAGATGCCCTCAATCTCACACAAATGATCACAGAACCTACCAGGTACAACCCTAAATACGTAAAAATGGGCACCCTCATAGATATCATCCTGACCTCTAAATACACCTCCGCTGTATTCAACCAGTATCTCAGCGATCACTGCCTCATTGCCTGTGTTCCTAATAGGTCCGCGGTCAAACGACCACCATTCATCACTGTCAAACGCTCCCTAAAACACTTCAACGAGCAGGCCTTTCTAATCGACCTGGCCTGGGTATCCTGGAAGGTTGTTGACGGTTCCGTCATTAGACGATGCCTGGTTATTCTTTAAAAGTGCTTTCTTCACCATCTTAAATAAGCATGTTCCATTCAAAAAATGTAGTACTAAGAACAGATATAGCCCTTGGATCACTCCAGACCTGACTGCCATTGACCAGCACAAAAACATCATGTGGCGTAATGCATTATCATCGAATAGCCCCAGTGATATGAAACTTTTCAGGAAAGTTTGGAACCAATATACACAGGCAGTTAGGAAAGCAAAGGCTAGCATTTTCAAACAGAAATTTGCATCCTGTAGCACAAACTCCAAAACGTTCTGGGACACTTTAAAGTCCATGGAGAATAAGAGCACCTCCTCCCAGCTGCCCACTGCACTGAGGTTAGGAAACACTGTCACCAACGATAAATCTATGATAATGTTTATGATTGCATTTTTCTATGGCTGGCCATGCATTCCACCTGGCTGCCCCCACCCCGGTCAACAGCTCTGCACCCCGAACAGCAACTTGCCCAAGCCTCCCCCATTTCTCCTTCACCCAAATCCAGATAGCTGATGTTCTGAAAGAGCTGCAAAATCTGGACCTCTACAAATCAGCTGGGCAAGGCAATCTGGACCCTCTCTTTCTTAAAATATATTCAGCCATGGTTGCAGTCCCTATTACTAGAATGTTCAATCTCTCTTTCGTGTCGTCTTAGATCCCTAAAGATTGGAAAGCTGCTGCGGTCATCCCCCTCTTCAAAGGGGGTGACACTCTAGAGCCAAACTGCTACAGACCTATATCTATCCTACCCCTGCCTTTCTAAAGTCTCCGAAGGCCAAGTTAAAAAGCAGATCACCGACCATTTCGAATCCCACCGTACCTCCTCCGCTATGCAATCTGGTGTCAGAGCTGGTCATGGGTGCACCTCAGCCATGCTCAAGGTCCTAAACGATATCATAACCACCATCGATAAAATACAATACTGTGCAGCCGTATTCATCGACCTGGCCAAGGCTTTCGACTGTCAATCACTGCATTCTTATTGGCAGACTAAACAGCCTTGGTTTCTCAAAGGATTGCCTCGCCTGGTTCACCAACTTCTTCTCTGATAGAGTTCAGTGTGTCAAATTGGAGGGCCTGTTGTCCGGACCTCTGGCAGTCTCTATGGGGGTGCCACAGGGTTCAATTCTCGGGTCGACTCTTTTCTCTGTATAAATCAATGATGTCGCTCTTGCTAATGGTGATTCTCTGATCCACCTCTACGCGGATGACACCATTCTGTATAATAATATATAATAATAAATCCCATTTAGCAGACGCTTTTGTCCAAAGCGACTTACAAGTCGGCTGGGGCCACTACTTTTACATATGGGTGGTCCCAGCGGGAATCGAACCCACGACGCTTGGCGTTGCAAGCGCCATGCTCTACCGACTGAGCCACACAGGACCCCCATCAGACACTATATCCTCAGGCACCCCATAGTGCCGGAAAACATGTGTAAACAGGGCCTCTGCAGTTTGTAAGGCCGTAGGGAGACCGGGCAAAGGGAGGAGACGACAGGACTTTGAAAACCGATCCACAACGACCAGGATCGTGGTGTAACCCTGTGAAGGTGGAAGATCAGTCAAAAAATCCACCGACAGGTGCGACCATGGCCGTTGAGGAACGGGTAGAGGTTGTAGCTTACCTCTGGGCAGGTGTCTGGGAGCCTTGCACTGGGCGCACACCGAACAGGAAGAAACATAAATCCTCACATCCTTAGCTAAAGTGGGCCACCAGTACCTTCCTTCAAGACAGCGCATCGTCCAACCTATCCCAGGATGACCAGAGGAGGGTGACGTGTGAGCCCAATATATCAATCGGTCGCGGACAGCAGACGGAACGTACAGACGACCAGCTGGACACTCAGAGGAAGAAGGCTCTGCACGTGACGCCCGCTCAATGTCCGCGTCCAGCTCCCACACTACCGGCGCCACCAGACACGAAGCTGGAAGTATGGGAGTGGGATCCATGGACCGCTCCTCTGTGTCATACAGCCGAGACAATGCGTCTGCCTTAACGTTCTGGGAGCCTGGTTTGTAAGAAAGAGTAAACACAAAACGAGTGAAAAACATGGCCCACCTTGCCTGGCGAGGATTCAATCTCTTCGCCTGCCGGATGTACTCCAGATTGCGGTGGTCAGTCCAGATGAGAAAAGGGTGTTTAGCCCCCTCAAGCCAATGCCTCCACACCTTCAAGGCTTCTACGACAGCTAACAGCTCTCGGTTCCCTACATCATAGTTTCGCTCCGCCGGGCTGAGCTTCTTCGAAAAGAAAGCACAGGGGCGAAGCTTCAGTGGCGTACCCGAACGCTGAGAGAGCACTGCTCCTATCCCAGCTTCGGATGTGTCCACCTCCACAATGAATGGCAAAGAGGGATCCGGATGAGCCAGCACAGGCACCGAGGTAAACAGAGTCTTCAGGTGCTCAAAAGCCCTGTTCGCCTCAGCCGACCACTGCAAGCGCACCGGGCCCCCCTTTAGCAGTGAGGTAATGGGAGCTGCCACCTGACCAAAGCCCCAGATAAACCTCCGGTAGTAATTGGAAAACCCCAAAAAACGCTTCAACTCCTTTACCGTGGTTGGAGTTGGCCAATTACGCACGGCTGTAATGCGGTCGCTCTCCATCTCCACTCCTGAAGTGGAAATCCGATGCCCTAGGAAGGAGATGGATTGTTGGAAAAACAAGCATTTCTCAGCCTTGACATATAGATCATGCTCCAACAGGCGACCAAGCACCCTGCGCACCAGGGACACATGCTCGGCGCGTGTAGCAGAGTATATCAGAATATCATCGATATACACCACTACACCCTGCCCGTGCAGGTCCCTGAAGATCTCATCTACAAATGATTGGAAAACTGAATGAGCATTCATCAACCCATATGGCATGACCAGGTACTCATAATGACCTGAGGTAGTGCTAAATGCCGTCTTCCACTCATCACCCTTCTTAATACGCACCAGATTGTACGCACTCCTGAGATCCAATTTTGTGAAAAAACGTGCCCCGTGCATTAACTCAATAACCGTATTGATCAGAGGTAGCGTGTAACTATATTTCACTGTGATTTTATTAAGACCTCGATAATCAATGCACGGGCGTAAACCGCCATCCTTTTTTTCACAAAAAAGAAACTTGAAGAGACGGGTGAAATGGATGGCTGAATGAACCCCTGATGCAGGGATTCAGAGACATGTGTCTCCATAGCCTCCGTCTCCGCTTGCGACAGAGGATACACGTGACTCTTGGGATATGCAGCGTCTACCAGGAGATCTATCGCACAATCCCCCCGTCGATGGGGTGGTAATTGAGTCGCCTTCTTTTTACAGAAGGCGAGAGCCAAATCGGCATATTCGGGGGGAATGCGCACGGTGGAGACCTGGTCTGGACTTTCCACCGTAGTAGCACCAACGGAAACCCCTAAACACCTACCTGAGCATTCTCGCAACCACCCCGTGAGAGCCCTCTGTGGCCAAGAAACAGTGGGGTTATGACAAACTAACCAGGGTAGGCCTAGCAACACAGAATACGCAGGAGAATCAATAAGGAAAAGACTAATCTTCTCCTTGTGACCCTCCTGCGTTATCATACACAAAGGTGCGGTTACCTCCCTGATAAACCCTGACCCTAATGGTCGACTATCTAAGGCATGAATAGGGAAAGGCATATCCACAGGAACAATAGGGATCCCTAAACTATGAGCTAGACTTTTATTAATGAAATTCCCAGGCGCACCTGAATCTACTAGCGCCTTATACTGGGAATGCAGTGAAAAATCAGGAAAAGAGACAGAGACAAACATTAGTGCAGCAGAGGGCTCTGGATGAGAATGGTGCCTACTCACCTGGGGTGACGCCAGAATGCCCTGCCTGCCCTCTCTATTCCCAGAGGAACCAACCCGGCACCGATCAGCAGTGTGCCCTCTGCGACCATGAATGGTGCTCGAGCGGGAACCCCCTCCGGTCTCCCTGCGCACCATCCCTCCCAATTCCATAGGTTCGGGAGAGAGGGTGCGGAAGGATGGAACAACCAGACCCCGATCTAGACGTCCACGAGTAGCCAGCATGTTGTCCAGCTTGATGGACATGTCCACCAGCTGGTCGAAGGTGAGGGTGGTGTCTCTACAGGCCAGCTCCCGACGGACGTCCTCGCGTAGACTACAACGGTAATGGTCGATCAGGGCCCTGTCGCTCCATCCAGCGCCGGCAGCCAAGGTCCTAAACTCCAAAGCAAAATCCTGGGCACTCCTCGTCTCCTGCCTCAGATGATAGAGGAGCTCACCCGCTGCTTTGCCTTCAGGTGGGTGATCGAATACTATCCGGAATTGGCGGGTGAACTCCTCAAAATGGTCCAACGCCGCATCCTCCCTTCTACACACAGCGCTGGCCCATTCCAGGGCTTTCCCGGTGAGGCATGAGACGAGGGCGTAACTCTTCTCACGGTCAGATGGTACTGGGGAGGCCGTGGCTAGATATAAGTTCAGTTTGAGGAGGAAACCCTGGCAGCCGGCAGTATCTCCGTTGTATCCCGTGGGTAGGGATAAATGGATCCTCGATTCCGGAGAGGAAAAAACGTTCACGGGAGATTCCGGTTGTGGTGGTGGTGGCGCTGGAGAAACTCCCTGTCTCTCCCAGCGATCTATTTTCTGGACAATGTGCTCCATGACGGAGCTGATACAGTCAAGCTCCCTCACTTGTTCCTGAACGCGTTCCTCCAGGTCCATGGGCATAGTGTCCTCTCCTGCTGACTTCATATATATTGGTCAGAGATTCTGTCAAGCATAGGTGTAATAGGTGGCAGGGAAGTCAGGCGCAGGAGAGTCAAACTGAGTGTAAAATGGAGTCTTTTAATAAAGTTCCAAGAGTATGCTCCATAACAATAAATGTACAAACAAACCAAACATGGGAACGAGGACCCGACGCGCACCTATACAACAATAACACTATACTGACAATAAAACAATCTCTGACAAAGACATGAGGGGAAACAGAGGGTTAAATACACAACAGGTAATGAATGGGATTGAAAACAGGTGTGTGGGAAGACAAGACAAAACCAATGGAAAATGAAAAAAGGATCAATGATGGCTAGAAGACCGGTGACGTCGAACGCCGAGCACCGCCCGAACAAGGAGAGGCAACGACTTCGGCAGAAGTCGTGACACTATCACAGTGCCATCTGTTTTGTCACCAAAGCCCCATATACTACCCACCACTGAGACCTGTATGCTCTCGAGGACAGGCCCTCGCTTCATATTCATCGCCAAACCCAATGGCTCCAGGTCATCTATAAGTCTTTGCTAGGTAAAGCCCTGCCTTATCTCAGCTCACTTGTCACCATTGCAGAACCCACCCATAGCACAAGCTGCAGCAGGTATATTTCACTCGTCACCCCCAAAGCCAACTCCTCGTTTGGCCGCCTTTCCTTCCAGTTCTCTGCTGCCAATGACTGGAACGAATTGCAAAAATCACTGAAGCTGGAGACTTATATCTCCCTCACTAACTTTAAGCATCAGCTGTCAGAGCAGTTTACCGATCATTGCACCTGTACATAGCCCATCTGTAAATAGCCCACCCAACTACCTCATCCCAGGAATTTTCTGGAAATGTTCCATGGGAAGTTAAGCCAGAATTTGGGGAATTTTGCTACAATTCATCAAAAAAGTTAGCATATAACAGTGAACCTTTTTTGTGGGATACACATAAGGCAATTCTAGGTCTTGTGGCGTATTTTGGTTAAACTATCCCCAAATCAAAGGAATTGCAACCCTCTGCATGCACAGTGCATTCTTCCATTACATGTACAGTACACTCTTCCATCACATGTACAGCTGATTCTCAAGATCTTGCACACCAATGAGATGCTATTGAGCCCACACTACTATAGTGTCTGAGCCAAGGACTACATACTTTCTCGTATGGTGTGATTGCAATACTGGGTGGGGTGAATATATTTTATATGACATACATGATTATTTTGTTAACTAGTAAATAGTAGCCTACCACAAAGTGTGTTTAAAGTAATTTATAACTTGTTAACCATTTCTGCTAGTTACGTTTTGCTATCATGTGGGTTTTAGCTTGCTTGAGCCTGCAAACTGAGGAGTGTTAATTCACCTGTTTCCATACATGTTTCATTTTGAAACATTTATCTTACAAAGGAGTTGTTTAATATAACTGCTTAACTATTTATCTGTAAAAGGAATTGTATTTTGTTTGTTTTACTCATTTTTTTCTAATCTTTACAGGAAAAAGCAGCAGCCACTATCTGATGGGTAGAGACATTTCACTGCAGCTAATGTAGAAGGAAAAGCTGTGTACATTTACAAATACTGTGCCAAATCCTATTTGAAGAATGCAACAAAGATGCAGAATCATCTGGCCAAGTGCATAAAGTTCCCTCAGCGTTCACAACAAGCAACCTCTGACAAAAGTCCCTCTACTTCTATTCAAGGTGAAAATGATGAATCAGAAACCTTATCGATAGCAACAGCTCATGGTCTTCCTGGAATTAGAAGTTGTTTTTGACTCAATGGAGGAAGAGTAGTCAGAGAAATGCTGATGAATGTCTTGCTCAAGCTTTGTATGCCACTGGTTCACCCCTGATGCTCACAGGCAATGTGTATTGGAAGAGATTTCTGAATGTTCTTCGCCCAGCATACACTCTTCCAATCAGACATTCTTTATCTACTAATTTGCAGAATGCAGAGTTCAAGTGAAGGTCAAGCAAATCATAGAGAAAGGAGAATGTATTGCAATAATTTCTGATGGGTGGTCAAATGTTTGTGGACAAGGAATAATTAACAAAATCATTTCCACCCCTCAACCAGTATTCTACAAGAGCACAGACACAAGGGACAACAGACACACCGGTCTACATTGCAGATGAGCTGAAGGCAGTAGTCAATGACCTTGGACCACAGAAGGTATTTGCACTGGTGACAAACAATGCTGCAAACATGAAGGCTGCTTGGTCCAAAGTGGAGGAGTCCTACCCTCACCTAACACACCCATTGGCTGTGCTGCTCATGCATTGAATATGCTCCTCAATGACATCATGGCACTGAAAACAATGGATACACTCTACAAGAGAGCTAAAGAAATGGTTAGGTATGTACAGGGTCACCAAGTTATTGCAGCAATCTATCTCACCAAGCAAAGTGAGAAGATTAAGAGCACCACATTGAAGCTGCCCAGCAACACCCGTTGGGGTGGTGTTGTCATCATGTTTGACAGTCTCCTGGAAGGGAAGGAGACTCTCCAAGAAATGGCCATATCGCAGTCTGCCGATATGGACAGCCCCACCAAGAGGATCCTCTTGGATGATGTATTTTGGGAGAGAGTGGTAAGCAGCCTGAAACACCTGAAACCTATTGCAGTTGCCATTGCATGGATTGAGGGAGACTGTCTGATGTTCAGACTCTGCTTCCCGATGTAAGAGAAGAAATCCGTACCACCCTGCTCACTTCACTTTTGCCCCAGGCAGGGGAAACTGAAATACATCAAAAAGTGTGAAGACTTCTGCCTGAAGCCCATACACACCGCAGCATACATGTTTGGACCCCAAGTATGCTGGCAAGAGAATCCTCTCTGGTTCAGAGATCGACAAGGCCTATGGTGTCATCACTACCGGGTCTCACCACCTTGGCCTGGATGAGGGCAAGGTTCTTGGCAGTCTGGCGAAGTACACTTCCAAGCAAGGGCTTTTGGATGGAGATGCAATATGGCAGTCGTGCCAACATATCTCATCAGCCATCTGGTGGAAGGGACTTTGTAGATCTGAGGCTCTTTCCTTTGTTGCGCAACTGGTCCTTGTTTGGGAACACACACACCAAAGCACGCAACAGGCTTGAAAAATTGGTGGCCATACAGGCAAATTTGAGTGTTTATGAGCCTGACAACGAGCCATCCTCAACAAGGTTGGAAAGTGACAGTGAAGATGAGGCCTCAGTCTGATGTTCAAGAGGTGGACATTGAGGAGGTTCAGGGAGAAGACACGGAAGACTGAGAGGAAGACAACCAAAGCTTTAGTTTCTAGTCTATCATTTTACAGATGTACCCCCTCCCCGGCAACTGAACGCGCCAGGGAGGGGGTACCGTCACGTATGATCTCTCTCCGGTGCGCTAGGTCGCCATGCTACCGCGTCTCAGCCAGATTGACAGGTTTCCTGCGCCTCAGCGGAGGTGACTGGTCCGCTCCTGAACCACAGGATCGTCATTTTGGCCTGCGTCCTGCAGCTGGAGCCGCGAGTCGGGGAGCGGGTCCCTCTCCAGCCTGCTTGTGATGGCGCACACCTGTCACCATCGTTATGCGCACCTGCATGTCTCAGACTCACCTGGACTTAATCACCTCCCTGATTACTTTCCCTATATATGTCACTCCCTTTGGTTTCTTCGCCAGGCGTTATTGTTTCTGTTCCGGTGTCATGTCGGTGTGTTGTTTGTGTTTCTTGTTTTGTATTTAGTTGCGTTTTATTTATTAAAACACTCACTCCCTGAACTTGCTTCCCAACTTTCAGCGCACTCCTTACATCAACAGCTCGCAGATAGTATGGGTAGGCCTATAGCCTACGTGATGAGATTATTGTGGACAAAATAATTGCATCCTGGCACGCATCGATGCTCATGTCACCAGAATAAGACCCTCAATATTTATTGGAAAGGATCATCAAGGTCATGCAGCTTGCACCTTCACCACCCTGTGAAGTTAATTTCATCTGTAGCCTAATAAACTGCATGGTTTCCAGACAAGTTGTAGTTGGAGGACCACACAACATGCCATGACTCAGAGCAGCAGTCTACCCTAAACCCTAAATCTTGTCATGAAAAATGTGGAAATTAAGCACGTTGAGACTAAACTGCGTGGTGTAACCCTGGATTGTAAACTGTCATGGTCAAAACATTGATGAAACAGTAGCTACAATGGGAGAGATCTGTCCGTAACAGCGCTGCTCTGCTTTCTTGACATTGCTGTCAACAAAATGAGTCCTCCAGGCCCTAGTTTTGTCACACCTGGACTACTGCCTAGTCATATGGTCAAGTGCAATAAAGAGGGACATAGGCAAATTACATTTGACCCAGAACAGAGCAGCATGACTGTCCCTAAAATGTACACGGAGAGCTAACATCAATGACATGTCAATTTCTCATGGCTCAAAGTAGAGGAGCGATTGATTGCAGAGATTAATTGCATCATTACTTCTCTTTATGATAGGTATTGACATGTTGAAAGCACCAAGCTGTCTGTTCAAACATATAGCACACAGCTCAGACACCCAAGCATACCCTGCAAAACATGCCACCAGAGGTCTCTTCACAGTCTCCAACGAATGCGGCCAAATATGTGATGAAAAAAGACTTTGCACGATTCCATGGCACAGGGTGTATAAGTTGATAAATAAAACAATGCAAGATTGAAGACTTCGTGCTTTTCAGCTAAAATTATTATATAGAATTCTTGCCACCAACAAAATATTGAATATTTGGGGCATAAAATCATCGAAGCTCTGACGATTTTGTTGTGAGCATACAGAATCAATAGACCATTTATTTTGGTATTGCCCTTAGGTAGCCTGTTTCTGGTCTCAGGTTCAGGAATGACTGAAAATTCATAGCATTGATCTACAATTGACCCGAGATGTCACGTTCTGACCTTTATTTCCTTTGTTTTGTCGTTATTTAGTATGGTCAGGGTGTGAGTTGAGGTGGGCAGTCTGTGTTTGTTTTTCTATGATTTTGGGATTTCTATGTTTCGGCCTAGTATGGTTCTCAATCGGAAGCAGGTGTAATTAGTTGTCTCTGATTGAGAATCATACTTAGGTAGCCTGGGTTTCACTGTTTGTTTGTGGGTGTTTGTTCACCACACGGTACTGTTTTTGGTTATTCACGTTACGTTTTTTAGTGTTCAGTTTGTCTTTAAAATATACATCATGAACACTTACCACGCCACATCTTGGTCCTATCCATACTACACCTCCTCTTCAGATTAAGAGGAGGAAAACCATTACACTAGAAATAGAACTGTTCGGAGATCTGGAGAGACCGGGTCAGTCAATTACTAATATACTAATACTCCTGGTAAAAGTATTTATCTTCAACTTGCAATCTGTGGATTCCATTCGATTAGATAGATTGAAATTGTACCTTAAACATCACAGCATAGTTAAAAGATATATGTTGCGTAAAAATCCGAAGAGTGTGGCCAACATAGATAGGTGGGATGGGCTGAGGGTTGGGATGTGGAATTGGAGACAAGTGGGAGTGGAGTTGCTGTGAATAATGGTCAAAGATAAGTCAAAAATAAAGTCAAAATAAAACATAATAAAAAGTATGTTTGAATGACACTGAGGGGCAGTGTTTTTACAGCTAATGCCAGTTTGCCTGAGGCTGATGCCGTGCAGGTGTTTGTACACATGCATATATGCACACTCTTGTTCAAATAAACGCATACAAGAACACACACACGTAATAGTGCCAGATATGCACACAAACACAGTTGAAGTCGGAAGTTTACATACACTTAAGGTGGAGTCATTAAAACTTGTTTTTCAACCACTCCACAAATTTCTTGTTAACAAACTATAGTTTTGGCAAGTCTGTTAGGACATCTACTTTGTGCATGACACAAGTCATTTTTCCAACAATTGTTTACAGACAGATTATTTCACTGTATCACAATTCCAGTGGGTCAGAAGTTTACAGACACAAAGTTGACTGTGCCTTTAAACAGCTTGGAAAATTAAAGAAAATTATGTCATGGCATTAGAAGCTTCTGATAGGCTAATTGACATCATTTGAGTTAATTGGAGGTGTACTTCTGGATGTATTTCCAGGCCTGCCTTCAAACTCAGTGCCTCTTTGCTTGACGTCATGGGAAAATCTAAAGAAATCAGCCAAGACCTCAGCAAGAAAATTGTAGACTTGCACAAGTCTGGTTCATCCTTGGTAGCAATTTCCAAACGCCTGAAGGTACCACGTTCATCTGTACAAACAATAGTATGCAAGTATAAACACCATGGGACCACACAGCCATCATACCGCTCATGATAGGAGACGCGCTCTGTCTCCTAGAGATTAACGCACTTTGGTGCGAAAAGTGCAAATCAATCCCAGAAAAACAGCAAAGTACCTTGTGAAGATGCTGGTGGAAACAGGTACAAAGGTATCTATATCCACAGTAAAACGAGTCCTATATCGACATAACCTGAAAGTCCGCTCAGAAAAGAAGAAGCCACTGCTCCAAAACCGCCATGCAAAAGCCAGACTGGTTTACAACTGCACATGGGGACAAAGATCGTACTTTTTGGAGAAATGTCCTCTCATCTGATGAAACAAAAATAGAACTGTTTGGCCATAATGACCATAGTTATGTTTGGAGGAAAATGGGGGAAGCTTGCAGGCCGAAGAACAACATCCCAACCGTGAAGCACGGGGGTGGCAGCATCATGTAGTGGGGGTGCTTCGCTGCAGGAGGGACTGGTGCAATTCACAAAATAGATGTCTTCATGAGGAGGTAAATTATGTGGATATATTGAAGCAACATCTTAAGACATCAGTCAGGAAGTTCAAGCTTGGTCGCAAATGGGTCTTCCAAATGGACAATAACCCCAAGCATACTTCCAAAGTTATGGCAAAATGGCTTAAGGACAACAAAGTCAAGGTATGGGTATGGCCAAAGCCCTGACCTTAATCCTATAGAACATTTGTGGGCTGAACTGAAAAACCATGTGCGAGCAAGGAATCCTACAAACCTGACTCAGTTACACCAGCTCTGTCAGGAGGAATGGGCCAAAATTCACCCAACTTATTGTGGGAAGCTTGTGGAAGGCTACCCGAAACCTTTAACACAAGTTCAACAATTTAAAGGCAATGCTACCAAATACTAATTGAGTGTATGTAAACCTCTGACCCACTGGGAATGTGATGAAATAAATAAAAGCTGAAATAAATAATCCTCTCTACTATTATTCTGACATTTCACATTCTTAAATTAAAGTGCTGATCCTACCTGACCTAAGACAGGGAATTTTTCCTAGGATTAAACGTCAGGAATTGTGAAAAACTGAGTTTAAATGTTTTTGGCCAAGGTGTATGTAAACTTCCGACTTCAACTATATAGTTGGCATTGCTGTTATGATTTTAGTTGTCCTTGATTTCCTTTGTTTTTATTTTTTTGCATTGTTTGCCGTTTTCTTTTTTTCTCTTTAGTTCATTCTCCTGGTTGTTGGTGCATTGGGGGGTTCTTGCAGGTGGGGAATGGAATTAATTGTATTTTATTTTTCTTCTTCAGGGGGGGGGGGGGCTGTGGGACGGGTCTTGAATGGTTGAGGGACAGCTGTTGGGGAACTGTGGGGGGATCTTGGAGGGTTCGGGTTCACGTTTTTTGGCCTGGTGGGAGATCTGTCAACGTGCCCTTGAACAGGGCATTGACCCTGGATGCTTCTGTGTGTCGCTCTGAATGGAAGTCTGTTGGATGACTGGTATTGTGTAGTTGTTGAGCGGCTTCACTGCTAGTATATTGTATATTTCGGATATTCAATAAAAACATTTTTTTAAAGTTTGCCGATGACACGACAGTGGTGGACCTGATCACCAATGATGCTGAGACAGCCTATAGGGAGGATGTCGGAGACCTGGCAGTCTGTTGCCAGGACAACAACCTCTCACTCATCGTGGACAAGACAAAGGAGCTTATTGTGGACTACAGTAAGCGGAGAGCTATTCTCTCTGCTACTGCACAGCAAACGGTACTGGAGCACTAAGTCTGGGACCAAAAGGTTCCTGAACAGCTTTTACCCCCAAGCCAAAGGACTGCTAAATAGTTTGTCTGGGTAGCTACTTGGTTATCTCAATTTCCTCGTACTGGTACCCCATGTATAAAGCCAAGCTATCATTGCTCATAATGTATTTACTCGTGTTACTATTTTTTACTATTATTATTATTATTATTAATGATGATGCCCACTGCCTTATTTTGTTCCTCAGACACACAATTAATCAGGACCTGGTCACTGATTGATCCCACTTTTCCCAGCACAAGATTCACCTTCTATGAGACCCCAAATGGGTCTCACAGATTACCATCCTTATCAAAAATTGCGTCCCAACAAGAAACAAATCCTTGTCTGACATACACTTATTATCCCCTTCAGTTTTCAACACTTTCTTCTTTATCATTCCATTATTTGATACTACTGTTCTTCATTCTTCTTCTTCAACTCCACTCAACTCGCGTCTCGAAGTCTGATAGTCGAAATGGTGGCGAGTAGTGCGGACGAAATGGAGGAAATGGAGAAGGTTGGAGAATCAACAGCTGTGCTGGAATGTGTATGGGTGTCAGTATGGGTGTCAGTTTTGATGATATGGAAGGGGAGGATGAGGGTCAAGGACCAGAATGGTCTGTAGTGGAAAGACATAGGAAGAAGAGATATCATGATACTGAAAGCAGTGGAGCGCATAGTAAAGAAAGTATATAGAAAGCCAAGGTAGGAAGCAAGAGTAATAATGTTTTGGAGTGGAAAGTGGTGATGGTGTTTGATAAGACCACAGGGCCTCATTTACACCCTATCCGACTAACCAACATTGTAGAGAAAGAGATTGGTGAAGTCAAATTAGTTAATTGGAAATGGTAGATTGTTAATATGTTGTGTTAGCCAGGCTCAGCAAGGGAAGATTCTGCAAATGGAAAAGCTTAAAGGGAAGAAGATTAAAAGTCATGTTCTCTTATACTAGTGGAGTCATCACTGGGGTCCCAATATCTATTTCCATAGATAATATTAAAGAAAATGTGAATTGAGGCAGAGTTTTGAGATTAAAAGGTTGATCAGTAGGAAAGAGGGTCAAAGAAGTGAAAGCTTATCAGTGCTGCTGATGTTTGAGTAGGTTTTGCCTGGAAAAGTACAGACATATTTATTTTAGTTTAAATTCCTGAGAATTTGTCCAATCCCCCTTGCAGTATTTTAAATGCCAAATAATGGGACATATAGTTGTTCAGTGTAAAGGAAAGGAAATATGTGCCAAGTGTGGATGTGGACATGATTACCGCGAATATGGGAGCAATGTGAAGGTTAAGTGTTGTAATTGTTGAGGGGAACATAGTGCAGCATTTGGTGGATGTCAGGAGCAGAGAGAGGCTAGAGAGGCTCACAGATATATAAATCAGTCATGATGTATTGTATGCAGAGGCTGTAAGATAGATAGGTGGAACTACAGTGCGGAATGATGGAGCTTCCATGGCGGCTCCTGTACTAAGTGGAACAAGTGTCGGGCTGGTGAATCTGCTGGTCCTGGCATGGTTTCGAGACCTTTTCAGCAATCTTGCACTCATTAATATGCTGTGTCAAAGGACACTTTGATAGTAAATGAAGTTAACTTCATAGCTTTCATTGGTAAGGTTATCAACACGACTTGGGTTGTGGAAATCAGAAATGCCAGGTTGAAGGTTATTGTGGATATGGCAAAATAGTTACTGGGGGTAACAGATGTTACTTTTGAAAAGGTTGCAGACATGCTGAATAATCCTAATTGTTTCAGCATGATATAGATTAAGTTTAATGGGTTGGGGGGCTTGGGAGGTTGTTGTTTCACTTTGGACATCCACTTCCGCCATGCTCCTTCACCTTGTATGGTGTCTTATTTCCATTGTTAGAGTGGTAACTAATATCTTATAGGGTGTCCAATCAAAAATGCATTTTTTGACCAATGGGTAAAATAATATGTAAATTGTGTAGATACTCCTCTAGGAAAAACAAAGGTCTGAACCTCATGTCTTTACCATAATCTGTTCAAAAGTTATTGGAGTTTTAACCCTTGTAGGATGGCCAGAATTCGGCTGACTAAATCAATTGAGGCCAGAATGAAATCAGGAAAATTGCATCGCATCAGCTAGAATGGATTCTGTGCGAGAATTAAGGCTAATTGGCTACCTGACACGCCTACTTTCCTAATGAACTCGTCATCTTACTTTACGAATCTGCAGAATACAAAACAATATAGAGGTGAGATGGATATCGATTTTAATATTTTAGTAAACGCTTGTCCTACTAATTCAAAATTCCTGTTCTTTTTAGAAGATTTCTCACAAAAACAAGTGTCTCAGTGAAATGTCAACAGAGCACTGAGCATATCAAGCTTTTTATTTTCAAAGCCTTTTACATTTAATTCAGCTCCTGTCATGCTAATTTTGCGACCTGCAGAAACAACTTTGAAGACGACGACTAAAAAGTGTAAAATCCTCAAAAGCTGTTACTAGAAATCTGCACCGCGACCGTCAGAGCTCCATGCTTATTTTCGGATGTATTAGGTGATGAAATTATTGCCCAAAAACACTTTTTGGATATAATGCTAATATGTTAGAGAAAGACCCCACTGAACGATTCAGAACCTTAATAATCATCTATATCTTGCCAAAATTGATTTTATACCACAAGGAAGTTAAATTCCATTACTGAAGGTACCAGTACCATTCAAAGGTTTTTCTTTATTTTTTTTACTATTTTCTACATTGTGAATAATATTGAAGACATAAAAACTATGAAATAACACACATGGGATCATGTAGTAACCAAAAAAGTTCAACGTAGCCACCTTTTGCCTTGATGACAGCTTTGCACAATCTTGGCATTCTCTCAATCATGAGGTAGTCACCTGGAATACATTTGCAACAGTTTTGAAGGAGTTCCCACATATGCTGAGCACTTGTTGACTGCTTTTCCTTCACTCTGCGGTCCAACTCATCCCAAACCATCTCAATTGGGTTGAGGTCGGGTGATTGTGGAGGCCAGGTCATCTGATGCAGCACTCCATCACTCTCCTTCTAGGTCAAATAGCACTTACACAAATTATAGTCCCACTAAGCACAAACCAGATGGGATGGCGTATCACCGTAGAATGTTGTGGTAGCTATGCTGGTTAAGTGTGCCTTGAATTCTAAATAAATCACTGACAGTGTCACCAGCAAAGCACAATCACTCCTCCTCCTCCATGCTTCACGATGGGAACCACACATGCGGAGATCATCCGTTCACCTACTCTGCAGTTCACAAAGAGACAGAGGTTGGAACCCAAAAAATCTAATTTGGACTCAGACCAAAGGACAGATTTCCACCAGTCTAATGTTCATTGCTCGTGTTTCTTGGCCTAAGCAAGTCTCTTCTTCTTACTGGTGTCCTTTAGTAGTGGTTTCTTTGCAGCAATTCGATCATGAAAACCTGATTCATGCAGGCTCCTCTGAAGAGTTGATGTTGAGATGTGTCTGTTACTTGAACTCCGTAAAACATTTATTTCTGAGGCTGATAACTCTAAAGAACATGTCCTCTGCAGCAGAGGTAACTCTGGGTCTTCCTTTCCTGTGGCGGTGCTCATGAGAGCCAGTTTCATCATAGCGCTTGATAGTTTTTGCAACTGCACTGCACATTTCTAGTTCTTGAAATTTTCCGGATTGACTGACCTTCATGTTTTAAAGTAATGATGGACTGTCATTTCTCTTTGCTTATTTGAGCTGTTCTTGCCATAATATTGACTTGGTATTTTACCAAATAGGCATATCTTCTGTATATCAACCCTACTTTATCACAACACAACTGATTGGCTCAACCGCATTAAGAAGGAAAGAAATTCCACAAATTAACTTAACAAGGCACACCTGTTAATTGAAATGCATTCCAGATGACTACCTCATGGAACAGGTTGTGAGAATGTCAAGAGTGTGCAAAAGCTGTCATCAAGGCAAAGAGTGGCTACTTTTAAGAATCTCAAATATAAAATAGATTTTGATTTGTTTAACACTTTTTTGGTTACTACATGATTCCGTATTTGTTATTTCATAGTTTTGATGTATTCACTATTCTAATACAATGTAGAAAATAGTAAAAATCCGGAAAAACCCTTGAATGAGTAGGTGTGTCCAAACTTTTGGCTGGTCCTGTATATATAGACAATAGTTTATTAAACAATGTTGTATTCCTGACATCACAACTAGGAAACAGTAACTTCGATGAGTATATGAACATGAGCGGTAGGTAGCCTAGTGGTTAGAGCGTTAGGTCTGTAACCGAAATGTTGCCGGATCAAATCCCTGAGCTGAGAAGGTAAAAATCTGTCGTTCTGCCCCCGAACAATGCCGTTAACCCACTCTTTCCCGGTAGGCTGTTATTGTACATAAGAATTTGTTCTCAACTAATTTACCTGGTTAAAAAAAACGCGCCAGTGACTAACGACGTTTGGGGATGGGCGTTGTCCATCCAGTCATATCTGGAACGGTGGTTGACGTTCCTCGAAAGAATATAGTTATTCACTAGTTGTCAATGTTATCTAAACCGCGCCAATTTCTACAAATTACCGTCTTAAACTGTGATTTCAAACCTTATATAATGACCAAAAAGTAAATGTCTGATTTCATGAATTTGTACGAGCCAATTTCGACGTTGTGGCTGGGGTAACTAGTGACAACCAAAGGAAAGAGTTTGTAGGTTTCTCTAAACTTTTAAAACCTGCCCGTAGACAGCGTAAACCCCACCCTTTCACTTAAGATTAACCACCTCAATTCTCCGTTTTGATTTGCTTTCGCTCTGTCAGTCACTTTTTCCTGAAGTGTCGCCAGCAACAAAGTAGTGTGTACATCACACCGAGGGATGAAGGAAAAAAATTCAAAGGGAGGCGAAAAACAGATAAGGTCACTTTTGCTGTCAGTTAGGTTTTTGATAGCTAGTTTGAGTCTACCTAGTTAGCTACGTTTTTGGAAAATGTTACCACAATGAAGAACGTTAGCTAGCCATATTTGGCGTTTTAGCTAGCTAAATGTAATATAAATGGCTAGCTATTAATTTTAGCCAGCTAGCTAACGTTACCGCTGGCGAGTAAGCTATATTTAGCTAGCTAGCAAAAGCAACACACGAGATAGCTAGCTTGCTATCCTAGCTAAATAAATAACGATTTAAGGATTATTTTTCGGCTTTTATTATTTTACTAAATCTCCGTTGTGGTTTGCCGTTTGACAACTAGTTACTCCTTTAGTTAGCTGATGGACAGTTTCACAGACGTTCTTTGTCACTTCTCGGGCGTTTTAAGGTATTGGTTCTGGGGCGGCTAGGCGAAGCAGGAGACTGTACAGATGTGGCAACCAAGTTTGTCCCCTTGTCTCCGGGACCTGGGTTGGTAAGCACACGGCAATTTAGATGAGTTGATGCTAGAGCTAACTACAACATTTGGCAAGAAATAGATTGTTCGTTTTTGGAGAGAAACGAAAAATATCGAGCTAAGTTAGTTATCCAGATGACTGTCAAGTGTTAGCTAGCAAATTCAGCTGTCGTCGCTGGCTAGTTGCTGTCGAGTTTAGCAGAGCTAACTGGGCCTCTATATGTGTCTGCTTCAACTATATTAACCCAAACTTGACAGTTGCACGAGACTTGCAGGCTGTGAAATATTCCGTGTAGCTGCTGCTAATGCTACAGTAGCTCGCACACGCGTCTTCGAAGGAGGGCAAACTTAATCGTAGGTAACTGACTACATTTGTTGCATCCACAACACTAATTTGTTTTTACCACTGGACTGTCCATTCTAATTTACAAAAGGGATCAGAACAATTATTTGCTACTAAGTGTGAGGCGTGGGCGCCTCATTCAAGTCGGGCTTTTAAATACTGCGGTGATGACTTTAGAATCCATGATGGCTTGTTGCCTGAGCGAGGAGGCGAAGGAGTCCAAACGAATCAACGCCGAGATCGATAAGCAGCTTCGCCGAGACAAGCGGGACGCGAGGAGGGAACTCAAACTGCTTTTATTGGGTACAGTAACATTAAACCATTCTTAATCCATACACACCCCTAACCCATAATTGAATTACGCAGAAAGATGCCTGAATTATTCAATTGCTGGAATTCGTATGTGATTGCTCTAAATGTCGGAGTCAATAAAGCATCATTGCTGAAGTGATACCATTCATCAGGGCATAAATTATGCTGTTGCTATGTCTAATGATATGACAGTGTATTTGCTGTATAAAGATTTATAGTATGCAAAGCAAGTTGCCCCCAATTACATAACGACTGCTGAAGTAAACCACAGTTTCCATATGTTGATAACATTATCCGATTTATATAAAGCCAATTTCACTTTCTGATTTGAATGGCATTGAGAAAGACACTGTACTCGACATCCTGCTACTATATAGGCCCAACACCTATGATTCTACACAAATTATGGTAACATTGAAATGGCCCATCTGTCAAAGCTGTACATTCAACAACACCAGTGGTGGAGTGGTGCCTGGAGAAGTGTCTATACTGTAATTTTGGCAAAATCTTTTCCTATAGTTTATTTTTTCTGATAGATCTTTCAGGATTTCACTCTCACATGTTTGTTTTATAGAAAAAGTACATGTGATGTAAGGCCTCAACAATGATTATTATCAAGAGACCATTTTTGAGGTCTGGGAAAAATGGGGGGGGAAAAAATATTTGTTGGGTGTAGCTGCTGTTTAATACAATTGCTCACCTATCAAGAGACCCTTTGGCTAGCAGTGTTTTTGTGCTGTATTGTTGTCCCTTTTTTATTTTTTTAAATGTAACCTTTATTTAATTAGTCAAGTCAGTTAAGAACTTATTCTTATTTACAATGACGGCCTACTGGTGAACAGTGGGTTAACTGCATTTTTCAGGGGCGGAATGACAGATTTTTACCTTGTCAGCTCAGGGATTCAATCCAGAAACCTTTTGGTTACTGGTCGAACCACTCGGCTACCTGCCGCCGTATGTGATGGCAGAGTTTGCAAAGCTAATGCCATCCCAATTGATACAAATCATATCATTCTACCAAGTAGGCCTACTTTGCAGTCAACATTTTAATTGGGAAGGTTATTTTGGGGAAGCCTTAAGACATTTTTATTCAAACAGAGGATGATGACTGAATTACGCATGGCAAAGATTCAACCAAGGCTTCGGACCAAACTTATTCAATACCTGGTTAGCATATCCTTAGTTACCATTCACTGGTAGATATAAGTTCAAATTACTTTCCTACCAACCCTACCGGCTACCGATGTCGCTCTTCTGCGAGCTTTTCCGTGCAATGAGAGCTGTGCACTCTTGCTGCCTAGATGCTAGTCTATTCCACTGAAACGGTGCGCATGTGAATGTATATTTCACGTGGTTTGTATAGGCTACTTTGTGCATGATTTCTCTCTTGCACTACATTTTTAATACGGCGTATACCTCCACTACACTCATTTGGGATTAAGAATTGAAGTGCCCACTGGAAGAAAAAGTGGGTATACAGCGTATAGCCTCAATGACACCATTGAACAACACACTGGCTCAGTTGACCTTAGTTCACTCTAGATTTCTCCTCTGTTTTTACCAAAGATTCATTATGTTATCATAGATGTCTATAGTTTGAATGGCAAACTTAAATCAATGTTGCATGCATTACTAGAGCATGGGCTAGTTTACGCTGTTCAGTAAGTAAGCTACAGTGGGTTAAGTCTCATGGGTTCTGTAGTCAGAGCTAATGTCTCTTCAGATCGTTCTTGTGTTTTTATAGTTGGGGGGGGGAAAGGAGCAGCAATTAAGAAAATAATTAGATCAGAGACATAATCTGGAGCTTGGGTCACAAAATCAGACATCCTCGTGGTGGGCCTTTTGTGCCGCTGTGCCTCCAGGGCTGACATAACTAAGCTCTATCACAGTGACTGTCAGGTTGATGACATGGTTGTAAAATAATACAACATAGTGGCTTCTTGGACAACATAGATGCATCACACAACTGACTTCACCTTGTTCATACTTTTCTCTTACACGCAGAGGAGTGTAGTATGGAGCGAAGTTGCATAATTTAACCCATTGGTGATGGTAAGTAGGGCCATAAGTTTTACCTGACCTGATAACTTATAACTCGAAACCAGAGTTTTTCTTGGTGGGTTAGGAAAAACTAATGGCTGGTTTAATCCTGATGGTTGCTGTAATAGTAGCAACTGAATTCTATAAGGAGTGACCAATGTACAGTATGAATACCAGCATGGACATAGTTTACTCTTACACAGCACCAAAGCTTGGATCAGCAAAAGCTGGTGGAGTGGATGTTATTGTTGCGCTTATACCGAAACTGTTACTTTTTCAGTAAATGGTTTGGTAGTAGAATTTGTTACGTTCGGCACTTCAGTCAAATGTGTCTCATGTGAAAGACCGACTTGATCCTCTCAATCTTTGCAGCCCCTTTTATAGTGCAAAGTGTCTACTCTACTTACTAATTCATTGCTAGAGCTGTCTGGGCTGCATTGTTAGCTCCCCACTCATGCTGCACAGAAGTTAAAACACTTCAATAAATGCAACACGGCATGTAGAGATGTTGAAACTGTTCATTACTGGTTTTCGAAACAATGTCCATACAGGATAGAACACTTCTTAAAAACATTATTTTTTTATACAATTCAAGACTATACCAGTAGCTTCCAACTTTAATTGTAGGCTAACTTTCCATGCTAGTTTAGAGATGAATTCACTACCCTAGTACTTTGTTTGTGATAATATTTAAACCGTAATGCAAAATGTTCTGATTTCTAAGATTGTCACCAAAAAATTATTAATTCACTTAGTCTCTCAACAAACTCATTCATGTCTTTGTCTGTCTCCCTCTCCTCCTGTCTGGTTTCCACCAGATTCCATAGTCACATTCTGCCTTGGAAATTACATCATTACTTTCTTAAAGAGACAGCACACACTTTTATAAAAGAGAGCTTTTTTATGCAAATGTTGTTGATCAGTACAATAAAAATGTTCTATCAGTTGCCTATAAAATAAGTCCTAAATGGAAGGGATTGTCATTTCTAGTCCAATGAAATCATCTAATACAAGCTCAATAACTCTGCAGGCACACACTCTTATTGAATAAGCAGCATTCACCTGTATTGTGAATAGACCTAGGCTACATCTTGATTTACCCAGTTTATGAATAGAGATTTACCATTGTTATGTAGTTAGATTCGTAAAAAACAAAGTCAAATTGATTCATTAATGCATACATGGCTGTCTCAAAAAAAATGGACATACAATTTTTAAAGTGTAGTGATGTGGAACTCAAGATGCCCAACGATTGAACAGAGCAGTTGCTGTCTGGATCAAGTGCCATTCTATGACTTTGGCTAATAAACTTTTTTTCTTTCTTGTGGTATCGCAAAGGTCTTCCGTTAGAGTTCAGATATCAGCATTTTCAAAACGCGAACATCAAATTAACGTTAAACTATTTCACCTGCATTTGAAAGTATTTTTTTGGTTCAATATAGGGATCAGGGGTATGCAAATATAGTTTTCTTTTACAGAAAATACATTAGTGCAACACATTAGGCAGAAAATAGCTTAATTTTCATCAGACGATGACAGAAATGCAACCCTGTTTGGCTAGCAGCCACAAATTAATTGATAGTTAAAAAGCAAGGTAGTTTGTGCAAAATTGATGCCTGGCCATCATATTTAATGTTTATCATAATATGATAGTATATTTGTAATAATGCAAATTACAAGAATCCTGACCAATTATTTTTAACTCAATACATCAACAAAAATCCATTTAGTCTCAAATAAATAATGAAACATATTCAATTTGGTTTAAATAATGCAAAAACACTCAAAGTAAAAGTGAGATGTGCCATGTAAAAAAGCTAACGTTTAAGTTCCTTGCTCAGAACATGAGAACATATGAAAGCTGGTGGTTCCTTTTAACATGAGTCTTCAATATTCCCAGGTAAGAAGTTTTAGGTTGTAGTTATTATAAGAATGAAAGGACTATTTCTCTATACCATTTGTATTTCATATACCTTTGGCTATTGGATGTTCTTATAGGCACTATAGTATTGCCAGCCTAATCTCGGGAGTTGATAAGCTAGAAGTCAAACATCGCTGTATTCAAGCATTGCGAAGAGCTGCTGGCAAACGCAGTAAAGTGCTGTTTGTAAGAATGCTTACGAGCCTGCTGCTGCCTACCACTGCTCTATAAAATATAAAATCATAGACTTAATTATAATATAATAAACACAGAAATACGAGCCTTAGGTCATTAATAGTTTCCGGATTTGACCATATCATTTCGAAAACAAAACGTTTATTCTTTCAGTGAAATATGGAACCGTTACGTATTTTATCGAATGGGTGGCATCCATAAGTCTAAATGTTTCTATTACATTGCACAACCTTCAATGTTATGAATGAGCCAGGCTACCTAAACTGCTGCATATACCCTGACTCTGCTTTCGCTGAACACAAGAGAAGTGACACAATTTCCCTAGTTAAAATTGCCTGCTAACATGAATTTCTTAACTAAATATGCAGGTTTAAAACATACTTGTGTATTGATTTTTAAGGCATTTATGTTTATGTTTAGGTACATTGGTGCAACGACAGTGCTTTTTGTCACGAATGCGCTTGTTAAATCATCACCCGTTTGGCGAAGTAGGCTGTGATTCGATGATAAATTGATTATTTGCAAGGCACAACAAGCTAGTAATATTTTTTTAAATTAAAAAATAAGTTTTACCCCTTTTTCCCCCCCAATTTCGTGGTATCCAATTGTTTTAGTAGCTACTATCTTGTCTCATCGCTACAACTCCCGTACGGGCTCGGGGAGACGAAGGTTGAAAGTCATGCGTCCTCCGATACACAACCCAACCAAGCTGGCGCTGCAGTACAGCACCCTTAACTATTGCGCCACCCGGGAGGCTAAACTAGTAATATCATCAGCCATGTGTAGTTAACTAGTGATTATGTTAAGATTGTTTAATTTAATGCTAGCTAGCAACTTACCTTGGCTCCTTGCTGCACTCGCGTAACAGGTGGTCAGCCTGCCACAGTCTCCTCGTGGAGTGCAATGTAATCGGCCATAATGGGCGTCCAAAAATGCGGATTACCGATTGTTATGAAAACTTAATCGTTCCTAATTAAACGGTCATGTCTCAAGTCCACAGTGCTCATTTGCATTTGTGAATAAAAACAATATTAAATTATTTATAGTAAAATAAATGTTGCAGTAGATGTTCTCAGTATCTCTGACATTTTCTTCATAGCTGGTAAATTAATCACACAGAGTCTAAGAACTGTGAATTCTATATAGCCTATTCCACCTCGCGCTGCAACACTGCCTGGCTGGGGCTGTTTGCACGTGAAGAACTGCCCACTGGTGTAAAAGTTGGTCTAATCTACTTGAAACGGAAGTCTACTAATGTGTAACTTTATCCTTGTGTTTCTTGCCCATTCACATTTTGTTCATAAGCTAGGTAGTTTTTCTATGTTTGAGTTTCAACTGCTAGGGAAAAGACAGCTCTTCTACTAGTCAAGATTCAAATCTCGCAGGCTCAAACATGACTGAGTCGTGTTACCATAGTAACCTCCCACCCTTAAAGGGGAAGGTGAACATTCTTGTCTCATCTGTGATATCTTGGTTAAAAGAATTACATCACAAAAAATGAAATTAAACAATATACCACGTTACTTCTTACTGCTAATTTGTTTTAGAAACATTACAAAGCATGCTCATGTTTTTTTTGTGTTTTGTTGGTGTAATTTTACCTGCAAGAAACAATGTACCTAGTAAAAAAGTCTTAGTGGTAGGTTTTTAAATCTACCTGCCGCAGTGGCTGGTAGACCAAAAACGTATTTTGTTTGCCCTGGTGACGATATCGGGTATCGTGATTAGGGTTGCAAAGGGTCAGAAACATTCCGTAATGTTCCATGAAAGTTAAGCCCGGGTATTTTGCTTAAATTAATCAAAATGTTAGCTTACAACAGTGACCGAGAGACTGAAAAACATCTTCTATCTCAAGGCCGTCAGACTGTTCAACAGCCACCACTAACATTGAGTGGCTGCTGCCAAAATACTGACTCAACTCCAGCCACTTTAATATTAGAAAAATTGATGTAAAAAATGTATCACTAGCCACTTTAAACAATGCCACTTAATATAATACCCTACATTACTCATCTCATATGTATATACTGTACTCTATACTAGAGGTCGACCGATTATGATTTTTCAACGATTATTGGAGGACCAAAAAAGCAGATACCGATTACTTGGCCGATTTTATTAAAAAATAAATAAATTTAAAAAAACAACCTTTTTGCTGTTTTTTTTTTGTTGTAACAATGACAATTACAACAATGTATGAACACTTATTTTAACTTAATATAATACATCAATAAAATCTATTTAGCCTCAAGTAAATAATGAAACATGTTCAATTTGGTTTAAATAATGCAAAAACAAAGTGTTGAAGTAAAAGTGCAATATGTGCTTTGTAAGAAAGCTAACGTTTCAGTTCTTTGCTCAGAATATGAGAACATATGAAAGCTGGTGGTTCCTTTTAACACAAGTCTTCAATATTCCCAGGTAAGAAGTTTTAGGTTGTAGTTATGATAGAGGGAAATAGTCCTATAATTCCTATTTCATTTGTATTTCTGTATACTTCTCGCCCCTCCTTGGACACTGTGTTAACCTGTGCGGCAGGGTAGCCTAGTGGTTAGAGCGTTGGACTAGTGGTTAGAGTGTTGGACTAGTAACCGAAAGGTTGCAAGTTCAAACCCCCGAGCTGACAAGGTACAAATCTGTTGTTCTGCCCCTGAACAGGCAGTTAACCCACTGTTCCTAGGCATTGAAAATAAGAATTTGTTCTTAACTGACTTGCCTAGTAAAATAAATGTGTAAAAAAATAAAAAATAAAAAATAACCTCCAGATGAGCTTCAATGCCATAACTCTCCTTCCGTGGCCTCCAACTGCTCTTAAACGCATGTAAAACTAAATGCATGCTTTTCAATCGATCGCTGCCCGTCCAGCATCACTACTCTGGATGGCTCTGACTTAGAATACCTGGGTGTCTGGTGAGACTGTAAACTCTCCTTCCAGACTCACATTAAGCATCTCCAATCCAAAATTAAATCTAGAATCGGCTTCCTATATCGCAACAAAGCATCCTTCACTCATTCTGCCAAACATACCCTCGTAAAACTGACCATCCTACCGATCCTCGACTTTGGTGATGTCATCCTTAAAATAGCCTCCAACACTCTACTCAACAAACCGGATGCAGTCTATCACAGTGCCACCCGTTTTGTCACCAAAGCCCCATACACTACCCACCATTGCGACCTGTATACTCTTGTTGGTTGGCCCTCGCTTCATACTCGTCACCAAACCCACTGGCTACAGGTTATCTACAAGTCTCTTCTAGGTAAAGCCCCGCCTTATCTCAGCTCACTGGTCACCATAGCAGCACCCACTTGTCACCCCCAAAGCCAATTCCTCCTTTGGTCGTCTTTCCTTCCAGTTCTCTGCTGCCCATGACTGGAACGAATTGCAAAAATCTCTGAAGCTGGAGACTCACATCTCCCTCACTAGCTTTAAGCACCAGCTGTCAGAGCAGTTTACAGATCACTGCACCTGTACTTAGGCTATCTACCTACCTCATCCCCATACTGGTATTTATTTATTTTGCTCCTTTGCACCCCAGTATCTCTACCTGCACATTCATCTTCTGCCGATCTACCATTCCAGTGTTTAATGTCCTTAACTTACGTCATTTGCACTCACTGTATATAGACTTTTTGTTTTCTTTTGTTCTACTGCATGTTTTGTTTATTCCATGTGTAACTCTGTTGTATGTGTCAAATTGATACGCTTTATCTTGGCCAGGTCGCAGTTGCAAATGAGAACTTGTTCTCAACTAGCCTACCTGGTTAAATAAAGGTGAAATAAAAACATTTCATTCACCTTTGACTATTGGATGTTCTTATTGGCACTTTAGTATTGCCAGTGTAACAGTATAGCTTCCATCCCTCTCCTCGCTCCTCCCTGGGCTCGAACCAGCAACACAATGACAACAGCTACCATTGAAGCAGCGTTACCCATGCAGAGCAAGGGAAACAACCACCCCAAAGCTCAGAGCGAGTGATGTTTGAAATGCTATTAGCGTGCGCTAACTAGCTAGCCATTTCACTTTGGTTACACCAGCCTCATCTCGGGAGTTGATAGGCTTGAAGTCATAAACAGCGCAATGCTTGATGCACAACGAAGAGCTGCTGACAAAACGCACGAAAGTGCTGTTTGAATGAATGTTTACGCACCTGCTTCTGCCTACCACCGCTCAGTCAGATACTTAGATGCTTGTATGCTCAGTCAGATTATATGCAATGCAGGACACGCTAGATAATATCCAGTAATATCAACCATGTGTAGTTAACTAGTGGTTATTGGTTGTTTTTCTATAATTTAGCCCAAACCACTACCTCTTTCCCTACTGTATTTAATTTATTTAGCTCCTTTGCATCCAATTATTTTTATTTCTACTTTACACATTCTTCTACTGCAAATCTACCATTCCAGTGTTTTACTTGCTATATTGTATTTACTTTGCCACCATGGCCTTTTTGCCTTTACCTCCCTTATCTCACCTCATTTGCTTACATCGTACTTAGACTTGTTTATACTGTATTATTGGCTGTATGGTTGTTTTACTCCATGTGTAACTCTGTGTCGTTGTATGTGTCGAACTGCTTTGCTTTATCTTGGCCAGGTCGCAATTGTAAATGAAAACTTGTTCTCAACTTGCCTACCTGATGAAATAAAGAAATAAAATAAAAATAAGATTAATGCTAGCTAGCAACTTACCTTGGCTACTGCATTTGCGTAACAGGCAGTCTCCTTGTGGAGTGCAACGAGAGAGAGGAAAGGCGTTATTGCGTTGGACTAGTTAACTGTAAGGTTAACTAGTTGCCACCAATTGTGCAAGTTCATCTACTTTGTGCATGACACAAGTAATTAACAACAATTGCTTACAGACAGACTATTTCACTTAACTCACTATCACAATTCCAGTGGGTCAGAATTGATTTTTCTGGATATTTTTTTTCTGTCATAGTTGAAGTGTACCTATGAAAATTACAGGCCTCATCTTTAAGTGGGAGAACTTGCACAATTGGTGGCTGACTAAATACTTTTTTGCCCCACTGTACAGTGGGGAGAACAAGTATATGATAACCTGCAAAATAGTCAGTGTTTCCTACTTACAAAGCATGTAGAGGTCTGTCGTTTTTATCATAGGTACACTCAACTGTGAGAGATGGAACCTAAAACAAAAATCCAGAAAATCACTTTTGATTTTTAAAATTATTTTTATTTGACCTTTATTTAACTAGGCAAGTCAGTTAAAGAACAAATTCTTATTTTCAATGACGGCCTAGGAACAGTGGGTTAACTGCCTGTTCAGGGGCAGAACGACAAATTTGCACCTTGTCAGCTCGGGGATTTGAACTTGCAACCTTTCGGTAACTAGTCCAACTCTCTAACCACTAAGCTACCCTGCCGCCCCAGTAAGCAATTCATTTGCATTTTATTGCATGACATAAGTATTTGATCACCTACCAACCAGTAAGATTTCCGGCTTTCACAGACCTGTTAGATTTTCTTTAAGAAGCCTGTAGCGGTATTTATTAGAGAGGGGTAAAGAAAGATTTTGTTTGTGCGCCAGGCAGGTATTAACCATGCCGAAAGGGAAAGAGTAGAAAAGAGAGAGTACCACTACCAGACCCACACACATCAGCAGAAGAGACTGCCTAGAGTGTAGCCTGTTTACCAGATAGCCAGTGGAGAGAAAAGAGAATACACACCATATAAAACCCACATCACAGCACAGGGGTAACCCCAACAAGTATACCTCATACAATAATACTAATAATGGCAGAGCAATTCAACAGCAACTTCATACAAGAACGAACCCAGTCATCAACAGAGGATTTGCAATAATCTGTATTATTTTCTAGTGGATGAGTGCAGAGGGTATGAATGTGGGGGGTGTTCATCGACACAAAGGCCTTAATGTCCACAGTCTTCTCGGCCACATGTCATTAGTACACCTCACCTCAATACAGTTCACATAACAATACACACACGCAACCTCCCTTTTAACTAAAATGTCCATCCAAATACTTCTGGCAGGGCAATAATAGTCCAGCTGTAATGAACTTCAATGGGAAGTGCATTGGAAAAATAGTCTATTGCAGGGTAAAGCACTGGAACGATAGAGGGAAGAGAAAAAGATTTCTTAGCTGTGGTCTTCAGGCGTGCCGGTGTACTGTCTGACTGTCCGATGGTTTGTATGTTAAAGCTTTGCAACAATGTTGCTACTAATCCATGCGATCCATAACTGGCGCGGTCCCAAACGAAAACAACCACGACCTAGAGCAATCACACTGATGATTGAGTTACAGACTTTATAAACTACACACGCTGAAAACAAACAACTTCTGCAGCACACACAAACTGTGGCGCCACCAAAGAGCTCCTCCCCAAAGAGCTGAACGAGCTCTTTATTTCCTCCTTCCTTACTGCTCATGCGCTCTTAAAGTGGCAGCGCACGGTGAAGGCTCCGAGCAGATTTCGCCACAAGCCCTCCTGTTCTCCACTCATTACATGTATTAACGGCACCTTTTTGAACTCGTTACCTGTATAAAAGACACCTGTCCACACACTCAATCAAACAGACTCCAACCTCTCCACAATGGCCAAGACCAGAGAGCTGTGTAAGGACATCAGGGATAAAATTGTAGACCTGCACAAGGCTGGGATGGGCTACAGGACAATAGGCAAGCAGCTTGGTGAGAAGGCAACAACTGTTGGCGCAATTATTAGAAAATGGAAGAAGTTCAAGATGACGGTCAATCACCCTCGGTCTGGGGCTCCATGCAACCCTGGTCAAGTACCAAAGGAAACGTATGATCTCTGTAATTGTAAACAAAGGTTTCTGTACCAAATATTAAGTTCTACTTTTCTGATGTATCATACTTATGTCATGGAATAAAATGCTAATTAATTACTTAAAAATCATACAATGTGATATTCTGGATTTTTGTTTTAGATTCCGTCTCACAGATGAAGTGTACCTATGATAATCATTATAGAACTCTACATGCTTTGTAAGTTGGAAACACTGCCGATTTTGCAGGTTATCATATACTTGTTCTCCCCACTATCTTTATGTACATAATCTTCATCCCTTTACACTTGTGTGTGTATAAGGTAGTTGTTGTGAAATTGGTCAGTTAGATTACTCGTTGGTTATTACTGCATTGTCGGAACTAGAAGTACGAGCATTTCGCTATACTCGCATTAACTTCTGCTAACCATGTGTATGTGACAAATACAATTTGATTTGAACCTTTTGTGGGATACACATAAGGCAATTCTAGGTTTTGTTGCATATTTTGGTTAAACTATCCCCAAATCAATGGAATTGCATCCCTCTGCATGCACAGTGCATTCTTCCATCACATGTACAGCTGATTCTCAAGTTCTTGCACACTAATGAGATGCTATTGAGCCCACACTACTACACTTGTCTGAGCCAAGAACGACATGATCTCTGGTAAGTTTTGATTGCAATACTGGGTGGGGTGAATATATTTTATCACATTCTTTTTTTGTTAACTAGTAAATAGCAGCCTATAGCAAAGTGTGTTTTAAATCATTTCTAACTTGTTAACAATTTCTGCTAGTTAGTTTTTGCTTCCATTTGGGTTTTAACTTGCTTGAGCCTGCTAGTAGAGGAGTGTTAATTCACCTGTTTCCATACATGTTTCATAAAATAAAAAAGTGGTTAAAGTAACTTCTTAACTACACTGCTAAAAAAAATAAAGGGAACACTTAAACAACACAATGTAACTCCAAGTCAATCACACTTCTTTGAAATCAAACTGTCCACTTAGGAAGCAACACTGATTGACAAATTTCACATGCTGTTGTGCAAATGGAATAGACCACAGGTGGAAATTATAAGCAATTAGCAAGACACCCCCAATAAAGGAGGGGCTCTGCAGGTGGTGACCACAGACCACTTCTCAGTTCCTATGCTTCCTGGCTGATGTTTTGGTCACTTGAATGCTGGCGGTGCTTTCAATTAAGTGGTAGCATGAGACGAAGTCTACAACCCACACAAGTGGCTCAGGTAGTGCAGCTCATCCAGGATGTGGCAAGAAGGTTTGCTGTGTCTGTCAGCGTAGTGGCCAGAGCATGGAGGCGCTACCAGGAGACAGGCCAGTGCATCAGGAGACGTGGATGAGGCCGTAGGAGGGCAACAACCCTGCAGCAGGACCTCTGCATTTGTGCAAGGAGGAGCAGGAGGAGCACTGCCAGAGCCCTGCAAAATGACCTCCAGCAGGCCACAAATGTGCAGGTGTCTGTTTCTGACCGTTTGAGCAGACTCCATGAGGGTGGTACGAGGGCCTGACGTCCACAGGTTGGGGTTGTGCTTACAGCCCAACAGCGTGCAGGACGTTTGGCATTTGCCAGAGAACACCAAGATTGGCAAATTCACCACTGGCGCCCTGTGCTCTTCACAGATGAAAGCAGGTTCACACTGAGCACATGTGACAGACGTGACAGAGTCTGGAGACGCCGTGGAGAACGTTCTGCTGCCTGCAACATCCTCCAGCATGACCGGTTTGGCGGTGGGTCAGTCATGGTGTGGGGTGGCATTTCTTTGGGAGTCGCACAGCCCTCCATGTGCTCGCCAGAGGTAGCCTGACTGCCATTAGGTACAGAGATGAGATCCTCAGACCCCTTGTGAGACCATATGCTGGTGCTGTGGGCCCTGGGTTCCTCCTAATGCAAGACAATGCTTGACCTCATGTGGCTGGAGTGTGTCAGCAGTTCCTGCAAGAGGAAGGCATTGACGCTATGGACTGGCCCGCCCGTTCCCCAGACCTGAATCCAATTGCGCACATCTGGGACATTATGTCTCGCTCCATCGACCATAGACTGTCCAGGAGTTGGCGGATGTTTTAGTCCAGGTCTGGGAGGAGATCCCTCAGGAGACCATCCGCCATCTCATCAGGAGCATGCCTAGGTGTTGTAGGGAGGTCATACAGGAACGTGGAGGCCACACACACTACTGAGCCTCATTTTGACTTGTTTTAAGGACATTACATCAAAGTTGGATCAGCCTGTAGTGTGGTTTTCCACTTTAATTTTGAGTGTGACTCCAAATCCAGACCTCCATGGGTTGATAAATTTGATTTTTCCATTGATAATTTGTGTGTGATTTTGTTGTCAGCACATTCAACTATGTAAAGAAAAACGTATTTTAATAAGAATATTTCATTCATTCAGATCTAGGATGTGTATTAGTGTTCCCTTTATTTATTTTTTAGCAGTGTATTTATCTGAAAATGGAATTTTTTTTTTTGTAAAAAAAAAAAAAAAATCCTAATCTTTACAGGTAAATGTAACTGCCACTATCTGAATGGTAGACATTTCACTGCAGCTAATGTAGAAGGAAAATCTGTGTAACGTTTGCAAATACTGTGCCAAATCATATGTGAAGAATGCAGCAAAGATGTAGAGTCATCTGGCCAAGTGCATAAAGTTCCCTCAGCTCTCACAACAAGCAACCTCTGACAAAAGACCCTCTACTTCTATTCGAGGGGAAAATGATGAATCTGATACCAACAGCTCATGTTCTTCCTGGAATCAGAAGTTGTTTTTGACTCAATGGAGCAATGTAGTCAGAGAATTGCTGATTGAATGTCTTGCTCAAGCTTTGTATGCCACTGGTTCACCCTTGATGCTCACAGGCAATGTGTATTGGAAGAGATTTCTGAATGTTCTTCGCCCAGCATACACTCCCCCCAACCAGATTTACTGGTTACAGAGTTCAGCAGAGTTCAAGTGAAGGTCAAGCAAATCATAGAGAAAGGAGAATGCATTGCAATCATCTCTGATGGGTGGTCAAATGTTCGTGGGCAAGGAATAATTAACAAAATCATCTCCACCCCTCAACCAGTATACTACAAGAGCACAGACACAAGGGACAACCGACACACCAGTCTCTACATTGCAGATGAGCTGAAGGCAGTAGTCAGTGACCTTGGACTGTAGAAGGTATTTGCACTGGTGACAGACAATGCTGCGAACATGAAGGCTGCTTGGTCCTACCCTCACTTCACACCCATTGGCTGTGCTGTTCATGCATTGAATCTGCTCCTCAAGGACATCATGGCACTGAAAACAATGGATACATTCTACAAGAGAGCCAAAGAAATGGTTAGGTATGTGAAGGGTCACCAAGTTATTGCAGCAATCTACCTCACCAAGCAAAGTGAGAAGAATAAGAGCACCACATTGAAGCAGCCCAGCAACACCCGTTGGGGGTGGTGTTGTCATCATGTTTGACAGTCTCCTGGAAGGGAAGGAGTCTCCAAGAAATGGCCATATCGCAGTCTGCCGATATGGACAGCCCCATCAAGAGGATCCTCCTGGATTATGTATTTTGGGAGAGAGTGGTAAGCAGCCTGAAACTCCTGAAACCTATTGCAGTTGCCATTGCATGGATTGAGGGAGACCATACCATCCTGTCTGATGTTCATACTCTGCTTCCCGATGTGAGAGAATAAATCCGTACCACCCTGCTCACGTCACTGTTGCCCCAGGCAGGGGAAACTGAAGTTCTGAAATACATCAAAAAGTGTGAAGACTTCTGCCTGAAGCCCAAACACGCTACAGCATACATGTTGGACCCCAAGTATGCTGGCAAGAGCATCCTGTCTGGTGCAGAGATCGACAAGGCCTATGGTGTCATCACTACCGTGTCTTACCACCGTGGCCTGGAAGAGGCCAAATTTTCCACCGTGCCAAATTTGTGGCTTTTTGAGCCTAACGACGAGCCATCCTCAACCAGGTTGGACAGTGAAGATGAGGCCTCAGTCTGATGTTCAAGAGGTGGACATTGAGGAGGTCAAGGGAGATGACATGGAAGCCTGAGAGGAAGACAACCAAAGCTTTTGTTTCTAGACTATCACTTTACAGATGTATGTTGAAAATGTTTGTGGGAGATCATTCAGTATTCCCTTTTGTTGTTCAGTGAAATCATCCAATTTCATTAATGTTCAATTTGTAACTACATTTTATTTATTTTTCTAATGGAAGGATTTAATCATTTCAATAATGTTGACTTATGTTATATGGTAAATATATCCAATACAAAAAAACATCTCCATTTTAAATGGTATTAATAATAATTTGCATATATTTCTGTTAATTCCCACGGATAGTTTCCACCTGAATTTTCCCACAAAATGTGCAAACCTAATCATGATACTGAACCTGGTATCGAAGTCAAAATTCTGACATTTCGACAACACTTGTGTACGTAATGTGAATTTGAAAATCAGTCTTTTGTTCTTTACTAGGTCATATTTTTGGTGCTCAAGAATGAAGTATTAGGCTTATTGTAGATTTACTATTTTATACTGGGAAATGTACAGTATTTTGAAGGTGTTACTGAAATGTTAGACAAATAGGCTCTGTTTTGCTACATTATCAGGTAGATTTCCCCTGATCCAGAATGTGTTAAACATGTTCAGAAACTCTGTCCATGTCTCTACACACACTTGGAACTGCCAGTTTCCCTCTGTTTGCTGCTCATAATTGCATATCTTAATTGGTTCTTCTCAGTGTTAATTAGATTTGTTTGGAAGCCTATTTCTTGGTCTGTTTAATCTGAAAAATCTGGATCATCAAGGTCTTTGTACAAGCTGATCTCTGTCAAGGGGCATTGGTTAAGCATACTAATAGTTTAATATAGACAGCCGTGATTTCTTTTTTGACCACTGCCTTATTAATTCTGTAACAGTTATTGCCAATTCATAAGCCAACTAAGGCATGACAGCCTTTTTATGAAAGGAAATGTGAAGAACAAGGCCTAGCTGCTACACTAGCAGTGTGTGAACGGAGGCCAGGAAACCTGGGCATTCTGGGAGATTCTAGCGACTCAAATATTTTCTGTGTTTTTATGTTTCAGGTTAATTTAGGAGAGAATATAGTGTTTGGCCTATATCTGGATTAAGGGTGGCTTTTGGGAACAAATGGGTTTCCAGGGATTTGGACAAAGTTGGGCAAATTGTACATATTTTAATGAATGGCCTTAGGCTGAGTCTCCACCTGACATTAAAAATAACTTCTGAAATCCAATTACATCAACAACCATTCAGATGACAATCCATTCATGGGCTTTGTTCTGCAAATGTATCCCATCTCAAATATACACAGACCTGCCAACATGCACTCATTTTGCGTACCAACTACCCAATTCTCTGTCCATGTACGCATGTATGAGATCTGAGTTAAAAGTATGCAGAAATTAATAGGACCTGATTATTTATTTATTTATTTTTTGCTTCTTTGTACAAATAAATCCACTGAGTAAATCGAACATCCCGATTCTCGAGCTGCAGCACACAGACATGTATGGAGTTTGTGTCAACGGAAATGGAGGTTAATACATTATTATTCTACATAACTACCCAGTGTCTCCCCTCCTACTGTTTGTTGTGATGCTGAGTTTGCCGACTGTCAGCTGTACGTAAACACATGGACAAATCCTTTTTCCACGCCGTGGAAATGTAAACCCCAATTCGGTGCGTGCAATTTTCCTCGTGTGTCTGGTACTCGAAAAAATTGGACAGGGTTGGCAGATCTTTATACAAATACATCTATGTTGTGATCAGCTCACACCTAGAAATTGCTACAAAGCAGATTTAAAACATCCATGTCCGTCAGTGGAGGTGGTCAATCACTATTAGATCCCAAGTAAGTCTGTGACGATTATAGCATTTTGGGTAACGATTAGGGCTAGGTTTAATAGTCATGCATATGCCCACAGTTACTGTCATAATTATTTGAGCTTGTAATATATCATAATGCACCTTTTCAAAATTAGCTATGACATACCTAATGAATACAACATCGTTTTGGTGACACCCCTGTCTCAAAAACAAATTGTTTTTACCGCTTGGAACTTTTGGAAATGTAGCTTCTCCTCCTGACTGTGCCATACTGCTGGTAAAATTATTTTACCAACTTTACACTCTTCATGTAAAAATGGAAAACTGCTATTTTTGTAAACTACACTGAGTGTACAAAACATTAGGAACACCTTTCTAATATTGAGTTGCACCCCCTTTTTAAAATTGATATTTTTTTAACCTCCGAACAGCCTCAATTTGTCGGGGCATGGACTCTACAACGTGTCGAAAGCGCTCCACAGGAATGCTGGTCCATGTTGACTCCAATGCTTCCCACATTTGTGTCTAGTTGGCTGGATGTCCTATGGGTGGTGGACCGTTCTTGATACACACCGGAAACTGTTGATTGTGAAAATCCCAGCAGCTTTTCCCTGTGGGACTCCCGGTCACGGCTGTTTGTGACACAGCCTGGGATCGAACCCGGGTCTGTTGTGACTCTTCAAGCACTGCGATGCAGTGCCTTAGACCTAGCCAGAAACATCCGATCTCATTGAATTTGGCAACTCTCCAATCATATGGTGCAGTTTCATACAAGGGTAACTTAAATAAGGCTTTAGACTGGCAAGCAGTGGACTGATTGTCTTGTCAGATAAGGTTTTGAGACACACCGGTTGAAATATACTCAACAAAAATATAAAAGCAACATGCTACAATTTAAACATTTTTACTGAGTTAAAGTTCAAATAAGGAAATCGGTGAATTTACAAATTCATTAGGCCCTAATATTTGAATTTCACATGGCTGGGAATTCAGATATGATGTAGTTTACGGAAGTTCAATCTGGTCTGAATGCTCATTTAACTTCATCCAGTAAGCATAACACAATTCATGTTGTTTCCTATTCTACGGGCATAGTGGGAATGAATACAAACCGATCAGCAGAGCTTCTTGTTTTTCTCTTTCCTGTTATCCATGTGCACATTGTTATTTACCTTTATAGCCTCTTAAGCACGGCATAATAATGCACATTCCTCATGCTAGCTGTTTAATCTATGGGCTTTTGCAATCATCACCTTTGTCTCTCATCCAATGTGCATACATCTTGATGTATTTATGTCAAATTACCCTCGTTCTCTCATAAGGTGATTTTCAACAACAGTTTTCGAAAACCATCCTCCTCCCCACCAGCAGCTATAATAAATAACCTTAAGGCTTGTCATTGGAACTCCTTTCCCCCTCGAGGCCATTCCCCAAACTATTTTTATAATGTTATATTGCATTGCTTCTTTGGTCATTCATTTAAACCTGAACTCGATTGAACTTGAGTTCTATCTAATTCATTCTCACTTCATTTGGAATCCATATTTACTACTGTTGATTCTGTAGTGCACTGTGCTTTGTCGTTGCGTTGGCATTTGTCACTCGCCTTTGCAACCATTAAAAACACGTCATGTGTTTTTGTTTATATCGAACGGTTTATGATTAAACGATGCAATTCCTTTATACTGCAATTTTTTTAAACATTATTTTAAGGTACTTATTCCAAGCGAAGTGGGTTGTTTGAGATTTTAGCATTTTATTTTTGAATGCTTGAAATGAAAGGTATTTTCTATATTGTATAGATCAATAAAAACAAACGCTATTAGAATACGTGTCCCTAAGTTGTATGTCATTCAGGGCTCAACATTCGGCTAGAGGAAATGTCTGAATTCAAAGTAGGCTGTTCCATGATGACTGAGTTGTGCATTGCTAATGTTCCAAGACTTTTACATTTTTAAATACCTGGTTTGCATACCCTTTCTGTCCTTAACATTTACTGGTAGATATAACTTGCAACATTTTCCCTACCCCTACCACTGTCTGTCTTTAGTGAGCTGCTCCACTCAAAAACCAGTTTTTTGAGCGCTGCGCTCTCTCTGCCCTACCGATTATCGAGGTATATGTGTGGCGCACGTGTATTATACAGTCGACATAATGAACTAACTGCTTCGGAAATCCATATTTCTATATAGCCGAGATAAAAATTGCAATATTTTTAATTTTTTTTACTGACTGGGATAATTGACTGGCCCGAAATATTTCTAAATCTTCCACGGGCCAGCGGGCAGCCCTGAATGTCGAGCCCTTTTCATTGGTGTTACTGCCTTGAAAATCACTAATTGCAAAGATTAACAAGGACCTTGAGGTTTCCCTCCAGTGGCAAACTGTTATCAGGGGAGGGGTCTATATTACTATATATTTGTTTTTAGCTAATCACAGTCAAATTTGAGAATTACATTGATAATTTGTCTGAATAGTGTTTACTACACACAGGTTGACAGTCTTTGTTACTCAATTTTAATGAGGAAATTACATTGTGAGCAAAATTATTAATCATTTCACTTTCATAAATTGTTTTTAAAGGGTTAATGACCTTGGATTTGAGCACATGTGGCCTCCATTTAAGAATGCCGATGTAGTGGTGGTTTTGTCGTGTTTCAGAACAAAATAAATGTGCTGTTCCTTTGTGATTTGTGCTCTTCTCTGGTGTGGCTGATTGTGTTAACTGTTTTAACTGTTTAGAGATGCTGGCAGGCCGGCTTAGGAGGTGCACTCCTCGTTGTAGCAAATGAAAGTCACAAGTGAATAAATGTGCACAGAACTGAGCTGGAGAGCAGCAACAGCCGTGTATGAGGTTTACTCTGTTACACACACAGTCTGGCATGAATGAAAGTAAGTGTGTGTGTCGGAGTGCATGTAATGTTCTTGTACACATGCCTTTTAGTTAGGTAGCTGTAATTATAGGTCAAGACAGATAGTCACCTAGCCACCTAACCCCCCCCCCTGGTCCTACATTTTTGGTGTTATGAAAGACCCTGCTCTCTGGAACAGAAGGAAGTGTATTTAGGCTGCTGAGCTCCAGACTCAGATCCCAGGCAGCTCAACTTGTTGATGTCCAGGACGAGCTCTCCTCTGGCTAATGAGAGGCTGCTCTGCCTCGAGTGGATTTGTGTCTCCAGCCCCCTCTGCCTCCCACTGGGTGGCCCACCTCTACCTCCCTCCACCGCCACTGTGCCAGGCAGCACATCCACTGACACACTCAGTCCCTGTGCTGAAACCCTCCAAGATATGTGTGTGTGTGTTAGAGAGCTGAGTGCCAGGACTCAGAAGTGTGCGTGTTCTCATCTCTCTGCTCTGTGTTCCAGCTGACACATCGACTGCAGAATAGGGATGTAGAGATTCGCCGATATGTATTGGTCCCCGATTTAGAACATTTTTAAGATACAGTGCATCGGTCTGCAGACCCCAAACCAATCCAAATGTAGCATGCATCTGTCAGAAAAGCGATTTTCATTGTACCTTCCCAAATACCTAATATTTTGTGACAACTGATGCGTCCTCTCCGTTCTCCTTCAGTGTCAAACTGCGTGTAATTGTGTTGAGTCATTGATCGACAAGTCATTTTGTATGTCAAACAGCCCCAGGCAATATCAGTAGGCTAGTCAAACTGTGCTCAGCTTCAGGAGCTGACCAATGTGAGGTAGGTTGCCTGTTCCTGATCTGTGTGGTACTTTCAGCTAAAATGGCTTATGTGATATTGGGCTTTATTAGTTGAGAAAGATGTGTAATATGCTAGGCTATCTACAGTGGCATAAAAAGTATGTGAACCCTTTGGAATTATCAGTATTTCTGCATAAATTGGTCATACAATTTGATCTGATCTTTATCTAAATCACAGCAATAGACAAACAGTCTGCTTAATCGAATAAAACACAAACAATATGTTTTCATGTCTTTATTGAACACACTGTGTAAGCATTCACAGTCCAGGGTGGGAAAATTATGTGAACCCTTGGATTTAATAATTGATTGACCCTCCTTTGGCAGCAATAAGCTCAACCAAACGTTGTATGTAGTTGCGGGTCAGACCACAACGGTCAGGAGGAATTTTAGACCATTCTTCTTTACAAAACTGTTTCAGTTCAGCAATATTCTTGGAATGTCTGGTGTGAACTGCTCTCTTGAGGTCAGGCCACAGCATCTCAATCGGGTTGAGGTCATGGCTCTGATTTGGCCACTCCAGAAGGTGTATTTTCTTCTGAAGCCGTTCTGTTGATTTACTTCTGTGTTTTGGGTCGTTGTCCTGTTGCATCACATTGCTTCAATTGGCTGACAGATAGCCTTACATTCTCCTGCAAAATTATAAACGCAGGAATTAATTTCTATCGATGATTGCAAGTTGCCCATGCCCCGAGGTAGCAAAGCAGCCCTAATCATGTTGCTCCCTCCACCATACTTAACAGTTGGAAGGAGGTTTTGATGTTGGTGTGCTGTGCCATTTATTTTCTCCACACACGACTCAACTTTTCATCTGTCCACAGAATATTTTGCCAGTAGAGCTGTGGAGCATCCAGGTGCTCTTTTGCGAACTTCAGACTTGCCGCAATGTTTTTTTTTTTGACAGCAGTGGTTTCTTCCATGGTGTCCTCCCATGAACACCATTCTTCATTGGTGTTTTGCGTATCGTAGACTCGTCAACAGTGATGTTAGCATGTTCCAGAGATTTCTGTAAGTCTTCAGCTGACACTCTAGGATTCTTCTTAACCTCATTGACCATTCTGCACTGTGCTCTTGCAGTAATCTTTGCAGGATGGCCACTCCTAGGGAGAGTAGCAACAGTGCTGAACTTTCTCAATTTATAGACAGTTTGATTCACTGTGGACTGATGAACATCAAGGCTTTTTGAGATCCTTTTGTAACCCTTTCCAGCTTTACGCCAGTCAACAATTCTTAATAGTGATGCAACAATGAAATTTTAGCCGATACTGATATCCGATATTTTCCTTGCCCCCCCAAAAAACGATACCGATATTGAAAATTTGAGCCCTTTTTTAGCATTCTATTACAGTTAAATAGTTAGACCGCTGCATCCGCGTGTATTAAGGCACTGCATCTCAGTGCAAGAGGCATCACTACAGTCCCTGGTTCGAATCCAGGCTGTATCACATCCGGCCGTGATTGGGAGTCCAATAAGGAGGCGCAAAATTGTCCCAGCATCGTCCGGGGTATGCCGTCATTGTAAATAAGATTTTGTTCTTAACTGAATTGCCTCGTTAAATAAAGGTTATGCACCACACTGACCAAAAAGCTATTTTGTTGACATTTACGTATGTCCCCATTACCAGTAAACATAATCAAAACTCATTTCTTTCACTTAGTTGCTGTTCTGTTTCTTTGTTCAGTCATTTCATATTCAACCTGGATTTCTATGGAATGCCATTTGGGTCTTTGCATGTAAAAAAAAAAAAATACATGTCAAATAGCACTTTGTCAGATAAGCTTGTTGACCAATCAGGACCTGAAAATGCCTGCACATCACATAATAATTTAACGCGTTCATAATTTTTTAACGTAATTATTGCACATTGTAATTAATCAATCATATTTCATATGCAACAACGATTCATCGATATGTATGCTATGATCCTGGTAAAGTTTTCCCACGCACCTACAGTGCTGGTCATTAAAAGAAAAGCTAGCTAGTTCATGGATCCCCCAAAACATAACAAAACAACATTGTTTCAGTAGCTATATAGTTGGCTAGCTAACTATATAGCTAGGTGTCATGTAAAATAACCTTAATTTATAAGACGTTCTTATTTGAATAATGGCGGTCGGCCCCGTCTATGTGAAGTTAGCCACAATAGTGGACTTTGCGGTTAGCCTTCAAAATAAAAGTATGTTATTGACAGTGATGCAAATTAATACAAATGGTAGAATTATGCCATAATTTAATAGATCATGCTAAACAAGGTTGGAATGTTATATAAAATCAACAAAAGACAATTTGTTAATTGGACAAATCTGCATGTATTATACTTTAGAATTAATTGCGTTGGGGGCATACTTATTTCACTGTACAGTCTTACCTATAGATTGTGGCTCAATGACATGGTTTCAGTCTACTCCGTGACACCCAGAGACCATTAGCATTGTAGCAGGACTGTGAATTGAGACACATTTATTGTCAACCTATGTGTATTGATAACACTATTCCAGAGGAAAAATAATACTGCATGGTTGTTTGAGTCTGATAACTCTGAGGACGTTAGGAAAAAATATATTGGGTATTGAGTAGGCTGATACCGCATTTCATTGTTCCCCAATCCTTAGGCAAAGCTGTACAGTGCAATATGAATGTCAATTGTAACCTTCTGCATCACTTTCAAAGAGGTACTTTTATTTGGAATGCAAACCGCAAATTCCACTATTGTGCCTAATCCTTATTATGGCTAGCTTCACAACACATAACCCGGTCAGGTCGAGCCTCACTATCCAGGTGAAGCTAGCTGGCTGCTTATAACGTTAGTTTTGGGCAACAGGGTTAAGTATCTGGCTAGCCATTTATTTTTATGAACTGAAGTTCAATTTCAATAGGCGAACAACAAGTGGCTACAAAGCTAATACTTAGTCACAAGAATTCTTAAATCATTGCTAAGAATAGTGAAAATGACTGCAGTTTCTACTGGTCATTGTTTTCAGGCTGGTTGTATTGGTGCAAGCTAGGTACCAAGCTAAAGCTAGCTAGCTACCCCAGAAGTTTCGGTCGAACAAATAACGCTTTATTGCCAACTCGGTATTGTAAACCCATCGTTCGTGGCCGGTGTTTGCTTGTTTGCAGACTTTTTTTGTACAGCTTTGACAGTGGTACTGATAGCAGTGATGGTGCTTGGCTTGCACTTGCAAATTCAGAACACACAACATTCTATAATAGAACGGTGTTGTTTGATGTGTCAAATTTTTCAAGAGCTTATTTAATGCGTCAAATGGTGTTATTTGACATGTATCTTTTTTGACACGCAAAGACCCAAACGGCGTTCCATAGTATGTGGTGAAGCTAATAGCAGTGCCACTATTACTGTCTAACTCTGGTAGGGCAACATCTGAACAATAGCGCATTTGGTAATGTTAGTGTGTATTGGTGCTCGACCAGTCGCGAAAGCCAACATCACCCATGACAGAGATCGGTTGATTATCAAGGGCATTGAATTCCGTTATCTTGGCATTTAATGGATTTTGCCTTTGAATTGTCTCGCTGAAATTATTTTACAAATGACATCTCGACATGTTGACTGCTCGATCCACACAGCAGACATTGTGGGGCTAGGTTAGGAATGCTGTGTTGTAAAATGTTGCACTACACGTGCGTCATGTACCTATGTTATGTAGGTATGTACGTCAGCTTTGACATCGGGTTTTCACATTGGCGTTAAACTAGACATCGGGCCGATACCGACGTTGGCATTTTTAGCTAATATCGGCCGATATCCGATATGTTCACCGATATATCGTGCATCCCTAATTCTTAATCTTAGGTCTGCTGAGATTTTGTTTGAGGCATGGTTCACGTCAGGCAATCATGTGAATAGCAAACTTTTTATATTACAGGGCAGCTCTAACCAACAGGGGGGTTAAATCCAATGTTGTGCTATAAGTAAAATGAAATGTGATTGGTCGTGAACACATTCTGTACCAGGTCAGACCCCCCCTTAGCCTCCAGAACAGCCTGAATTCTTCAGGGTATGGAAAAGTTTCACAGGGATGTTGGTCCAGTGGTACACTACCACCACCAGCCTGTACCATTGACACCAGGCAGGATGGGTCCATGGACTCATGATGCTTATGCCAAATCGTGACTGCCTTCAGCATGACAACAGGAACCTTGATTTGTCGGACCAGGCAACGTTTTCCACTCCTCAATTGTCCAGTGCTGGTGATTGCGTGCCCACTGGAGCCGATTGTTGTTTTTAGCTGATACGAGAGGAACCTGGTGTGGTCGGCTGCTGCAATAGCCCTTTTGTGACAAGGATCGACGGGTTCCGAGATGCCGTTTTGCACACCACTGGTGTACTGCCGTGTTATTTGTCTGTGGCCACTGTTAGCTTGCACAATTCTTGCCATTCAATTCAAGGGGCTTTATTGGCATGGGAAACATGTTAACATTGCTAAAGCAAGTGAGGTAGATAATATACAAAAGTGAAATAAAAACATTACACATACAGAAGTTTCAAAACAATAAAGACATTACAAATGTCATATTTGTGTTGTAACAATGTACAAATGGTTAAAGTACACAAGGGAAAATAAATAAGCATAAATATGGGTTTTATTTACAATGGTGTTTGTTCTTCACTGGTTGACCTTTTCTTGTGGCAACAAGTCACAAATCTTGCTGCTGTGATGGCACACTGGAATTTCACCCAGTAGATATGGAATTTTATCAAAATTGGGTTTGTTTTCAAATTCTTTTTTTATTTTTTATTTTACCTTTATTTAACCAGGTAGGCTAGTTGAGAACAAGTTCTCATTTACAACTGCGACCTGGCCAAGATAAAGCATAGCAGTGTGAACAGACAACAGAGTTACACATGGAGTAAACAATTAACAAGTCAATAACACAGTAGAAAAAAAGGGGAGTCTATATACAATGTGTGCAAAAGGCATGAGGAGGTAGGCGAATAATTACAATATTGCAGATTAACACTGGATTGATAAATGATCATGTACAGGTAGAGATATTGGTGTGCAAAAGAGCAGAAAAGTAAATAAATAAAAACTGTGGGGATGAGGTAGGTGAAAATGGGTGGGCTATTTACCAATAGATTATGTACAGCTGCAGCGATCGGTTAGCTGCTCAGATAGCTGATGTTTGAAGTTGGTGAGGGAGATAAAGGTCTCCAACTTCAGCGATTTTTGCAATTCGTTCCAGTCACAGGCAGCAGAGTACTGGAACGAAAGGCGGCCGAATGAGGTGTTGGCTTTAGGGATGATCAGTGAGATGCGCATGCTACGGATGGGTGTTGCCATCGTGACCAGTGAACTGAGATAAGGCGGAGCTTTACTTAGCATGGCCTTGTAGACGACCTGGAGCCAGTGGGTCTTGCGACGAATATGTAGCGAGGGCCAGCCGACTAGAGCATACAGGTGTATGAATGTTGAATGTATAGTGTTGGAAGCAATTTTGTAGATGACATCGCTGAAGGATCGGTAGGATAGTCAGTTTTACTAGGGTAAGCTTGGCAGCGTGAGTGAAGGAGGCTTTGTTACGGAATAGAAAGCCGACTCTTGATTTGATTTTCGATTGGAGATGTTTGATATGGGTCTGGAAGGAGAGTTTGCAGTCTAGCCAGACACCTAGGTACTTATAGGTGTCCACATATTCAAGGTCGGAACCATCCAGTGTGGTGATGCTAGTCGGGCATGCGGGTGCAGGCAGCGATCGGTTGAAAAGCATGCATTTGGTTTTACTAGCGTTTAAGAGCAGTTGGAGGCCACGGAAGGAGTGTTGTATTGCATTGAAGCTCGTTTGGAGGTTAGATAGCACAGTGTCCAAGGACGGGCCGGAAGTATATAGAATGGTGTCGTCTGCATAGAGGTGGATCAGGGAATCGCCCGCAGCAAGAGCAACATCATTGATATATACAGAGAAAAGAGTCGGCCCGAGAATTGAACCCTGTGGCACCCCCATAGAGACTGCCAGAGGACCGGACAGCATGCCCTCCGATTTGACACACTGAACTCTGTCTGCAAAGTAATTGGTGAACCAGGCAAGGCAGTCATCCGAAAAACCGAGGCTACTGAGTCTGCCGATAAGAATATGGTGATTGACTGTCGAAAGCCTTGGCAAGGTCGATGAAGACGGCTGCACAGTACTGTCTTTTATCGATGGCGGTTATGATGTCGTTTAGTACCTTGAGTGTGGCTGAGGTGCACCCGTGACCGGCTCGGAAACCAGATTGCATAGCGGAGAAGGTACGGTGGGATTCGAGATGGTCAGTGACCTGTTTGTTGACTTGGCTTTCGAAGACCTTAGATAGGCAAGGCAGAATGGATATAGGTCTGTAACAGTTTGGGTCCAGGGTGTCTCCCCCTTTGAAGAGAGGGATGACTGCGGCAGCTTTCCAATCCTTGGGGATCTCAGACGATATGGAAGAGAGGTTGAACAGGCTGGTAATAGGGGTTGCGACAATGGCGGTGGATAGTTTCAGAAATAGAGGGTCCAGATTGTCAAGCCCAGCTGATTTATACGGGTCCAGGTTTTGCAGCTCTTTCAGAACATCTGCTATCTGGATTTGGGTAAAGGAGAACCTGGAGAGGCTTGGGCGAGGAGCTGCGGGGGGGCCGGAGCTGTTGGTCGAGGTTGGAGTAGCCAGGCGGAAGGCATGGCCAGCCGTTGAGAAATGCTTGTTGAAGTTTTCAATAATCATGGATTTGTCGGTGGTGACTGTGTTCCCTAGCCTCAGTGCAGTGGGCAGCTGGGAGGAGGTGCTTTTGTTCTCCATGGACTTCAGTGTCCCAGAACTTTTTGGAGTTGGAGCTACAGGATGCAAACTTCTGCCTGAAGAAGCTGGTCTTAGCTTTCCTGACTGAATGCGTGTATTGGTTCCTGACTTCCCTGAACAGTTGCATATCGCGGGGACTGTTCGATGCTATTGCAGTCCGCCACAGGATGTTTTTGTGCTGGTCGAGGGCAGTCAGGTCTGGAGTGAACCAAGGGCTGTATCTGTTCTTAGTTCTGCATTTTTTGAACGGAGCATGCTTATCTAAAATGGTGAGGAAGTTACTCTTAAAGAATGACCAGGCATCCTCAACTGACGGGATGAGGTCAATGTCCTTCCAGGGTACCCGGGCCAGGTCGATTAGAAAGGCCTGCTCACAGAAGTGTTTTAGGGAGCGTTTGACAGTGATGAGGGGTGGTCGTTTGACTGCGGCACCGTAGCGGATACAGGCAATGAGGCAGTGGTCGCTGAGATCCTGATTGAAGACAGCGGAGGTGTATTTGGAGGGCCAGTTGGTCAGGATGACGTCTATGAGGGTGCCCTTGCTTACAGAGTTAGGGTTGTACCTGGTGGGTTCCTTGATGATTTGTGTGAGATTGAGGGCATGTAGCTTAGATTGTAGGACTGCCGGGGTGTTACGCATATCCCAGTTTAGGTCACCTAACAGAACAAACTCTGAAGCTAGATGGGGGGCAATCAATTCACAAATGGTGTCCAGGGCACAGCTGGGAGCTGAGGGGGGTCGGTAGCAGGCAGCAACAGTGAGCGACTTATTTCTGGAGAGTAATTTTCAGAATTAGTAGTTCGAACTGTTTGGGTATGGACCTGGAAAGTATGACATTACTTTGCAGGCTTTCTCTGCAGTAGACTGCAACTCCTCCCCCTTTGGCAGTTCTATCTTGACGGAAGATGTTATAGTTGGGTATGGAAATCTCTGAATTTTTGGTGGCCTTCCTGAGCCAGGATTCAGACACGGCAAGGACATCAGGGTTAGCAGAGTGTGCTAAAGCAGTGAGTAAAACAAACTTAGGGAGAAGGCTTCTGATGTTGACACGCATGAAACCAAGGCTTTTTCGATCACAGAAGTCAACAAATGAGGGTGCCTGGGGACATGCAGGGCCTGGGTTTACCTCCACATCACCCGCGGAACAGAGAAGGAGTAGTATGAGGGTGCGGCTAAAGGCTATCAAAACTGGTCGCCTAGAGCATTGGGGACAGAGAATAAGAGGAGCAGGTATCTGGGCATGGTAGAATATATTCAGGGCATAATGCGCAGACAGGGGTATGGTGGGGTGCGGGTACGGCGGAGGTAAGCCCAGGCACTGGGTGAAGATGAGAGAGGTTTTATCTCTAGACATGCTGGTTGTAATGGGTGAGGTCACCGCATATGTGGGAGGTGGGACAAAGGAGGTATCAGGGGTATGAGGAGTGGGACAAGGGGCTCCATTGTGAACTAAAACAATGATAACTAACCTGAGCAACAGTATACAAGGCATATTGACAATTGAGAGAGACATACAGCGAGGCATACAGTAATCTCAGGTGTTGAACTGGGAAAGCTAGCTAAAACAGTGGTTGAAACAACAACTAATCAGCTAGCATAACAACAGCAGGTAAAATGGCATTGACTAGGCAACGAGGCCGACAGATAAAACAAACAAGCAGAATGGAGTACCGTGATTAATGGACAGTCCAGCGTGCATCAGCTATGTAGCCAAGTGATCAGTATGTGTAATCTGAGGGAAATATGTGTCTCTCATATTGTCATACATTGGGCAAGAGGTTCGGAAGTGCAGCTCAGTTTCTACCTCATTTTGTGGGCAGTGTGCACAGCCTGTCTTCTCTTGAGAGCCATGTCTGCCTACGGCGGCCTTTCTCAATAGCAAGGCTATGCTCACTGAGTCTGTACATAGTCAAAGCTTTCCTTTAAGTTTGGGTCAGTCACAGTGGTCGGGTATTCTGCCACTGTGTACTCTCTGTTCAGGGCCAAGTAGCATTCTATTTTGCTGTTTTTTTTTGTTAATTCTTTCCAATGTGTCAAGTAATTATCTTTTTGTTTTATCATGATTTTCTTGGGTCTAATTGTGCTACTGTCTTGGGGCTCTGTGGGGTGTGTTTGTGTTTGTGAACAGAGCCCCAGGACCAGCTTGCTTAGGGGACTCTTCTCCAGGTTAATCTCTCTGTAGGTTGATGGCTTTGTTATGGAAGGTTTGGAAATCGCTTCCTTTTAGGTGATTGTAGAATTTTCTGGATTTTGATAATTAGTGGGTATCGGCCTAATTCTGCTCTGCATGCATTATTTGGTGTTCTAAGTTTTACACAGAGGATATTTTTGTAGAATTCTGCATGCAGTATTTAGTCAGCCACCAATTGTGCAAGTTCTCCCACTTAAAAAGATGGAAAAAAAGATGAGGCCTGTAATTTTCATCATAGGTACACTTCAACTATGACAGACAAAATGAGAAAGAAAATCACATTGTAGGATTTGTAATGAATTTATTTGCAAAATATGGTGGAAAACTTTTGTTATTGACCAAATACTTATTTATCTCAATACTTTGTTATATACCCTTTGTTGGCAATGACAGAGGTCAAACGTTTTCTGTAAGTCTTCACAAGGTTTTTACACACTGTTGCTGGTATTTTGGCCCATTCCTCCATGCAGATCTCCTTTCAACTCCCTCCAAAGATGTTCTATGGGGTTGAGATCTGGAGACTGGCTAGGCCACTCCAGGACCTTAAAATGCTTCTTACGAAGCCACTCCTTCGTTGCCCGGGCGGTGTGTTTGGGATCATTGTCATGCTGAAAGACCCAGCCACGTTTCATCTTCAATGCCATTGCTGATTGAAGGAGGTTTTCACTCAAAATCTCACGATACATGGCCCCATTCATTCTTTCCTTTACACTGATCAGTCGTCCTGGTCCCTTTGCAAAAAAAAAAACAGCCCCAAGGCATGATGTTTCCACCCCCATGCTTCACAGTAGGTATGGTGTTCTTTGGATGCAACTCAGCATTCTTTGTCCTCCAAACACGGCGAGTTGAGTTTTTACCAAAAAGTTCTATTTTGGTTTCATCTGACCATATGACATTCTCCCAATCTTTTTCTGGATCATCCAAATGCTCTCTAGCAAACTTCAGACGGGCTTGGACATGTACTGGCTTAAGCAGGGGGACACGTCTGGCACTGCAGGATTTGAGTCCCTGGCGGCGTAGTGTGTTACTGATGGTAGGCTTTGGTACTTTGGTCCCAGCTCTCTGCAGGTCATTCACTAGGTCCCCCCGTGTGGTTCTGGGATTTTTGCTCACCGTTCTTGTGATCATTTTGACCCCACGGGGTGAGATTTTGCGTGGAGCCCCAGATCGAGGGAGATTATCAGTGTTCTTGTATGTCTTCCATTTCCTAATAATTGCTCCCACAGTTGATTTCTTCAAACCAAGCTGCTTACCTATTGCAGATTCAGTCTTCCCAGCCTGGTGCAGGTCTACAATTTTGTTTCTGGTGTCCTTTGACAGCTCTTTGGTCTTGGCCATAGTGGAGTTTGGAGTGTGACTGTTTGAGGTTGTGGACAGGTGTCTTTTATACTGATAACAAGTTCAAACAGGTGCCATTAATACAGGTTACGAGTGATTGACAGACGATCCTCTTAAAGAAGAAGTTACAGGTCTGTGAGAGCCAGAAATCTTGCTTGTTTGTAGGTGACCAAATACTTATTTTCCACCGTAATTTGCAAATAAATTCATTTAATTTTTTTTTCTCATTTTGTCTGTCATAGTTGAAGTGTACCTATGATGAATATTACAGGCCTCTCTCATCTTTAAGTGGGAGAACTTGCACAATTGGTGGCTGACTAAATACTTTACATTTTCAAATGTATTCCCGTTTCTAGTTTGTTTTGTCACGTCCTCTGCATCCATTTTGCTGTTACGGTGTTCAGAGTTTGTTAAAACTAAATTAATTTATTATCATTAATTTTTTTCAATTTTACCCCCTTTTCTGCCCAATTTCGTGGTATCCAATTGTTAGTAGTTACTATCTTGTCTCATCGCTACAACTTCCGTACGGGCTCGGGAGAGACAAAGGTCGAAGCCATGCATCCTCCGAAAGACAACCCAACCAAGCCGCACTGCTTAACACAGCACTCATCCAACCCGGAAGCCAGCCGCACCAATGTGTCGGAGGAAACACCGTGCACCTGGCGATCTGGTTAGCGTGCACTGCGCCCGGCCCGCCACAGGAGTTGCTAGTGCACGATGATACAAGGATATCCCTACCGGCCAAACCCTCCCTAAACCAGATGACGCTAGGCCAATTTGTGCGTCACCCCATGGACCTCCCGGTCGCGGCCAGCTGCGACAGAGCCTGGGCTCGAATCCAGAGTCTCTGGTGGCACAGCTAGCACTGCGATGCAGTGCCTTAGACCACTATAACCAATTTATTGATATGATTATTATTTGCTAAATGTCAGGCCCTATTGTGCCCTATTCGGACGTGATTAGTTTTACTGTGGGAGGTTGGGTAATGTAATTATGTGGTGTTTTGTGCTCGTGCACATCTGTCATTTTAGTCCCGTCCGTATCTGCTTTGTCAGTTATTTTTTACATGGCAGGAGAGTAACAATTCCAGCCAGAATCGACATCCCTGTTTTTCTTTTTGAAATTTCAGAGTTTGAAAGGTGTTCCTAGCAGTTTGCTCAAGAAAACAATAACGGATTTGATAAATTGATCTAAGTGCGCCGCATAAGTTTTTATATATGAATTGCCTACATGTAGCCTATCAACTTTCAGTGATTGCTTTTGTTTGTTTTGTGCGTATGAATTGATCAGTAAAAAATATTGAGCCTATTTAATGCAACCCTTGCTGTTAATAGATTGCAAAGCAGCATACATCTGACCTCTTTAAAAAAAAATGCATCTAAAGTGCAATTGCACTGTTTAGCGCACGTCTGAAGCCTGGGGGATTTTAGGACGTACTGCGGATCACTAAAATATCCTAATGATTATGATCACACTTCCTCAATTCAAGTATTATGGTGACACTATAGGAAAGATGGTTCAGAATCTTGGGAATCACCTGGACATTTTGAAATACTGTATATTCACGCCTAGAATTAAAAACCTCCAGGCTTCTATCATAACTGTCCATTTGTTGGGGAAAAAATAAAGAATTACAGGGTCAGTTTAGAAAAAAATAATCCTGTCCAATTCGTCCTCTAGAATCCTGGACATTCTGGAGTAACAATTACAACCAACGTTCTCTAGTAATACTAGTCCCGTGCGAATAGGTCTTTGGTCACGTGCATTTGATGCATACATTGGTCAGGAGAGAGAGCAAGGGTTGAGGGAATATAAAATGTTTTAACTAAACAAATGAGGGATTTCATTAGCAACTTTTCAATCGGAAATGGCTGTAATTATGTTGAAGCTTCAGCAACACAGACTGCACGATAAACACTTTATGTGGTGGTTGCTGCAGCAGGGAGTAGAGCAAGACAATGGGTGCTAGTCAGCCACTCAGTCTTTAATTATTTATTTTTTTCTTACATTTTATATTTTTAAACACAGCGCACCAAGTCTGAGCCCAGCCCAGCCCGCACAATCAAATCAATTGCTGGTCGGACTCCCTCTAGTCATTTGTGTGTCTTAATTATTTAATCAAACTGTGTGCTTAAAGCATCAGACAAGCTCAGTGAATATAGTTGATTAAAAACACATAGGATGTGTCAATATATGGGAAAATGCACATTAAATGTTGACCAATCAATTGGTTGAAAGAACAGATGACTCTTAGTCAACCAAGATTTTTGTTGTTGTTGTCTGGGACAGCCCTAGTTGTGACACAACTGCACTTTTTAGTGGCCTTTTATTGTCCCCAGCACAAGGTGAACCTGTGTAATGATCGTGCTGTTTAACCTGTAGTGACACCCCATCCCGTGAACGGGACCGTTGTCATCATCTGACACTAATTAGCATAACGCAACGGACATAAATCTTCCTAGAAAATCTTCCTATTCATGAAAATCACAAGTGAAATATATTGAAACACAGCTTAGCCTTTTGTTAATCACCCTGTCATCTCAGATTTTCAAAATATGCTTTACAGCCAACGCTAGAAAAGCATTTGTTTAAGTTTATCATAGTCTAGCATAGCATTATGTCTTGCTAGCAGCAGGCAACCTTGTCACGGAAATCAGAAAAGCAATCAAATTAAATCGTTTACCTTTGATGAACTTCGGATGTTTTCACTCATGAGACCCCCAGGTAGACAGCCAAAGTACATTTTTTTTTTCTCCCAAAAGATTATTTTTGTAGGCGAAATAGCTCCGTTTGTTCTTCACGTTTGGATGAGAAATCGCCCGGAAATTGCAGTCACCACAACGCCGAAAAATGTTCCAAATTAGCTCCATAATATCGACAGAAACATGGCATACGTTGTTTAGAATCCATCCTCAAGGTGTTTTTCTAATATCTATACGATAATATATCCGTCGGGACAATTTGTTTTTCACTTTTCACTAGGACCGATTGGAGTAATGGCTACCTCTGTATTTTACGCGAAAATCTCTCTCGGAGCCACCATGTGACCACTTACTCAATGTGGCCGCCTACGGCTATTCTTCAAAAAGAAATGCGTAAAACTGTGTCACAATGCTGTAGACACCTTGGGGAATACGTAGAAAGCGTAAGCTCGTTGATGGTTCATTCACAGCTGAATAGGGAGTCATTGGAACGCAGCGCTTTCAAAACCTGGGGCACTTCCGGATTGGATTTTTCTCAGGCTTTCGCCTGCAACATCAGTTCTGTTATAGTCACAGACAATATCTTTACAGTTTTGGAAACAGAGTGTTTTCTATCCAAAGCTGTCAATTATATGCATATTCTAGCATCTTTTCCTGACAAAACATCCAGTTTAAAACGGGAACGATTTTTCCCCAAAAATTAAAATACTGCCCCCTAACACCAAAAGGTTAATCCGCTTCTTGATATGCCACACCTGTCGGGTGGATAGATTATCTTGGCAAAGGAGAAATGCTCACTAACAGTGATGTAAACAAATGTGTACACAAACTGAGAGAAATAAGATTTTTTTGCGACAGGAACATTTCTGGGTTCTTTTCTTTCAGCTCATGAAACATGGGACTAACCCTTTATATGTTGTTAATATTTTAGTTCAGTATAGTTCTAACCTGTGTTTGACTGCTCTGTTGGTTGAGCAAACAGTGATATTGACACACCCGAGTTTCGTCAGTTCTGTGGCAGCTTGTGAAAGCCTTAACCAGATAACCCTCTCCTATGTCACTCCCAGACATGGCATTGCTGCACACTTGTGTGTCCCGTTCTGATCCTCCCTATTGGATCTAAGGTGAGTGAGTCTATCCAAATGTTAAATTCATTAGGATTATGATGCTATGATACCAAAACACTATTACACGACATGTAAGATATGGGGCTAGGCCACCCCATGTGGCCTAGAAAGGCCTAAACTTTTAAGACCGTGTCTGATGTGTGTCTGTCTGCGTTGTCAGGTGTCACCAGCGTGGGCTTCGCTTGCTCAGTCCCTGTGTTGCTTTCTCTAAGTTCCAGAAAGAGAAGTTAGACGGTCTGAGCGCATTTAGATTAACCTAAGGAGAGATTGCAAAGCCCACTTGTCCTTTACCCAATGGGAAATATGTCTATTCCAGTACTGCTAGTTCTGATTAGATGGGAACCAAAATAGGCAAAATATTAGATAGACATCTAAGTCCTTTAGAAGGAAAAGATTGTTGGGAACGCTCTCCAAACTGGAATAGAGCTGCTCTCCACAGAGAGAGATGCTCTCCCTCTCTGTCTCGCTCTGCCCACTCAGTGGATACTCAGATTACTCCTCTGATCAGTCAGCGGAAACAAACAGAATCTATTGAAGACAGACGAATCCACCCGGATGGCGATTTCTCCTCTCCGACCCACTCCCTCCCTCCTACCCTCCTGATGCTTATCATTGTGTGAGAGGCACGGGAGAAATGACTGTCATTTGATCTTGTGGTAAGGCTGCAGCCTGTAGGATCCATGTCCAGGGCCTGAGGAAGTGCCTTGGCAGCGGGTGGTGAGGCCGAAGCTGCATCTTAAGTCTTAAACAGAGGCTTGGTGAATATGGAGGATGTCTACCAATTTGGTTTAGCCTGTCTAGGTCTTTGACCTTAGTGCATATGAAGGAAAGGAGACAAGAAGAGGACACAACGGAAGACTATTGAGATGTAGGCTACCTAGTGCCTACAAGTCTGCTCCACGCAGGCAGGGACAGGAAGCAGACTTGACCAAGTTGCTGCTGATACACTAGCACAGACAAAGAGGGGGAGGAGGGACTGGGGGAGTGAGGGATCATCTTGTGACAGGGTCACGGGAAATGAATAAGTAAGAATTGTATATATCAGTACTGCAAAACTTTTTTGGAGCAGCTGTTCAACATTAAGACGGTAATCTTAAATGCAAATCTCCCTGCTGGGTGGGTCCCCAAGTGTTAGGGTTTTGAGTTCCTTTAAAATCTGGCCTGCTAACCGCCAAACCCATTGAAGCCTCCCTGTGAACACAGCCTGGGGCCTCGTATCCAGCCAGTGTCCTGATGACATTCTGTTGAACTGGCTGCCTCATCGCTTCGCAGGGGAACATTATGGGAATAATTTACAAAAGGGGGCCTTACTCCTCTACTCTGTCAAATTTACTGCCATTTTTTTCCTCCTCCGTGAGGAAGCCAACCACGGCCTCAAGTTATTGCCCTCCGTTAGTTTGGAGCAGAAAAGCATCCCATTGCCTTCGGCTACCACCACAAAATGAAATGGATCTGTTTTCACTGATTTTTTTTTTTTTATCACTCCGAGTTCATGGTTCAGAGGTTGAAGCCTGGTTCTGTGGTTAGGCATGATGTGTCTCTGCTTCACTAATCTCTGTTAACCCCGAAGTAAAATCTTGCTTCATTCAGTAGGATTCAGTGAGAGAGAGTGGTTTCAAGGACAGTGCTTATGTGAGACTAATTGTGGCCCTCATTGAAGTCAGACCGTTAACTGACCAGCAGAGCTCCTCTCTGAGGAAGACAAACTCCAGTCAGGGCTTTGACACATCAATGCAGCTTTATCACAGAGAGGAGAGTAAAGCATACAGCACTACAACGCACGCACACACAAAAGTATATGTGGACACGCCTTCAAATGAGTGCATTCGGCTATTTCAGCCACACCTGTTGCTGACAGGTGTATAAAATCACGCACACGGCCATGCAATCTCCATAAACGAACATTACCAGTAGAATGGCCTTACTGACGAGCTGTGACTTTCAACGTGGCACCGTCATAGGATGCCACCTTTCCAACAACTCAGTTTGTCAAATGTCTGCCCTGGTCAGTTGTGAAGTAGAGAAGTCTAGGAGCAACAACGGCTCAGCCCTGAAGTGGTAGGCCACACAAGCTCACAGGACAGGACCGCCGAGTGCTCAAGTGCGTAAAAACACTCACTACAGAGTTCCAAACTGCCTCTGGAAGCAATGTCAGAACTGTTCGTCGGGAGCTTAATGAAATGGGTTTCCATGGCCGAACAGCCTAAGATCACCATGTGCAATGCCAAGAGTCAGCTAGAGTGGTGTAAAGCTCGCCGCCATTGGACTCTGGAGCAGTGGAAACTCGTTCTCTGGTGTGATGAATCACCCTTCACCATCTGGCAGTCCAACAGGTGAATCTGGGTTTGGCGGATGCCAGGAGAACGCTACCTGCCCAAATGCATAGTGCCAACTAAGGTTTGGTGGAGGGAGATATATAATAGTCTGGGGCTGTTTTTTTCATGGTTAGGTTAGGGCCACTTAGTTCCAGTGAAGGGAAATCTTTTTTTTTGTTTGGAATTTAACCCCCTTTTTCTCCCCAATTTCGTGGTATCCAATTGTTAGTAGCTACTATCTTGTCTCATCGCTACAACTCCCGTACGGGCTCGGGAGAGACGAAGGTTGAAAGTCACAACCCAACCAAGCCGCACTGCTTCTTAACACAGCGCGCATCCAACCCGGAAGCCAGCCGCACCAATGTGTCGGAGGAAACACCGTGCACCTGGCTACCTTGGTTAGCGTGCACTGCGCCCGGCCCGCCACAGGAGTCACTGGTGCGCGATGAGACGAGGATATCCCTGCCGGCCAAACCCTCCCTAACCCGGACGACGCTATGCCAATTGTGCGTCGCCCCACGGACCTCCCGGTCACAGCCGGTTACGACAGAGCCTGGACGCGAATCCAGAGTCTTTGGTGGCACAGCTGGCGCTGCAGTACAGCGCCCTTAACCACTGCGCCACCCGGGAGGTGAAGGGAAATCTTAACGCAACAGCATACAATGACATTCTAGATGATTCTGTGCTTCCAACTTTGTGGCAACAGTTTGGGGAAGGTCCTTTCCTGTTTCAGCATGACAATGCCCCCATGCACAAAGCGAGATTCATGCAGAAATGGTTTGTCGAGATCAGTGTGGAAGGACTTGACTTGCCTGCACAGAGCCTTAACCCAATCCAACACCTTTGGGATGAATTGGAACGCCGACTGTGAGCCAGGCCTTATTGCCCGACCTCACTAATGCTCTTGTGGCTGAATGGAAGCAAGTCCCTGCGGCAATGTTCCAACATCTAGTGGAAAGCCTTCCCAGAAAAGTGGAGGCTCTTATACCATCAAAGGGTGGACCAACTCTATATTAATGCCCATGATATTGGAATGAGATGTTTGACGAGCAGGTGTCTACATAGTTTTGGTCTTGTAGTGTACACACACACACATTATATGCCTACTGATCATTCCTTTTATTAGAGGCCGTAAAAAAATATTCCAGATTAAATACAAGAGGCCCTGGTTGGCACATGGTCAAAATGGACAATGTCCTAAAAAAAGGGCTTATGTCCTCAATCCATCCACCTAACACTAGGCCTATTCTACGGTAGCTACTATCTGAAGAACTTGAGACTGACCATTTTTAGGGCTTTCATTTAACATTTACATTTAAGTCAGTTAGCAGACGCTCTTATCCAGAGCGACTTACAAATTGGTGAATTCACCTTCTGACATCCAGTGGAACAGCCACTTTACAATAGTGCATCTAAATCATTAAGGGGGGGTGGTGAGAAGGATTACTTATCCTATCCTAGGTATTCCTTGAAGAGGTGGGGTTTCAGGTGTCTCCGGAAGGTGGTGATTGACTCCGCTGTCCTGGCGTCGTGAGGGAGTTTGTTCCACCATTGGGGGGCCAGAGCAGCGAACAGTTTTGACTGGGCTGAGCGGGAACTGTACTTCCTCAATGGTAGGGAGGCGAGCAGGCCAGAGGTGGATGAACGCAGTGCCCTTGCTTGGGTGTAGGGCCTGATCAGAGCCTGGAGGTACTGCGGTGCCGTTCCCCTCACAGCTCCGTAGGCAAGCACCATGGTCTTGTAGCGGATGCGAGCTTCAACTGGAAGCCAGTGGAGAGAGCGGAGGAGCGGGGTGACGTGAGAGAACTTGGGAAGGTTGAACACCAGACGGGCTGCGGCGTTCTGGATGAGTTGTAGGGGTTTAATGGCACAGGCAGGGAGCCCAGCCAACAGCGAGTTGCAGTAATCCAGACGGGAGATGACAAGTGCCTGGATTAGGACCTGCGCCGCTTCCTGTGTGAGGCAGGGTCGTACTCTGCGGATGTTGTAGAGCATGAACCTACAGGAACGGGCCACCGCCATGATGTTGGTTGAGAACGACAGGGTGTTGTCCAGGATCACGCCAAGGTTCTTAGCGCTCTGGGAGGAGGACACAATGGAGTTGTCAACCGTGATGGCGAGATCATGGAACGGGCAGTCCTTCCCCGGGAGGAAGAGCAGCTCCGTCTTGCCGAGGTTCAGCTTGAGGTGGTGATCCGTCATCCACACTGATATGTCTGCCAGACATGCAGAGATGCGATTCGCCACCTGGTCATCAGAAGGGGGAAAGGAGAAGATTAATTGTGTGTCGTCTGCATAGCAATGATAGGAGAGACCATGTGAGGTTATGACAGAGCCAAGTGACTTGGTGTATAGCGAGAATAGGAGAGGGCCTAGAACAGAGCCCTGGGGGACACCAGTGGTGAGAGCGCGTGGCGAGGAGACAGATTCTCGCCACGCCACCTGGTAGGAGCGACCTGTCAGGTAGGACGCAATCCAAGCGTGGGCCGCGCCGGAGATGCCCAACTCGGAGAGGGTGGAGAGGAGGATCTGATGGTTCACAGTATCGAAGGCAGCCGATAGGTCTAGAAGGATGAGAGCAGAGGAGAGAGAGTTAGCTTTAGCAGTGCGGAGCGCCTCCGTGATGCAGAGAAGAGCAGTCTCAGTTGAATGACTAGTCTTGTAACCTGACTGATTTGGATCAAGAAGGTCATTCTGAGAGAGATAGCGGGAGAGCTGGCCAAGGACGGCACATTCAAGAGTTTTGGAGAGAAAAGAAAGAAGGGATACTGGTCTGTAGTTGTTGACATCGGAGGGATCGAGTGTAGGTTTTTTCAGAAGGGGTGCAACTCTCGCTCTCTTGAAGACGGAAGGGACGTAGCCAGCGGTCAGGGATGAGTTGATGAGCGAGGTGAGGTAAGGGAGAAGGTCCCCGGAAATGGTCTGGAGAAGAGAGGAGGGGATAGGGTCAAGCGGGCAGGTTGTTGGGCGGCCGGCCGTCACAAGAAGCGAGATTTCATCTGGAGAGAGAGGGAGAAAGAGGTCAGAGCACAGGGTAGGGCAGTGTGAGCAGAACCAGCGGTGTCGTTTGACTTAGCAAACGAGGATCGGATGTCGTCGACCTTCTTTTCAAAATGGTTGACGAAGTCATCTGCAGAGAGGGAGGAGGGGGGAGGGGGAGGAGGATTCAGGAGGGAGGAGAAGGTGGCAAAGAGCTTCCTAGGGTTAGAGGCAGATGCTTGGAATTTAGAGTGGTAGAAAGTGGCTTTAGCAGCAGAGACAGAGGAGGAAAATGTAGAGAGGAGGGAGTGAAAGGATGCCAGGTCCGCAGGGAGGCGAGTTTTCCTCCATTTCCGCTCGGCTGCCCGGAGCTCTGTTCTGTGAGCTCGCAATGAGTCATCGAGCCACGGAGCGGGAGGGGAGGACCGAGCCGGCCTGGAGGATAGGGGACATAGAGAGTCAAAGGATGCAGAAAGGGAAGAGAGGAGGGTTGAGGAGGCAGAATCAGGAGAAAGGTTGGAGAAGGTATGAGCAGAGGGAAGAGATGATAGGATGGAAGAGGAGAGAGTAGCGGGGGAGAGAGAGCGAAGGTTGGGACGGCGCGATACCATCCGAGTAGGGGCAGTGTGGGAAGTGTTGGATGAGAGCGAGAGGGAAAAGGATACAAGGTAGTGGTCGGAGACTTGGAGGGGAGTTGCAATGAGGTTAGTGGAAGAACAGCATCTAGTAAAGATGAGGTCGAGCGTATTGCCTGCCTTGTGAGTAGGGGGAAGGTGAGAGGGTGAGGTCAAAAGAGGAGAGGAGTGGAAAGAAGGAGGCAGAGAGGAATGAGTCAAAGGTAGACGTGGGGAGGTTAAAGTCGCCCAGGACTGTGAGAGGTGAGCCGTCCTCAGGAAAGGAGCTTATCAAGGCATCAAGCTCATTGATGAACTCTGAGGGAACCTGGAGGGCGATTAAATGATAAGGATGTTAAGCTTGAAAGGGCTGGTAACTGTGACAGCATGGAATTCAAAGGAGGCGATAGATAGATGGGTAAGGGGAGAGAGAGAGAATGACCACTTGGGAGAGATGAGGATCCCGGTGCCACCACCCCGCTGACCAGAAGCTCTCGGGGTGTGCGAGAACACGTGGGCGGACGAAGAGAGAGCAGTAGGAGTAGCAGTGTTATCTGTGGTGATCCATGTTTCCGTCAGTGCCAGGAAGTCGAGGGACTGGAGGGAGGCATAGGCTGAGATGAACTCTGCCTTGTTGGCCGCAGATCGGCAGTTCCAGAGGCTACCGGAGACCAGGAACTCCACGTGGGTCGTGCGCGCTGGGACCACCAGATTAGGGTGGCCGCGGCCACGCGGTGTGGAGCGTTTGTATGGTCTGTGCAGAGAGGAGAGAACAGGGATAGATAGACACATAGTTGACAGGGTACAGAAGAGGCTACGCTAATGCAAAGGAGATTGGAATGACAAGTGGACTACACGTCTCGAATGTTCAGAAAGTTAAGCTTACGTAGCAAGAATCTTATTGACTAAAATGATTGAAATGATACAGTACTGCTGGAGTAGGCTAGCTGGTAGTGGCTGCGATGTTGACACTACACTAATCAAGTCGTTCCGCTTTCCTCTGACACCGCCTGGTATAGAGGTCCTGGATGGCAGGAAGCTTGGCTCCAGTGATGTGATGGGCCGTTCGTAATTCCCTCTGTAGGCCGAGCAGTTGCCAAACCAGGCAGTGATGCAACCAATCAGGATGCTCTCGATGGTGCAGCTGAAGACCCTTAAGAGAATCTGAGGACCCATGCCAAATCTTTTCAGTCTCCTGAGGGGCAATTGGTTTTGTCGTGCCCTCTTCACAACTGTCATGGTGTGCTTGGACCATGTTAGTTTGTTGGTGATATGGACACCAAGGAACTTGAAGTTCTCAATGTGCTCCACTACAGCCCCATCGATGAGAATGGGAGCGTGCTCTGGCCCCCTTTTCCTGTATTCCTGTAGTCCACAATCATCTCCTTTGTCTTGATCACGTTGAGGGAGAGGTTGTTGTCCTGACACCACACTGCCAGGTCTCAGCCTACAGGGAGGAGGTCAGTCTCATCGTTGTCGGTTGTCATTGGAAAACTTAATGATGGTGTTGGAGTCGTGCTTGGCCATGCAGTCATGAGTGAACAGGGAGTACAGGAGGGGACTGAGCATGCACCCCTGTGGAGACCCTGTGTTGAGGATCAGCGTGGTGGATGTGTTGTTACCGACCCTTATCAGCTGGGGCCAGCCCATCAGGAAGTCAAGTTGCAGTGAAAGGTGTTTAGTCCCAGGGTCCTTAGCTTATTGATGAGCTTTGAGGGCGCTATGGTGTTGAACGCTGAGCTGTAGTCAATGAATAGCATTCTCACATAGGTGTTTCTTTTGTCCAGGTGGGAAAGGGCAGTGTGGAGGACAATAGGATTGCATCATATGTGGATCTGTTGGGGCGCTATGCAAATTGAAGTGGGTCTACAGTTTCTGGGATAATGGTGTTGATGTGAGCCATGACCAGCCTTTCAAAGCACTTCATGGCTACATTTGTGAGTGCTACAGGTCAGTAGTCATTTAGGCAGGTTACCTTAGTGTTCTTGGGCACAGGCACTATGGTGGTCTGCCTAAAACATGTTGGTATTACAGACTCGGAGAGGTTGAAATGTCAGTGAAGACACTTGCCAGTTGGTCAGCGCATGCTCGCACTACACGTCCTGGTAATCCGACTGGCCCTGAGGCGTTGTGAATGTTGACCTGTTTAAAGGTCTTACTCACAACGGCTGACGAGAGCGTGATCACACAGTCTTCTGGAACAACTGGTGCTCTCATGCATGTTTGTGTTATTTGCCTCGAGGCGAGCATAGAAGTAGTTTAGCTCATCTGGTAGGCTCGTGTCACTGGGCAGCTCTCGGCTATGCTTCACTTTGTAGTCTGTAATGGTTTGCAAGCTCACTGCTTGCCTTGTCTTGCTGCTCGGGCTTCTGAGGTCTGAAAGGAGCAGCAGCAGCCGCCATGCAGCCAAGTCTACGGAGACAAAGAGAACAGGTGTTAATGGGATATTTCATGTTGCTCCCCAGCCTGGCATGTGTGCAAAGATGGCAGAATAAACAGGGTGAGCGGGTAGCACTCAACTGAAGAGGCAGAAGGACAGCGGGAGAGAGTGAGTGGAGGAAAGGATGGGTATTGAAGAGGAGACTACGTAGAGGGAGAAAGGAGGAGAACAGAGAGCGAGGAGAGCTGCTGAAGCGGTGGAGACAGCCTGGGTACTGGGAGTGGAGAGGATGGCTTGTTGGAGTGGGTGAAGGGCTGACCCTGCCCACTACACATTTTAATTTGAGGAGGCTTTCCTGACAGAGGTGCGACGGTTTCCGTCATATGGATTCTAAATCTCTGGTGGAATGGGGGTGTCTGGTTTGAAGCATGTCTGTTTAATGAAAATATATTCCCAAATATTTTATCTTTTAAGCTGTGTCCACTGAACTGACATGCATGATAGTTACTGACACTGATGTCCAGATGAAGGGAATTCTTTAATACCCAGTGGCCCTCAACTCAAACAGGGGTGTGAAGAATACTGTAGCTGCTGGCAAAGTAGTCAGGATGCAACTTTTCAGTGCAACTGTCTTTGCCATGTAAAGTTGTATAAAACAAAATTGGACAACCGAGTAGTAAAATTGTTTACCTAGTAGGCTTGTTTGTTCTATGTGAGATTCTTCTTGCGGTGTATTCAAGTTACAATAGGGAGGGAAACATGTATTCTGACAAGCAGTCCATGCACAACAATTCAATATGCAATTGCAGGATTAAACTTTTGAATGCAGTTTTGGGAAATATATTAGACTTTTGGACTTTGTTAAAAAATTGGGGTCCAGTTTTTTCCCCATTGCTACCATTTTATTTATTTACTCGTGCAAGTGGCAGCGTTTTACAAATTCAGTTACTACCGGAGTTTCAAGCCTGGTTTAGAAGCTGCTGCACAACAATAGTGATGGGTCGTTCATGAACGAAAGGCTTTTTAAGTTTCTTTTTGGGGAATGTCGGGAACCGAATAGCATATGTGAAAGAGCTGTTCATTTGGCTCCCTGATTTGCATACTTTTAATATAGCTTTTTTTACTCGAGACATCGATTATCTGCAGATAAATTGTAAAAGCATTCTCTGAAGATGGTAATTCCTAAGTGCAGGAACAATATAGTGAGGTGAGAGCCTCATTCTGTTCCACACTAATTTTTTCAGTGCGTACATTTTTATTTGCAAGGAATCTAATTTTGTCAGGTAAAAATGTCTTATTAACTCACATTTCACCATCTGACATAATGGTAGGCAATGGTTTAGGCTTTAAATTTACATTTTTTTCATGTTTTTTAAGTTCTAAGACTGAACGAAGAGCTGTTTGAAAGCTAAATGATCCGTCTCATAGAAAAGACTCAGAATGCCATCGCTACCCAACAGAGCTCAAAGGGGACAATGGCGTCTTAAAAGGGCAATGACATACTTTGTAGTAGAAACAAAAAAAAATCTAATTTTTCCAAGTGAATAACAATTATATATTTAGAATAAAATTACTAATAATCACAATCAGATGTGTCCAATGGGGTAAATGTAGATGGACAATCCCCATGCTTCAGCTTAGTGCATCCGGGAAGTTTTCAGACCACTTTCTCCACATTTTATGTTTACATCCTTATTCTAAAATGTATTAATTGTTTTTCCCTCATCTACACACACTACCCCATGAGGACAAAGCAGAAACAGGTTAATTATTTTTGCAAATCTATTTAAAATAAAAAACAAACTTTATTTACATAAGGATTCAGACCCCTTGCTGTGAGACTCGAAATTGAGCTCAGGTGCATCCTGTTTCTATTGATCATCCTTGAATTTCCACACATTGGAGTCCACTTGTGTTAATTCAGTTGATTGTACATGATTTAGAAAGGCACCTGTCCTATGTAAGGTCCCACAGTTGACAGTGCATGGTCAGAGCAAAAACCAATCTGTGAAGTCAAAGCAATTGTCCGTAGAGCTCCAAGACAGGATTGTTGAGGCACAGATCTGTGGAAGGGTACCAAAATAATATCTGCAGCGTTGAAGGTCCCCAAGAACACAGTGGCCTCCATCATTCTTAAATGGAAGAAGTATAGAAGCACCAATACTTTTCCTAGGCCAAACTGAGCAATTGTGGGAGGAAGGGCCTTGGTCAGGGAGGTGACCAAGAACCCGATGGTCACTCTGACAGAGCTCCAGAGTTCCTCTGTGGAGATGGGAGAACCATCCAGAAGGACAACCATCTCTGCAGCACTCCAGCAATCAGGCCTTTTATGGTAGAGTGGCCATACGAAAGCCACTCCCCAGCAAAAGGCACATGACAGTGCTGTTGGAGTTTGCCAAAAGGCACCAAAAGACTCTCAAACCATGAGAAACAAGATTGAACTCTTTGGCCTAAATGCCAAGCGTCATGTCTGGAAAAAACCTGGCACCATCCTTACAGTGATTCATGGTGATTGCAGCATCATGCTGTGTGGATGTTTTTCACCGGCAGGGACTGGGACACTAGTCAGGATCAAGGGAAAGATGAACAGAGCAAGTACTTGAGAGATACTTGATGAAAACTTGCTCCAGAGTGCTTAAGACCTCAGCCTGGGGCGACAATTCAACCTTCTAACAACCCTGAACACACAGCAAGACAATGCAGGAGTGACTTCGGGACTACTCTGAATGTCCTTGAGTGGCCCAGCCAGAGCCCGGACTTGAACCCAATTGAACATCTCTGGAGAGACCTGGAAATAGCTGTGTAGCAACACTCCCCATCCAACCAGACAGAGCTTGAGAGGATCTGCACAGAACAATGGGAGAAACTCCCCAAATATAGGTATGCCAAGCTTGTAGCATCATGCCCAAGAAGATTCGAGGCTGTAATTTCTGCCAATGGTGCTTCAACGAAGTACTGAGTAAAGGGTCTGAATACTTATGTAAATGTCATAACCTATTTTTGCTTTGTCATTATGGGTTATTGTGTGTAGATTGAGGGGGGGGGAACAATTTAATCAGTTTTAGAATAAGGCTGTAACGTAACAATGTGGGGGGTCTGAATTCTTTCCGAAGGCACTGTAACTTGGAATAAAGTGGTCTATTCTGCCCTTGAATTGCGTTCCCATGCAAAACTAGACAGATAGCTAACAACTAAGTCTTCAATAAAACTCCCAAGGCGTGACTTTTCTTGAATTAACATATTGAAAACGTTTGTGAAACGGTAAAATACAGAAAATAATATACTTTATTATTCCATTCACATCGACATACGGTAGCTGGACATTATACATTTCAAGTTGAAGTTGCAAAAATACAAAGCACGTGCTAAGGCACCTTGTATCTGGCACGATGCAAAACCATATAACTAATTGTTACTCAATTGGTAATTGGCTAACTCTTAATTACTCATGTGCAACCACCTCCGTACAATAACAAAGCATATTACAATAGAAACAGTAACAAAACTTCAGTATGTTTTACAATTAGTTTACATGACGCACAAGCAAAGTAATACAGCTGACGGCATATATGAAAGGCAAGGCAATTTGTGTGAGTAAATGCAACCAACTAACATTCATAAGTAAGCAATTCTATTAATAACAAGATTATCATATCATTCTGAAATTCTTAAATTTGAATTCCAAACTACAACCTTTTCAGACAAGATAGAACTGCCAAAGGGGGCGGTGTTGCAATCTACTGCAAAGATAGCCTGCAGAGTTCTGTCCTACTATCCAGGTCTGTACCCAAACAATTTGAACTTCTGCTTTTAAAAATCCACCTCTCTAAAAACAAGTTTCTCACTGTTGCAGTCTGCTATAGATCACCCTCTGCCCCCAGTTGTGCTCTGGACACCATATGTGAACTGATTGCCCCCTTTCTATCTTCAGAGCTCGTGCTGCTAGGCGACCTAAACTGGAACATGCTTAACACCCCAGCCATCCTACAATCTAAACTTGATGCCCTCAATCTCACACAAATTATCAATGAACCTACCAGGTACCTCCCCAAAGCCTTAAACACGGGCACCCTCATAAATATCATCCTAACCAACTTGCCCTCTAAATACACCTCTGCTGTCTTCAACCAAGATCTCAGCGATCACTGCCCCATTGCCTGCATCCGTAATGGGTCAGCGGTCAAACAACCCCCACTCATCACTGTAAAATGCTCCCTGAAACACTTCAGCGAGCAGGCCTTTCTAATCGACCTGGCCGGGGTATCCTGGAAGGATATTGATCTCATCCCGTCAGTAGAGGATGCCTGGATATTTAAAAAAAATGCCTTCCTAACCATCTTAAATAAACATGCCCCATTCAAGAAATTTAGAACCAGGAACAGATGTAGCCCTTGGTTCTCCCCAGACCTGACTGCCCTTAACCAACACAAAAACATCCTATGGCGTTCTGCATTAGCATCGAACAGCCCCCGTGATATGCAGCTGTTCAGGGAAGCTAGAAACCATTATACACAGGCAGTTAGAAAAGCCAAGGCAAGCTTTTTCAAGCAGAAATTTGCTTCCTGCAACACAAACTCAAAAAAGTTCTGGGACACTGTAAAGTCTATGGAGAATAAGAACACCTCCTCCCAGCTGCCCACTGCACTGAAGATAGGAAACACTGTCACCACTGATAAATCCACCATAATTGAGAATTTCAATAAGCATTTTTCTACGGCTGGCCATGCTTTCCACCTGGCTACTCCTACCCCGGTCAACAGCACTGCACCCCCCACAGCAACTCGCCCAAGCCTTCCCCATTTCTCCTTCTCCCAAATCCGTTCAGCTGATGTTCTGAAAGAGCTACAAAATCTGGACCCCTACAAATCAGCCGGGCTAGACAATCTGGACCCTTTCTTTCTAAAATTATCTGCCGAAATTGTTGCCACCCCTATTACTAGCCTGTTCAACCTCTCTTTCGTGTCGTCTGAGATCCCCAAAGATTGGAAAGCAGCTGCGGTCATCCCCCTCTTCAAAGGGGAGGACACTCTTGACCCAAACTGCTACAGACCTATATCTATCCTACCATGCCTTTCTAAGGTCTTCGAAAGCCAAGTCAACAAACAGATTACCGACCATTTCGAATCTCACCATACCTTCTGTGCTATGCAATCTGGTTTCAGAGCTGGTCATGGGTGCACCTCAGCCACAATCAAGGTCCTAAACGATATCTTAACCGCCATCGATAAGAAACATTACTGTGCAGCCGTGTTCATTGATCTGGCCAAGGCTTTCGACTCTGTCAATCACCACATCCTCATCGGCAGACTCGACAGCCTTGGTTTCTCAAATGATTGCCTCGCCTGGTTCACCAACTACTTCTCTGGTAGAGTTCAGTGTGTCAAATCGGAGGGTCTGCTGTCCGGACCTCTGGCAGTCTCTATGGGGGTGCCACAGGGTTCAATTCTTGGACCGACTCTTCTCTGTATACATCATTGAGGTCGCTCTTGCTGCTGGTGAGTCTCTGATCCACCTTTACGCAGACGACACCATTCTGTATACTTCTGGCCCTTCTTTGGACACTGTGTTAACAACCCTCCAGGCAAGCTTCAATGCCATACAACTCTCCTTCCGTGGCCTCCAATTGCTCTTAAATACAAGTAAAACTAAATGCATGCTCTTCAACCGATCGCTACCCGCACCTACCCGCCTGTCCAACATCACTACTCTGGACGGCTCTGATTTAGAATACGTGGACAACTACAAATACTTAGGTGTCTGGTTAGACTGTAAACTCTCCTTCCAGACCCATATCAAATATCCAATCCAAAGTTAAATCTAGAATTGGCTTCCAAAGCCCCATATACTACCCCATATACCACTGAAACTGGAAACACTTATCTCCCTCACTAGCTTTAAGCACCAACTGTCAGAGCAGCTCACAGATTACTGCACCTGTACATAGCCCACCTATATTTTAGCCCAAACAACTACCTCTTTCCCTACTGTATTTAATTTATTTATTTTGCTCCTTTGCACCCCATTATTTTTATTTCAACTTTGCATATTCTTCCATTGCAAATCAACCATTTCATTGTTTTATTGTATTATATTGTATTTACTTTGCCACCATGGCCTTTTTTGCCTTTACCTCCCTTATCTCACCTCATTTGCTCACATCGTATATAGACTTGTTTATACTGTATTATTGACTGTATGTTTGTTTTGCTCCATGTGTAACTCTGTGTCGTTGTATGTGTCGAACTGCTTTGGTTTATCTTGGCCAGGTTGCAATTGTAAATAAGAACTTGTTCTCAACTTGCCTACCTGGTTAAATAAAGGTGAAATAAAAAAATAATCACTAGCAATATGCTTGAATCGAACTTACAAACAAATATTTTCCGAGGCTGAAGCCTGACAAGACATAACTGCACTGAAAGACCTGCACCGTAGCGTTGTTTTTAGCTGCTTCTATGCTTGCAGAACGAATTCTCTACTTCTTGTTTTCGTACAGTCTTTCTAAATACCAGAAAGCTCCACTAAGGGGCAATAAACACCGTGGATCACAATGAACATCCATCTTAACCTGTTATGGCTTTAATCCCGATACCGGGATCGATATGACAACTACCAGTGAAAATAGAGGTGGCCAACATTCAAACCACAGAAATCTCATATTTACAATTCCTAAAACATACATGTGTCTTAACATTTTAAATCTATTTTCGTTGTTAATCCCACCAAAGTGTCCGATTTTCAAATAGGCTTTTCAGCGAAAGCACTACAAAAAAAATTCTCCACCAAACCACAATAAGCACAGCCATTTTCCAGCAAAATATAGCATTTAGGAAAACCAGAAATAAAGATAAAATTAATCACTAACCTTGAATTATCTTCATCAGATGACACTCATAGGACTTTATGTTACACAATACATGCATGTTTTGTTTGATAAAGCTCATATTTATATTTAAAAAATCTGGGTTTACATTGGCGCGTTAGATTCACCAGTTCCAAAAACATCAAGTGATTTTGCATAGCCACATCATTCAACAGAAATACTCAGCATAAATGTAGATGATAATATAGTTATACACATGGAATTATAGATATACCTCTCCTTAACCTCTTGGAACTCTAGGGGCAGTATTTCATTTTTGGATTAAAAAAAAAAACGTTCCCATTTTAAACAAGATATTTTGTCACGAAAAGATGCTCGACTATGCATACAATTGACAGCTTTGGAAAGAAAACACTGATGTTTCCAAAACTGCAAAGATATTATCTGTGAGTGCCACAGAACTGATGCTACAGGCGAAACCAAGATGAAACTTCAAACAGGAAATTAGCAAAATTTTTGAAGCGCTGTTTTCCAATGTCTCCTTATATGGCTGTGAATGCGCAAGGAGAGAGCCTACAATTTCTGCCGTTTCCCCAAGGTGTCTGCAGCATTGTGACATTTGTAGGCATATCATTGGAAGATTGACCATAAGAGATCACATTTACCAGGTGTCCGCCCGGTGTCCTGCGTCGAAATTGGTGCGTAAACTTCAGCTGCAAGTATTTTTCCATGTGATTGAGAGGAGAAAGCAGACTTCCACGAGCGATATATCAATGAAGAGATATGTGAAAAACACCTTGAGGATTGATTCTAAACAACGTTTGCCATGTTTCAGTCGATATTATGGAGTTAATTTGGAAAAAAGTTTGCCGTTTTGGTGACTGAATTTTTGTTTTTTTTTGGTAGCCAAACGTGATGTACAAAACGGAGCGATTTCTCCTACACAAAGAATCTTTCAGGAAAAACTGAACATTTGCTATCTAACTGAGTCTCCTCATTGAAAACATCCAAAGTTCTTTAAAGGTAAATTATTTTATTTGAATGCTTTTCTTGTTTTTGTGAAAATGTTGCTGGCTGAATTCTAGGCTTATAGCTATGCTAGCTATCAATACTCTTACACATGCTTGTTTAGCTATGGTTGAAAAGCATATTTTGAAAATCTGAGATGACAGTGTTGTTAACAAAAGTCTAAGCTTGAGAGCAAATATATTTAATTTAATTTGCGATTTTCATGAATAGTTAACGTTGCGTTATGCTAATGAGCTTGAGGCTATAAATAGGATCCCGGATACGGGATTGCTCGTCGCATGAAGTTAATGCAACCGCTGTGTCAGATTTAAAAAAAACTTTACAGAAAAAGAAATACATGCAATAATCTGAGACGGAGCTCAATTTAAAAACACCACAGCCGCAAAGATGGCGTCAACATAAACAAGAAATGACATGATAAATATTCCCTTACCTTTTGATGATCTACATCAGAAAACACTCCATGAATCCCAGGTCCACAATAAATGTTTGTTTTGTTCGGAAATGTCCGTTATTTATGTCCAAATACCTTCTATTGTTAGAGCGTTTGGTATACATATCCAAACGCTAATTCTGGTCAACTTCAAAAAGTGATATTACCGGTCGAAGAAACATTTCAAACTAAGTACAGAATCAAACGTTAGGATGTTTAACATATAGCTTCAATAAAGTTCCAACCAGAGTATTCCTTCTAGTCTTCGTGAGCCATGGAACGCAAGTGGGTACCATGAGGAAAAAGTGCAATCACAAAATGGCTGCTTGATGTACAGCTGATATGTTCTGCTCTCATTCACTCCCACAACAATATAGAAGCCTCATTATAATTTCTATTGATGGTTGACATCTAGTGGAACCCCTAGGCAGTGCAACATCATTCATATCTCAAGGGGATTTCATTGGGGACTCTGGTGAATACATACAAAGCCCAGATATCTCACTTCCTGTTTTGATTTCTCCTCAGGATTTTGCTTGTCATATGAGTTCTGTTATACTCAGGCATCATTCAAACAGTTTTAGAAACTTTAGAGTTGTCTATCCAACACTAATAATAATATGCATATATTAGCAACTGAGACTGAGGAGTAGGCCGTTTACATTGGGAACCTTATTCATCCAAGCTACTCAATACTGCCCCCCCAGCCATAAGTTAACCACTGTAATAAAATAATCTGTTACCTTCTAACAGGTTGGCAGCACATGGCCGATAGTAAACAGTAGCAGCAACATATGTATGTTTTTAAAAAAAAATCACTGCAGGTAGTCCGGGTAGCAATTTGGTTAACTATTTCATTAACGATTTAGCAGTCTTATAGCTTGGGGGTAGAAACCGTTCAGGGTCCTTTTGGTTCATGACTAGTTGCAGCGGTACTGCTTGCCGTGGCGGTAGCATTTACATTACATTTACATTTAAGTCATTTAGCAGACGCTCTTATCCAGAGCGACTTACAAATTGGTGAATTCACCTTCTGACATCCAGTGGAACAGCCACTTTACAATAGTGTATCTAAATCATTAAGGGGGGTGGTGAGAAGGATTACTTATCTTATCCTAGGTATTCCTTGAAGAGGTGGGGTTTCAGGTGTCTCCGGAAGGTGGTGATTGACTCCGCTGTCCTGGCGTCGTGAGGGAGTTTGTTCCACCATTGGGGGGCCAGAGCAGCGAACAGTTTTGACTGGGCTGAGCGGGAACTGTACTTCCTCAATGGTAGGGAGGCGAGCAGGCCAGAGGTGGATGAACGCAGTGCCCTTGCTTGGGTGTAGGGCCTGATCAGAGCCTGGAGGTACTGCGGTGCCGTTCCCCTCACAGCTCCGTAGGCAAGCACCATGGTCTTGTAGCGGATGCGAGCTTCAACTGGAAGCCAGTGGAGAGAGCGGAGGAGCGGGGTGACGTGAGAGAACTTGGGAAGGTTGAACACCAGACGGGCTGCGGCGTTCTGGATGAGTTGTAGGGGTTTAATGGCACAGGCAGGGAGCCCAGCCAACAGCGAGTTGCAGTAATCCAGACGGGAGATGACAAGTGCCTGGATTAGGACCTGCGCCGCTTCCTGTGTGAGGCAGGGTCGTACTCTGCGGATGTTGTAGAGCATGAACCTACAGGAACGGGCCACCGCCATGATGTTGGTTGAGAACGACAGGGTGTTGTCCAGGATCACGCCAAGGTTCTTAGCGCTCTGGGAGGAGGACACAATGGAGTTGTCAACCGTGATGGCGAGATCATGGAACGGGCAGTCCTTCCCCGGGAGGAAGAGCAGCTCCGTCTTGCCGAGGTTCAGCTTGAGGTGGTGATCCGTCATCCACACTGATATGTCTGCCAGACATGCAGAGATGCGATTCGCCACCTGGTCATCAGAAGGGGAAAGGAGAAGATTAATTGTGTGTCGTCTGCATAGCAATGATAGGAGAGACCATGTGAGGTTATGACAGAGCCAAGTGACTTGGTGTAAAGCGAGAATAGGAGAGGGCCTAGAACAGAGCCCTGGGGGACACCAGTGGTGAGAGCGCGTGGCGAGGAGACAGATTCTCGCCACGCCACCTGGTAGGAGCGACCTGTCAGGTAGGACGCAATCCAGCGTGGGCCGCGCCGGAGATGCCCAACTCGGAGAGGGTGGAGAGGAGGATCTGATGGTTCACAGTATCGAAGGCAGCCGATAGGTCTAGAAGGATGAGAGCAGAGGAGAGAGAGTTAGCTTTAGCAGTGCGGAGCGCCTCCGTGATACAGAGAAGAGCAGTCTCAGTTGAATGACTAGTCTTGAAACCTGACTGATTTGGATCAAGAAGGTCATTCTGAGAGAGATAGTGGGAGAGCTGGCCAAGGACGGCACGTTCAAGAGTTTTGGAGAGAAAAGAAAGAAGGGATACTGGTCTGTAGTTGTTGACATCGGAGGGATCGAGTGTAGGTTTTTTCAGAAGGGGTGCAACTCTCGCTCTCTTGAAGACGGAAGGGACGTAGCCAGCGGTCAGGGATGAGTTGATGAGCGAGGTGAGGTAAGGGAGAAGGTCCCCGGAAATGGTCTGGAGAAGAGAGAGGGGATAGGGTCAAGCGGGCAGGTTGTTGGGCGGCCGGCCGTCACAAGAAGCGAGATTTCATCTGGAGAGAGAGGGAGAAAGAGGTCAGAGCACAGGGTAGGGCAGTGTGAGCAGAACCAGCGGTGTCGTTTGACTTAGCAAACGAGGATCGGATGTCGTCGACCTTCTTTTCAAAATGGTTGACGAAGTCATCTGCAGAGAGGGAGGAGGGGGGGGGGGGAGGAGGATTCAGGAGGGAGGAGAAGGTGGCAAAGAGCTTCCTAGGGTTAGAGGCAGATGCTTGGAATTTAGAGTGGTAGAAAGTGGCTTTAGCAGCAGAGACAGAGGAGGAAAATGTAGAGAGGAGGGAGTGAAAGGATGCCAGGTCCGCAGGGAGGCGAGTTTTCCTCCATTTCCGCTCGGCTGCCCGGAGCTCTGTTCTGTGAGCTCGCAATGAGTCATCGAGCCACGGAGCGGGAGGGGGAGGACCGAGCCGGCCTGGAGGATAGGGGACATAGAGAGTCAAAGGATGCAGAAAGGGAAGAGAGGAGGGTTGAGGAGGCAGACTCAGGAGAAAGGTTGGAGAAGGTATGAGCAGAGGGAAGAGATGATAGGATGGAAGAGGAGAGAGTAGCGGGGGAGAGAGAGCGAAGGTTGGGACGGCGCGATACCATCCGAGTAGGGGCAGTGTGGGAAGTGTTGGATGAGAGCGAGAGGGAAAAGGATACAAGGTAGTGGTCGGAGACTTGGAGGGGAGTTGCAATGAGGTTAGTGGAAGAACAGCATCTAGTAAAGATGAGGTCGAGCGTATTGCCTGCCTTGTGAGTAGGGGGAAGGTGAGAGGGTGAGGTCAAAAGAGGAGAGGAGTGGAAAGAAGGAGGCAGAGAGGAATGAGTCAAAGGTAGACGTGGGGAGGTTAAAGTCGCCCAGGACTGTGAGAGGTGAGCCGTCCTCAGGAAAGGAGCTTATCAAGGCATCAAGCTCATTGATGAACTCTCCGAGGAACCTGGAGGGCGATAAATGATAAGGATGTTAAGCTTGAAAGGGCTGGTAACTGTGACAGCATGGAATTCAAAGGAGGCGATAGATAGATGGGTAAGGGGAGAGAGAGAGAATGACCACTTGGGAGAGATGAGGATCCCGGTGCCACCACCCCGCTGACCAGAAGCTCTCGGGTGTGCGAGAACACGTGGGCGGACGAAGAGAGAGCAGTAGGAGTAGCAGTGTTATCTGTGGTGATCCATGTTTCCGTCAGTGCCAGGAAGTCGAGGGACTGGAGGGAGGCATAGGCTGAGATGAACTCTGCCTTGTTGGCCGCAGATCGGCAGTTCCAGAGGCTACCGGAGACCAGGAACTCCACGTGGGTCGTGCGCGCTGGGACCACCAGATTAGGTGGCCGCGCCACGCGGTGTGGAGCGTTTGTATGGTCTGTGCAGAGAGGAGAGAACAGGGATAGATAGACACATAGTTGACAGGGTACAGAAGAGGCTACGCTAATGCAAAGGAGATTGGAATGACAAGTGGACTACACGTCTCGAATGTTCAGAAAGTTAAGCTTACGTAGCAAGAATCTTATAGACTAAAATGATTGAAATGATACAGTACTGCTGGAGTAGGCTAGCTGGTAGTGGCTGCGATGTAGCTAACCTAGAAAATCGCTCTAGGCTAAACAATTGACTTAGATACAAAGACGGCTATGTAGCTAGCTGGCTACGATCAAACAAAACAAACCGTTGTACTGTAATAGTTACTACAGTGCTGCTATTCGGGGGCTAGCTGGCTAGCTACGTTAAGAGAACGACAATAGCTGGCCAGCTAACCTAGAAAATCGCTCTAGGCTACACAATTGTCTTAGATACAAAGACGGCTATGTAGCTAGCTAGCTACGATCAAACAAAACAAACCGTTGTACTGTAATAGTTACTACAGTGCTGCTATTCGGGGGCTAGCTGGCTAGCTACGTTGAAAGACCGACAATAGCTGGCCAGCTAACCTAGAAAATCGCTCTAGACTACACAATTGTCTTAGATACAAAGACGGCTATGTAGCTGGCTAGCTACGATCAAACAAATCAAACCGTTGTACTGTAATGAAGTGAAATGAAAAATGTGATACTACCTGTGGAGCGACGCGGAATGTTGACCGGGTAGTTGGAGTTCAATTCGGTAGAGGTTGGCTAGCTGTTGGCTAGCTAGCTAGCAGCATTTCCTACGTTAAGGACGACAAATAGCTGGCTAGCTAACCTCTAAGTCTACACACTCTAAACTGCACAATTATCTTGGATACGAAGACAGCGAAGACAACTATGTAGCTAGCTGACACTACGCTAATCGAGTCGTTCAGTTGAGTGTAATAGTTTCTACAGTGCTAGTGGACAGTGGATGTTAGCTAGCTGCTTAGCTAGCTGCTGGGCAGATACGTTAGGACGACGAAATACGATAATATGCAATTGTCATTGATACAAAGACGGCTATGTAGCTAGCTAAGAAGAAATTGCTAAGATAAGACAAATCAAACCGTTGTACTATAACGAAATGTAATGAAATGTAATGAAAAGTTATACTACCTGCGGACCGAAGTGTAGATGCGACCGCTCGCTCCAACCGGAACCTACTATTAAGAACAGCAGAGAGAACAGTCTATGACTTGGGTGGCTGAAGTCTGAGTGATGTACTGGACTGTCTGCACTACCCTCTGTAGCGCCTTTAGGTCGTGCCAAGCAGGGATGGAGCCAGTCAAGATGCTCTCAATGGTGCAACTGTAGAACTTTTTGAGGATCTGAGAGCCCATGCCAAATTTTTCAGCAAATGTAATCATGGTGTTGGAGTCGTTCGCAGCCACGCAGTCGTAGGTGAACAGTACAGGAGTGGACTAAGCACGCACTGCTTAAGGGCACCCTTGTTGAGGGTCAGCGTGGGGAATGTGTTGTTGCCTACCCTGTGTTGTTGCTGCCCTCACCTGCGTCCCGTCAGGAAATCCAGGAACCAGTTGCAGAGGGAAGTGTGTAGTCCCAGAGTCCATATCTTAGTGATGAGCTTTGAGGGTACTCTGGTGTTGAATGCAGATCTGTAGTCAATGAACAGCATTCTCACGTAGGTGTTCCTTTTGTCCAACTGGAAAATGGCAGTGTGGAGTGCAATAGAGATTGCGTCACCTGTGGATCTGTTTGGGCGGTATGCGAATTGGAGTGGGTCCAGGGTTTCTGGGATGATGGTGTTGATGTGAGTCATGACCAGCCTTTCAGAAGATTTCATGGTTAGAGATGTGAGTGCTACTGGGCGATAGTCATTTAGACAGGTTACCTTAGTGTTCTTGGGCACAGGAAATATGGTTCTCTGCTTTAAACATGAAGGTATTACAGACTGGGTCAGGGAGATGTTGAAAACGTCCGTGAAGACATGCGCATTTTCAACATGTGCCGAGTATGTCTTCTGATAATCCATCTGTCCTTGTGAATGTTAAGCTCTTTAAACGTCTTAATCACATCAACCAAGGAGAGCATAATCACACTGTCATCTGGGATAGCTGATACTCACCAACGTCTGTAGCACCTTGCAGTCAAGTGCCTTGCAGTTGCCTTACTCAGCGGTGATGCTGTCAATGGTTCAGCTGTAGAACTGTGAGGATCTGAGGACCTTCTGCTGGGTACAATAAAAGTTCACTCTAAAATGTGCACACAGTACAATGCCACAGATGCCTCAAGTTGAGGGAGCATGCAATTGGCATGCTGACTGCAGTAATGTTCCACAGAGCTGTTGTCAGAGAATTGAATGTTCATTTCTGTACCATAAACCACCTCCAAAGTCGTTTTAGAGAATTTGGCAGTAAGCCTACCGGCCTCAACAGCAAACCATGTGTAAGACTGATACGCCAGCCTAGGACCTCCAATATCTGGCTTCTTTACCTGTGGGATCATCTGAGACCAGCAACCTGGACAGCTGATGAAACGGAGTATGCACAACTGAAGAATTCCTGCACAAACTGTCAGAAACCGTCTCAAGGAAGCTCATCTGCATGGTTGTCATCCTCACCAGGGTTTTGACCTGACTGCAGTTTGGCATCATAACCGACTTCGGTGGGCAAATGCTCACATTCGATGTCCACTGGAAGGCTGGAGAAGTGTGCTCTTCACAGATTAATCTGGGTTTTAACTCTTCGGGGCAGATGGCAGACGGCGTGTATGGTGTCATGTGGATGAGTGGTTTGGTGATGTCAACGTTGTGAACAGAGTGCCCCATAGTGGCGGTGGGGTTATGGTATGGGTATGCATAAGCTACGGACAAGGAACACAAGTGCATTTTATCGATGGAAATTTGAATGCAGAAATATCGTGGCGAGATCCTGGGACCCATTGTCGTGCAATTCTTCCACCACCATCACCTCGTGTTTTAGCATGAAAATGCACGGCCACATGTCGTAAGGATATGTACACAATTCCTGGAAGCTGAAAAATGTCCCAGTTCTGCATACTCAACAGACATGTCACCCATTGAGCATGTTTGAGATGCTCTGGATCAACGCGTTCCAGTTCCCGCCAATATATAGCAACTTCGCACAGCCATTGAAGAGGAGTGGGACAACATTCCACAAGCCACAATCAACAGCCTGATCAAGTCAATGCAAAGATAAATGCCAACTGATTTTCTGATTCACGCCCCTACTTTTTTTTAAACGTTACCAACAGAAGCAGATCAGTATTGCCAGTCGTGAAAACTGATGAATTTATTTCAATTGACTGATTTCCTTTTATGAACTGTTACTCAGGAAAATTTGAAATGATTGTGTGTTGTGTTTATTTTTGTTCAGTGTAATATTTGTTTTAACTCTATATAGTTGTGTTTTGTGGGTGGCACTGAGTAGGCTGATACCCCGTTACATAGTTAAGAGTGCAATATTAATATCCAATATGGACAATATACTGACTGGGAAGGTTATTTTCCACAGTCGTCAGTCTTTCAATAAGGGCTAATGTTAATATTTGTGTAAACTTTTGAGAATTGTTTTCTGTGGGTGTCAATGAGTAGGCTGATACCCAGTTTCATCAATGCACAAGCCATAGGTAAGGCTATACAGTGCATATAAACTCAGCAAAAAAAGAAGCGTCCTCTCACTGTCAACTGCATTTAATTTCAGAACACTTAACATGTGTAAATATTTGTATGAACATAAGATTAAACAACTGAGACATAAACTGAACAGGTTCCATAGACATGTGATTAACAGAAATTGAATAATATGTTCTGAACAAAGGGGGCTCAAAAGTCAGTGTTGCATTAAGTACTGCAGTGCATCTCATCCTCATGGACTGTACCAGATTCACCAGTTCTTACTGTGAGATGTTACCCCACTCTCCTACCAAGGTGCCTGCAAGTTCCCGGACATTTCTGGGGGGAATGGCCCTCACCCTCCAATCCAACAGGTCCCAGACGTACTCAATGGGATTGAAATCCGGGCTCTTCGTTGGCCATGACAGAACACTGACATTCCTGTCTTGCAGAAAATCACGCACAGAACGAGCAGTATGGCTGACGATCAGTCATGCCAGATGGTCATGTCAGGTTGAGCCTGCAGGAAGGGTACCACATGAGGGAGGAGGATGTCTTCCCTGTAATGCACAGTGTTGAGATTGCCTGCAATGACCACAAGCTCAGTCCGATGATGCTGTGACGCACCGCCCCAGACCATGACGGACCCGCCACCTCCAAATCGATCCCGCTCCAGAGTACAGGCCTCGGTGTAATGCTCATTCCTTCGACGATAAATGCAAATCTGACCATCACCCCTGGTGAGACAAAACTGCGACTTGTTAGTGAAGAGCATTTTTTTTTTACAGTCCTGTCTGGTCCAGCAACGGTGGGTTTGTGCCCATAGACAACATTGTTGCCGGTGTTGTCTGGTGAGGATCTGCCTTACAACAGGCCTACAAGCCCTCGTTCCAGCCTCTCTAAGCCTACTGCGGACAGTCTGAGCACTGATGGGGGGGATTGTGTGTTCCTGGTGTGTTCCTGGTGTATCTCGGGCAGTTGTTGCCCTCCTGTACCTGTTCCGCAGGTGTGATGTACCGATCCTTTGTAGGTGTTGTTACACGTGTTCTGCCACTGCGAGGACGATCAGCTGTCCTACCTGTCTCCCTGTAGCGCTGTCTTAGGCTTCTCACGGTACGGACATTGCAATTTATTGCCCTGGCCACATCTGCAGTCCTCATGCCTCCTTGCAGCATGCCTAAGGCACATTCACGCAGGTGAGCAGGGAGCCTGGGCATCTTTCTTTTGGTGTTTTTCAGTCAGTAGAAAGGCCTCTTTAGTGTCCTACGTTTTCATAACTGTGACCTTAATTGCCTACCGTCTGTCTGTACGCTGTTAGTGTCTTAACGGCCATTCCTTAGGTGTATGTTCATTAATTGTTAATGTTCATTGAACAAGCATGGGAAACAGTGTTTAAACCCTTTACAATGAAGATCTGTGAAGTTATTTGGATTTTTACTAATTTTCTTGGCAAGACAGCGGGCGGGGTAGTGCTTTAACCTCTCTGAACCACCCATACCGGATCCGGGATAATTGTCATCAGCAACGCTGAATAGCATAGCGCCACAGTCAAATAATATTACGAGAAAATATTCATATTCTTGAAATCACAAATGCAATATAGCAAAACACAGTTTAGCCTTTTGTTAATCCACCTGTCGTCTCAGATTTTGAAATTATGCTTTTCAGCGAAAGCAATACAAGCGTTTGTAAGTTTATCGATCGCTCGACCAAACAATAAGTACACTTAGCATCAGGTAACTTGGTCACAAAAATCAGAAAAGCAATCAAATTAATCGTTTACCTTAATTGATCTTCGGATGTTTTCACTCACGAGACTCCCAGTTAGACAACAAATGTACATTTTGTTCCATAAAGATATTTTTTATAACCAAATACCTCTGTTAGTTTGGTGCGTTATGCCCAGGAATCACGACAACGCAGACAAAAATTCCAAATTATATCCATAATGTCCACAGAAACATGTCAGATGTTTTTTTTTATAATCAATCCTCAGGGTGTTTTTCAAATATCTATTCGATAATATATCAACCGGGACAGTTGGCTTTTCACTAGGACCGGGAGTAACAATGGCCGCCTTTCTCTTTTGCGCACAATTCACTATGAGCCCCCACCTATCCACTTACGCAATGTGGTCGTTCACGCTCATTCTTCAAAATAAAATCCTGAAACTATGTCTGAAGACTGATAGGAAAAGGAATCTGGTTGATATCCCTTTAAATGGAGCAATGGAAGGCTATGGAACATGGAGTTTTCAAAATAGAAGCCACTTCCTGGTTTGATTTTTCTCAGGGTTTCGCCTGCAATATCAGTTCTGTTATACTCAGAAAATATTTTAACAGTTTTGGAAACTTTAGAGTGTTTTCTATCCTAATCTGTCAATTATATGCATATTCTAATATCTGGTCCTGAGAAATAGGCCGTTTTACTTTGGGAACGTTATTTTTCCAAACACCACAATTAGTGCCCCCTCTAGCTTCAAGAGGTTAATACTTAAACGTTCTTTACACTTGCTATTTTTTGTGTAGACTCAACATTCTTAAATTTCCCATTGTTGGACACAACCGTTAGGAATGTCTATATAAAGATGCAAAAGGTTTGGGACCTGCACTGCTTTGGGACCTTTCACAACTTCCTTCACTCTCCATGATGAGCTCTGCTCTTCTATGGTGCCTGATTCATTTTGTCTCAGGTCTGTAGTCGCAATATGTGTGGGCATCGGGAATGTCTGCACACACTATAGGCCACCTGAGGCTCTTTCTCCGCACATCTCTTCAACCACCCCATGCACTTGTAGCATAATGCACCTGTAGCGATTTACACTTGTAGCATTATGTGCTAAGCTTTAGGTCTCTTGGTAGAAAGGAAACTGGGTTGCCAGGGCAGAAGTTTCACCAGTGAGTCTGTGTTAGTGTGCCCACTAATCCTCTTTGTAAAGTCTTTATTTTCCCCAGGGGGCCATTAATTTTGCAGCACATAGTAAAAACAATGTACAAATTACAATAAATATACTCAAATACAATATGTCCAGCAATATGTAGACAGGATAGCTAGAAAATATTTTTTTGTGTCATTGTTTTGGCAATTCTCACACAAACGTCAGAATAGGGATGAAGCTTATATGACATGCTTTTTACATTCGTATCACAAACCATTTTTGGGAAAATCTTGATGAAAGTGTCCACTTTTTAGACCTATAAATGCCTCCTGAAAGACCCTATGATCTGTGAACTGTACATGATACAGAAAATATATTGGTGTCCTAATACTCTTATAATGTTTACATATGGAATATGTCTAGATAAAGAAGATATATCAAATAAATGTACTAAACATGAAATGTCTCAAATGTAACCTTTTTCTTTAGTTCATTTTAGGACCTACTGTATTGTTTGAAACAATAAACTCTACAGGTACAGTGGGGAGAACAAGAATTTGATACACTGCCGATTTTGCAGGTTTTCCTACTTACTAAGCATGTAGAGGTCTGTAATTTTTTATCATAGGTACACTTCAACTGTGAGAGACTGAATCTAAAACAAAAATCCAGAAAATCACATTGTATGATTTAAGTAATTTATTTGCATTTTATTGCATGACAAAAAAGTTTTTGACCAACCAGTAAGAATTCCAGCTCTCACAGACCTGTTAGTTTTTCTTTAAGAAGCCCTCCTGTTCTCCACTCATTACCTGTATTAACTGCACCTGTTTGAACTCGTTAACTGTATAAAAGACACCTGTCCACACACAATCAAACAGACTCCAACCTCTCCACAATGGCCAAGACCAGAGAGCTGTGTAAGGACATCAGGGATAAAATTGTAGACCTGCACAAGGCTGGGATGGGCTACAGGACAATAGGCAAGCAGCTTGGTGAGAAGGCAACAACTGTTGGCTCAATTATTAGAAAATGGAAGAAGTTCAAGATGGCAGTCAATCATCCTCGGTCTGGGGCTCCATGCAAGATCTCACCTCATAGGGCATCAATGATCATGAGGAAAGTGAGGGATCAGCCCAGAACTACACGGCAGGACCTGGTCAATGACCTGAAGAGAGCTGGAACCACAGTCTCAAAGAAAAGCATTAGTACAACACTACGCTGTCATGGATTAAAATCCTGCAGCGCACGCAAGGTCCCCCTGCTCAAGCCAGCGCATGTCCAGGCCCGTCTGAAGTTTGCCAATGACCCTCTGGATGATCCAGAGGAGGAATGGGAGAAGGTCATGTGGTCTGATGAGACAAAAATAGAGCTTTTTGGTCTAAACTCCACTCGCTGCGTTTGGAGGAAGAAGAAGGATGAGTACAACCCCAAAAACACCATCCCAACCGTGAAGCATGGAGGTGGAAACCTCATTCTTTGGGGATGCTTTTCTGCAAAGGGGACAGGACGACTGTACCGTATTGAGGGGAGGATGGATGGGGCCATGTATCATGAGATCTTGGCCAACAACCTCCTTCACTCAGTAAGAGCATTGAAGATTGGTCATGGCTGGGTCTTCCAGCATGACAACGACCCGAAACACACAGCCAGGGCAACTAAGGAGTGGCTCCGTAAGAAGCATCTCAAGGTCCTGGAGTGGCCTAGCCAGTCTCCAGACCTGAACCCAATATAAAATCTTTGGAGGGAGCTGAAAGTCCGTATTGCCCAGCGACAGCCCTGAAACCTGAAGGATCTGGAGAAGGTCTGTATGGAGGAGTGGGCCAAAATCCATGCTGCAGTGTGTGTAAACCTAGTCAAGAACTACAGGAAACATATGATCTCTGTAATTGCAAACAAAGGTTTCTGTACCAAATATTAAGTTCTGCTTTTCTGATGTATCAAATACTTATGTCATGCAATAAAATGCAAATTAATTACTTAAAAATCATACAATGGAATCTAAAACAAAAATCCAGAATCACGTCTCTCACAGTACCTATGATAAAAAGTACAGAACTCTACATGCTTTGTAAGTAGGAAACACTGCATCCAGCATCCATCATTCATGGTAAAAAAAATAATAATAATCGTGCTGTTCAACTGCATGTGCAATGATGTCCGAGGGGGGAAAATGTGTTATTTCAAGTAACTTCCTCATTGGAATTTTGCAAATGGACATGGCAGTTTCATGGCTATGGATTTGATCTTAAACATAGGGCGACTGTATCTGCGCTGTGAGGGATACAACATAGTTCTCTGTGGATAAAAGAGTACCGCAGTGTCTTGGATAGTGGACTGCACTCTCAAACTGAATCTATTTGGGAGCCCCTGGTCTAATCTGTTCATTGTCCTCTCTGTCTACTCAGGCACTGGCGAGAGTGGCAAGAGCACATTCATCAAACAGATGCGCATCATCCATGGGACGGGTTACACTGACGAGGACAAAAGAGGCTTCACCAAGCTGGTGTACCAGAACATCTTCACCTCAATGCAGTCTATGATCCGGGCCTCCGAGACCCTCAAGATCCAGTACAAGTATGAACAGAACAAGGTGAGTCTGACTTGGGGATAGGGATTGGGGTCCACTCATTGGACAATGACCATATTGGTCAATGTATTTCATTATATATCTAGAGGCTACACTAGGGATCACTAATGGGAGCAGCAAATGGTTAGCGGCCAGTCTTGGCTGATTTCTTTTGATTTTCCCATGATGTCAAGCAAAGAGGCACTGAGTTTGAAGGTAGGCCTCGAAATACATCCACAGATACACCTCCAATTGACTCAAATTATGTCAATTAGCCTATCAGAAGCTTCTAACGCCATAACATAATTTTCTGGAATTTCCCAAGCTGTTTAAAGGCACAGTCAACTTAGTGTGTATGTAAATGTCTGACCTACTGGAATTGTGATACAGTGAATTATATGTGAAATAATCTGTCTGTAAACAATTGTTGGGAATATTACTTGTGTCATGCACAAAGTTGATGTCCTAACCAACTTGCCAAACTATAGTTTGTTAACAAGAAATTTGTGGAGTGGTTGAAAAACGAGTTTTAATGACTCCAACCTAAGTGTATGTAAACTTCCAACTTCAACTGTATGCATGTAACTTGGCATTGCATGCAGATATCCATAGCAAGTGAAATTGATGTATTTGAATTAGGACTGGTGAACCGGAGGTGCACCCATCAGGACTTCTATAGCCTAGTCATTGTATAGCCTAGGTGGGGAATACTACTACAAAATCAGCTACGGACAATTCCCTTCTGGCATTGTCTGAATTCTCATCCACTCATAGGACCGCTCACTGGCAACTGTTGGCTGGCAATTTCCGCATCGAATTGTCCAGCCACAGCTTTATATGTCCTCATCATCAAATGCAAACCGTATTCAAATAGACCATAAAAGTGGCTGTAAACCATGCCATAAAACGTAATGGACTGCTCCAGCTACTCCAATCTGCTCTGTCCAGGTACAGACACGAAGTCACTGCCGAGGAGAGGCCTGAATGTATCAATGGCAAGACAGTAGTCTGTCTTTAGGCCTAAATTGATCGATAATAATCTGTACAAATGACCTAGCATGTTCTGATTTAACTGATCAGAATGCAGAAATGTGTAAATAATCCTGGAGCACTGTTAGTGAATGTGAGTGACACTGTCCAATCTTTTACTCTTTTCCAACTGTTTCCCCTATCTGGTGTCCTCTTCCTCCCCCCAGTCCAATGCGCTGCTTGTGCGAGAAGTGGACGTGGAGAAGGTGTGTTCCTTCGAACAGCCCTACATCAGTGCAATAAAGATGCTTTGGACTGACCCTGGCATCCAGGAGGCCTACGACCGCAGACGTGAATATCAGCTCTCGGACTCAACCAAATAGTAAGTCTATTTCTGGGATACACACACACAATAGCTACAGTGGTTAGAGATTGAGATTTTTAAATAGAAGAGAATGAGTTAGCATAATAGTGAATATCATCTCTCCCTGATGCTATTAAATAGTGTTTTGTATGAGAAAGTGAGAGATTTAAAGAGACCAAAAGAAATAGGAAAAAAACAGATGGAAAGAGGAAGAACAGACGGCAATGTTTCTCATCCTGCTCCACCTTAGTTCTATTTGAACTAACCTAACGAGACCTGAATTTCATGTTTGTTATGTAGAATTATAGGTCTGAATTTGTTCAACCCTAAAATGCAGAGTAAGCACTTTGTCACCATGGCTAATGCTTATAGCTTTCCAGGGACAAAACACTTTGTTGTAATATGACTCAGAATCAATGTAGTGATTAGGCTACTCTGTTTTTATGACTGATAAGGTTATCAGGACTGTAAAAATGAACCCAAATGTCCACATGGACCATTTTAGGATGGTGAGTTACTTGGCCCTAAAGACTTGAGCTATTGTGATTCAGCCCCCCTAACAGGGTTAGTGATAATTGTTACAAACGGATACTGCCTACCGTTAGTCTGTGAGTAGTAACAGGATACAGCTGTAATATATTAATGTACAGTGCCTTCAGAAAGTATTCATACCCCTTGACTTATTCCACATTTTATCAGTCTGAATTCCAAATGGATTCAATAATTTTTTTTCACCACACAATACCCCATAATGACAAAGTGAAAACGTGCTTTTAGAAATGTTAGCAAATGTATTGAACATTTAAGTACGGAAATATCTCATTTACATAAGTTTCACACCCCTGAGTCAATACCTGTTAGAATCACCTTTGGCGGCGATGACAGCAATGAGTCTTTCTGGGTAAGCCTCTGAAGAACACCTGGATTGTACAGTATTTGCACAGAATTTTTCTAATTCTTCTGTCAAGTTGGTTGTTGATCATGGCTAGACAGCCATTTTCAAGTCTTGCCACAGATGTTCATGCCTATTTTAAGTCAGAACTGTAACTAGGCCACTCAAGAACATTCAATGTCTTCTTGGTAAGCAAATCCAGTGTAGATTTGGCCTTATGTTTTAGGTTTTTGTCCTGCTGAAATGTAAATTCATCTTCCATGTCTGGTGGAAAGCAGACTGAACCAGGTTTTCTTCAATGATTTTGCCTGTGTTTAGCTACATTCAGTTTGTTTTATCCTGTACCTCCCAAATTACAAGCATACCCATAACATGATGCAGCCACCACTATGCTTGAAAATATGAAGAGTGGTACTCAGTAATGTGTTGTATTGGATTTTCCCCCAACATAACACTTTGTATTCAGGACAAAAAGTTTATATCTTTGCCACATTTTTTGCAGTATTACTTTAGTGCCTTGTTGCAGACAGGATGCATGTTTTGGAATATTTGTATTCTGTACAGGCTTCCTTCTTTTCACTCTGTCAATTAGGTTAGTATTGCGGAGTTATCAATCCTCAGTTTTCTCCTATCACAGCCATTAAACTCTGTTTGTTTTAAAGTCACTATTGGCCTCGTGGTGAAATCTCTGAACAACTCTCCGGCAACTGAGTTAGAAAGGACGTCTGTATCCTTGTAGTGACGGGGTCTATTGATACACCATCCAGTGTAATTAAAAACTTCACCATGCTCAAAGCGATATTCAATGTCTGTTTAGGTTTTTTTTTTTTACCAATAGGTGCCCTGTGTGAGGCATTCGAAAACCTCCCTGGTCTTTGTAGTTGAATCTGTGTTTGAAATTACTGCTCAACTGAGGGACCTTACAATTATCTGTATGTGTGGGGTACAGAGATGAGGTAGTCATTAAAAAAATAATGTTAAATGCTATTATTGCACACAGAGTGAGTTGCTGCAACTTATTATTTTACTTGTTAAGCAACTTTCTACTGTTGAACTTATTTAGGCTTACCATAAGGGACTGAAGACTTATTGACTTAAGACATTTCAGCTTTTCATTTTTAATTCATTTGTAAAAATTGAACAACATAATTCCACTTTGACATTATGTGTGTGTGTGTGTGTGTGTGTGTGTGTGTGTGTGTGTGTGTGTGTGTAGGCCAGTGACTACACATCTTAATTAAATACATTTCCAAATTCAGGCTGTAACACAACAAAATGTGGAAAACGTCAAGGGGTGCAATGTATGTGATTACCTGTATGTATTTCTGTTTCCATGAGAAAGAGAGAGGGTGTGTGTGTACCTGGTTTTTGTCTGTGTGCAGGTGATTGTGCAGCGTCAGGCACAAGTGTCATGTGTCCCCCTTCATTCCACAGTTACCTTAGAGATTTAGAGCGAATAGCGACCAGGGGGTACGTGCCCACTCAGCAGGATGTGCTGCGGGTTCGAGTGCCCACTACTGGCATCATTGAGTACCCTTTTGACCTGGAGAATGTAATCTTCAGGTACTGGTGTGAAGTGCTGCCTATACCTCCGCCACTATCCTGCCCCCCCCCCCCACTGCTGCTGGCCGCACAGCCCTGGGTCCTGGTAGCGTGCTCTCTGAGACTCCTTCCTATCAGCAGCTCTGAGTTTGTCTGAGGCCAAATCACTTCTCCTAACTATAACCAAAAAAGGAAAATGGGTATTTAGTCCAGATCTTATTGAACTTGCGGACTGCCTTAATTTGAACTCAATATAATATAATGCAAGGTTTAACAGAGTCTCTGAGAGCTGCTATCAGGTACTGTACTCACTTTCTGGGAGATGATTGGGGGGTTTAGTAGGTGGTAGAGGTGGCAGGTGAAGGGTCACCCCCCCCCCCAGAGCTCTCAGGAATGGGACTGACTGGTCCACTTGCTTTGGATGGGGGTATCTGCTGTCATGCTTCTCTCTCTCTCTCTTTTTGTCGTTCCTGTCTCTCTTTCTCCCGGTCTCTAGCTATCTAAGCGATCTGGATCGTATTGCTGAACCCAACTTTCTACCAACCCAACAAGATGTGCTTAGGGTTCGCATCCCCACCACAGGGATCATTGAATACCCTTTCGACTTGCAAAGCATCATTTTCAGGTAGAAAGACATTCACACTTTTACTCCCTTCCTAGTGTTTTGTATTTCCTCTGAAATACATAATTGTTTCAATATTCATGTTGACTGTGCGTTGTGACATCAGAGAACATTGATCATTTTCTCCCTCACAAGTTCAACATGAACACTGATGCTGCTTAATTTTTATTCCTCATTGTTGTTTGATCTCCAGTTTTTACCCACCCATCATAATTGTCTCAGGCCCATCAAGTCTTAATTGTCACTATTTAATCCTCGACATGAACAACACTTCAGCCCCTTGCTTTGCATGGTACAATACTGGATGGAGTAGAATGATGAGCTAAATATCAGTTAGTCATCTGAAGATTTAGTCATCATAACAGGGATGTTGAGAAGCCGTGTACTCCAGGACTGTAACCAGTCTGGTGTCATTATGATGTAACCAGGCATGCTGCCTGTTAGTGTCGTCTGGGCCAAGCCAGTCGAGCTGAGGGAGGGGGGGGCCTCCTGGAAGTGGCCAGGCGGAAGAGACTGATCACTGGGCACCAAGGTGTAGAACAGCCCCCCCCCTCCTCCAAGAGGATAATCATGAGGAGATGAAACCAGCGAACAAGAGCGATTACAAAAGAGTGCAAATCGATAGGAAGCCAGCATGTCAGCCCCTCCTACGCGCAGCAGCGCTAGAAATAACTCCCAGGCTCACAATGAGGTTGGATTCGAGGATCCCTCCATCGCTTCACTCTACTGCTACTGGATGGATAGGCTGTGAATCACTACAGCAGTGTTTAAGGACATGTAGCCTATATAATAATATATTACAGAGATATTCCTCAGGATTTAAGCAAATCCAGACAATCTGCATTTAAATCTCAATGAGAATATTTGGCTAGTCAGATGGGGAGGAGACTTGTGATGCAAGGAGCCCCCCTCTTCACCCCAACCCAATGTGTGTTAGAGTGATGGGGTCTGGTGCAGCCCAGCCCGGGTTGTACTCACAGCAGCTGCACAAGGCAGGCTTTCATGAGGACAAAGTAAACATGCATGTCTGCTGCGTTCGGCCGTGGTGCTTCCCTCTCTTAATTGGTGGTTGAGAATGTCATGATTTCTCTGGGCTCATCATCCATAGGAGAGCCTATCCTTCTAAGTAGGTCACCCATCACTGCTACAGGAAAGGAGGCCGGCTGATGCGAAGGAGCTTTTATTTTAGGCAGGAGTCCTAGAGGACCCCATTTATCAACGCCCCCGCCCCTTCACTAGGCTACGAAAGAAACCCTGATCCTCCTTTGATAAGATGGATATCGACTAATAGATCTCTCCCATCAACTAAACCACTGTTGGAAAATAGGAGGATTTCTGAGTTGCATGATGGCTAATCTGATCCATCATCTATAAATGCAAAATTCTATGAAATCCATGAAAATAATGTTTGGAAAACAACTGTAGCGGTATTCCCAAATCCTTGCCTCTACTCGGTACCCCTGCTTGATCTGTGATGGAGGTGCCCTCTGCTCTCTTCCCCCTCCCTGTATTCTTTCTTTCCCCCTCTGTATCCTCCCCTTCTCCCCTCGAACCCCCCTTTCCTCTCTCCTTTTTGCACTGGCCTACCTCCACACACTGCTGCTGGGCTTGTGCTCTGAATCTGAAGTCACTGGCTGACTTAGATGCTGTTTCCAAGCAGGATAATGCCGTCCCGATCTGACCTCTCTGGCACACCTGCATCCACTTAGCTGGGAATGGGCTGGGATGTGGCTCTGCACAGTGCACACCTTTTCTATTTTCTTTTTGGTTCAACTTGGGTCGTTTAACCTGTCCTTGCACTTTCTTTGATTTACTGTACTGTATTTTGTATTAGTGCATAATAAGTTATCCAACTTAATTGTTATCAATTTAAGTTATTGATAACATAATGCATGTCGCATGTACAGTATGTTTACTGTACATGCGTTTAATTTGTTTAATTCTCATGTTAACATAACTGACAATTCTGACCATAAAGGAACATAATTTCCACATAATCATGTTTTCCAAATAGTTGTATATGATGGTAAACAAAGTGGGTTTGAGTGCTTCTTTGCACTGATGTATTTTAAAAGCAGATCAGAAGGGTATACATCTTATTGCATTATAAGTGCTGTTCTCAATTGTAACTAAAATGCAGTAATTTCCCAATGTAACAATAATTTTAATTCCTTGATATCCATTATATTTTTGCTTTGTTTGACAGTTAACCGTATTCATTGCTAGATTTTGGGCATTATGAATCATAAAAGGTGATAATGGGACTAACCTCAAATGTTTAAGTTTCACCAAATGATTTAGTTGGATACCCTAGTTACCACAATAAAAAAAAACTTTTAACTTGCCATCAATGTCTGAATTTAGCCTAATTTTGAAAACTTCTCTCCTATATTAATCTCTCCATCTGGGTCCTGTCCAATCAGGATGGTGGATGTAGGGGGTCAGAGGTCAGAGAGAAGGAAGTGGATCCACTGCTTTGAGAACGTCACGTCCATCATGTTCCTGGTTGCCCTCAGCGAGTACGACCAGGTTCTGGTGGAGTCTGATAATGAGGTGAGATTGAACACACACACACACACACACCAGGCACACTGTCATTAGTCTCTTATTTACAGTCATACGGTAGATAGTAGCTTCTTATATCCTGCTTGTTTGTGTATGAATCTGTATTTTGTTTTGTTTTCCATTTTGCTGGTGTCCCTTTGACTGCAGCTCCAGATGAAATGAGGATAATATGATCAGGCTGTTTAGTCATCGGAGAGAGTTTGTTGTTCTAAACCAGCTGTCTGATGGGTCATATGACAGAGAGTGTTTCATACAGCACTGCACCACGTTGCCAGGCGGAGCAGAGCGGAGTATTTTGGAGGGTAGAGACATCCACATCCTCCTGCACTGCTCTCGCTACTGGATCTACCTGATCTGACAGTAAACATCATGTCACAGGAGCAGCAGAGCAGGCCCTCCTTACACACAGACAGGATGGGTGCCTCTGCATGGATAATGGGATTATATAATGCCAAAGATCTGCTCTCACATAGACTTAACGCAGACCACAGCAAACTCACAAGAGCAAAGTTAATCCTAACATGCGCATTACTCCACCCATTATATTTTTCAACTACATATTTATTGATTCCTCCCCCCAAAATTTGGTGAACTTATTTGGAGGATGGGAGTAATACATCTCATCACTACCCCACCTTTATTTCCTATAAATGCCATGGGAGTCTTTGTAAATTGGTCTCTAGGGTACAATGATATTTTGAAAGCCCTATGATTGTTTCACTAGACAATTTCAATGTTTTTATCAAGTGCAGTCAGGAATTTAAAATTACACTGAATTGAGTTGTATGCAGTAGCAATTGGCCATGTGTTTTCTAACCAGATGATTATTATTTTTTGTTAGGCTAGATTCACTATTTTGATAGAACTGTTATTAAATCAAGCAGTATCTTGGATTAATATGAGCTCATGAATGACCAAAGATTTTATTATTTAACTAGGCAAGTCAGTTAAGAACAAATTAGTATTTACAATGGCAGCCTACTGGGGAACAGATTTTTACCTTGTCAGCTCGGGAATTCAATCGAGCAACCTTTCGGTTACTGGCTCAACGCTCTAAACACTAGGCTATCTGCCATCAAATATATGGGTTTGCTCTAATAGAGAAGGGGTTGTTTCTTCATAGGATAAGTAACATTTACTGTCAAGTTTTTTGGCCCAATAGATGAATTGAAAGCAATAAATTGGTTGATATTTAGATTATTGAACAGAACAAAATGTTAACACTAATTAGCATATTTTGAAATGTTTTTGCATGATATAGAATAATGAAAACCTGTTTTGTTTTTCATTAACCTAATAATCACGCTAAAACATCACCGCTGTTGGCTCATTTCAAAGCAAGAAAACCAATTGCATATTTGAATAATAGCTACATGTAATAAAAGTTTAGGTTTGTTTTACATTACCTTATTTTGTGCCTGCCATTTGGCTGTAGGATACTCTGCTAGCAGCTTGCTAAAAACTGCAAGCAAGATAGCATTTTAGCTTCTCACATCTCCCCCATGTGAAATAATCAGATTTATAATGAAATAATATACCCTGACAAATATTCTCATATTTGCCAGTGCAACCTACAAAAATTTTCCAGTTTTGATGTACTGTTGAATGTATTCGCTCCCATGTCAGCAAAAATAGAACATTTATCATGTTTGCTCGCGGAGAAAAAGCACATTGCTAGCAGCTGTTTTTACCGTTTCAAAATAGCCTGAAATCACGTAGATATTACTTAAGACTACTTGATGCATATCCTATATAGATCAAATAAAGGAACCAAGCGAGTTCTGACCATCCTTTCCTTTCTGTCCCTATCGCTCTACCTCCCTCTTTCGCTGTCAGAATCGGATGGAGGAGAGCAAGGCTCTGTTCCGGACCATCATCACATATCCCTGGTTCCAGAACTCCTCCGTCATCCTGTTCCTCAACAAGAAGGACCTCTTGGAGGAGAAGATCACTTACTCCCACCTGGTCGACTACTTCCCAGAGTTTGATGGTAAACGACTCTTTACCTTTATCCTAGAACCTCTCTGCACTGGCTTATGTGGCCATGTCCAGTACCATGGCAGCTACTCAGGCAAATTATCAAATATAATGCATATGATTTATTTATTTATTATTGGAACATTATTCATTTCAAATTCTACAGGTGGCATGAACAGACCTGAATGTATTTTTGTTAGTATTTAGTGACACCGTGTGGCTAGACAATGAACTGAAATGTAATACAAATTCAAATCAAATCAAATTTATTTATATAGCCCTTTGTACATCAGCTGATATCTCAAAGTGCTGTACAGAAACCCAGCCTAAAACCCCAAACAGCAAGCAATGCAGATGTAGAAGCACGGTGGCTAGGAAAAACTCCATAGAAAGGCCAAAACATAGGAAGAAACCTAGAGAGGAACCAGGCTATGTGGGGTGGCCAGTCCTCTTCTGGCTGTGCCGGGTGGAGATTATAACAGAACATGGCCAAGATGTTCAAATGTTCATAAATGACCAGCATGGTCAAATAATAATAATAAGGCAGAACAGTTGAAACTGGAGCAGCAGCACGGCCAGGTGGACTGGGGACAGCAAGGAGTCATCATGTCAGGTAGTCCTGGGGCATGGTCCTAAGGCTCAGGTCCTCCCGAGAGAGAAAGAAAGAGAGAAGGAGAGAATTAGAGAACGCACACTTAGATTCACACAGGACACCGAATAGGACAGGAGAAGTACTCCAGATATAACAAACTGACCCCAGCCCCCGACACAAACTACTGCAGCATACCATTCAGGATTTAAATCGCTTACCTTTTGAGATCATGTAACGTGTCGTCCTTTCAATTTAAAATGTTGCGTGTTCGTTGGTAGCACAGGTACAGTGATGTGTCCTGTTGCTTGTAGCTTTGGGATAATGTGTGTGTGTGTGTACCCCTAGGGCCCCAGAGAGACGCTCAGGCAGGCCGGGAGTTTATCCTGAAGATGTTTGTGGACCTGAACCCTGACAGCGACAAGATCATCTACTCCCACTTCACCTGCGCCACGGACACAGAGAACATCCGCTTTGTGTTCGCTGCTGTCAAAGACACCATCCTGCAGCTCAACCTGAAGGAGTACAACCTGGTGTGAGAGAGAAAAATTGAGAGAATCCTCACACACAGCACAGAGTACACATCTACACACACACCTGCACTAACACACACACGCAGACACATTCACCAACATGCATTTACACACGCACACACACTTGATCACACATGCGTAATATATTCCAGGTTCTATTCACCCCTGGTCCCAACATCCTCCTGCTCCTTGTCTATGGTTTAATTGGATGTGTTTTTCCAGCTCCAGTCATTCCCCCCACTCCTCTCTTCCCTGCCCACTGCAGCCTGCATCCCTCCACTGACTTGACTTGGTGGTTGACAGCTCTCATTTGTCACCTGGTGTGGCTTGCGTCTCTGGGTCACCCCTGTTAAAGGAGGGGGGCTTGGGGGTGGGTAGGTAGAAGTCTGATTTGGTGGCTTGGGTGCCGGTGTGATTTAAAGGAAGGAGAGCTGAGGTGTAGGAAAGCAGGAAAAAGCCAGTGTCCCCCCTTCAGTCAGGGGGGTCTGTCTGCGGGATGGGAGGGGGGGCTGTGCACCCACCAGTCTGCGCACCCACCAGTCTGCAGAAGATTGTGGGTAACTGCATGGAATCGTTGGAGCAGGTGCGGGTGGTGCTGAGGTGTGGAGGGAAAGCTCAACTCTACATGGTCTTTGAGGTGTGTTTTTCCCAAACCTCACGCTAGGCTAGAAGTCACCTTGCACTGTTGAATGTAAAAAGTGTGTGTTACAATCAAGTGGATGCTCACACATAGACAGAGCAAGGGTGGGAGAGATTAAGTAAATTGATCTGTGTATATTAAGAATTATTTTAGGTGAGTTAATTGACTATTACTATTGCTACTACTGCTTTCCCAATGATGTTAATTAAAGATGAACAAGACCTCAGCATTTCTCATTTCCAAGAGGAAAGTCACAATTATCCAATAGAGGATGTAACCTACATGATTGGAAACTTTTAAAGTTTCCTCCTTAATCCACTGCTCCCCTGTCCCTCAGACAAAACATAATTTATATTTTTCACAGAACCCCTTGTTGAATTGGCAGCATCTTGTAACATTCTAAAACGACAATATGAATAAACTGCAGCACTATTTAGATTTAATTTGTCATGATTTTTACTCCTTAAAATGCGGTACCATTTGCCAAATGTTTTGTTTGCTGTAGATACAATCAAGTTGCCAGTATCAGTTACATCCCCCAAAACTTTTCAGATACGATGAACAAAATCAACTCGTTGGAGAATGGGGTGATGGAGATGACTGAAACGAAATGTGTATATTTACATGTGTCTTCTCTCATAGTTGCATTGAAAAGTTTAGTACATTAATTTAGGCAAAACTCATTTATATTTGCCGTACTATACCGTTTCTTTTGGACAATTGCCTAATTAATTACAATTGTTTGATAGTATGTTTCTGTGAATTTTTTTAACATTTTGGTTATCTTCCAATGAAGGTAAACAACTTGCTGTACTTGTGCAGATGACATAAAGGAGTAGTAAGGAGCAATAGTTTGTAATAAAGAAATCTTTAGTGCTGCCAGCTAACTTAAGTCACAAGTTGGTCCTCTACACAGTATCAGTACAGCTTCTCTTTGTTAAAGGTATTGGATATTTTTTCCCTATTTGGCCAATATTTTGAGAAATGGTAGTGATAAATAAGAGAAGTCTTTTTTTTATTTGTCTAATTTATGGACCAGAGCTCTAGATGTTGTTCATCTGACTCTTCCTCCCTGCTTCCATCTAGAAGTGTCTCCATCAGATGGGAGACTGGGAGAGACGGGGTCCATAGTACTGTTAAAAAAATACGATTTTAACGGCATGTGATCTACCTTTCTTTAGAGACATCATACTTTGTAGTTGCAGTTATGTTCTGCTTCAATTTTGAAATGATTGAGAATGGGAAGATTCTTTTCCATTTTGGGTTGGTGCATTATGCAAATAGAAAAAAGACTCATCAGTGGTTGAATTTAACTGGTCTATGCTTGCATTTTTGTAATTTAAGATTTTAATTTGGTATTGGTTTTTAATCCCATATCTTGTCTTTTGCTTGATAGTTAAGATTCCATAGCTAACAATATGTCGATAGATTGCTATTTTGTCTTTAACGTAATTCAGGTGAGTTTTCATTATAAGGGCTACTACTAGCAAAGTTGACAGAGAATTAAATGACTCTATGGATGATATAGAGCAATAGGTGCAATTAAAGTGAGTGTTATGAATCAGGGAGCCAGTGTTGGGGTGTGTTGATGCCAAGGGGAAGGCTATTGCCACAGGTTGAGTGCAAACTGTCCAGGGATGCCAGTTGGTGATCATTGGAGGATGAATTCTGTTGGCTATTTGCCTGTAAACTTTGACCAGCCCGTTTGGGCCTGAGCAGAGCCTAGTAAAACCACGGGGGGATCTCATAGCTGCCTGCCTCAGCCAATCTTTAGTGTGCTCTTCCGTTCCCACCTGCCATTCATGTCTTCAACTTGGCTTTAGTCCATTGTTGTGGATGGTTTGTGTTTTATGTGCCCTACTAGTCATGTTTCTATGCTTGACATTTATATACTAAGAAAGACCCTGACTGGAAGACATATGATTGCCACAGTGCTATTTGCACTCCAGAGAGCGTTGGGTGAGAGCAGTTAGGTGAAACTTAACACTTTAGAGTTATCATGATGACAGACTTGTTTTTCATATCTTGTATTTTTGGTGCCAAAAATAATGGCCAAATTGAGTGCAGGGTGCCCAAATATTTTTCGCATTCTACTGTACATGGCAAGCACTTACCCTGCAAAGTGAAGTTTGTGCTGTGTGTTTACAATTACATTGAATTGCAATCTAAGAATGTTTTGCCAATAATGTTGGCTTGGGTATACTTTTCAGTCCCCCTTAACTAATGTCCACTGTATACTAGCCTGGCTGAAAGGTCCAACGTTTACCTTTCCTCTACGTTCTCTACCCCAGTTGTTAAATGGTTTGTGCAATTCATGGAAATATCTGTAAATGTTGCTTTCACTGAAGGTGGAAAAGTAAGACCTTTTTTGGACTTAATTAAGTGCCACAGTGTTTTAAAAATGTTGAAACATGTTGGACATTTTGTAATACCTTGTCATTTGGCCAACCCACGGTGGATGCGGCCTTGTCGTGAAGGCAGCTTGTGAGTTGTCAGGGATGTTTGGTGTTGCACAACTTGTTAATTAATGGTCCCACACCTAATACTTTATTTACCACATTATTTGTGAACTGTACATAAAAAGCAGAAATATGAATGATTCCTGTACAACTGCAGATGAGGCTTTCAACTAAATTTGAACAGACTTTTTGTCGTGATTGCATATGTCTGAACGGATGTTTTTGGTTTAACTTGTTGAGCTTGTAGGCAAGTTTTAATTTCTCTCTCAGGAGTACGAAAGTCTCTCGCCAGGGCAGGCTGGACTGAGATGTTGCCAGTGGTACTTCAGATCACCACCAACAAGGCAGCTTGTTTTTGAATTGTTTTAGAGTGGTTACTGCTTCTCTGCTGCTCTGTTACCTCAAGAAGCACACTCCATCCCCGTTGACCTGTGGTTTACTTTCTTAGGTAGAGTAGGGTTTAGTTCTACACGTGACACTCATGCTGGGCTCTCTTCATGTTTGTAACCCCCAGTGGTTTTGCATTAATTTAGTTACATTGTACACCTTTTGCTCTCTACTGTAGGTATCTGCATCAGCTTGTGATCCAGTGGTTTTGAGGTGTGCGATGAGCTGGGTGGTTACTTCACTCTAAAAACACTGTACAAGTGTCTGGCGCAGGCCTCCCTCCCTGCTGTTGGCAGATATGAGAATGCTACCATGGGTTTTCTGAGCATACAGTCAGTATCAGTTTAAACCAAGTACATTGGTTTTCTCCACGTGGACTATGGACAGTGTGTATGTAGCTATGTGTTATGTGCACCCTCTACAGCACACTAATTGAACATCACAATAACTAGCAAGAGAACACGGAAGAAGTACTGTCGTCACTAAAACCAGCACAGTGGGGATTGAGGAAGGGATACACTACTAGAGGCAAGTCCATGCCATAGACTGACTAGCACTACAGTATATACAAACAGTTGCCACCATTTTTCCATACAGTTCATTTTGAAATAAGCCTGTTAAACTTTATTTATTGTAATGCTTTGCCAAGTAAAGGTACCGAAAGAGTAAAATACTGTAGCAGTTGGATTCATCGGTGAATTAATGAATATGGTGTTTTTTAGAATCAGCTGTTGTCTCCTCTTACTTGATCTTTAATCCTTTCTTTCTCACGGGTCAATGCACTGAACCTGCGCTGCAGTAATGGGACTTCCTGCATTCATGCAACTTACATGTTCATTCAAGCACGTTTTGTTGGTACTATGAGATGTGTATACACTTTTGATGGTTAATGCTTTTTCTTGAGATCCATACTGATGTGATGGATGCACAGAAATGCTAAAAGCTCTTATTGCATCTTTTGTAAGGCTGATGCATTACCTGAACTCTTGTATTTAGGAGCACTTAATATGATAGATTTTTAAATAAGAGGTTAAATAAACTTTGTGTAGTGGTGTATAAATTGAAAGTAATGTATTTTTTTCTTAAGTATACCAAATGTAAATTATGTACAATAATGAATGTGCCAATCCCCTTTCTTTGTAGAGCCAGACTCTTAACAAGTGCCAATGTTGTGAAAAATCATAAGGACCTATGTATTTCATGGTCCACTTTTTAAAACAAATAAACACTAAGTATGTGATTAAGATGAATAAATAAATGAAAATGAACGAAAAAGGTGAATTTTATTCTGTATTTAATGATGTTTTGAAAGAAATCACATTTTAATTGAATGTGGGGGGAGGGGGATAAACTGTATTAATGCGAAGCCCTCCAGAAAAGGGACCTAATGGGTATTGATTTACAGTATTTTAGCCATATTTCTCTTTTGTATGTTTCATTTCAACCACTGTTGCCTGAACCTCATTCAAACATGAAAATGATTTTCATAGCCTTCTCCTTTAAAGAAAAAGTATGTTTTAAATTGGAATAAAATGTGTTCCTATACTCTGCTGGTGTTCTGTCTGTATATTATGAACTCATTTCTGAACAATTAGCTTTTGAAATGCAGCCTATGCTGCACCTTTTAATATGAGGCTTTATTTTTGAAACAAAAAATCATCCAGAAGATAAACTTGATACATTTTATGTGGTTGACATTTGTTGATACCACAGTGGGAAACGATAGAAAACAGAAATTAAATGCAGCTCGTGTACTCATTCAAGGTGGAATTTGTGTTCCCTTCCACGAGGGGCGCTAGTTCTTTAGCCATTACATTTCTGGGAAGACGTTTTGGGCATGTTGAGAAGTGCAACGTAGAACGTTTCAGATAGAAATACATTTTCTTTTAACACCCACTGCGTTCTATTCCCATTGGCATAGAATATGATTTGTTCTGTACGGTGGATATCTTTGTGGGGCGTTTTGTAACGTCGCAACTTGCCTCAGGAATGGAATGTGGACTCCAGCCTCCGCCACAAATTCGGATTTAGGCTAGGAACAGATTTGACAGACGCTGAGCAAGTGTATACTTTAAAGTTTACTGTAAGATTTGTTAATGTTAGTTTTTTTGCGCCAACTGTTTGTTTACCAGCACCAGTTGTTAACAAACGGGAGGAATTCAATTTAAGCGAATACAGAGGTCCATTTAGTTATTTTTGCGAATTCGAGCAGTTTTCCCTCTGAAGCGTTGTGTGTTAGCGGACATATAGCTTTAGCTGGCTTTGTTGCGTTGGCGAAAACACACGGCGAAAGAAGACCGAACAAAAGAAACCAGGAAAAGACCTGGCGTTATTTATAACATTTGTGGTTATATGCATATTATATTTAGCTAGCTAGTGTACTAGTTACGTTACCTATAAACTGAAAACTAACGTTAGCAACAGCGATTAATCATTTTGAGCGACAGCCTTTGAAGAATTAAGAAAGGACCATTCAAATGGTTGAGGTTTGTATTTCATCGCCAACGAAAACGAGATTCCAGCTGGTAGCTACTAGGCTACTTTTGTCGAGTGATATACATCTGGACAAACAAGAGATATTGATTAGCTAGCTGACGCCAGCTGCATCACCAATTTTGGGGACAATAACTAGCGTTCGCTAGTGAGCTGGTCAACTCGTGTGATTATTGGCTAGATTCGAGTTTGCAAATACGGACAAAGGGGGGAACAACAAGCCAATATTTTTTGGGGGGCTACATTTTGAACACTCATCATTCATCGTATTTGGGAAGGAAAACAATAAACAAGGAATTGACATGATGTTTCCACAATCCAGACATTCAGTAAGTGGATTTAATGTAATATTCAGAAAATCAATAGATTATTTTCTGTATTTAACTTGTTTGTCTGCGTGTGCCAGTTAGATTGTATCTAGTTATACAATGAGCAGACATCGTTACTTTGTATTGCATCAGGTTTTTATGTTTTCAGCATGTCACTTCCATCAAAAAAAATGATCGTCACATTTAGTTTAAAATCTGAATTAAGCAGACCCCCTGGGGCAATTTGATTACTAAACCAGACATAAATTAGGGCCTATTTATGCCTAACCACCCGTATTATGCTTAGCTACTTGTTGTGCCCATACATTTGTATGCCGTTAGTTGACTGCGATTTCACTGGTTATTAATCAAAGTGGAAAATAATCATGGTCATTTCCAAGTATTTGCATCAAACTGTCGGTGACACAATTACAATATTTGTTCTGTTCAATACAGAATCGCATGATTTGCATTGCTAATGAATTTGGATTGCAAGGCAGATGGGAAATGTAGAACGGATGGCTATTTTACTGTAGCTACAAGTATACAAGCCCGACAACGTAATGCATACAGTGTAGTGATTACTCTTACAGGGAGCCCCATATGATGACATCGAAGAAGTTGGGGGACTTTGCAGACATGATACAGGAACTGGGGGTAGATTTGGTTCATGTCCAATGTTGAAACATTTAAGATAATTAACTTTCGAAATCAGAACTGCCCGTCTATGATTTGTTGTCAATGGAATTGATAGTTTCTTTGACAACGATAAGTACGGCTGTCTACATGATCCTCTTGACAATACAATACTTAAGTGAAGTATCTACCTGAGTATCCAGAATATACTGAGGGGTAGAGCTGGTACTGGCTTGCGATTCATGGCCTGCAACCCATGTAGTAGGTCTGTTTTGTGCCTTAATAACCACGTTTCCATCCAGTTGTTATGCAAGTATAGTAATGGCGCATTAATAAATAACACGACAGGTGTTATGGAAACATGAAGTGTCGGTACAATTTCGTTCGACATTGTATCTTTTTGTGTCAGTAAAATTAATTGCATGAAAATTGGTGGCGTAAACCATCACTTGGGAGTCACGGAATGAAATGCCAAGTTGTACAACCACGACGTGGGAAAGCATTAAGGGCCTGATTCAGATTTAGGAAATGTACGCTTTTTATACGCACGCCTTTCCTACGCACTTCTCAGTAGTTATTTTTCAGGCTCACGCGACGAACACACCGACAGTGTCATTGCATTTTGGTACACCAGAATTATGTTAATTTCCAATGAAACGCTGCGTTTGCCTTGCAGCGTGGCAGACGCAGTTGCAGTGCGTTTACTCTTGTCTATACGTTGAATTTATCGAACCTATGCGTCAAACTGAATGCATAGGTGGCTTGACAGAAATGGTAGCAGAAGTTGAATGTTGAACCTTTGTTGCATACATGTGCAGATGATGCTGCATTCTATTTTGAGCAATGATGCTGACCGGTGTGATCGACAGCTTCATTGCATTTTGGTACACCAGAAGTAATTAATTTCCAGTGGAACGCAGCGTTTGCCTTGTAGCATTGCTGTTGCAGTGCGTTCTGTGTGGTGCATACTTTGGATTTATCGAATGTATGCTCAAACTGTATGTGTAGATGACTTGACAGAAATGGTAGCAGAAGGTGAATGTTGAACTTTTGTTGCATACACATCCAGATGATCCTGTATACTATTTTGCGCAAAAACACTATCGGTGTGATCAAGGCATTCGTTACCTTATGCCGGTGCTTAATGTTGTTCCCTTACACGTAATGTTGTTCCCTTACACGCACTTGAATAAATGTAATTCACCTGGTGAAAACCCTCCCACTTTCTGCGTTTTTCTTCATGGAGTTGTCATTCAATAGGGGTTTCAGTACATTTATATAAAGACATCTTTAAAAAAAAAAATCTAACTTACTGGAGTATAAGAACGTTCATAATATTAGGGATCAATGAGAGAAGGCCATGTCAATACACACATTCGTCTCCTTTTCAGCACCAATTGGTGCATTGAAAAATACTATTTGGGGTTAGGAAAGTATTTATGAATAATTAAAAAAACAGGTTTGGAACGCCTTTACACAAAATATATTGGTTTATCAAAAAATACACTGGTTTGATTCATCCTGAACATTACCATATTCAACTGTTCCAGCCATGACATATTGGAAGGTGAGAAACGTGAAGAATATGGTTTGAACAGTAGTCTATAAATCAACCTTAATATTCCTCACTTACGGTGGAACTGTGACAACAGTCCAGTCATCATGAACCATGCTCCAGGTTTAAACTAATACATATGGTCTGCGTTCCATAATGATTCAAATAGGCTACAAGTCCCAAATTATTTCACAACTTGTAATACGTTAGCCTACTATGAACCACTATTGCTAGCGATCCTCAGGAACAGCCACACGAACGTGACAGAGGAAACGTAAACAAACAATATATAATGGTGCAAAGTGTGAGGAAGTACCACGGTTATAAATGCATGCGGATATAACTGACGGTGGCTACCGATAGTGGCTAATACAATACATTGTACTTTAAAACATTTTTTTTTATATATATATATACAGTGAAAAGGTCCAGGCATATAAATGAAACATTCTAGAAATCAAATGGGGTGTATCTGTAGGCACACATTAATCTCTTTGATCTCCACCTAAAACAAATAGCGGGTGAATAGCATGCTATTGTCATGCTTAAGATCAAGGTCAGACTACGCGTAGAGAGAAGTACTTAACTAGGGTCGGACCACCCGACCCCCACCAAAAGAGTTTGATGAGCTTGATGCAAATGTCCTATAAATATTGATGGTATTATTTGAATGCTGGTGAGATGATGATCGATGCTTGGCTGCAAGTTATCAAATAAAAATGATATTGCTCTTATCCATATATTATAACCTACCCTTTCAACTTTATCAGAGAAATGTCTAGAGAGCATGCGGCAAAAACAGATTGGGCAAGTTTACAATTTATCGCAAAAGTTTTGGCAGTCATCGGTAGATGGAAACGCATTGAATTTCTTGGTGTTTGCAAAAGTACTTGTGCACTACGTCATCACACACAGCATTTTGTCCTCAATAAGTCAGTTACATGGAAACACCTCTCGTGGGAAAATGTGAATATTCTTTATGCATATTTTAGAATATTCACCAAAAAAATCGGTCTCCATTTGTATTAAAACCTAGCTATTGTGTGTAATGGAATGCATATTTCCCAGCATGAAAACAACTAACCCTGGTGGGTACCTTTTTATGACTGCAATAGGCCAAAATCTTTTTCCCAAATCCCAATTTCCCATGGTAATAGAAATTGGTATATGGAAGAGAGAAAAAAACTGATTCTCAACCCATGGTCACATAACTCACATTTGTGTACATATTTGGGTAAAAAAGGAACACTTCAGTAAAAGTCTATTTGAAATGTTCACATTACTGTCATGTGCTAAACAAGCAATTGCAGTTGCACGGTGTTGGTGCTGTGTAGACCCTGTCGTTCCCAGCTCAAATAAAACCTGAAATGAAGGTTTTGGAATATAATGTCGGCAAAAACTATTACAAGACTATTATGTTACCACGGTGTGCTTGCTCCATAGCAACAATTTGTCATTGCCAGTGCCAACGTAGAAGGGGGAGGAATTGTTTGCTCAGGCTAGAGCCTGGATGTCTCATGATATGAATGGTGTGCCCTTGTGCATGCAGCCGTGGGATGCATCTCTGTTCTAAGACTGGCAGTGTGTCTGAGAAGACTGCAAAGGTTCCAACCACTTCATCGGTGTGCAGAGGAGAAGGAAATAACTCCTAATTGTGTGAGACACCTAACTGGATCTAATGAGACAAATTAAGAGGTCGACCGATTATGATTTTTCAACGCTGATACCGATTATTGAAGGACCAAAAAAGCCGATACCGATTAATCGGACGATTTTATTTATTTGTAATAATGACAATTACAACAATACTGAATGAACACTTATTTTAACTTAATATAATACATCGATAAAATCAATTTAGTCTCAAATAAATAATGAAACATGTTCAGTTTGGTTTAAATAATGCAAAAACAAAGTGTTGGAGAAGAAAGTAAAAGTGCAATATGTGCTAACGTTTCAGTTCCTTGCTCAGAACATGAGAACATATGAAAGCTGGTGGTTCCTTTTAACATGAACTTCAATATTCCCAGGTAAGAAGTTTTAGGTTGTAGCTATTATAGGAATTATAGGACTATTTCCCTCTACCATTTGTATTTCATTAACCTTTGACTATTGGATGTTCTTATAGGCACTTTAGTATTGCCAGTGTAACAGTATAGCTTCCGTCCCTCTGCTCGCACCTCCCTGGGCTCGAACCAGCAACACAACGACAACAGCCACCATCGAAGCAGCGTTACTCATGCAGAGCAAGGGGAACAACTACTAGAAGGCTCAGAGCGAGTGACGTTTGAAACGCTATTAGCGCCCGCTAACAAGCTAGCCATTTCAATTCGGTTACAGCAGCCTCATCTCGGGAGTTGATAGGCTTGAGGTCATAAACAGCGCAATGCTTGACGCACAATGAAGAGCTACTGGAAAAACGCACAAAAGTGCTGTTTGAACGAATGTTTACGCGCCTGCTTCTGCTTACCACCGCTCAGTCAGATACTTAGGTACTTGTATGCTTGTATGCTCAGTCAGATTATATGCAATGCAGGACACGCTAGATAATATCTAGTAATATCATCAACCATGTGTAGTTAACTAGTGTTTATGATTGATTGTTTTTTATAAGATAAGTTTAATGCTAGCTAGCAACTTACGTTGGCTTACTGCATTCGCGTAACGGCAGTCTCCTTGTGGAGTGCAACGAGAGAGAGGCAGGTCGTTATTGCATTGGACTAGTTAACTGTACGGTTGCAAGATTGGATCCCCCGAGCTGACAAGGTGAAACTTAGTTGTTCTGCCCCTGAACAAGGCAGTTAACCCACCGTTCCTAGGCCGTCATTGAAAATAAGAATGTGTTCTTAACTGACTTGCCTAGTTAAATAAAGGTATAAAAAAAATACCGATTTCCGATTGTTATGAAAACTTGAAATTAGCCATAATTAATCGGCCATTCCGATTAATCGGTCAACCTCTAAAGCAAATACCAAAATATTGTTTTGGAGTTTACTTTTAAGATCAACGGCATCATGAACTTGGCAAGTACCAGGACATTTTAGCCAAAGACCTGGTTGCCTCTGCCAAGAGGTTGAAACTTGGCTTCAAGTGAATCTTCCAGAAAGATGTCAACATTGAACCACGCCCCATGGTGGCGGTGGGGTTATGGTATGGGCAGGCATAAGCTACGGACAACTAACACCATTACATTTTATCAATGGCAATTTAAGTGCACCAAAATATGAGGTTGTGAGGCCCATGTTCATAATTTTTTATTTTAAGGTATCTATGACCAACCAATTCATATCTGTATTCCTAGTCATGTGAAATCCATAGATTATGGCCTAATGAATTTATTTAAATTGACTGACTACCTCATATGAACTGTAACTAAGTCAAATCAATGAAATTGTTGCGTTTGAACAAAAACAGTGTAATTGAGAGTGAAAAGGAATCTTGTGCAGAATCAAAATATTACTAAACAGTCATCCTGTTTGCAACAAGGCACTAAAGTAATACTGAAAAAAATGTAGCAAAGCAAATTAACTTTGTCATGAATACAACATTTTATGTTTGAGGCAAACCTAATACAACACATTACTGAATACAATTCTCCATATTTTCAAGCATAATGGTGGCTGCATCATGTTATATAGGTATGCTTGTAATCGTTAAGGACTGGGGAATTTTTCAGGATAGAAATAAACAAATCTAGAGTTTTAAAAAAAATGAATGGAGCTAAGCACAGGCAAAATCCTTGAGGAAAACCTGCTTCAGTCTGCTTTTCACCCCAGACACTGGGAAATTAATTCACCTTTCAGCAGGACAATAACCTAAAACACAGGGGCAAATCTACACTGGCGTTGCTTACCAAAAAGACAGTGAGTGGCTGAGTTACAGTTTTGACTTAAATCTATGGCAAGACCTGAAAATGGTTGTTTAGCAATGATCAACAACCAGACTTTGTTGAATTTTGAAAAGAATAATGGGAAATGTTGGTGTGAATACTTACAGTTGAAGTCAGGAAGTTCACATACACCTTAGCCAAATACATTTAAACTCAGTTTTTCACAATTTCTGACATTTAATCTTAGTAAAAAATCCCTGTCTTAGGTCAGTTAGGATCACCACTTTATTTTAAGAATGTGAAATGTCAGAATAATACTAGAGAACGATTTATTTCAGCTTTTATTTCTTTCATCACATTCCCAGTGGGTCAGAAGTTTACATACACTCAATTAGTATTTGGTAGCATTGCCTTTAAATTGTTTAACTTGGGTCAAATGTTTCAGGTAGCCTTCCACAAGCTTCCCACAATAAGTTGGGTGAATTTTGTCCCATTCCTCCTGACAGAGCTGGTGTAAGTGAGTCAGGTTTGTAGGCCTCCTTGCTCGCACACACTTTTTTTTAGTTCAGCCCACAAATCTTCTATAGGATTAAGGTCAGGGCTTTGTGATGGCCACTCCAATACCTTGACTTTGTTGTCCTTAAGCCATTTAATTAGGGCCGATTTCAAGTTTTCATAACAATCGGTAATCTGCATTTTTGGACACCGATCATGGCTGATTACATTGCACTACACAAGGAGACTGCGTGGCAACTGACTACCTGTTATCCGAGTGCAGCAAGGAGCCAAGGTAAGGTGCTAGCTAGCATTAAACGTATCTTATAAAAAACAATCAATCTTAACATAATCAGTAGTTAACTACACATGGTTGATGATATTACTAGTTTATCTAGCTTGTCCTTCATTGCATATAATCGATGCGGTGCCTGTTAATTTATCATAGAGTCACAGCCTACTTCGCCAAACGGGTGATTTTAACAAGCTCATTCAGGAAAAAAGCACTGTCGTTGCACCAATGTGTATCTAACCATAAACATCAATGCCTTTCTTAAAATCAGTACACAAGTATATACAAATATATAGTATATATTTTTAAACCTGCACATTTAGTTAGTTTTGCATGCTAACATGCATTTCTTTTAACTAGTGTGCAGCAATTTGGGCCGCCTGGCTCGTTGCGAACTGTGTGAAGACCGTTTCTTCCTAACAAAGACAGCCAACTTTGCCAAACGGGGAATGATTTAACAAAAGCGCATTTGCGAAAAAAGCACAATCGTTGCACGAATGTACCTAACCATAAACATCAATGCCTTTCTTAAAATCAATACACAGAAGTATATATTTTTTAAACCTGCGTATTTAGTTAAAAGATATTCATGTTAGCAGGCAATATTAAACTAGGGAAATTGTCACTTCTCTTGCGTTCATTGCACGTAGAGTCAGGGTATATGCAACAGTTTGGGCCGCCTGGCTCATTGCGAACTAATTTGCCAGAATTTTACGTAATTATGACATTACATTGCACAACCTTCAATGTTACAGCAATATTTAGACTTATGGATGCCACCAATTAAATTAAATACGGAACGGTTCTGTATTTCACTGAAAGAATAAAAGTTTCCAGATTTGACCATATTAATGAACTAAGGCTCGTATTTCTGTGTGTTATTATAATTAAGTCTGATTTGATAGAGCAGTCTGACTGAGCGGTGGTAGGCAGCAGCAGCTCGTAAGCATTCATTCAAACAGCACTTTACTGTGTTTGCCAGCAGCTCTTCGCAATACTTCAAGCACTGCGCTGTTTATGATTTCAAGCCTATCAACTCCCAAGATTATCCTGGCAATTACTAAAGTACCTATTAGAACATCCAATAGTCAAAGGTATATGACATACAAATGGTATAGAGAGAAATAGTCCTATAATTAGAACCTAAAACTTCATACCTGGGAATATTGAAGACTCATGTTAAAAGGAACCACCAGCTTACATATGTTCTCATGTTCTGAGCAAGGAACTTAAACGTTAGCTTTTTTACATGGCACATATTGCACTTTTACTTTCTTCTCCAACACTTTGTTTTTGCATTATTTAAACCAAATTGAACATGTTTCATTATTTATTTGAGTCTAAATTGAAATTGGCTCCAATTAAGCGCCGTCCACAGGGTATGGCATGGCAAAATGGAGTGATAGCCTTCCTTCTTCAAGATCCCTTTTACCCTGTACAAATCTCCCACTTTACCACCACCAAGCATCCCCAGACCATCATGTTGCCTCCGCCATGCTTGACAGATGACATCAAGCACTCCACCAGCATCTTTTCATTTTTTCTGCATCTCACGAATGTTCTTCTTTATGATCCAAACACCTCAAACTTAGATTTGTCTGACCATAACACTTTTTTCCAATCTTCCTCTGTCCCAGTGTCTGTTATTTTGCCCATCTTAATCTTTTTATTTTTATTGGCCAGTCTGAGATATGGCTTTTTCTTTGCAAGTCTGCTTAGAAGGCCAGCATCCCAGAGGCATCTCTTCACTGTTGATGTTGAGACTGTTGTTTTACGGGTACTATTTAATGAAGCTGCCAGTTGAGGACTTGAGACATCTCTTTCTCAAACTAGACACACTAATGTACTTGTCCTCTTCCTCAGTTCTGCACCTGTGCCTCCCACTCTTTCTATTCTGGTTAGAGCCCGTTTGCGCTGTTCTGTGAAGGGAGTAGTACCCAGCAATGTACAAGATCTTCTGTTTCTTGGCAATTTTTCACATGGAATAGCCTTCATTTCTCAGAACAAGTATAGACTGATGAGTTTCAGAAGAAAGTACTTCATAAAGTGTTTCTGGCCATTTTGAGCCTGCAAAAGAAACCCACAAATGCTGATGCTCCAGATACTCAACATGTCTAAAGTTAAAAATATCTATATATTTTTTTTTAAAAGGCCAGTTTTATTTCTTCTTTAATAAGAACAACAGTTTTCAGCTGTGCTAACATAATTGCAAAATGGTTTTCTAATGATCAATTTGACTTTTAAAATGATAAACTTGGCTTAGCTAACACAACATGCCATTGGAACACAGGAGTGATGGTTGCTGATAATGGTCCTCTGTACGCCTATGTAGATATTCCATTAAAAAAGCTGCTGTTTCCAGCTACAATAGTAATTTGCAACATTACCATTGTCTACACTGTATTGCTGATCGATTTTATATTATTTTAATGGGCCAAAAAATATTTTAATGGGCTTTTTAAAAATAAAACAAGGAATTTTCTAAGCGACCCCAAACTTTTAAACGGTAGTGTATGTGTCAGATTGGAAGATTTAAACTGGAGATTAAGATGTGAGATGCTCTCTCAAACTGTGAAATGCTTAAAGTAGAATATTTCTCCTTCATATATTTCTTTAATAAACTAAGTATATTCCAAGTTATGGTGACAATTGTAAGTTTACACTATTTTACCTTGATTCCTATGCAATTAGGTGTTATAATTTGAATGGTTTTAAAGCCCTATTCACACAGGACTAGTAGTATCAGAGGACCTTGGCGTTAGTAGGTTTTCGGCTGGAATTTTCGGCTGATTTGGATGGAACTTAAATTACTGATGTGGTAATTTGTGCTTGTGCACATAATTATCTCCCCCAATAAACTACTCCTGTGCAAATGGGGTTTAATAAAGTGAATGTGCTTACAGTCCATGCGGTACTGTAGCAGTTAAAGCATGATCTCTCATCTTTCAAGCCCCTGTTACCAGCACCAGGTGTTTAAACCCAGGTGTATTTGCATACATTTGGTTGTGAGTGACTAACACAGATAAGCAAATGGCAGATGATGGATAAAACTATTGCTGCTGTAAGTAGAACCCACAGAACAGCTTGTCGCCACTGCTGCTAAATTTGGCAATATGGGAGTAAAATCTCAAACCTATAGACAATACAAGAAGTTTGGCCTTGATTCACAGGTGCACGATCACACACACACACACACACACACAGCTTGTTTCGCTTTATCATGCGTTTCCTCCCAGATCTGATGCCGTGGTGGGAGGGTCGGGGCAGAGGATGCACAGGCATTATTAAGGCCACTTGAATTAATAGTATAGCGTCCAGCCTTTTTCTCTAAAGCCTACAACTGGGGGCGCGGGGCTTAATCCCTGGTCCCCTGTATCGCCCATTAATCAAACTCCACCCACCCCTGCTCAATCGCTCACTCTGTCTCACACACACACAAGGGTGCCATCTTCACTTTTCTCTAGCCAAAGCTGACATCCACTCGTCAATGCACTAAAGATTGCACACCCGTTTTAAAATAAAGATTTCCCATGTATTTCGCTCTCTCCTACTCACCCATACACAACCTCAATAACAAGGGTACAGACATGTCTTTTAAAACACACACAGATATCCTTAGTGGCTTCAATGGTCTCATCTGCTTTGTTTTTTTGATCAAATTAAATGTGGAGCTTGACACACACACAGCCAGCAGATGTCAGGGTTGCTCATTAGCATGCCGGAGGGCCCAGTGCCCCACCAACCCCGGGGGGGGGGGCACAGCTATTGAGGGTCTGAGTGCAGGCCACGGGTCACAGGTGATATGGATTTTTGTGGGGGGCCACACCGGCTGGTTTTCAAGTGAATATGGGGTTGGGGAATTGGGACAGTCTCTAATTCCCCATCATGAACACACACATTCTATGCAGGGTATGCATACCATACACCTCTCCCCATCCTGGGTTCATACGTCCCAGTTATGGAGGACTAACACACGAGACTGGTTCTGCCCCCCAAAAAACATTTATTTCACTAAAAACAAATTCAGTGAGTGCCAACTAGATGAAATGCTAAGGCCAAATAATGTTGAAAATTTGACTTTGCCATTGCTGCAAGTGAGTATGTAAAAAAATATATATTTTGAGCTCGTGGTTAGAATTCATTACATCTCAAATCCTCAGAGAAGTGAAAGAACCACAGCATTTATATTGTGCTACCTAAAAGAGCTGTCCCTCTTATTATTCAGAGACCTGAAGATTGCAAGAAGAGACACCTGTTACCGCCCATCTGGCTGCTCTCCTTATGAGTGATGCGTATGTGTGGGGGTAGATTTTATGAGCCTCTGTTTTATTTGTTCATAAATGATTGCATGCTTTGTTTGTGGGGATTGGCCTTTTGTTGTCTGCATACCTTATTCGTGTGTGTGTGTGTGTGTGTGTGTGTGTGTGTGTGTGTGTGTGTGTGTGTGTGTGTGTGTGTGTGTGGGGAGAAAGAAAAGGACAAAGTGGAGGATGATGAAAGAGAGAAAGCAGAGCATGATGAGGATGTTTGTATGTGTGTGTGTCAGTGAGGGTACAAGCAGTATGTGTGGGAGTGTGTGATGAGGGGGGTTAGAAGTGGAGCAGTGCCTCCATCAGTATTCAGCAGTGGCTGTGTGGGTGGGGGGTGTAACCGCACCCCTGAGCAGAGCACTGGACTGGAACAAAGCGGCTAGGCGAGGGGGCTTTTGATTGGCCAACCCCGGCACAGGCCCCAGACCTGCCAGAACACAGGCACTGCAGAGACCAGACAAGAGAATTAGCTGTACTCTCTCCCTTCATACACGCAAGGCAAGAGAAAGACTTGAGCAACAAAACATCTCATCTTGGAGCTCATTGAAAACCTCAGAGATCTATGGCAGGAAGCCCTCCCAGACTGGACTAGTAGTGCCCAGGGTTAGGCTGTGGCCCAGCTGGGTCTAACTAGCCAGAAAGCTACCTTTGTTGTTTAGCAGATAGGAGTCTGGGTCCAGAGGGAGCATTTTAGTGTTCCATGCATGTCAGGCCTTCTGCTTTCATTGTCCATTTTTTTATTTGTTTCTGAAGCTGGGGGTAATCATTGTACTGCCCTTTTGGACCCTTGTAAGTAATAACCTTGCTTTTTAGAAAGAGACATCAATCACAGGTACAACCACACACACTCTAATCTCACAGCCTCCTTCACCAGGATATTTTTAATCTTGCCCATGGTCTCCAAACCTACAGCCCTGTTGCCCTCACTGCTTTCCTCGCTTGTGACAAATTTCCCCTTGCGTGGATGTCTCCTTCGGGTTGTTACAGCCCCTGTGCTCTTGCCCTGGCTTGTGTGTGTACTGGTATGCCATCCTCCAGATTGCATTGTGCGTTTGGACTGCCATGCTTGGCCGGCTGTGCGGTGGGGTGGGGGCAGCTTGTTTGCGAGTGCACTTCACTAGAAGTGATAAAAGTAGAATAATCACATTTTAAAGCATCTTAACAAGGTCAAATCAGCTAGGCTCAGGGTGGGGGATAACTGCGTCTCTGGAATGGGGGTAAGCCCCAGCCTGGTCCATGGCGATAATAATCAAATTCCTGGCCCAAACCGGATTAGACTCCCTGTTGCTGTGTCTAAGGCCCAGTCCGGCGCTTAAGACACAATCCAATTCCTCAGCCCCTAACATGCAGGGGTTAGCCCTGAGCCAGCCAGCTCACTCTACTGGGTACACTGGCTTTACAACCTCTAAGCTGGGCCTTTAGATGGAATTGTTTGTGGGAGCTCTTCTTGGATGGAAGATCTTATCATATGTTGTAGTATAGTCCTTGCTATATAGGTCTGTGTGGAACCCTGTATCTTTGCTGGATATTGTGGGTGGGTGGGGGGGGGGGGGGGGCAACGAGTTCCGGTGTCAACACCCCTCTATGGTGGTCCAAGGGCATGTCCCCCCCACACCAATGTTTCTATATTACTTTAAACTGTGTTCTTACTCTTAAGTTCAGAAAGTCACCACCCCACCCCTTTATCGACATTTAAATGTCAACCCATTATTCTATTTGTGTACTCCTTACTACGCTTGTCTAGTATATGGTCTTGCATAACTAATTTCTTATACCTAGTTAATTTAAATGGAGTCGAGGCAGTCTGAGTCCAGAAACTTCTTACTTGGTTACATAATTTAATTGCTGTATTAATTCATAAAATAATTCAGTGACAGTCAAAACCTAATGCTTCAATATGGATCAAGCAGTAGACTTCAATATGCTCAAGCAATATATTTAAAAAATACATAGCAACAACTCATAATTCACCATAAAGTAAAACACATACACATTCAAAACAGTTAATAACCTTATACAAAGGTGTGCATATAGTGGTACAGAGTGGGGTCAGCTCTACAGCCTCAATTCACTTAAATGCACCAAATACCTGTTTATGCGGGTCACTGCCAGAAATGAAGTTTGGGTATATTGTTTTCCTATCTATGGTATCCAGCTTCTCCTGGTGGATATGACAGACGGCAACAGTTCAATCTGCTTTGTGTCATTGTTAAGCGCAGCCACGTCTTCAATCTCCATGACAACCAAATGAAATCAAAATGCAGGCAACAACATTTGTTATAGCACTTGGGCTACAGTCAGTGAAGATGAGTTGAACTGATAGTGCTTTTATAACTCAAATTCTCACCTGATGACCTGTTCATCCTCTCCCTGCCTCAACGTGAGAGGTGCTCTCTCTCTTTCTCTCCTATCTTTGAACCCTACCATAATCACATGACCAAATATCATTATAATATGAAAAAAATGGATGGCCTTAACAATGATATGGTTAGCTTATTAACCAGATTTCTTTTTTATTAGCTAAATTATTTATTTACTATGTGGCAATATGTATAGCTAGTGTCATGACGTTGCCAGGTTAAGGGTGGTTTATGACACCCCTCCCCCATAAATACCTTTCGCCCTTTTTCTCGCCACTCTACAGAATGGACTCTTGGAAAGCCCTTTGTTAACATAGAGAGAGTATTGTAACATCAAAAGGTTGGGGAAAAGAACAAACTTTAGGTAATCCAACCTGTTGAAAGTATCCGTTGGTACTTAAAGAATATGATGTCCATGATGTCCATTATTACTGATGATAGGATGACACAAACTGTATCTTGGAAAGTCTACACAAAGTCTACACATTCTAGTTATCAGATTCACATAGTTTCATATTTAAACATTTAAGTTGATTCTATTTGTGAAAAGATTAAATGTAGTTTTAGTTTTTAAAACGAGAGAATTGTTTTCATAAGAAAAAAATGCTCAATCAGTGGCCACGCCCACGTGAATAGGCATTGGTTGGAAATTATGTCATAAGGTGAATTCACCAATTTGTAAGTCGCTCTGGATAAGAGCGTCTGCCAAATGACTTAAATGTAAATGTAAAATTATGAACCAACTCCTTTTCTCCATTTCTATAAGAGCCCCCGTGACCCAAATGACGGTGAACTAAGCCAACCTCAGAATGGTTGAACGAAATGAACATTGTGTTCCCGAAAGACGTGAGGATTGATGTCCATGTGTTTAGAAGGGTGAATTTCAACGTGGAGGTGACAATTGAAATGCTGGAAGGATGAATTTCGACGATACCAGCCAGAATATAGCATGAGCTTATAGTATGGCAACTTGGTATGAACTTTGAACTCTTATTCAGTAAAGAAGTGATACATCCTAGAGGTCGAGTTATCAGCAGCCGCTGTAAACGTGCGTGGCCTAGGAAAGGATGAACAATCTCTTCGGAAAGACCGGGTACTACAACGTATCTGTTCTACCACACGACGACGGTACTACAACGTAGCCATTGTACCACAAGACGACAGACTACAACGTATCCTCCCAGAAATATTCTTTGAAGGACAAGGGAGATCTCTGCTGGGCAACCCAGCCTTCCATCTTCGACCAATCTATAGAAGCGTAGCTCGGAGTAAATTTATTTCTTGCATTTTCCTTTTCCGAATGGGTCGTCATTTAGAATGCATAAGATTCTGTATTTACGATGGCATAGCTTCATAAGGTCCGATAGAGACCAAATCCTTTTGTTTCTGTTTTCCCACGCTTTCATTCAAACCCAACCCCCTTTCTTTGTGTAACCAGCCAGTTTAGGTTTTGTCCACTAGGGACGTTTTTTTTAATGACATAGTTAGTAGTCAATGTATGATCCTTCCTGTGTATATGTAATTCTGTGTGATTATTTAGTAAATAAAAATAAATAAACAATTGTATTGCTGATTCAACTTGTTAGCCAGGGTTCGTGATGATAACCAAGAATTTATGACGTTCAGATGAGACTGAATACGTAATAATAATAATGTTTAATAAATGACTGCTATTGATATAAAAGATTACCAGGTCTTTAAGAGTTTTCTTGGAAGACAACAGCTCTATAAACATTATTCTGTGGTGCCCTGACTTCCTAGTTAATTACCAGTACCTGATTAGTTTAATCAGGTAATATTAATTACAGAGAATAGATTTTATAAAATAGCATGTCATATCATTTAATCCATAGCAAAGGCACACCACTAGCTAGCTGACTACATAGTGCCAGTCTATTCTGAATTGTACAATGAAGTTAGCTAGCTAGCTATGTAGCCATTCATTCAGTTAGTTCTCAGCACTCCTCCCAAAAATATTATGTCCTGCACTTTTTATCCTCTTTGACATTGTCACCTCTATTTAAGGGCTCTAGCTACTTTTTCACTAGAGTGAACACTGACTCACTGAGTGCTGCTCATTTGAAACTGCAGATACTGTGCTAGCTAGCCATCTAACGTTAGCCTAGTTAAAATAGACAACTTAGCATTGCATCAGTCGGTACAACTCTTTTTACACTATCTCATCACCAATAGTTTACTAGTTTCACAACATAGGAATACATTTATGCAATGTTCATGAACTTTTACTCGTTTTTAATGTTCAAAATATTTATACATTGGAACACTCGTGAATATAGCTGCCCAGGGCTAGAGACTACCTTTTTTCATTGTCCCAGAATTGTCCCAAAGTGCAATTTCAACCATCCCAAATTTAACATTTGTTGTTTATTTTTGTTTTGAAATGCCAACATGGGTTTACTCATGGACCTAGGACATTCAGTGATTTTTAAAAGGCTAATAAGAGTACTAGTGAAATAAATAAATGGGTCTGTCAAATGAGCATGAAATTGACGTTAAAAAAAATGTGCCTCTAAAAAGGCCAACACTGGAATAATATTCAAATAAATGTTTCATAAATGGACAGGTAACTGACAAAATAAAAGAACTTGAGTAAATGAGGGATACAAAGTAGGCTGTATTGAAAGCAGCTGCTTCCACATGGCTGGTTCGTGGGTTAATTAAGCAATTAACATCCCATCATGCTTAGGGTGATGTATAAAAATGCCCAGTTGCCCATTATTTTGGCCACCATGTCTAGAAGAAGATATCTGTGACTTTGAAAGACACTCTCAAAGGAGCATAGGGGTTTAAAGTGTGTGGAATTTCTTGTTGAAGAATGTTGTTCCAGCCCTCCAATAGAGTTCCTGACACTTGTGGAATCTATGCCAAGGTGCATTGAAGCTGTCTGGCTCATGGTGGCCCTACAAAGTCACTATGTTGGTGTTTCCTTTATTTTGGCAGATACCTGTACATAAATAATTTGTCTACATCTCAAAGTGTAACCTATATGACAAGTCCACACCAATGCTGACATGAGGGAGGCGCCAGAAAATGTAACCAAACTTTAATGAGACTTTTAATTAAATAAATGTAGGCTAAACTCCAGTCATGTTTGACACATGTAATGAGGATAATTAACATTCACGTTTAAAAGCTATATTCTGTTGACCCAGGCCTACTCAGGGCACAGTTTGTTCAGAATGAAATGGTCACGAGCGAAGAGAAAGGCCAGTTACTATTGTGCACTGACCACACCCATCACCCACCTTGCAATCTGAGACGAGGCAGTCAGCATTTTGAAACTATTTAACCATAAAATGTAATTGTTTTAAAAACCTGGAGATTTTGTCATTTTCTGAGGCACGTCTTAGGCCTACCTTTCGAAGTAGCCTTGCCAAAGTCAGACCATAGAAATTTTGAGGAATGTTTTTATAAACACTTCCTTATGCCATTGTAACCAGCATTTCTTTCATGTTCTATTACTTTTCAAATCAACATTCTTTCATTATTCAACAGCCACTGCTGTGTGCGCATTGGTGTGCTTATAATGTGAAGAAATACATTTATCAACATTTTAAGCTAAATGTTCTGATCTGTGGCATCAACCTCAATTTGCATTTTTAACATGTTTTGATGAAAGCCTACAGTGGTTGTATGGATTTTTGGATCTATGGTGCCAGAACCATCCCAGACATATTTTCTACGGCACGCCCTTAATTATGATCCCTGTAGCTACCTCTCCTCGGCGAACACCACAAAGAGAGAGAGCAAGTCCGTGCCCCTGAACTGTTACTGCAGATCAAAGCAATATGTCAGTCGGCTGCCTCTGGGGACCGGATGCAACCGAAAGCATATTTGGTGGTTGGGGATCCAATCATATACTGAACAAAAATATAAACGCAACAAGTAAAGTGTCGGTTTCATGAGCTGAAATAAAAGATCCCAGAATTTTTCCATATGCACAAAAATGTATTTATCTAAAATGTTGTGCACAAATGTGTTTACATCCCTGTTAGTGAACATCTCCCCCCCGCCAAGATAATTACTCCACCTGACCGGTGTGGTATATCAAGAAGCTGATTAAACAGCACGATCATTACACAGGTGCACCTTGTGCTGGGGGCTACAAAAAGGCCACTCTAAAATGTGCAGTTTTGTCACACAACACAATGCCACAGATATCTGAATTTTTGAGTGAGCGTGCAATTGGCATGCTGACTGCAGGAATGTCCACCAGAGCTGACATTTTTGTTCAGTATTCTTTAGTTTTGTAGAAAATGAGGAACTGAGTCAGTTTTAAAGCCACATAAAACCAGCAGCTGCCTGGTGCTTTACAGTCTGAAAATGTTTTCAAATCCATCAAACTGATCATGGTATAATATTGGGGATGGGGTCAAATTTACGAGTTTCTAATATTGGGGGGGGGCGTCGTCATGTCCCTGTCCCCAAAGTTACACACATATGTGTGCTATGTTTGTTTACTGTCGCTATAGGAGTCCATCTAAGGCAGTAAACAATTTGTGTTTCAGGTAGGTTTGTGTTGAGGTTAAAGTGTTGTTCATATGTCCATATGCGTTAGTAAACAGATTTGCGTTGCGCATCATATTTCCCTTATCCCCCTCCAATTATCTGTCTGTGAGAGATTCCCTTCTGGTTCTGTTCCACCCTGAATGTGGCGATGCAGAAGTTGGTCATGTCAATATCCTGTCATTGGTGAATGATTAGAACCCCCCCCACCTTCCTTTCCTCCTCTCTCGCTCTCTCCTCAGTCTTCCCGTGGAGATGTAAACAGGGAGCCGGAGCTCCAGGAAATGCAATCCCCACACTGCTGTTCCCCTCAGGCAGGATTTACAATTGAGGAGGATGTTTTCTGATGATACTCGGTGTTATTGTCGGCGTGTGTGTGCATGCATGAAGCATAGCCTGTGGTCTGATCTGCCGAGCAGAAACAGGATTGGGTTTGTAATCCTTGTTTAAGATAGACATTATGGTGCGGTGTAGATTTCACTTGGATTATATGATTTTCTTTTTTTCAATAGCTGGGCTGGGTGGGGGAGGAGGAGGAGGAAAGGGATGGGTGGGGGCTGCAAATTTCCTGAAATTATTAATCCCATGTAGTCAGTGAAGACTATTGCCCCACCATAGCACAAAGCTTTGTAATGCTTTAATTGCATCTCAAAGGAGTGGGGAAGAATCAAATTAGGGATTGTCCTACATTTTGGAGCTGTGTGTGAACAGTACTTGTGTGCGTTTGTGAGAGAGGCTGTGTAAAAGTAGGCTGGATTTATTTATGTATGCGTGTGCATGATTCATTCCAAGGACTAGGTGTTGGCTTCAATGGCAGCAGCAGAGCATCTTTATGGAGGCTTATCTCTCTGCATTGAGACGTGCTGACTTCACAAACTAAAACACACATTTGCGCACTTACACACTCATACTTAAAATACACATTCTCACATGTACGTACACACACGCGCACACATTTTACACTCTCACAGCGAGCAGGCACCTTTTTTCGTCACACCAGATGGCATGTGTCACAATATTACGGCAGTATTTCATTAACATTATGTGCATCCATCTGTTGTGTGCTCTAAGGCCCCATAGAGCCTCTTGTTTCGGTCACTTTACAGTACTGCACCATCAATAGTAGACTCAGTACTACTGCATGTTTTATATAGCCTAGAGTACCTCAAATCGAATCAGTTTATTGGTTGCGTACACAGATTTGCTGACGTTATCGCCGGTGCAGCGAAATGCTTATGTTTCTAGTTCCAACAGTTCAGTAATACCTAGCAATACAATAAAAATACACATATAATCCAAAAAGTGAAAAATAAAAGTTTGACATTTCGTAACGAGCAACATCAGAATGAGCAATGTCAAGGTATATAAATTCTGGGGGAAAATCAGACATCACATGTGGGTGAGGTTAAGGGTAAGGGGCCTACATGGTTGGGGGTGCTCGAGCCACTAGTTGTACCTATCCACAGATCTAGGATCAGATTACCCTACCTCAAACCCCAGCCTTTACCATTTAGATTGCGGGACAAAAAAATATGACCCTGTATCAGTGGTTAGGGGTAGCTTCTACCTACTCCTGGTTGGAGCTTTGTTCAAAGCAAGGCTGACAAACTACTGTGGGAGGAACACTGCCCCCCCCCCCCCCCCCGGAATGCGCTACCTGAGGCTATTGACTCCGATAACCTTTTGGTATATTAAGTGTTTGCATACAGTTACACACTGAGGAAGCAATAATCCCTCCCCCTCCCCGGTCCTAGCTTTGTCTGGGGGCTACCTGCAGGGTCAGGCTGACTATAGCCACGGTTTTCTTTGTCTTTGCAACGGTTGGCTGGATATATCTTAAAGGTTAGATCAATTGGAACTTGGAGCCTGTAGGCTATGTTTGTGTAGAGATTTTGCTTGGTGATAACGATGATTGTAATGGTTGAGGCCTACTTGTATGTAGCGGTTTTCACTTGGCCTCCTAAGTGTTTTGATTGTAGGGAATGTGGCTTAGCATTTAGCCTTCCTTTGTTTTTAGGATAGTTAACATACTGGCTATCAAAAGTCTGTAAATCTTTTCAAAGTTAAAACGGGTTTGGCAAAATCTCAAGTCAGTCAAACTGTCGGATCTGGAACCAGCTGTGTTCTTAGGAAAAGGTGTCTACTATTAGGCGTACCTCCTGACGTCACAGTATCTACAGCAAGACGGAGGGTGCACATTTTCAAACTGGTTGCATTGTTGAAATTATAAGGAAAATAATTGTATTTCAACGTGTTCTAAGTGTTGTCCAAACTCCCAATGTAGTGAGACTCCTTTTAGTGAAGAAGCCCATTTATGATTCATCACAAACAACAATTCTGCAATGTGTTGAATGGGCTTCTGAATGTGACAGGTCATTTTTTTGTATAGCTGTTATTATTGCTGCAATTGCAGATTTGCAAATAATATATGCAGTTATGGCTTGAAACTCTTTAGAGTGGGAACATTTTAGAGATTTCCCACTTGACCCATTATGCAGTCTGCAAAATAAATGATAAAACGTTCCTATTTGGGTTTAAAGCTGCAATGAGTCTGGCACAAAGACACAACTAAACTGAACAAAAAAAGAAACACAACATGCAACAATTTCAAAGATTTTACAGTTCACATAAGGAAATCAGTCAATTGAAATTAATTTATTAGGCCCTAATCTATGGTTTCAAATGACTGGGAATACAAATATGCATCTGTTAGTCACAGATACCTTCAATAAAACGTAGGAGAAAACCAGTCAGTATCTGGTGTGACTGCACGAGCTGCACGAGACATCTCCTTCGCATAGTTGATCAGGCTGTTGATTGTGGCCTGTGAATGTTGCCCCATTCCTCTTCAATGGCTGTGTAAAGTTTCTGGATACTGGCTAGAACTTAAATGCTGTTGTACGTGTCGATCCAGAGCATCCCAAACATGCTCATTAGGTGACATGTCTGAATATGCAGGCCATTTTCAGCTTCCAGGAATTTTGTACAGACCCTTGCAACATTGGGCCGTGCATTATCATGCTGACATGAGGTGATGGTGGCGTTGTCTGTTGCTTATGCCTTCCCATACCATAACCAATTTTCCCGCCGCACACCTCCTCCAGGACAGCCACGCTGAAGAAATGCCAGGCCGCGCAGAGAAAGACTTCATTGAGTTCGCCCCATTAGTTTGTACTATATAGATGTTTTTTTCTGTGAGCGAATCAATATCATAGCAGCCCCTTTTTCAATACAAAAAAAAAATCTAACTGCAAAATTCAGTCTGTGACTTTGTTCTAGGCAGAGCCAAAGCGCAACAGTGTAGAATTCTATTGGCAGGTAGCCCACGAGTGGGCTTTCAATCACCCGTGAGTTACTGCATGTTTCAGAGCAGAGTGTGTGCACATTTATTGATATTCTTTGCTCGTTAGCGAGTAATTAGCCCAATTATGAATAAGTATAGGTCAGCAATGGGGAGTTGCTGCTTCCTACAAGAGCACAAAATGTGTAAGCTACATTTCAAGCTGTCTTTGAAAAGCCAGTCAGGTATAAATCTTATGGCTTAATTAAAGGGGCAGTGTAGTATTTTCAGAGGCTTAAATATGCAAATCAGCAGAGGTGTAGCCTACATTATTAATTCTCTGTGGTAATAATAATTAATTTTATTTTGAAGTGGTTTCTTGCATCATACAATGTACAGTCACCTATTTGGCCCATGGTGTTACAGACCAAGTAAAAAAAACATTCAAGCCCTTCATAATGTAAACTTTTTAAGTCTCATGCAATGTATGCCAGCATTGAACACCACATATAGGCTACTGTAGGCTATATATGTGAAAATGTTATGGGATTTGCTCCATTGGTTTTGTTGGTATGCATACATTATGCTTGATAGCCACAATAGTCTATTGGCTACTGTCTATTGATATTCTATTGGCTACTGTCTAAAACTGTAGGGGTACAGCCTCAGTGGTCTCTGTAAACGCGCACTGGAAGTTCTTGCAACGGTCATGGTGCACTCTGTTCACAATGTTGACATCAGCAAACAGCTCACCCACATGATGCCATGTACAGTTGAAACCAGGATTCATCCGTGAAGAGCACACTTCTTCAGTGTGCCAGTGGCCACCAACGGTGAGAATCTTCCCACTGAATGCCGAACTGCAGTCAGGTCAAGACCCTGGTGAGGACAACAAGCACGCAGATGTACTTCCCCGGGATTATTTCTGACAGTTTGTGCAGAAATTCTTCGCTTGTCCAAACCCAGTTTCATCAGCTGTCCAGGTGGCTGGTCTCAGACGATCCCGCAGGTGAAAAATCTGGATGTGGTGGTCCTGGGCTGGAGTGGTTGTGAAGCCAGTTGGACGTACAGCCAAATTCTCTAAAATGACATTGGAGCTTATGGTAGAGAAATGAACATTAAATTATGTGGCAACGGCTCTGGTGAACAGTCCTACAGTCAGCATGCCAGTTGTGTGACACAACTGCACATTTTAGAGTGGCCTTTTATTGTCTCCAGCACAAGGTGCACCTGTGTAATGATCATGCTGTTTTAATCAGCTTCCTGATATCACATACCTGTCAGGTGGATGGATTATCTTGGCAAAGGAGAAATGCTCACCAACAGGGATGTAAACAAATTTCTGCACATTTTAGAGATGCTTTTTGTGCGACTGGAACATTTCTGGGATATTTTATTTCAGCTCATGAAACATGGGACCAGCACGTAACTTCTTGACGCTACCCATCTCTGAAGCAGGATAATTGCCATCAGCAACCACTGAATAGCATAGCGTCTCAGTCAAATAATATTACTCAAAATATTCATGAAATCACAAGTGCAATATTGCAAAACATAGCTTAGCCTTTTGTTAATCCACCTGTCATCTCAGATTTTGAAAATATGCTTTACAGCGAAAGCAATCCAAGCGTTTGTGTAAGTTTATTGATTGCATGACAAAACATTAAGTACACTTAGCATCAGGTAGCTTGGTCACGAAAATCAGAAAAGCAATCAAATTAATCGTTTACCTTTGATCTTCGGATATTTTCACTCACGAGACTCCCAGTTACACAACAAATGTTCCTTTTGTTCCATAAAGATTATTTTTATACCCAAAATACCTCCGTTTGTTTGGCGCATTATGTTCAGAAATCCACAGGAAAGAGCGGTAACGACAACGCAGACAAATTCCAAATAATATCCGTAATGTCCACAGAAACATGTCAAACGTTCTTTATAATCAATCCTCAGGTTGTTTTTAAAATATATAATTGATCATATATCAACCGCAAATGTCTTTCACAGTAGGAGAGGGAAAAGCAATACCTATCCAAACTCTGTTGCGCGAGCAAAACTCATGTGACCACTTGACGCGATGTTATCGTTCTGGCTCGTTTTTCAAAATAAAAGCCTGAAACTATGTCTGAAGACTGTTGACACTTTGAGGAAGCGATGGGAAAAGGAATCTGGTTGATATCCCTTTAAATGGAGCAATGGGAGGCTATGGAACATGGAGTTTTCAAAATAGAGGCCACTTCCTGGTTTGATTTTTCTCAGGGTTTCGCCTGCAATATCAGTTCTGTTATACTAACAGACAATATTTTGACAGTTTTGGAAACTTTAGAGCGTTTTCTATCCTGATCTGCCAATTATATGCATATTCTAGCATCTGGTCCTGAGAAATAGGCCGTTTACTTTGGGAACGTTATTTTTCCAAACATAAAAATAGTGCCCCCTAGCTTCAAGAGGTTTTAACATGTTGCATTTATATTTTACATCCACTACCACCACTGCTTGTAAAGTGTAATGACCATACAAAACCCACTCGTACTATTGAGTCATTTCAGCAAACCATGACACCCACCATCTCAGATTTTTCTGAAATTGTTTCTGTAGTTAGAAACAAGTAAGATTGACATTCCTGAAACATTATTTTGTATACTTCTTTGAAAATCTGAAAATGTAAGCTAATTGATTGCATCCATATTGGCCATTTTAACTTTATAGGATTCAAATAAGTTCAATAAATATAGTACCCTACATCCGATTTGGACAAAACTCCTTCCTACCAATGAATAAGATGAGGGATCCCCCCGCAAAATTCTCTAGCCACCAACAGACCCCACGCCAATCCCACCCCAAAAACCAGTATACAGTATCAGTTCTCTGACAAGTAGTGTGATGCTGGGGCTTGGAGAATTGCTGCTTCATACCCTGTTTAGAGACATTAGCAATTGATGTCCCATGCATTATTTACCATGAAGTAGTTTGAAAGTATCAGGTTTTGACCACTAGATGCCGCTGTTCCTGCTATACCACCACATCTATTGCGCTGGTCTTTTGTTTTTTATCAACTAGATCACAACATTTCCTTTGCAACTTTGAGTAGGAAACTAAGATTTGGCTCATGATGAGTAAATTGTGGTCATCCTCACAATTCGAACCAGTCCTCCATAAAAGCAAATGTCACCATGAGGCCAACGGTGACTTTCTAAAACAGTTTAATGGCTGTGTTTGGGGGCAGCAATTAGCCTCATGGTTAGAGCATTGGGCCAGTAACCGAAAGGTTTATGTTTGGGGCACATCCAACACAACACAACAACACATCACTGAGAATCACTGTTCATATTTTCAAGCCTGGTGGTGGCTGCATCATGTTAAGGGGATGCTTGTCATCAGCAAGCACTAGGACGTTTATTAGGATTAAAAGAAATAATAGAACCAGGTATTCCCTCTAGGATTTTGTGCTTGGCTATCTGCTTTCCAACAGACATTGGGAGACAAATTCACCTTTCAGCAGTACGATTACCTAAAACACAAGGCCAAATATACACTGGAGTTGCTTACCAAGACATTGAATGTTCCTGAGTGGCCTAGTTACAGTTTTGACCTAAATTGTCTTGAAAATCTATGGCTGTCTAGCAATGGTCAACCACCAACTTGACAGAGCTTGAATTTTTTTTGAAATAATGAACATGCAAATATTGTACAAATATTGTACAATCCATGTGTGCAAAGCTCTTAGACTTACCCAGAAAGACTCACAGCTCTAATCATTGCCAAAGGTTGTTCCAACATGTATTGAATCATGGGTTTGACTACTTATCTATTCAAGATATATTTATTTTATTTTACATCAATTAAAAAAATAAAAACTTTGGCATTCAAGTATATTGTGTAGGGTCATTGACAATTAAATCCATTTTAATCCCATTTTGTAACACAATTTTTGGGGGAAACGGTTGAGGGTGTGAATACTTTCTGAAGGCACTGTATTATTGCACACTGAGTCCATGCAACATTTTTACTTATGCTTGCCATAACAAATGTGTTGAATACTTATTCACTCTTGACAGATCAGCTTTTCATCTTTTATTAATTGGTAAAAATGTCTACATAAATCCACTTTGACATTATGACATTATGGGGCAAGTGACACAATCTCAATTTAATCAATTTTAAAGTCTGCCTGTAACACAGAATATGGAAAAAGTCAGGATGTGTGAATGCTTTCTGAAGGCATTGTATCTGAATCCTATCATTTAAAATGGTAAATATGTGTGCACTCACTTGGCCTTAATTTCTCCGAAATGTTTCAACAGTAACTACAGAAACGATCATCTTAGATGATTTCTGTCAATCCCCATGTGCTTTTTGAGGTGGAACGACCCTAGTGTGAGCCAGGCCAGACTAGTTTTTATTTCACTGACATGTTTTGATGGTGTTTGTCTGTCTGTCCGTCTTACAGGCTTCATCGCAGCAGCTGAAATTCACAACCTCCGATTCGTGTGACCGAATCAAGGACGAGTTCCAGTTCCTCCAAGCACAATACCACAGGTATCCATTTAGCACTGTTTCTCACACAAACCCTTCAACCAAGGCTTATCTGAGGGAACTAGGGGTTAAGATACTAAATCTGTCTGCTATTTGTGAATACTCTGAGCATAGCCATATCTTTGTAGGTGAGTGTACAGATTAGAACACTTGAATTCCATTCTGCTATGAGTTATGTTGCGTAAGTATACAGTGTGCGGTACTAGAGTACACTGCTGCACGGTTCTGTGCAAAAGCCCACTGGAATAACCTGCATGATTAGAATATCAAATAAATCACAGCAAGACTAATACATTTTATTTCGCCCCACCGTTAAACCCCCTTCAGAGGCAGATGGAAGCAGGTGAAAGAATACGTATTCTAGGAGTGTGCTGTTGCTCCAGAGGAGAAGACATGAAAATAGGACATATGTTTTAAGAGCAGACCAATGGATGTGTGTGTCAGTTCTATTTAGAACCCTAGTCTAGAACTTTGTTCTCTTTCATGTAATAGAAAGCACTGTTATTGATGTCCTGCTATAACCACAACCTAACAATATTGGCAATTGCTAGATGGCACAAGGTCATTTATTTTACCTGGATTGAGATGTACCAGAGAGTACAGTGTATTGCTCTGTTTGATTCATGACTAAATGTGTGGAGTTCGTGGATCTCATGGTACCGAAGGAAGGTTTCCGTTTTATGGATTTCTAGCCTTTGAAGCAGCAGGGCTTCAACTGCCTCTGATTCCCTCCCCCTATTTACCTGTGGTATAGGAACTAGGAAGTGTATTGGCTGAGGTTTTCTTTCCTCCCTGTTCTATTGAGCTTCATCAGAGGAGAAGCAGATAAAAGCCTGCATGTTTGTTCATTGTGTGAAATTTCTGTCTCTGATCATCAGTCCATTCCTAGTGTAGTAGGAACACCTCAGAGCCTGGGCTTTGGTGTGTAATTCCCTAGACAACCCACCGTTTAACCCCCTTCAGAAGCAGTTGAAAGAATACCTTTTCTCTACACCGTATTCAGAGCTTGCATACACGCTGCCTAATGACTTGAGCCGAGGAGCCACAGACGAGGCTTTGTAGAAGGCTGTGTTCAGCCCTTTTAGGGAAATGTTCTGCAGGTGGTCTCCTGAGCATAGTAGTGAGCATTGTAACTGTCACCCCTCCCCCCCTCACATGCATAAATAGATCAGGGAATACATAAATCAAAATAAAGATGACAGCAGGAGCGATTTAGAGGCGGAAGGAGCGGCAATAAAACTCCATCAAAGTGTCGTTTGAGAGCGTCTCTCCGAGCCCCCGGGTCACCTCCACCAATCACAGGCGCACAAAGACAATCACAATCCGCTCTCAGGTAGGGTGGCAGCAGGGGGGGCTGGTTGTCATGACAACCAACCCCTGTGTTTGCGCACGCGCTGCTGCAGATATTATTATTTTTAGGAGGAAAAAGCGATTTGGCTAAGTGAAGGCTGCAGGCGAAAGAGGAGTAGAGACGGATGGATGGAGGGAGGGAGAGAGAGCTGTCTGAATGAAATGCGCCCCCCTGAGCACTTGTTTGGTCAGAGAATCTGACGACTGCTGTTGAATTGTAATGAGGTTTATTCTTTAAAGGAAAATATTTGTTTGTAAAAAAAGAACTCAATTTTAGATGTAAATGGCATAGGACCGAGAAGGGTCCAGACACCTGTTTGTTTTGGTGATTTCACTTGTTTTTGATAGACTTACCACAAACAACGAATCACTTCCTCATTCTCGAGTTGTGCGGTATGAGGGCCCTGAAAAAACATGAACAAAAACAAATGCCTCCTTTTCGAAAACTGCAAAACTCTCAGTGTATTGTCATTCTGAATCTCATCTCTAATCATCTAGTCCCCTATGCAGAAGTCCAGACTGGGTTCGTCCTTATAGTATAAACTTATGTTTATCAAAAACAAGTGAAATCACAAAGGTGTCCGGACCCATCTATAACATGGCATATACATCAAAAATAGAGATTTGGTTGTCAAAAAATAAATAATAAAAAATCATTTAACCTTTCACTTTGGGCTGAGTTAACAGCGCCACTGATATGATCCCATTTGCATCAACTATTTTTCCATGTCAGTGACGGCGGTGGCTATGAGCAGCATTTTCCCAGTTGGGGACAATGATGAGGATTCGCCACAGCTAACGGTCTGCCTTATTTGAGTCTTCATTCACAGTGACGCTGACGGCACAGATCTAGATCCCAAAAACAATCTTAACGTGAACACACCATTATAAACCCTGGTCTGGTATTCAGAACGGCTCCCTCCTGGTTAATGTTGATCCACTGGAACGCTCTACAGAGGGGGATGTCAACACGGACGCCATTCTAATATGAAAGCTTGTGATAAGTGGTGTGACAGTAGAGGCTTGGCCTCCTTTGTCCTGTCACCTCCTGTAACTCTTGCAGCGAGCGCTGTGACATGATTACAGCTAATGACTGTCTGCGACACAGAGCAGAGCTGCACATCCACGTCATCCACCAACCGTCCGCTTTTTATAGGCAGGACATTTAAATCACTCTGGGAATACGTATGGGTATTTTATTAGGGTTTATTTGGGAGGCTTTTTTTCTCTTGGTGGATTGACACCTTGTAAGATCCGATGAGTGAAGGATGAAGTCATTTCCTGTCTTCCTGAAGAGGTATGAGTGATGCTTCCTGGAGCCTAAATATTTTCTATTTTGATCTCTTCTCTGCAGTTTGAAGCTGGAGTGTGACAAGCTGGCCAGTGAGAAGTCTGAGATGCAACGTCATTATATCATGGTGAGTTTTTTTGTGTTTGTGTCTCGCTGTGTGTGTGTTTGCCTCTGTCAGTCTGCCTGTGTGTGTGCTACTGTGAGTGACCCTGCTCTGTCAATGTCACTTTTTAAAAGGACGTTCTACTCAAATGCATTAAAATGTAATGATGACACCATCTGAAATATAACTGATGTGGCTGTGCGCTCATGTGTGAGACTGCTAGTTCTGTTTGGTACAGAACTACAAAATATTAGGAACTGTTCTTTCCATGACGTAGACTGACGAGGTGAATCCAGGTGAAACCTATGACCCCTTGTTGATGTCATATCACTTCAATCAGTGTAGATGAAGGGGAGGAGACGGGTTAAAGAAGGATTGTTAAGCCTTGAGACAATTGAGACATAGGTGTGTGTATGGGTGCCATTCAGATGGTAAATGGGCATGACAAAAGGTTTAATTAAGTGCCTTTGAATGGGGTATAGTAGTAGGTGCCTGGCGCACCGGATTGTGTGTGAAGAACTGCAACGCTGCTGGGTTTTTCACGTTCCACAGTTTCCTGTGTGTATCAAGAATGGTCCACTCTCCAAAGGACATCCAGCCAGTGGTCGAAAACAGGTCATTGATGAAAGAGGACAACGGAGGCTGACACAAATTGTGCAGAGCAACGGATGGGCTACAGTTAGTCAACTGACAGTCCAGTACAACATTGGTGCCCAAAGACCCATAAAACAATGCACAACTCGTCGTACCTTGACACAAATGTGGTATGGCAGCCAACGACCTTAGCATTCAACTATTTTCAGCAAAAAAACAAGAAACTGCGGTTCCAGTGGGCTAAGGAACGAAAACACTGGAGAATTGGAAAACATTGCCTGGTCTGAGTCCCGGGTTCCTGCTCTTTCAAGCTGATGGGAGGATTAGGGTATGGACAAAACCACATGAGTACTGTACATGCATCCATAATGCCATGTTTTGACATTACAGGCTGTTGTTTTCATGGCACTCATTGGGAGCCTTGAGCAATGTTTGAATGCCACAGGTAGCGCTGGGCGATATGACGATACATATCGCGTGACGATAGAAAAACGTCTATCGTTTCATATTATGCTCTATCGTTTATTTCGTGGTGTTGCAAATCACACTCTTTACAGCAATATTTTGTGTCAATTGGATTTCGCTTTGCGCTTTTCACACACGTGCCATGTGGAAGGAAATTTGCAACACAAACAAACATGGGGGAGAGTGAATGTGACACAGAGCACAGAGACACGGAGCTTATACCTAAAAGAGGAGCTACTTCGGTCGCATGGGCGTGGTTTGGGTATGAAAAGTCTGACACAGACCAGAAAACCATCCTCTGCGAAATATCCCGCAGGCCGGTCCCGACAACAGGCTCAAACACCACTTAACCTATTTTACCACCTACGCAAGAATCATGTGAAACAGTACGGAGAGAGTACGGATGAGGCCCAAAAAAGTACAGTTGAGTGCTCAAAACAAACCCCCTACTCAGACGTTGCAAGAGGCTTTTGCCCTCGTCACACCATTTGGCAAAGAATCACAAAGATGGAAGGAGATAACAGCTTCCGTTACCACTTACATCTGCAAAGACATGGCCCCAATTTACACGGTCGAGAAACGGGCGTTTCGTGAGTTGGTGCTAATACTCGACCCAAGGTACCAAATGCAAATACCTTTTATTTGTTGAGTATAATTCAAAATGTAATAAGAAATAGGCCTTTACATGTGGTCGTTTTATATAAATTATTTATTCATTGAATTTACAGAAAATGTGTATATGGTGTTATGTATCGTTATCGGGATATGAAATGACCGATATCGGGATATAAGATTTTGGCCATATCGCCCAGCCCTAGCCACAGGATATCTGAACATCATTGCCAATCAGGTGCATCCCTCTGCAAATTGTTTTGTTTTTTTTCGTCTCAGGGAAGCTCATCTGCGTGCTTGTCGTCCTCACCAGAGTCTTGACCTGACTGCAGACTGCTGGAAAAGTGTGCTCTTCATGGATGAATCCCGGTTTCAACTGTACTGGGCTGATGGCAGACGGTGTGTATGTCATCATGTGGACAAGCAGTTTGCTGATGTCAACGTTGTGAACAGAGTGCCCCATGGTGGTGGTGGGTTTATGTTATGGGAAGGCACAAGCTAAGGACAATGAACACACTTGCATTTTATCGATGGCAATTTGAATGCACAGTTACCGTGACGAGTAACTGAGGACAATAGTCGTGCCATTCATCCGCTGCCATCACCTCATGTTTTAGCACGATAATGCACGGCCCTCTGTTGCAAGGATCTGTACACAATTCCTGGAAGCTGAAAATGTCCCAGTTCTTCCATGACCTGCATACTCAACAGATATGTCACCCATTGAGCATGTTTGGGATGCTCTGGATCGACACGTACGACAGTGTTTCCGCCAATATCCAGCAACTTCACACAGCCATTGAAGAGGAGTGGGACAACATTCCACAGGCCACAATCAACAGTCTGATCAACTCTATGTGAAGGAGATGTGTCACGCTGCATGAGCCAAATACAGATGCATATCTATATTCCTAGTCATGTGAAATGATTAGGGCCTATTTCATTTAAATTTACTGATTTCTTTATATGAACTGTTTTTAATTTTTGTTCTGTGTATATTTGGGGCGCCGCTGCTAAATGAATATAGGGGAAACTGCATTCATACCACCTACCACCACCTCTACAGGCAGCAGGATGTTTAACACTGCAACAATATGTCAACAAAACATATTTTCACCTTTTATTCTAGGACATTTTTTTACAACAGGTCATTGAATTTGGCACCATTTTAGTCTAGCAACTACAACATACAGCAATATTGAAAATACCATCTCGCTCTTTTACCTTTGTCTCCTGTCTATACTCTCCCACCCCTTTCCTCTCTAGCCCTATGCCCATCTCTCTCTTTTCCATGTCATTGTTCTCAGTCTTTCTGTCTCTCTCCTTCCTCTTATGATTTCTCCTCTAGTCTCATCTGTGGTCCTTTTGTCTCTGGTGTTGTCATCCTCTCTCTTCTCTTCCCCCAACACATACTCTCCACCTCTAGCTAATCTCATTGTCTCTGGCAAGGCCCGTGTAGCTGTCTGATTCTGTCTCTAATTGATCCGTTGACTGGCTTAATCTCATCTAATCTGTGCAGCGCTGTACTCGTATCCATCAGCGGATCAGTGTGTGTGTAGCCCCAGCCTGGTCCACCCTCCCTTAATTGCCTATCGGGTTCCCCTGCTATCGCCGGCTGCTATCGCCAGCACCTCAATTTCCCCAGCACCATAATTGCTTTAGGGACGTGCAGTTTCGGCTGGACAGCCTGTACTCCCCGTCGCGCGCGTGCGTGTTTTTGAACGCTGGAGCCTGTGCCCTCACAGACAGAGCTGGTGATTTAACAGGGCTAATGCTGAGCCACTGGCCTGCTCATTAACACCGAACACTCACACACATACACACCATCCCTTTCCGTCTCACAGCGACATAGGAGGACAATGGGGTGGGTGGGTGTGTGTGTGTGAAGGGTTTTACCTGGTGTAACAGTAATGACATGTTGCATGAGAACCAGGAGATGGCTCCTGTAGATGGCTCTGTGGGACAGAAGGAAATGCATATAGCTAGACAATCTGTCTACACTTTACAGGACATAATGGAGTTTCCCTCTTTCTGTTATTATACTGTATAACAACGCCTCATCTTCCTTCTGCTTTACAGTACTATGAGATGTCCTATGGGCTGAACATCGAAATGCACAAGCAGGTAAGTCTCTCTCTGTCTATGTTAATAGGAAACCCTTCTTCAGCAGTGCTGTCAGAGATGGGAATTGGTTCTTATCCTCATGGCCCCTGTAGACAGACAGTGAAACATCTCTCTCTGGCATCGCTAAGAAAACATCCCTATTCAGAGGGATTGTTCTAAAAGAAGGAGCAGTACAGTACTGCGCAGGGTAAAGCTCTAGTCTCTGTATATTACTACATGGACAGTGAAGAGTAGCATACTGCTGTCTAAGGGGCTAATCCGGTGCCTATAGATCGGGGGGGTTTTGTTGCGAGATGGGGGTGGTAATTCATGGGCCGGCTACTGAGGGAGAGCGATGGGCCTCTGTGGACCCGGCCTTATCAGTGACCTTGTCTGGCGCGCTAAAAGATTGACGGCTCCTCCCTGACAGCCACACCGGCAGAAAAGAACACGCAGTGAAAAATCTAGTCACGCACACACGCTCGAGAACATACAAGCTCATACACACACAGCCCCCCTGCTCTGCCTCATGAGTACAATTCATCACCCCTACTCCTTTATCTGGCGGGGATGAAATATTTAGAAAATCTGTGTGTGCACGCTTGTGTGTGGATCCCCAATTATGTTAGCGCGTGTGTGTGTGTGTGTGTGTGTGTGTGTGTGTGTGTGTGTGTGTGTGTGTGTGTGTGTGTGTGTGTGTGTGTGTGTGACTGGGTGCAGATGAACTGCGGCAGCATTAGAGGGTTGAAATCGAAGGGGATGTGTACAACTGAATGTCGAGGAGAATTCACGCCTGCTCTTTCTCTCACTGTCTTCTCAATTTTTATATTTCTCCATTTCTATCTTTTTCTTTGTCTTTTTAATTTTTCTCTTTCTTTCTCATTTTCTTTCTTTCGTTCTTCCTCCCTTTTTTCTTTCGTTCTCTCAATCTCCTCCCCAAGCTTTCTCTTCTCTCCAGCTGAGGAGCTCCAGACAGTTTAGTCAGCTTGTACTGGGGATATATTGAAAAGGGGTTATTGTTTCTTCTTTGTCTCCCTCCACTTAAAAAAAAATCCCATCCCTGCCAGTTGCAAGACCCTCTTTCCGGTTAGCTTCAATGAATTGTTCTCCCACCTGACAGAACATTCAGCATTTCCTCTTACTTTCGTGTGTGTGCATCATATTCTTCCTCACATATAGAAAGAGGCACAAAATGCATTTTAAGAGGAGAGCGAGATGTCAGTGTGCATGATGATGGAGTGATAAGTGTGGTGTTTTGTCTAGAATGGTGGTGTGTAGTAAATGAATGTCTTCTCAGATATCACACTGAATTAGAAAGTAACACAATTAACACTGCTTTGCATATTGGAGTTTGTTATGATAATTACTGCTGGAACGTAAAGTAATATATATGTGTGCTTGTGAAGTGCTCTTTGGGAGGGTGGGGTGTATGTTGATGTGAGACTGAGGCGGTGTTAAATGAAGCTAAGGGCTTATGTGTTTTATCTCCTCAGGCTGAGATTGTGAAGAGATTGAACGGGATCTGTGCCCAAGTCCTCCCCTATCTGTCCCAGGAGGTAAGAACACCCTCTAACTCCTGACCCCTAACCCCACGTGGTGCCCTGCAGCCTGGAATGAGATCATTCTTATTTGACTCCTCTCCCCCATATATATATCTCCATTCATCATTGCGAGCCCTGTAATGAAAGGGGCCAGAGCGCTCTGCTGTGATCCAGATAAGATATGCTAATTTGTGTCCATGACGAGATGACCCATTACAACATGGGAGTGGATCATTGATTCTCTATCAAAGCCCAGCCTTGTGTTAGAGACTTAATAATTGAATGGGTGAGGAGCACAGGGTCAGTGTTGGTAGTATTGAGCCATCTAACCCCCCTGCATGTGTGTGTGTCCCAGCACCAGCAGCAGGTCCTGGGAGCCATTGAGAGGGCCAAGCAGGTCACCCCTCCAGAGATGAACTCCATCATCCGGGTAGGCTGCTCCCTCCAGGATGTCCTCTATGGGTCTGACACTCATCACTATCTAGCTATCAATCCATCATTATGATAATGCATCTGATGCTCTGGGTTTTAATGGAGCTTTATGTTTGGTGCTTTACTTGATGATGATATTGATGATGATGATAAAAAGGTATTTGTCTGGAATTTGTCAAGGCCCAGTCGTACATTTTGTGGAATGGATGTGCACAGTTTGTACATTTTTTTTTTTTTGTAAACTTAAATTTAATATTTTAATTCAGCAAATAAAGACTAATGGCATTGACAAAATGATTGGCACCAATGACCAAATGAAGCATTCAAAGACAAGAACACTCTCCCTACAATCAAACATGGGGGAGCTTTGATAATACTATGGGGTTGCTTTGCTGCCCCTGGTCGTAAATGTGTGCAGGACCTCGTGAAATCAGTCAATTATCAATGTTATATAGAGTCCAATGTTGTTGTTTTTAAACTGGGTGTCAAAAAAAAGTGTTTATAAACTGTGACGTTAAAGGTTGTTGGTCATCCAGCAGGACAACGACCCCAAACACACATCAAAAGCACCCTGGAATGGTTCAAGAAGAAGCGCTGGACTGTTCTGGAGTGGCCCATGAAGAGTCCAGATCTGAACCACATCCATAACCTATGGCAAGAGCTAGAAACAGCAGTTGGAGAAGTTTTCTGGAGAAAAGTGGGCTAAATTGCCAATAAAAGTTGCAGCAAGCTCATTGGTGGCTACAATAAGCATTTGTTGGGAGTTATCTTGGCCAAAGGCTGTGCAGTGAAATACTAGCTCCAGGGTGCCAATATGTTTATCCATGCCATTTGTCTTAATTTTTTACATTTCAAATTGTCAACTTAAGTTTACAATATAATGTATGGTTCTGCGATGTTGAAAATCCAATAATGTTTGGAGACCAAAAGTTATTTAACTTATTTTCAAAGAAATAGGTAGTTAGTGCAGGGCTGCCAATATATGTGTGAGAGCCATATGTACCCATCTCTGTGTCTCCTCTGTGTTTGAGCTGTGTGTGTGTTGTCCACAGCAGCAGCTCCAGGCTCACCAGCTGTCCCAGCTCCAGGGTCTGGCCCTGCCCATGACCCCTATGCCTCTGGGCCTGAGTCAGTCAACCCTGCCGGCCGTCACCTCCTCTTCAGGCCTCTTCTCCCTCTCCTCCATCCTGGCCTCGCAGGCCCAGCTGGCAAAGGAGGAGAAGGCTTCTCGCGAGGGAGCTGACAGCCACCGTGAGGAGGACGGGGACAAGTCCGACTAGAGCTCCCTCCCGCCCTCTACCGCATATTAACTACCGCTGCGGCAGAGGGCTGTGGTCCTGTATATCTGCTATCTATCCATGCCAGTCCCTCTTCTCTACCACATCTCCCCCTTTAGTCCTCCGACTTCTACGGCCTATCTGATGCATTTGCCGTCATTCCAACTGCTTCAATTTGTGTACAGTATAGATTTTTTTACTATCATTTCTTTCATGTATATATCTTTTTATTTTGTATTTTATTTTTGTGGTTTGTCTTTTTGCTCATTTGTTTTTCCCTCATTCTGCTCCCTTTATGGCCCAGTGGTAAATGGATCTGTGTTTTTACACCACCCTGGCTGAGCATCTCCTTCCTCTCTTATTTACCAAGGCCCATCTGGGAGCCTGAATGTCACATAGTATAAGTGGAATAACAAACCAGAAGAGATCCAACAGACAGGCTCGCGTCACCCAGATCTCTAGTCTCTGTTTCAACTTGATTCAGTTGGTTGATGTGGGGTAACTCTCACAATACTGTTTTCATAAACCGACTTTTAGACAAGCAACAGCAAAAATTGTCTGTTAATGTCTGAATCCTAGCGTCAAAATCCTGCATTGATATCAGTGAGAAAATGTTCTGAAAATTTGTTGGCCTCGCTTTGATTTTCAGGTTATGATTCCTCCCCAGGTTAAGGACAGTCGTTGAAAGATTTTTTCTTTATTTAACTAGGCAAGTCAGTTAAGAACAAATTCTTATTTTCAATGACAGCCTAGGAACAGTGGGTTCAGGAACAGTGGGTTCAGGGGCAGAACGACAGATTTGTACTTTGTCAGCTCAGGGGTTTGAACTTGCAACCTTCCGGTTACTAGTCCAACGCTCTAACCACTAGGCTACCCTAGGCTACCCTGCCGCCCCAAGATGCTAGTCTTCTTGGTGAAGCGTGTAACTTGGTGACTCCAGTCCCCAGAGAGCCCTGTCTAACCCACTGAGCTACTTTAGATCGCTTCCATGAAAGGCATGCTATCAGTACTATCATAACAGTCTGAATGTACAGATCGCAGCGATGATTAACATTGTGCGAGATAGAAAACACCTTCAGATATTTTCTCTCCCTGGTGGTGATGCAGTAGGAGAGTGCACGTTGCCTCTTCAACACTAGAAAGCAGTAAGTCTTTTAGAAAGCAGCTCTTGACATCCACTGAGTCACCTCTTTTGAACAGGGATCTCTGGTCTATTCTAGGAAACAGGTTGACATCTCGGTCTCTCATGTTAGGTAGCGGCATAGAACAAAATGTCCACTGCGCCCACTATCTTGTCACTCAAAAGATGAGTCTCTGTAAGAAGAAATGATGCATGATTTAGCTCTCGTATAGAATACAAATACAGCACTCACAAATGTGGTTGCATTGTCCATGGCCAATGAATAGTTTTAAATGAACATTTTTGATCAGTCATTTGAGTAGATGAAGCACAAATCGCCATTATTTTGGTGTGCATTTACATTTAAAAAAATATATATATATATTTTCTACAAACCCCAACATGTTTCTCTCAGCCTGTTGGAGAAAGTGTGCGATTATTAGCTCGACCTGTAAGTGCCGCTGTAGGCTAGAACTAAAGGTTGAATGGTATAGAAGATGTGAAGCTGACTGCTGGTTTTACTGTACGATTGGGAAGGGATTGGTGTTATTGTCTGACCATTGCTTTGATCCCAGCCTGTTATACAGCGTGTGATGTATTGTATGTTTTTTGTATTCCCCTTATATTAATAGACATCCTCTCTGTTTGATGGTGGGTTACACTGTGAGGGTGTAGAGATCTGTGTAAATGTCTTAGATAAAGTGTCACAAGAACAGATTTCATAGCCGTATGTGAATGCATTCATTTAACCTCTGTAATATAGATTTGAACTTTGGTCAGTCAGTGGTGAGCCTGGGATTGAAATGTGGCTTTTGTTTTAAGTCTAATACTGCTTGTGAACAGCACAACTTACTCTTATTGACGTAAACAGTAGTGATATGCAATGCGTGTGGGTAGATGCACACAAACGCATGTCTCTTGGAACTGTATTCCTTTCTATTAGCCACAAAATGTTTTAAAGTTTGGTCCACATTTTCTGTGATCAATACACTTGTTTGAATATTATCGCTATGAAATAGAATGAGAGTAAAAAGCTTTTAAAGATTCCGCTAAATTAACGATGTATTTGTTTAGTAGTGGAGGGCCAGTTTATGTATACAGTTATACTTCTGAAGCTTTATGTGTGGGTGAAAACGCGCTATCGTGATAATTTCACTTATGTTATAAAATACATTTTGCCAAGACAAATAAGGTTCTTCATGTTGTGAATCGATCAGTTGGGTCTCTCTAACATATCATTCCCCTTTATATCCCAAACGTCGCGTTTCATAAACTAATACATCCCATAATAAGCACTGAGTTCTGTTGACAGATAGCGGTGCAGGTTTCGCATAACAACTTTTGAGGATTTGACATTTTGTGCTCGTCTTCAAAGTTTCCACTGGTCGCATGAAGCTAAATTGGCATGACATGAGCTGAATTAAATGTAAAAGGCTTTGAAAATACGCTCATTGCTCTGTTGACATTTTGGAGATACACTTGTTTTTGTGAAGAATTTTCAAAAAGGAATAGAAATGTAGAATTAATATGAAAACCGTATACTAAAATAAGAAAGTACTACGTCATGTCTCAAATCGATATCCATATTACCTCTAATTTATGTCCTGCGGCTTCGAGAAGGAAGATGAGTTCAATGGGAAAGTGAGCCTGTCAGGTAACCAGTAGCCTTAATTCTTGCACAGAATCCAGCCTAGCTGACACAATGCAATTTTCCAGATTTTTGACCCTGTTTTTTTCTCTGGCTTCCATTGATTGTCACCCTAATTCTGGCCATCCTACAAGGGTACACACTCCAATAACTTTTGAATGGATTATGATAGAGATATGAGGTTTGGACCATTGGTTTTCTTAGATGAGTAACATTGTTTTGCCAATTGGTCAAAATATGCGTTTTTGATTGGACACCACAGATATATGGCTGCATATTCTGTGTCTGTCCTGGATGATTCCTGTGCTCTGTCCTACAGTACTGCTGTGACACTAGAGGAAGTGCAGTACTTTGACCTATACCTGTCCCTCTTTAACCCCTGACCCACTGTTTGCCCTTTACCCGTTGCCCCGTAGCGTGAAGCATTGTAAGCATTTTGAGCTTTGTATAGGTCATTTTTTGAATACATATTTTGTGTATAATGAAAAAAAACTGAAGTTCATACTTTGGCCCCCAAAAAAACAAACAATTTGTGTCATGTAATTATAGCTTCATTTAAAGAAATGGTGAAATATAAAAATAACAAACATTTACTATAAATAAATGAAATGTTCTGCAGTAAGGAAGTACTTTTGGTGCCTTTACAAATAAAGTCAATCAAATCAATTGTTGTCTGTCCTGTTTTGTTCTTGTGCATCTTGTCCCAGAGGCAATGCAGTGGAGCTAAAGCGTCAATGGTGTAATGTTACTATACATTTCTCAGTGTTACTACTAAATGAAGGATGACCTTTTGATGACTAATACTAACCTAGTAGTCTGTGAATGCCTGTGGAGCATTGAGGTCCCTGTAGTTCATTGTCACTCCACACGGCGGAAGTGTTGATTTAAAAACATCCTGTGTCATTTCTACACTGTGCTGGATAATTGCTGAGGTGTCCCTCCATGTGCGTCTGTCGCAGATGCATGGAGTAGTAGAGGTATGTCTGGTCCATGGCGTTCCTGATTTGAGGTTTAGCTTCTCACCACCAGATGTTCTGTTTTATTATTATAACATTGAAGACATTGGGACATACCCCAGTTGGTACCGCTGCACAACCCTCATGTAGATATCCCATCGATCTGTCAAACGCACAACCCTCATGTAGATATCCCATCGATCTGTCAAACGCACAACCCTCATGTAGATATCCCATCGATCTGTCAAACGCACAACCCTCATGTAGATATCCCATCGATCTGTCAAACGCACAACCCTCATGTAGATATCCCATCGATCTGTCAAACGCACAACCCTCATGTAGATATCCCATCGATCTGTCAAACGCACAACCCTCATGTAGATATCCCATCGATCTGTCAAACGCACAACCCTCATGTAGATATCCCATCGATCTGTCAAACGCACAACCCTCATGTAGATATCCCATCTATCTGTCAATCTCACAACTTGTCATTGCCTTCACGGCTATTTTTATTACACACACACACAGATAGTGATACGTGCACACACACAGGCGGTTACACACACCCTATCCATATTGGTTATTTCTGCTGTGCGTGTTGAATGACAGTGTGCCCTTGGCAGTGTGAGTGTTGAATGACTGTGCCCTTGGCTGTGTGTGTTTGTGTGCTCGGAGGCAGTGCTGGTGAAACCTCAGAGCTACTGTGGCTCCAACCCGCTTCCTCCTCTGCTGCCCGCTCTGTATCTCCCCAAGGACTTCTCTGGATCTGAGCCCAGTACTTAAATAAATATGAAAGTGCCCTCTTTTCTGTGTCAGGATACAGGACTCCTCTGAGAAGCACTGATGTGGTGGGAAGGTTTTTTTTCCTCTGCGACACAGCACATCGTACGTAAAGGCTGAGAAAATCATTTGGATTTCACTTCCATGGCTATATTAGCAACACTAACACATCATATACAGTGTCTTTTTAGATGTGTGTATTGTTCGATACTACAGCACCATTGGAGCCAGGAACACAAGTATTTCACAACACCCGCAATACATCTGCTAAATATGTGTATGTGACCAATAACATTTGATTTGATGGAAATGCCCAGAAGACCATATTGTGATGTTGTCGAGTAACCATGTGCATGTACTGAGCAGAGGAGATAGAGGGGAGCGCCTGAATGGAGAGCAAGAAGCGTTTTGATTAATCATGATTGACTCATTCAGAGCCATCGCTGCTTCCCCCATCACTCCCTTGCTCCTGCTCTCCTTGATGGCTTGATTATGGAGACGCTCTCTCTTCATCTCCTCCTTTCTCTCCTCTCTTGCCTCTCTCCTCACTCTCTCTCATCCCTATCTCTCTCTGTCATCCCTCTCTCTCCAAGGCGATATATGCTGTGCTGGTTTATTCATGTGTCCCAGGGAACGGAAGCTGTCAATCTCTGTCTGCTTCTCATCCACCACCCCCCTCCATCCCTCTGTCTATCCCTCCTCCTGTCATTCCCTCACTGCCTCCCTCTGTCACTCTCCCTCTGTCACTCTCCCTCTCTTTTGTTCTGTCTCTTACATCTGTGGCGGTCTTTTTTTCTGCAAAGGCCTATTTATCTTAATCTTCATTTATTTCTCATGTCTTTCTTTTACACACACACACACAGTCCCAATTCAACCCTTGTTTCCTCCCTGTCAATCTCTTATTTTTTTCTCATCTGTTTTCTCTCTGTGTCTGTCTTCGTCTTCAGTCTCTGTGTGAGTGGAGTGTATAGTATGGCTCATCCCAGCTGGAGGAGTCCATGTTGACACGACCCAGCTGGAGGAGTCCATGTTGACACGACCCGGCTGGAGGAGTCCATGATGACACGACCCAGCTGGAGGAGTCCATGTTGACACGACCCAGCTGGAGGAGTCCATGATGACACGACCCAGCTGGAGGAGTCCATGTTGACACGACCCGGCTGGAGGAGTCCATGTTGACACGACCCAGCTAGAGGAGTCCATGATGACACGACCCAGCTGGAGGAGTCCATGTTGACAATTCAGCGCGTAACAAGTAAATGTGGAATAAGTCAAAGGGTATGAATACTTCCTGAAGGCACTGTTTCCTCCTCTCACTGCCTCTCTATTCTGTGGGTGTGTGAGAGAGGGAGAGGGTGGAAAATGTGTCTCATCATTGGTCGGCTGTGGGATTTGCGGTAGCTGTTTTGGTGATCTAGTAACAGGAAATCTAACTGGAGAAATGAGGACTACTAAAAGTTTAATGGAGTCATGTGAAATACAAACACCCCCCTTTTTTCTTCACTGCCTATCCATTCTCTCCTTCACTGTCCTTCCCGCTCTATCTCCCCCGTCTCTCATGTCCTCCTCTATAATTCCCTCTCACCTTCTATCTGTTCTCTTTATCTCTGTTCTTGCTCAACATCTTCCTCTCTCATTTCCCTGTCTCACCCTACCTCCCAATCTATACTGACACTCTTCCACCCTCTATCGTTCTCTCTTCCCCTCTCTCTCTATGAATCATCCTCCCCCTCTCTCCAGTGCTAGTGAGAGAAAGAGTGAATGAGAGGAGAGGCAGTACTTTTGGTGTTCAGTGTAAAGCCCTCCCCAGTGTGGGAGTGAGCTGTTACCCAGCTGTCTGTGGGGCTTCCTGCCTGTCACTTCCCATCCCAGTGACACCACAGCTACATCATACAGAGCTGGCTAGAATTACACCTGGCCCAATCCTTACACACACCCCTCCTCTCCACCACCTACTCTCTGGCTCTCATAGACACCCACACACATACAGTCATGCGTAGTCACACACACACACACAACCTTGGCGCAAAACACACACACACACTGACTTACATTCACAAACACACACACCACCTACACTGTGTTGTAGACTCCCCCTTGCTCAAAGCCAAATTCATTCAGTGTGCACTCCTCCTCCTAGCTCTATTAGCAGCGTGCCACTTCACCCCCAACTCTCTGACTGGCTGGCTGGCTGGCAGTCCTCCTCCCTCCCTCCTCACCCCCAACTCTCTCGCTGGCTGGCTAGCAGTCCTCTCTTCCTCCCTCCCTTCTCACCCCACCTCTCTGACTGGCTGGCTGACTAGCAGTCCTCTATCCCTCCCCCCTACCCCACCTCTCTGACTGGCTGGCTAGCAGTCCTTCTCCCTCTCTCCTCACCCCCAACTCTCTGGCTAACTGGCTAGCAGTCCTCCTCCCTCCCTCCCTTCTCACCCCTACCTCTCTGACTGGCTTGGCTGGCTGGCAGTCCCCCTCTCTTCCTCCCTGCCTCACCCCCACCTCTCTGGCTGGCTGGCAGTCCTCCTCTCTTCCTCCCTCCCTCCCTCCCTCTGACTCATGTCAACTGGGGCTGGGTATATGGTTAGGCTGGAGCTGGAGCTGGAATCTGGATTCTTGGGAGGTGTGTGTTTGTGTGACTGCATATGACTGTGTGTGTTTGTTACTTTGTGTGTGTGTCTGTGTTGATCAGTGAGGCTGGCTGTGGTGTGGTGTGGCCCGGTGGGCTCAGGGGTCTCAGCCCAGCTGTGTGACTAAGGCTGCTGTTTCTGGAAAGCCCTTTCATCCTGATCCTCATCTCTTATTCATCCCTTTACAACCTCCATCCATCACGACTCTGAAGTAGGAAAGCACCTCCAGCTACATGTACAATAGTGCCTTTCTTCACTATATCTTTCTGTCACACGGTCTCTCCTCTTATTAACTTCTTTCTTTTTGCTAATGTTCCCTTGTCCCAGACAGTAAGCAACAGTGTGTGTCAATGACATGATGATGATAATGATGATAGGGTTATGACAGGTTATTACTGTTGTAAACACAGACAAGCTAAAGTAACATCTTCTCCAGTTGATCCCCCTCTTTCAGTCAGTCAGTCAGTCAATCAGCCCTGTGAGTCTTAGCACTGTATGATGGTACTGTTGACCCAGTTTGCCCTCCCTCTCCATTCTCCACTCCCAGAGGGCCATGCTCTGGCGCTGGCCTGCCCCTAAGCTGTGGTCTTTGAGCGAGTGGCGTGTGATTGTGGTGTGGTCATACTGTGGTCTCGTTGCACTCCCAGTGTGGTTCTTCCTGCTCTGGGGCCTGTGACTTTCTGTCTGCTGACTGGCATTTCCCAATGAAACCCTCTGTGGTTCTGCTAGGGTGTGATTAGAAAGCCAGTGTACATACTGTACATGCACACACACACACACATTCTCTCACTCTTTTTGAGGGCTCCCGAGTGGCGGAGCAGTCTAAGACACTGCCTCTCAGTGCAAGAGGCATCACTATAGTACCTGGTTCAAATCCAGGCTGTATCACATCTGACTGTGATTGGGAGTCCCATAGGGTGGCGCACAATTGGCCCAGTGTTGTCGGGGTTTGGCCAGAGTAGGCCGTCATTGTAAATAAGAATTTGTTCTTAACTGACTTGCCTAATTAAATAAAGGTTAAAATAAAAAATAAAAAATCTACACGCTACCATCTCTGGATCTCTCATAGCTCTCTTTCCTACTGTCGATCAGCTCATTATTACACTATGAGTGCTAGTGTGCTTCACATCCTGAATATCTGGCTAGCCTGTAAGTCATAATGATCTGGGAGAAAATGATACATGTCATAAATGATCTTGCAGAAATTATGCTTTTCACCCAAAGACAAATTTGAACTGCATGTTAATTGGATTATCTCCTTCAGAGGAGGGAACAATTTCATCCAAGAAGGACTGAAAACTATGGCCATGTTCCAAAACTGTGAAATGCCTCCATCCTCACTCTTTTGAGATATTTGCTGATTAGTATGTGATTGGATTAAAGGTCTGCTCTCTATTCCAGGTTACATGAAGGTGAAGACAGGTAAGGTTAGAAGCACACACTACAGCACCAGTCCATCCACCGTGTGATCCACAGAGTGAAGCAGCAGCAGAAGCCAGTGTCTAATGAGTACAGGTAGTGTATAATGTCCTGTCACGGCTGCATGTGTAGAAGCCATTAGAGGCTCTATGGGAGATTTGTGAGACAGGCGGCCAGGGGGTCAGATGCTGCACAGAGACGCCCCACTGTGAGGTCAGAGACAGGGCAGAGGAAGGGGAGGGGGGAGGGGGAGAGAGAAGAGTGACAGAGGTGTAGAGAGAGTGAGGTATAGGGAGGGAAGAAGAGTGTGTTGTGGAGAAATGGGAGAGAGGGATCTGAGGGTCACAGAGAGGGGAGAGGTACAGCTGGGAGGCAATTGGAAATAGACAGAAGAAGGGGAAGGGGTTGGCATGATTTTATTTCATTTGGTTCAGTTATATTTGTAAAGTTGTCTCTGCGGAGGACTCAACAAAGCCACAAAATCCCACTGAAAGTACTGTATGTCTACAGCAACAGCGATGATACCTCATTGACATGAAGTATTGGGACAGATTCAGGGTAGTGTTAGTCGAATTTGAGGGGGTGTATCCTGCATATGGTGTGTGTATCCATTTATGCATTTGTGTGTGTGGGCTTTGGGGTCTGGTGTGTGATGATAGTGGTCACTAATGTGACAAGGGGTGTCATTCTGCAGTCATGGAGTGTGTGTGTGTGTGTGTGTGTGTGTGTGTGTGTGTGTGTGTGTGTGTGTGTGTGTGTGTGTGTGTGTGTGTGTGTGTGTGTGTGTGTGTGTGTGTGTGTGTACGATCGTGTTTGTGCAGTGTGTGTGAGAGTATCAGTGTGTGTGAGAGTGTCAGTGGTGTCTAGTGGTGAGTCAATTGCTGCTGACAGCTGTGGAACATGCAGTCACAGTGCTCCAGTCCTGAGGGAATCCCTGACTGGTCCAACCTACAGAGCCTCACCAGACAATGCCGCTGCTGCCCGCTCAATCACTCTGACATTTACTCTCACAGGGAAACATCCACACTGAAGGGAACTCAATGCAAAATGGCAGCTCACATACTGTACACACTGATAAGAATTCAATACAAAACAGAAGCCCACTATACAGGTGTATTTTTACCATAACTGTATAATGTGGGGAAAAGTGTCAAGTATCAGCACTACAGGAAAAGGAGGGCCGAACACGCCCCCATTCACATCTATGGGGCTGTAGTCAAGCGGGTTGAGAGTTTCAAATTCCTTGGTGTCCACAAACTATTATGGTCCAAATACACCAAGAAACTTGTGAAGAGGGCACGACAATGCCTTTTCCCCTCAGGAGACTGAAAAGATTTGGCTTGGGTCACCAGATCCTCAGAAAGTTATGCAGCTGCACCATCGAGAGCATCCTGACCGGTTGCATCACTGCCTGGTATGGCAACTGCTCGACATCCGGCCGTAAGGCGCTGTAGAGGGTAGTGCGCACGGCCCAGTACGTCACTGGGGCCAAGCTTCCTGCCATCCAGGACCTATATACTGGGCAGTGTCAGAGGAAGGCCCAAAGAATTGCCAAAGACTCCAGTCACCCAAGTCATAGACTGTCCTCTCACTTTAACCCTACCTACATGTACAAATTACCTTGACTAACCTGTACCCCCGCACATTGACTCGGTACTGATACCCCCTGTATATAGCCTCATTATTGTTATTTAATTGTTGTTATTATTGTTATTTAAAACTTTTTACTTTAATTTATTTAGATAATATTTTCTTAACTATATTTTCTTTAAACTGCATTGTTTGTTAAGGGGTTGTATGTAAGCATTTCACAGAAAGGTCTACACCTGTATTCGGCACATGTGACAAATACATTTGGATTTTATTTGATTTGAAAACTACATTTTCTCATAAGTGCTTTTCACCCAGAACCAAATTCTTCATTACACTTCACCCACTTCCCTCTTTGTGAGTGTGATCTTGATGTCCCTACCATCCACCAGATGGTGTCATTAGGCCAAATGATGTAGATGTCTCTCTGGGTCCCTCTCTCAACACCCCCCTCCCCCATACCCCACCACCATCCATCCATCCATCCCACAATCATGTCTCTCTTTCCATATTTTTCACTTCCTTTGGTAATGTACTGTATCTCATTTCCGCCGTTGTGCTTTGATGATATCGAGAACATGTTTGAATGGAATGTGGGAGAGGGGGATGTAACATCTGGATTTCTATTTAGAATATGTTTTAAATGTGCATAATTGAGAGAGGGTCGGTTTTGTATAAATTATTGTGGCTGTGTTTACGTGTGTTCTGTAAATGTATATTTCTATGTATATTTATCAGAAGAGGCTGGTGGGAGATTAAGAATAATATCACTTTATTGCTGAATTACCCACAAGCTCCAATCCAAATTTTACTTCTGCTTTTAACAAACACACGCACATACACATTAATAAATATTTATGTATCTGCATCTGCGTGTATGTGTTCATCACAGCATGCCTGCCCATTTCCATGCATGTGAGAGTGTGTAGTAGTTACTCTAAGTTCAGGGAAGGGTTAAAGTTGTCTGTAACAGGATGGATTCCCAAATGGAAGACTATTAGCTGCTGAACTTAATTGGCATGACATGACCCAGGCACCCAGCCAACCTGCCTGGACATTCCACAGCTGTGTGTGTGGAGAGAGGGATGGATAGGGAGAGAGAGGAAGACAGGTAAGGAGGGAGTGAGAGGGATAGGGAGAGACAAATGAAAGGGAGTGAGGGAGGGAGGGAAAGAGATGAGAGGGATATTAGTACCTCATCTGTTTATCAGCCCATCTATCTTTCCACTTCTACTTACTTCCATTCTGTAAAACAAATATTTGAGGCCTATAATGTTTTGCATGTGAATAATAATACAAATAGACGATTAAACAGCTTATCACATACGTGTGTGTGTTGTGTAGTCAGTTTCCATGACCAGGTTGCCTGTAGTGTTTTAGCTGTTCTGTTTTAACATTTGGACTTGGCTGGGTACAACAAAGTAAGCCTTCCTCAATGCCGTTTTCTTTTGAACATAAAGCCCTGAAATGTCCTATCTGGTGTAATGCAGTTCCTCTTCACATGGATGATCACACCAGTGCGGTTGGTAATGTTTAAGATGAGGGAGGACTATACTTTTTTAAATGAGCTTTAATGGCCTTATTTCTATTACAGCATGTTGGCTGTCATTCATATTCCATTCACCCAGCTTAATGAAACTTTGAGAGGTTTAGGCTACTACATAATACTTCAGTTTTCCCTATAGCCATCATGAGGTTGCTACAACCTAGCCTATGAATGAAAGTGATGCAACGGGTTAGAATGCTCTCGATGTTGCAGCTGTAGAACCTTCTGAAGATCTCAGGACCCATGCCGAATCTTTTTAGTTTCATGAGGGGGAATAGGCTTTGTCGTCCCCTCTTCACGACTGTCTTGGTGTGTTTGGACCAATCTAGTTTGTTGTTGATGTGGACACCAAGGAATTTGAAGCTCTCAACCTGCTCCACTACAGCCCCGTCGATGAGAATGGAGACGTGCTCGGTGCTCCTTTTCCTGTAGTCCACAATCATCTCCTTAGTCTTGGTTACGTTGAGGGATAGGTTGTTATTCTGGCAGAACCCGGCCAGGTCTCTGACCTCCCTATAGGCTGTCACGTCGTTGTCGGTTATCAGGCCGACCACTGTTGTGTCATCAGCAAACTTAATGATGGTGTTGGAGTCGTGCCTGGCCATGCAGTCGTGGGTGAACAGGGAATACAGGAGGGGACTGAGCACCCACCCCTGGGGAGCTCCAGTGTTGAGGATCAGCGTGGCAGATGTGTTGCTACCTACCCTCACCACCTGGGGGCGGCCTGTCAGGAAGTCCAGGATCCAGTTGCAGAGGGACGTGTTTAGTCCCAGGATCCTTAGCTTGGTGATGAGCTTTGAGGGTACTATGGTGTTGAACGCTGAGCTGTAGTCAATGAACAGCATTCTCACATAGGTGTTCCTTTTGTCCAGGTGGGAAAGAGCAGTGTGGAGTGCAATAGAGATTCCATCATCTGTGGATCTGTTTGGGCGGTATGCAAATTGGAGTGGGTCTAGGGTTTCTGGGATAACAGGGACTATGGTGGTCTGCTTGAAGCATGTTGGTATTACAGACTCAATCAGAGACATGTTGAAAATGTCAGTGAAGACATCTGCCAGTTGGTCAGCACATGCCCGGAGCACACGTCCTGGTAATCCGTCTGGCCCGTCTTGTGTATGTTGACCTGTTTAAAGGTCTTACTCATGTCGGCTACGGAGAGCGTGATCACACAGTCGTCCGGAACAGCTGATGCTCTCATGCATGCCTCAGTGCTGCTTGCCTCGAAGCGAGCATAGAAGTGATTTAGCTTGTCTGGTAGGCTCGTGTCACTGGGCAGCTCAAGGCTGTGCTTCCCTTTGTAATCTGTAATAGTTTGCAAGCCCTGCCACATCCAACGAGCGTCGGAGCCGGTGTAGTATGATTCAATCTTAGCCCTGTATTGACGCTTTGCCTGTTTGATGGTTCGTCACAGGGCATAGCGGGATGTCTTGTAAGCTTCCGGGTTAGAGTCCCGCACCTTGAAAGCAGCAGCTCTACCCTTTAGCTCAGTGTGAATGTTGCCTGTAATCCATGGCTTCTGATTGGGGTATGTACTGTCATGACATTGGCCTGGGGGGTAGGTTTATGACAGTCATAAATACCTCCTTCCCCCTTTTTCCTCTCTCTACCCTACTGATGTTACATTTGCAAAACCCTTGGTTAACATAGAGATTCTGGGAACATCAGAAGATGGCGGGAAATTAACTATATTCTGGTAATCCGACCAATGGAACATATGCGGTGGTACTTAATGAATATGATGTCAGTTCGGTTGTCATCTGAGGCATTCTCATCAATGATAAGATGACAAACTCTACAGTGGAAAGTCTACACATCAGAGTTATCGGATTCACATGGAATTGTTGTTCAATTTAAATGTTTGAATATGAATTTATTTGTGATGGGATGAAATGTGATTTTAGCTTCTAAAATGTGAGATTTGGGTTTTCATAAGATAGGGCTCTGCTCAATCAGTGGCCGCCCCTGTGAAGGGACATGGGCTATAAAACTTTTCAAACACACCCTCCTCTCCCTTCCTATATAAGCCCTTGGCGACAATGTAACCTCCTGTTCTGAAGACGTGAGGACAACGGTCCTATGTCAGAATGGTTCAGATAATAACTACAGAACGAAGCCAACATCAGCGTGAGCTTTGGTTTGCGAATTGTATGAACTTTGAACTCTTATTCACTACAGAAGTGATACCTCCTAGCCGTTGAGTTAGCAACAGCAGATGCAAACGAGTGTTAGGAAGGAACAGACAGAGTATTCCGTCTATCACACAACGACGTTATGACAACGTATCCAATTGACAACCAGGGACATTCTTCAAAGGACTCGGTTGGGCAACACGGCCTTCCATCTACCACCAACCTCCCGAAGCGCAGCTCAGAGTACATATTTATTGCATTTTCCTTTTCCAAATGGGCGGTAATTTAGAAGGCATAAGATACTGTATTTACGATTGCACAGCTTCATTCCTTTGTTCCTCAGTCTTCCCACTCTTTCACTCAAACCCAGACCCTTTTCTTTTGTGTAACAAGCTGTCGTGTCTGTTCCTTCCGCTAGGGACGTTTTCCTTTATGATGTAATTTGTAATCAAGTTATGATTTAATTATGTGTATGTGTAATTAGTTAGGTATTTAGTAAATAAATAATTAAACCCAATTTTGTATTGCTGATTCAAATTGTTAGCCAGGTTGCGTGCAGATAACCAAGAATTTACAACTTTCAGATGAGACTGAAATAAGGTGACGATTAACATTGACTGCTATTGATGTAAAATATTACTACGTCTTTAAGAGTTTATTCGGAAGATAACAGCTCTATAAATATTATTTTGTGGTGCCCGACTCTCTAGTTAATTACATTTACATGATTAGCTCAATCAGGTGATATTAATTACGGAGAAATAATTTTATAGAATAGCATGTCATATCACTTAATCTGGCATAGCCAAAGACACGACAGTGCGTACAGTCACTGTGGGGGCGACGTCCTGAATGCACTTATTGATAAAGCCAGTGACTGATGTGAGGTATTCCTCAATGTCATCGGAAGAATCCCGGAACATGTTCCAGTCTGTGATAGCAAAGCAGTCCTGTAGTTTAGCATCTGCTTCATCTGACCATTTTTTTATAGACCGAGTCACTGGTGCTTCCTACTTTAATTTTGGTTTGTAAGCAGGAATCAGGAGGATAGGGTTGTAGTCAGATTTACCAAATGGAGGACGAGGTAGAGTTTTGTAGGCGTCTGTGTGTGTGTGTAGTACAGGTGATCTAGAATTTATTTTCCTCTGGTTGCACATTTAACATGTTGATAGAGATTTGGTAGAACTGATTTAAGTTTCCCTGCATTAAAGTCTCTGGCCATTAGGAGCGCAGCCTCTGGGTGAGTGGTTTCCTGTTTGCTTATTTCCTTACACAGCTGACTGAGTGCAGTCTTAGTGCCAGCATCTGTCTGTGGTGGTAAATAAACAGCCACGAAAAGTACAGCTGAGAACTCGCTAGGCAAGTAGTGTGGCCTGCAGTTTAACACAATATAGTCAAGAATCGTTTTTCAACAGAATCGCGGAACAAATACACACCTGATCACACACAAACACAGTTCACTTACATAGCAGCCACAAACAAACAGCATGATCATTTTGCTCGTTGTATAACTCCTTCTAGCATCTACACGCTCCCCGTCCTCTCACCTTTTCCATTCGCTTGTGGATTTCAGCACACAACACATCAGTTGTCTGCGACCAGGCATAAAAACCTTTCCAAGCCAAACTTTCATATCATTACCGCTAACCACTACACACAGCCTACATCGTTGTCACCATATTAGCTAACATCATAGTCAACATAGCTACTAGAACTAACGTGTTAGTAAACCAGCTACAATCATGCAGTACACTGTAGTCAGCAAGCAGTTTAGCAGTTACACTGGCAAGCCCTGATGGAAGTAAATTAATAAAACCAAAAGCTTACCCTGACTTGGAATAGTTTCAGTGTTGGATAGCCAGATAGCTAACATAGCATCCTTCTCTGTTTGAGCCGGGTGTTTGAGTAGGTTAAACTAGCTTGCTGCATTCACTAGCTAAGTGAAAGTGAAATAAATGCAAAGAAATAAAGCTAGCTCTCACTCTTTGAGTCAACTACTCACCACATTTTATGCACTGCAGTACTAACTAGCTGTAGCGTATGCTTTCAGTACTAGATTAATTCTCTGATCCTTTGATTAGGAGGACAACATGTCAGTTCATGCTGCAAGAGCTCTGGTGGGTTAGAGGACGTCCTCCGGAAGATGTCATAATTACTGTGTAAGTCTATGGAAGGGGTTGAGAACCATGAACCTCCTAGGATTTGTATTGAAATCAATGTACCCAGAGGAGGACGGAAAATAGGTGTCCTCTGGCTACACCATGACGCAACCCTACAGAGTGCTGTTGAGGCTACTGGAGACCTTCATTGCAAAACAGTATGTTTTAATCAATTATTTGGTGACATGAATATATTTAGTATAGTTTTATCTAAAAAGGATAACTTTAATGTTCCACTAATTTTTTTAAATGAAATTGACTGAGTAGGATGGTCCTCCCACTCCTCCTCTGAGGTGCCTCCACTGGTTCAAACATAGACAGACATTCCTACTACTTTCTTGTTACGTGTGCATATTGTATTTATACACACGCACACACCAACCCACATACACACACCAACATACACACACACACACACGTTTGTTTTTACCATACTTGTACGGACTAAACAATTGATTCCCATTCTAAATCATATTTCCCTTAACCCCTAACTTGACATCTTCACGGGTCCAAAAAGTTTTCACCTGGACCCGATATACATAAATAAATGTTTTTAAATATAGAGATGTGTTCCGAACGGACCGGAGGACAACCAGACCCGTTCTGTATAGACCTGGTCAAATCCAGACCTGTTCCGATCAGAGTGAGGGAAGAAGCAGAAAAGTAATTTTTTAAGCTACTTTATTAACCGGAGCTGATAAAGCATGTGAGAGAGAGAGAGAGGGGTGCTGCTTTAGCACCCGGGGGTGGGGCCGTACTGTGAGTGAATGACAGGAGCAGAGAGGAGGGAGAGATGAGAGACAGCAACCAACCAAGCCGACTCACACTATAGTAGACTAATAGCTGCCATAGCTAGGTTATTTATCATCAAATTTGATTACATAGTACTTGTCTTGACTGCATCAAACCAGGTGAAACTAGTTAAGCTGGCTAATGTTAGATAGCTAGGCTAATTGAGGCTGCAGTGCATGCGCTTTGTCATCCTACAGTTACAAATATCAACAACTCCAGAATATTAAGTAGCAGCCTACCTATTGGCTCTTGGTCGTTGTAGCTTATTCTTCTCCTTTAACTTTTAATTCCGTCATTTTAATTCCATCTTCCATTGATTAGATATCTCCTAACCTTTTGCACACACGGAGGCTCTGGACTGTAGCTATTGCTGCTTTGATGACTTATGATTGGCCAACAACAAGCAATACGCGCCAAGCTCCAATCTCATGAAATGCAAGAGAATTATAAAATGTCTCTCTAATGCAGAAGTCTTTCTGATCTTTAAGGGCCCTTCTAGACAAGTCAGTTAAGATTATACTTACCTGAGACCCCTGACAATCATGTCAGATCCAACCCAGAACCGTGATGTTATTTCCAATTCTGGATCCGGACCCGCTTGGGTCCCGGATTGGGTCTTCGGGTACAGGTGGATCCATAAAGACGTCTAACCCTAAACCTTAACCAAACCCTAACCTTAACTCCAATCCCTTAACCAAGCTTTTTTCTGGTTATTGTAAAACGGGATATGATGTTTATTTGCATCACCTTAAAAACAGAATACTTGAGTATTCAGAATGATAACTGGATATTGGAGTGCATGTAAATGTGGTCAGTGTTGTCCACACTCTCCCGTAGCACAGTTGTTTTGGGCCAGTTAAACAACAGAGCTCCCCAAGGATTTTCCAAACATGGCATCATGACTTTTTCAACATTGACATCCACTGTCTGCCCCTCAGCCAGCAGGTACACGCTCTCGCTCTCTCAATTCAATTCAAGGGGCTTTATTGGCATGGGAAACATATGTTTACATTGCCAAAGCAAGTGAAATGGATAAACAAAAGTGAAATAAGCAATAAAAAGTGGACAGTAAATATTACACTCACACAAGTTCCAAAATGAATAAAGACATTTCAAATGTCATATTATGTACAGTGGGGCAGAAATTTACATACAGTATTTGGTAGCATTGCCTTTAAATTGTTTAACTTGGGTCAAACGTTTTGGGTAGCCTTCCACAAGCTTCCCACAATAAATTGGGTGAATTTTGGCCCATTCCTCCTGATTCAGGTTTGTAGGCCTCCTTGCTCGCACACGCTTTTTCAGTTCTGCCCACAAATTTCTATAGGATTGAGGTCAGGGCTTTGTGATGGCCACTCCAATACCTTGACTTTGTTGTCCTTAAGCCATTTTGCCACAACTTTGGAAGTATGCTTGGGGTCATTGTCCATTTGAAAGACCCATTTGTGACCAAGCTTTAACTTCCTAACTGATGTCTTAAGATGTTGCTTCAATACATCCACATAATTTTACTTCCTCAGGATGCCATCTATTTTGTGAAGTGCACCAGTCCCTCCTGCAGCAAAGCATCCCCACAACATGATGCTGCCACACCCATGCTTCATGGTTGGGATGGTGTTCTTCGGCATGCAAGCCTCCCCCTTTTTCCTCCAAACATAATGATGGTCATTATGGCCAAACAGTTCTATTTTTGTTTCATCAGACCAGAGGACATTTCTCCAAAAAGTATGACATTTGTCCCCATGTGCAGTTGCAAACCGTAGTCTGGCATTTTTATGGCGGTTTTGGAGCAGTGGCTTCTTCCTTGCTGAGGGGCCTTTCAGGTTATGTCGATATAGGGCTTGTTTTACGGTGGATATAGATACTTTTGTACTTGTTTCCTCCAGCATCTTCACAAGGTCCTTTGCTGTTGTTTTGGGAAAGATTTGCACTTTTCGCACCAAAATACGTTCATCTCTAGGAGACAGAACGAGTCTCCTTCCTTAGCGTTATGACGGCTGCGTGGTCCCATGGTGTTTATACTTGTCACGTCCTGACCTTAGTTCCTTTTTTATGTCTCTGTTTTAGTTTGGTCAGGGCGTGAGTTGGGGTGGGCATTCTATGTTTTGTATTCTGTGTTTGGCCTGGCATGGTTCCCAATCAGAGGCAGCTGTCAATTGTTGTCTCTGATTGAGAACCATACTTAGGCAGCCTGTTTTCCCACTATGATTTGTGGGTAGTTATTTTCTGTTTAGTGTTTTTGTTGCACCTTACAGATTTGTTAATTTGTCGGTTTGTTGTTTTTGTTCAGGATTCATCTTTATTAAACTTATTATGAATACGTACCACGCTGCACTTTGGTCCTCTTCTCCTTCTCCCAATGACAACTGTTACAATACTTGTGTACTATTGTTTGTACAGATGAACTTGGTATCTTCAGGCGTTTGGAAATTGCTCCCAAGGATGAACCAGACTTTTGGAAGTTCACAATTTTCTTCTGAGGTCTTGGCTGATTTCCATTGATTTTCCCATGATGTCAAGCAAAGAGGCACTGAGGTTGAAGGCATGCCTTGAAATACATCCACAGGTAAACCTCCAATTGACTCAAATGATGTCAATTAGCCTATCAAAAGCTTCTAAAGCCATGACATAATTTTCTGGAATTTTCCAAACTGTTTAAAGGAACAGTCAACTTAGTGTTTGTAAACCTCTGACCCACTGGAATTGTGATACAGTGAAATCATTTGTCTGGAAACAATTATTGGAAAAATGACTTGTGTCTTGAACAAAGTAGATGTCCTAACCGACTTGCCAAAACTATAGTTTGTTAACAAGAATTTTGTGGAGTGGTTGAAAAATGAGTTTAACCTCTTGAAACTCCCCATCCCGGATCCGGGATTGTGACTAAGCCTCAGGCTCATTAGCATAACGCAACGTTAACGATTTCTGAAAATCGCAAATAAAATTAAAATAATGCGTTTGCTCTCAAGCTTAGCCTTTTCTTAACAACACTGTCATCTCAGATTTTCAAAATATGCTTTTGAACCATAGAAATGGACTAATTTGTGTAAGAGTATGCAAAGCTAGCATAGCATTTTGTGTAGCATGTAGCACGCAACATTTTCACAAAAGCCAGATAACCAAATAAATAAAATCATTTACCTTTGAAGAGCTTCTGATGTTTTCAATGAGGAGACTCCCAGCCACATACCAAATGCGCAGTGTTTCCTGAAAGCATCTGTGTGTAGGAGAAATCGTTCCGTTTTCTACATTGCGCCTGGCTACCGAAACGAACCGAAAATGCAGTCACCTACAACGTGAAACTTTTTCCGGATTAACTACATAATATCGACCGAAACATGGCAAACGTTGTTTGGAATCAATCCTCAAGGTGTTTTTTCACATATCTCTTCATTGACATGCAGTTCATGGAAGCTTGCTTCTCTCTCTGTGCCCCATGGAAAAATACTGGCAGGTGACTTTTGCGCACCAATTTCGGCGCAGGACACCGGGCGGACACGTGGTAAATGTGGTCTCTTATGGTCAATCTTCCAACGATCTGCCTACAAATACGTCACAATGCTGCAGACACCTTGGGGAAACGACAGAAAGGGCAGACTCATTCCTCTTGCGTTCACAGCCATATAAGGAGATCATGAAAGACAGAGCCTCAAAAATCCTTGTCATTTCCTGGATGCCAAGTCATCTTGGTTTTGCCTGAAGCTCATGTTAAAGGGCACGCACAGAGAAGATATTTGTATTTCTGGACACGTCAGAGTGTTTTCTTTCGAACAGTAGCAATTATATGCATAGTCGAGCATCTTTTTGTGACAAAATATCTTGTTTAAAACGGGAACGTTTTTCTTCCAAAAATGAAATAGCGCCACCATAAGTGTAAGAGGTTAACGTATTTTTTAAATTTCACCTCTATTTAACCAGGTAGGCTAGTTGAGAACAAGTTCTCATTCACAACTGCGACCTGGCCAAGATAAAGCAAAGCAGTTCGACACATACAACAACATAGAGTTACACATGGAATAAACAAACATACAGTCAATAATACAGCAGAAAAAGTCTATATACATTGTGTGCAAATGAGGTAAGATAAGGGAGGTAAGGCAATAAATAGGCCATGGTGGCGAAGTAATTACGATATAGCAATTAAACACTGGAGTGATAGATGTGCAGAAGATGAATGTTCAAGAAGAGATGCTGGGGTGCAAAGGAGCAAGATAAATAAATACAGTATGAGGTAGATTGGATGGGCTATTTACAGATGGGTTATGTACAGGTGCAGTGATCTGTGAGCTGCTCTGACAGCTGGTGCTTAAAGCTAGTGAGGGAGATAAGAGTCTTCAGCTTCAGTGATTTTTGCAGTTCGTTCCAGTCATTAGCAGCAGAGAGCGGTAAGGAAAGGCCGGCAAAAGGAGGATTTGGCTTCGGGGGTGACCAATGAAATATACCTGCTGTGTGCGTGCCACGGATGGGTGCTGCTATGGTGACCAGTGAGCTGAGACAAGGCGGGGCTTTACCTAGCAAAGACTTGTAGATGACCTGGAGCCAGTGTGTTTGGAGACGAGTATGAAGTGAGATCAAGCCAACGAGAGCGTATAGGTCGCAGTGGTGAGTAGTACATGGGGCTTTGGTTACAAATGGATGGCACTGTGATAGACTGCATCCAATTTGTTGAGTAGAGTGTTGGAGGCTATTTTGTCAATGACATCGCCAAAGTCGAGGACCGGCAAGATGGTCAGTATTACGAGGGTATGTTTGGCAGCATGAGCAAAGGATCCTTTGTTGTGAAATAGGAAGCCGATTCTAGATTTAATTTTGGATTGGATATGCTTACTCTGAGTCTGAAAGGAAAGTTTACAGTCTAACCAGACACCTAGGTATTTGTAGTTGTCCACATATTATAAGTCAGAACCGTCCAGAGTAGTGATGCTGGAAGGGAGGGCAGGTGTGGGCAGCGATCGGTTGAAGAGCCAGCATTTAGTTTTGCTTGCATTTAAGAGCAGTTGGAGGCCACTGAAGGAGAGTTGTATGGCATTGAAGCTTGTCTGGGGGTTTGCTAACACAGTGTCCAAAGAAGGGCCAGAAGAATACAGGATGGCGTTGTCTGCGTAGAGGTGGATCAGAGAATCACCAGCAGCAAGAGCGACATCATTGATGCATCCAGAGAATAGTCGTCCTGAGAATTGAACCCTGTGGCACCCCCATAGAGACTGCCAGAGGTCCGGACAACAGGCCCTCCGATTTGACATACTGAACTCTATCAGAGAAGTAGTTAGTGAACCAGGCGAGGCAATCATTTGAGAAACCAAGGTTGTTGAGTCTGCCGATAAGAATTTGGTAATTGACAGAGTCGAAAGCCTTGGCCAGGTCGATGAATATGGCTGCACAGTATTGTCTCTTATCGATGGCGGTTATGATATAGTTTAGGACCTTGAGTGTGGCTGAGGTGCACCCATGACCAGCTCTGAAACCAGATTACATAGCGGAGAAGGTACGGTGGGATTCGAAATGGTGGGTGATCTGTTTGTTAACTTGGTTTTCGAAGACCTTAGAAAGGCAGGGTAGGACAGTTATAGGTCTGCAGCAGTTTGGGAAAGAGAGGTTGAACAGGCTAGTAATAGGGGTTGCAACAATTTCGGCAGATAACTTCAGAAAGAGAGGGTCCAAATTGTCTAGCCCGGCTGATTTGTAGCGGTCCAGATTTTGCCGCTCTTTCAGAACATCAGCTATCTGGATTTGGGTGAAGGAGAAATGGCGAGGTTTGGGCGAGTTGCTGTGGGGAATGCAGGGATGTTGACCGGGGTAGGGGTAGCCAGGTGGAAGGTATGGCCAGCCGTAGATAAATGCTTATTGAAATTCTCAATTATAGTGGATTTATCGGTGGTGACAGTGTTTCCTTGCCTCAGTGCTGTGGGCAGCTGGGAGGAGGTGCTCTTATTCTCCATGGACTTTACAGTGTCCCAGAACGTTTTTGAGTTTGTGCTACAGGATGCAAATTCTGTTTGAAAAAGCTAGCCTTAGCTTTCCTAACTGCCTGTGTACTTCCCTAAAAAGTTGCATATCACAGGGGCTATTAAATGCTAATGCAATACGCCACAGGATGTTTTTGTCCTGGTCAAGGGCAGTCAAGTCTGGAGTGAACCAAGGGCTATATCTGTTCCAGGTTCTACATTTTTTTAAATGGGGCATGCTTATTTAAGATGGTGATGAAAGCACTTTTAAAGAATAACCATGCATCCTCTACTGACGGGATGAGGTCAAAATCCTTCCAGGATAACCCGGGCCAGGTCTATTAGAAAAGCCTGCTCGCTGAAGTGTTTTAGGGAGTGTTTGACAGTGATGAGGGGTGGTCGTTTGACCGCAGGCCCATTACGGATGCAGGCAATGTGGCAGTGATCGTTGTGATCATGGTTGAAGACAGCAGAGGTGTATTTGGAGAGCAAGTTGGTTAGGATGATATCTATGAGGGTGCCCGTGTTTACGGATTTGGGGTTGTACCTGGTAGGTTCATTGATCATTTGTGTGAGATTGAGGGCATCAATTGTTTCTGGAAAGGTGGATTTGTAAAAGTAGAAGCTCAAATTGTTTTGGTACATACCTGGATAGTAAGACAGAACTCTGCAGGCTATCTCTGCATTAGATTGCAACTCCGCCCCCTTTGCCAGTTCTATCTTGTCGGAAAATGTTATAGTTAGGGATGGAAATGTCAGAATCTTTGGTGGTATTCCTAAACCAGGCTTCAGACATGGCTAGGACATCCAGGTTGGCAGAGTGTGCTAAAGCAGTGAATAAAACAAACTTAGGGAGTAGGCTTCTAATGTTAACATGCATGAAACCAAGGTTTTTACGGTTACAGAAGTCAACAAATGAGAGCGCCTGGGGAATGGGAGTGGAGCTAGGCACTGCAGGGCCTGGATTAACCTCTACATCACCAGAGGAACAGAGGAGGAGTAGGATAAGGGTACGGCTAAAGGCTATAAGAACTGGTTGTCTAGTACATTCGGAACAGAGAGTAAAAGGAGTAGGTTTCTGGGCGCGATAGAATAGATTCAAGGAATAATGTACAGGCAAAGGTATGGTAGGATGTGAATACAGTGGAGGTAAACCTAGGCACTGAGTGATGATGAGAGAGATATTGTCTCTAGAACATCAATTAAACCAGGTGATGTCACCGCATGTGTGGGACGTGGAACTAAAGGGTTAGCTAAGGCATATTGAGCAGGGCTAGAGGCTCTACAGTGAAATAAGACAATAATCACAAACCAGAACAGCAAAGAACAAGGCATATTGACATTATGGAGAGGCATGCGTAGCCGAGTGATCATAGGAGCCCAGTGACTAGTTAGGCTGGCTGGAGACATGGTGATTCAGACAGCTAGCGGGCCGGGGCAAGCAAGCTAGCAGAAGGGCCTTAGAGGAACGTTGTGACGGAAGAAGTCTGTTATAGCCTCCTCGTACGGAGCCTCCTCGTGCTGTTACGTCAGTTGTCCAGTCATGATGGATTAGTAGGGATTAGTGTAGTAAAGGGGTCCAATCTAATTGGCAAAATAGGTATAGTGGCCCAAGAAATTGGCTGATGGATCTCTTCAGCTAACAGTCCAATATGCTCTAGACAGCTAGCGGGCCTTGGCTAGCAGGCTAGCAGATGGGCCAACCTAACTGTATGTAAACTTCCAACTTCAACTGTAAATAACGTACATTTTTATTTTTTTATACATTTTCAAAAATTATAACCTTTTTTCGCTTTGCCATTATTAAGGTATTGTGTGTAGATTGATGAGGAACATTTTTTATTCAATAAATTTTAGAATAAGGCTGTAAACAGGGAAGGGGCGGAATGCACTGTACATGGTCATAGTAGATGTTATGTATTTATTCCAAATATATGCACTTGACCATTGGGTTTGGTCACTGTGTGACATGCACACTGCGTGTTTGTGCATGCACGTTTGTGTGTGTGTTTTGGATGTGGTGTGTATTTTGTCTTATGCATAACTTCCATTGTCCTCCCTCGACACTACCATACACTCCAGCCTTCCACAGAGGCAGGCATTGAAAAAGCTGTTTTGCACTGCAGCCTGCCTGAATCCCAATTAGTCACACAATTGGTTTTAGCCAAGCAGCGTGATCAGAGCGTGACGGTGCCAGCTTGTGCGTGCGTGTGTGTGCGCATAGTACGTATGTACAGTACATAGCCCAAATGAAAGTACTGCAGCACTCCACTCACAGGCAGCACCAAGGATGTGCTGGCTGGCTTCATAGGGACACTGACTCACACAGATAAACAGGAGATATACAGTGGAGGTACTGTACATATTTATAGTCTTATATACGCCTACACATACAGTATATACAACAACATTATACATACGTCATACACACCATATTGTACAAAATAGTGTTTTATTGTTACATACACCAGATATGTGCAGTGAAATGTGTTGTTTTTACAGGGTCAGCAATTGTAGTACACCGCGCCTGGAGCAAATTAGGTTTAAGTGCTTTTTCATCGGCTCTGGTATTTCGAACCAGCAACCTTTTATTTACTGGCCCAACGCTCCTACCGCTAGGCTACCTGCTACCTTTATACCTGTATGTGTGATATATTACACAGTCCTACACCTAGAGGAAAGATGGAGCACTGAACAAAGATAGCATCATATAACCAATATGTCAATAGTAACATGCATGCAAACCCACAACCTCACAAACTGTATGCAGGCTCACACAAAACGCCACCAGGCATGTATGCTTATAGAACCCAGAGAGAGAGAGACACACACACACACACACACACATACAAATATGAGTAGCTGCCAACACAAATCCATGTGTGTGAGCGGGAGGCGGTAGTGAGATGGAAATGAGCCTGATCCAAGTTTGGATCCTTGTCTTGTTTCCTGGAGATTCTCCACATTCATATCAAAACACAATGACCACCTCAACACACACACACACGCACACACACACACGCACGCACGCACAAACTGGCACCGTCACCCTGTTTCTAGCTCTTAGCCAACTTTGCAGTATTTCATTTTTTGTGTTATTTCTTAAATTATTTGATCAGAACATGTATTGTATTATTACCTACAGCTGGCAAAAAGTTTTGGATGTTAGATCAGAGGTCACTCACCAGAAATTCAAGCAGAAATTCGACTTCCCTGACCTGGATCCTTTGTTTGACCTTCCAGAGGAAGCTCTATTCATCCCGGGTGCTGCACCACAAAGCCAATGCCAGAGAATAAGTAGAAGGAGCGGGGCCCTAGTCAGACTCAGGCGGCGTGCATACATTTCTTCCAATCTCAAATACCTCACTATCAAATGCCGATTGCATTACCACACGAGAGAATTTACTTTGGTCATCGTCACTGCCGTTTATATTCCCCCCCAAGCCGACACGCGGTGGCTCTCAAGGAACTACACTGGACTAAGTGCAAACTGGAAACGGCATATCCTGAGGCCGCATTTATTGTTGACTTTAATAAAAGAAATCTGAGGAAAATACTACCAAAAGTCTATCAACACATCTCCTGTGCTACACTGGATCAATGCTACTCTCCTTTCCAGGATGGCTACAAGGCCCTACCCCACCCTCCCTTCAGAAAATCAGATCATGCCTCCATTCTGCTTTTCCCCATCGATAGGCAAAAACTTAAACAGGGAGCTCTCGTGGTAAGGACTGTTTAACATTGGTCTGACTAATCAGAATCTATCCTTCAAGATTGTTATGATCATGCAGACTGGGAAATGTTCCAGGTCGCCTCTGAGAATAGTATACCTGACTCGTAAACCCTGACTCGGTAACGGGGTTCATCAGAAAGTGCATAGAGGATGTTGTTTCCACTGTGACAATTAGAGGCAAAATGACAGTACAGGAACAAAGTAGAGGAGCAATTCAACAGCTCAGACATGAGACATACACGGCATTCAGAAAGTATTCAGACCCCTTCACTATTCAGACCCCTTTCCACATTTTGTTATGTTACAGCCTTCTAAAATTGTTGAATTTCTTCCCCCTGATCAATCTACACAAAATACCCCATAATGACAAAGCCAAAATAGTTTTTTAGGCATTTTTTTCAAATGTATTAAAAATCAACTGAAATATCACATGTACACTACCGATCAAAAAGTTCCAGCCCGTAGAAACTTGTCAAACTAAATATAGAATCAATAATGTTCCTACCGGAGAATTCCTATATCTGTAGAAAAGCAATGGAACGAGAGCGAACTCTCTCGTGACCGCGCCTAAGAGCATTCCTCTCTCATTTGGTCCCACTTCACAGTAGAAGCACGAAACAATGTTCTAAAGACTGTTGACATCTAGCGGAAGCCTTAGGAAGTGCAACATAACCAATATCCCACTGTATCTACAATAGGGGCTGAGTTTTAAAAAACTACAAGCCTCAGATTTCCAACTTCCTGGTTGGATTTCTCTCAGGTTTTCGCCTGCCATATGAGTTCTGTTATACTCACAGACATCATTCAAACAGTTTTAGAAACTTCAGAGTGTTTTCTATCCAATACTACTAATACTATGCATATATTAGCATCTGGGACAGAGTAGCAGGCAGTTTACTCTGGGCATCTTAGTCATCCAAGCTACTCAATACTGCCCCCCTGTCACCAAGAAGTTAAAGCACTCTTATTGGTTGGTTCAATTCTGGTGACAATAAGGCGTGTTGTTATTGCCCCCCCCCTCCCCCCATGCAGATACAGTTGAAGTCGGAAGTTTACTGTACATACACCTTAGTCAATTACGTTTAAACTCAGTTTTTCACAATTCCTAAAATGTTATCCTAGTAAAAATTCCTGCTTTAGGTCAGAATAATAGTAGAGAGTGATTTATTTCAGATTTGATTTCTTTCATTACATTTCCAGTGGGTCAGACGTTTGCATACACTCAATTAGTATTTGGTAGCATTGACTTTACATTTTTTTACTTGGGTCAAACGTTTCAGGTAGCCTTCCACGAGCAGTTAGTCAGGTTTCTAGGCCTCCTTAATCACACACGCTTTTTCAGCTCTGCCCACACATTTTCTATAGGATTGAAGTCAGGGCTTTTTGACAGCCAATCCAATACTTTGACTTTTCTTTTAAACACTTTTTTCTCCCCAATTTCATGGTAACCAATTGGTAGTAGTTACATCGCTGCATCTCCCTTATGGACTTGGGAGAGGCGAAGGTCGAGAGCCATGCGTCCTCCGAAACACAACCCAACCAAGCCGCACTGCTTCTTGATGCACATCCAACCCGGAAGCCAGCCGCACCAATGTGTCGGAGGAAACACCGTACACCTGGCGACCTGGTCAGCATGCACTGCACCCGGCCCGCCACAGGAGTCGCTAATGCGCGATGAGACAAGGACAAGGATAAGGATATGGCCAAAACCTCCCTAACCCAGACAACGCTGGGCCAATTGTGCGCCGCCCCATGGGCCTCTCGGTCGCAACCGGCTGCGACAGAGCCTGGGCTCAAACCCAGAATCTCTGGTGGCACAGCTAGCACTGCGATGCAGTGCCTTAGACCACTGTGCCACCCGGGAGGCCTACCTTGACTTTGTTGTCCTGAAGCCATTTTGCCACAACTTTGGAAGTATGCTTGGAGTCATTGTCCATTTGGAAGACCCATTTGCGACCAAGCTTTAACTTCCTGACTGATGTTGCCTCAATATATCCACATAATTTTACAATCTCATGATGCCATCTATTTTGTGAAGTGCACCAGTCCCTTCTGCAGCAAAGCACCCCACAACATGATGCTGCCACCCCCATGTTACACGTTTGGGATGGTGTTCTTCGGCTTGCAAGCCGCCTCTTTTTCCTCCAAACATAATGGTGGTCATTATGGTCAAACAGTTCTAATTTTGTTTCATCAGACCAGAGGACTAAGTATGATATTTGCCCCATGTGCAGTTGCAAACCGTAGTCTGGCTTTTTTATGTCGGTTTTGGAGGAGTGGCTTCTTCCTTGCTGAGCAGCCTTTCAGGTTATGTCGATATAGGACTCGCTTTACTGTGGATATAGATACTTTTGTACTTGTTTCCTCCAGCATCTTCACAAGGGCCTTTGCTGTTGTTCTGGGATTGATTTGCACTTTTCGCACCAAAGTACGTTCATCTCCAGGAGACAACGCGTCTCCTTCCTGAGCGGAATGACGGCTGCGTGGTCCCATGGTGTTTATACTTGCATACTATTGTTTGTACAGAAGAACGCGGTACCTTCAGGCGTTTGGAACTTGTGGAGGTCTACAATTCTTTTTCTGAAGTCTTGGCTGATTTCTTTTTATTTTTCCATGATGTTAAGCAAACAGGCACTGAGTTTGAAGGTAGGTCTTGAAATGCATCCACAGGTACACCTCCAATTGACTGAAGCCATCATTTTCTGGAATTTTCCAAGCTGTTTAAAAGGCACAGTCAACTTAGTGTATGTAAACTTCTGACCCACTGGAATTGTAATACAGTGAATTATAAGTTAAATAATCTGTCTGTAAACAATTGTTGGAAAAATGACTTGTGTCATGCACAAAGTATATGTCCTAACCGACTTGCCAAAACTATAGTTTGTTAACATAACATTTGTGGTGGTTGAAAAACGTTTTTTTTTTACTCCAACCTAAGTGTATGTAAACTTCCGACTTCAACTGTAGGGCGAGATCGCGAACGTCAGGTCTCCACAGTATAAAAATGTGATGCATGAGGGTAGGTCACGTGCTGAATACTACATTATATTTTCATATTTTACAATGTGTACAAGTTTGCTGTACATTCCTGATTTATACATGTGTGGGCATATAGTACCTGTTAGGGATTGAGGGGCTTTCTGGGATATGCTTTGGTAGATGATTGCTGTATATAAGAGTGCTAGCTAGCATGCACCGATGTAATGGTCACATAAGCTCACTGCTAACACAGTTGTTTTCATGCTACAGATTTTACCATCGACAGCCATCAACATTATTAAGCCCTACACAACTAACGTGCTGTTTCCTATTTAATAACAGATAATAAATAACGCTCAACTGAGACCACTGGCTGCGGCGATGACCACATGACCTTCTCCCATTCCTCCTCTGGATCATCCAGAGGGTCATTGGAAAACTTCAGACGGGCCTGGACATGCGCTGGCTTGAGCAGGGGGACCTTGCGTGCACTGCAGGATTTTAATCCATGACGGCGTAATGTGTTACTAATGGTTTTCTTTGAGACTGTGGTCCCAGCTCTCTTCAGGTCATTGACCAGGTCCTGCCGTGTAGTTCTGGGCTGATCCCTCACCTTCCTCATGATCATTGATGCCCCACGAGGTGAGATCTTGCATGGAGTCCCAGACCGAGGGTGATTGACCGTCATCTTGAACTTCTTTCATTTTCTAATAATTGAGCCAACAGTTGTTACCTTCTCACCAAGCTGCTTGCCTATTGTCCTGTGGCCCATCCCAGCCTTGTTCAGGTCTAAAATTTAACCCTGATGTCTTTACACAGCTCTCTGGTCTTGGCCATTGTGGAGAGGTTGGAGTCTGTTTGATTGAGTGGGGACAGGTGTATTTTATACAGGTAATGAGTTCAAACAGGTGCAGTTAATACAGGTAATGAGTGGAGAACAGGAATGTCCACATGAACACACCCAAATAGCCAAATGTTTTCACTACGAGGTCAGGAGAGGGCTAGGCCACAGTACTGGTAAAACACACGGACGCTATTCACATCATTTTCATTGGAACCCTTCTGTTTACCTAATGTCAACATCAAATCAAATGTTATTTGTCACATGCGCCGAATACAACAGGAAGACCTTACCGTGAAATGCTTACTGACAAGCCCTTAACCAACATCCAGCTTGTCCAGAGTTTCACATTTGAAGGGAATGTTTTTTTTTCAACTGCCATTGTATTTTACTGAGTGTATTTGTCCTATGAGGTTGAAACCTGCAAAAGTTGAATGTGTGCTACTGTGAACTAGGGAGTAACTGCTGTGTTCATAGCAGAGAGAACCTGTCTGGAGCATGGGAGGTGGAGTTGTAAACAGAACTATTGTTATAGTGAAACGCCCTGACAGACTGACTTTCACACATATGGGAGGGAAGGAGGCAACAAGTGAAGAGCAGACGGAGGGGGGTTGAGAGAGCGAAAGAGGAAGTGGGGGAGGTATAGAGGTATTCTTTTTGAACTTCTGTGAGTGTAATGTTTACTGTTAATTTCTATTGTTTATTATCTACTTCACTTGCTTTGGCAATGTTAACATATGTTTCCCATGCCAATAAAGCCCTTGAATTTGGTGTGTGTGTGTGTGTGTGTGTGTGTGTGTGTGTGTGTGTGTGTGTGTGTGTGTGTGTGTGTGTGTGTGTGTGTGTGTGTGTGTGTGTGTGTGTGTGTGTGAGAGAGAGAGATGGGGAGACAGGCACACAGAAAGTGAGCGATAAAAGAGACATGGGATGATAGAGATGGAGAGAGCGAGGTAGAATGAGAAAAGTAAAGGGGATACCTAGTCAGTTGTACAACTGAATGCATTCAACCAAAATGTGGCTTCCGCATATACCCCAACCCCTCTGAATCAGGGAGAGAGAGAGAGGTGAGTCACTGCTCTGAGGGTGATATAGGCAATGAGGTACAGGGCCAAAGGTGGTAAACACTTACTCATGGAATAGGCTTCTATCGATCAATGATTACTTAGTGTGTTTATGTTGGTGTGTATGTGTGTGTGTGTGTGAGTGCATGCATGTGTGTGCAGCAGATAACACAGTCATAGACAGAGACAGAGTGACAACACTGTTTCAAACAGGGAGGCTTTCAAAGCAGACAGCTGGAGTGAGTTCAAAGCTCTGGGTTCTGAGACCTCTGCATTGCTTTACAGTAACATGTTATAGAAATACAGACCCCAGAGTGCTGCATCAACAAACTTTAGTCTCTGCAACTAATCTGTAGGTTGCAGATGCAAAAAACTATAGTAGAGAGACTCCTCTGTCTTAAATCTTGACAGAATAAGAAATACACACACACATCATATTCTGTCCATGGCATGGAATGGTCTCATCTCAAGATACTGTAAACAGAATAATTCCAGCTTTGAAATGAACATAAGGGTCATTTTTTCAGTCTCCTTCAAAACATTTCTCATCTTTTATTCGGACTGCGGACACGACCCGCTCAGCTTGAATACAGCAGTAGGAATTGAATAATTGAAATTAACGGCAGAATTTACTGAATATGTATGTAGCGTGACTGACAGCGGGAGTCGGCGAAGGCATGTATGTGTGTTTGTGCAGAATAATTGGAACTTTAATGCCCACAATCCTCACAGGCTCCCGAGTGTCGCAGCGGTCTGTGGCACTGCATCTCAGGGCTAGAGGCGTCACTGCAGAACCTGGTTTGATCCCAGGCTGTATCATAACCAGGCCGTGATCGGGAGTCCCATAGGGAGGCGCACAATTGTTACAGCGTCGTCCGGGTTAGGGGAGGGTTTGGCCGGGGTAGGCCGTGATTGTAAAATGCGATTATTTTCTTAACTGACTTGCCTACTTAAATAAAGATTAAATAAAAAATAAATGTAAACTCCCTCTCCACTGCCCACAGCCAGTCATTTGGCATCCAAGCCATGATTGGTCAGACTTTTCGAACGATGTCAAGACCCAACGTGGGACAAAGTGGTGCCTATTGGCTAAAGCAGGCAGCACGCTTGACCAATCAGAGAGCGATTACACATTTCGACAGTGGCAAGCTTTTAAGGTGGTCCTGAAGTATTACGGTATGTACTCGTTTCCTCAAATTGAATCATCCCAGAGGGTGTCATGCCTCGACGATAATGTTGGTCTGTCTCGTCACAGTTATCTTTACCCCTAGGGCTGCTCTTTTAATCTTATATCTGTTTAGGCTGGTTATTTTTTTGTCTTTGATTGAGTGAACTTATTTCATGGCGCTTACTGTAGATAACAAACTACATGTGTGAATTTTGAAAGAAAAGCAGGGATAACTCACTTGTCTAGGCTTATACTTTCAACTGTCATCAACGAATGCAAATATGATTGCAATCTGATACAGTATCGCCTACGGCGTGCACGTCTATAGAAATATAATAACGTTGCTGCGCTGTTGACTAAAGGTAGGTTATGATGTCATTATGCACACTGTGGTCACAGGTATGTTCGAGCCCTCCTGAGAGGTGAGATTGATGCAGAATTTAGTTATTAGGAAGATGCCATGAAATTACTATAACAATTGCTTTTATAGGCCAATCCTGCATGCAGGTAGTCTGATTAATTAGGCTGTAATACACAATAATTGGTATATACAACCTGAAACTAATGCCCGCAAAATCATGTAAATGTTCCTTACAAGCCAGAATGTTTAATACAATTACAGTTCAAGTTACTCACCGATTCTGTGTGGTTTGTCTTTCAGCTGCTCGAGATTTTTTACTAAATATCCACAGATGGGTAGTCAAATTATTTACCCAACCTTTTAGAGAGCTGGTAGAAATATGGCTTGGCACTGAGGTAAAATTATTTTATGTTGGATAGATTGAAATCCGCAAAAAGTGTTGATTGTTCTCCACCCCCCCCATTCAGAATATACCATTTTAATAATAATAATAATAATATATCCCATTTAGCAGACGCTTTTGTCCAAAGCGACTTACATGTCGGCTGGGGCCACTACTTTTACATATGGGTGGCCCCAGCGGGAATCAAACCCACGACGCTTGGCGTTGCAAGCGCCATGCTCTACCGACTGAGCCACACAGGACCCATTTTCATTGGCATTGCATGCTGGGTTCAATAGCTATTTACGAGAGATTATCCAGTATAAAACGAATCTTACCTCGGTGCCTAACTGAACCATATACCTCTACTAGCACTCTAAAAGTTGCTTAAACAATAATTACTGTGGATATTCAGTCTCATTTCGAGCAGCTGAAGGACAAACCGCACAGACAACCGGTAGAGTAAGTTTAAATGTAATTTTATTCAACATTCTGGCCTGTCAGAAACATTTAGACAATTTTGCAGGCATTTGTTTCAGGCTGTATATGCCAATGAATTGTGTATCACAGCCTGACTACTCAGACTAGTATTCAGGTAGACTACTTATACAGTAAGGATTTTAATGTATTTGTTTTGTGTCTATAGATCACCATCTGACATCAATCAAATTCATACAGTATGGTAAGATATGAATAAGAATATAATATGCAAATATGACTTGCTTAAGTAGATTATACAGTGCAAGATCGGGTTGGAGGGTCAATGGAGGAGGGGTTATTGATTGTTATTCTCAAACTGGACAGTTTTATCTCAATCTCTTCATTCAATCATGGACACTTCCTGACAGTTGTGGCTGCTTTGCGTGATGTATTGTTGTCTCTACCTTCTTGCCCTCTGTGCTGTTGTCTGTGCCCAACAATGTTTGTACCCTGTTTTGTGCTGCTACCGTGTTGTTGTCATGTTGTGTTGCCACCATGCTATGTTGTTGTCTTAGGCCTCCCTTTATGTAGTGTTGTGTTGTCTCTCTTGTCCTGATGTGTGTTTTGTCCTATATTTTAATCCCAGTCCCCGTCCCCACAGGAGGCCTTTTACCTTTTGGGAGGCTGTCATTGGAAATAACAATTTGTTCTTAACTGACTAGCCTAGTTAAATAAAGGTTAAACAAAAAATATATTAAATTGAAGTTGGATAAGGGCCATATCGACTTGACTATGGAGAATCACAAACACTGGTCAAAAACACTGGTACCACCTACAATAGCTGACCACCATACTGAGTTACCACTATACTTAGGTGTTCTCAGATACATCTCAAGGTGCCTGTGTAGACATGAACACAGTCATCCATATTTAGCCAGCACCCAGCCCTGTTTATCCAGCACCACCCAGCCAGCCATGTGTAGACTAGACAGCCCATCAGCCTATCAGCCCTGAACCCTGTGTTCCCGATCAGCTCTCCCAGGGAAACAGACTCAGAGTCATGTGAATAATTACCTGCCTAATCCCTGCAATTAGATAACTATGATTAGTGCAATCCCCTCCCTGCCTGAGCGGAGGGTGAGGGAATACTTACCTCAGGGAGGAGGGAGGGAGGGAGAGAAATATCTAGAGGAAGGGGGGGGGGGCAAATTAGTTGTGGATGATGAAATGTGTGAGGTGAAGAGATGGATGGATAAAGAATGAGAGGGGAGTGAGGGTTAGTTAGGGATATGAATAACTCCAGTTACTGACTGTAAGAGAGAAGGACTGATGTGCAGCACAGTTAGGTCCAGGTGTGTGTAATAACCTGTTATTGTGAGCTTTAGTGGACCAAATGCCTTAGTTACTGTAAACTTTTGTTCTGTAAAAATGGAAAGAGCTTTACTTGTTACTAGGTTACCTCTTTTTCAAGATGCTGTAAGAGTGCGTGTGTCTGTGTGTTCCTTCCTGGTAAGAGTCTTGGAAGCGATGAGAGGGGGATGTTCAATCATAAGGGATTCATTCCTGGTTGATCAAGTTCAACAGTGAAGCCGCCCTCTGTAAACTCATCAAGCCTATAGGCAAACAGTGGGAGTACAGACTTATGGCTTTAAATAACAATCTGGGCAGAAATTACCGCTACATTATTAGTATGTCTTGAGACATTTTTCGACATGGCATGTTTAACATGGCCTAAGTTGTGTAGACCCAGTTCTTTGCTGAGGATACAGGACTGAAATGACTATTTTCTTCTTGACGTTCAAATAAATACAGAGGTATCTGTGAAATCCCTCTCTCTCTCTCTCTCTCTCTCTCTCTCTCTCTCTCTCTCCCTCTCTCTCCCTCTCTCTCCCTCTCTCCTTCTCTCTCTCTCTCTCTCTCTCTCTCTCTCCCTCTCTCTCTCTCCCTCTCTCTCCCTCTCTCTCCCTCTCTCCCTCTCTCTCTCCCTCTCTCCCTCTCTCTCTCTCTCTCTCTCTCCCTCTCTCTCTCTCTCCCTCTCTCCCTCTCTTCCTCTCTCTCTCTCTCTCTCTCTCTCTCCCCCTCTCTCTCTCCCCCTCTCTCTCTCTCTCTCTCTCTCTCTCTCTCTCTGTGTCGTCAGTGTGTATGTCGTCAGTGTGTGTGCGTGTATGAACTAGAATACTGACATACCTTTCATCTCTTCAGAATGACTAATTATGCGTTTGTGTGTGTTTTTGTGTTTGTGTGAGTGGTTCGTTTACGAGTGTGTGTGCACTCGTATCTATAACGATAGTGTGTAAGGATGTGTCTTTCTGTTTGCGCCTGTCTCTTTGTGCATGGCTGATTGCTTTGTCCATCTGACTACAATTGAAAGGGGATCTCTATCTATCTCCGTGTCGGTGTGTCTCTATCTCAGCCGCTCCACCTTAAGGGGAGCTTTAGCAGGCTGTCTTGTTTATGTTGAAGCCAACAGGCACAATATATTACAGTCCAGGGCTCCCTGCTGAAAATCCTACTGGATCTCCTAGTGACCTGCTGTTCTTTCCTGCTTTCCTGTTTAAAAAAAAGTATTATTTAGATTAAAAGCAAAGCTCGCTCTCTGTCATAGTTTTTCTCCCTCTTTTTTAAATTTTGTATTCCAACAGACAACTCAACCCTTCAGTTTAAGGTTCTGTTCTCTCCTATGAGAAGAAGAGGGACTGGAGGTACTGTAGATTGTAGGTGAATTTGAATGGAGGAGTGTAGTGTTTGTATCTTGTTGGAGGGGTTGGTGAAGGGACAGGAAAGGGGGTGTACTTGGGTGTAACGCTCAAGCTTCACTGCCATGTCAGTGCCTGTGGACTCCAACTGATTACAGAGCGAGAGAGGCGGAGAGAGGAAAAGAGAAACGAGTGAGACTTTGGTTACACCGAGGAAACGAGAAGAAGGAAAAGGAGCCAAAGTGTTAGTGTGGGGATTTGTTTTACCGTGAGAGCTGTTTAACGGATGCACTGACAGAGCTCTCCCAGCTGTGTCGACAGGCTCCGTGTCGGACAGGGACAGACAGAGCAGAGCTGAACGGAAAGAAGAGAAGAGAGCAGGAGTGGGCAGGAGGGAGGACTGCTCTCTCCAACCTTGCCTGAGACCAGACCAAAGCAGGCAGAAAGATCTGGACTGGGCTGTGTTCCTGGTGGGGGGCAGAGGAGTGGAGGGTCAGGGGACAGGCTCTGACCTGATAATCAAACAGACTGAACATCTCTCCTGGGACCATGTACCCTCAGGGCAGGCATCCGGTAAGTCGCTCCTCTTTTTCTCTTTATCTGACTACTGCTCAGGGACAGAGATTGAGTCAGGGACTACACTGAGAGGACAGAGATAGACAGGGACTACACTGAGAGGACAGAGATAGAGACAGGGACTACACTGAGAGGACAGAGATTGAGACAGGGACTACATTGAGAGGACAGAGATAGACAGGGACTACACTGAGAGGACAGAGATAGAGACAGGGACTACACTGAGAGGACAGAGATTGAGACAGGGACTACACTGAGAGGACAGAGATAGACAGGAACTACACTGAGAGGAAAGAGATAGACAGGGACTACACTGAGAGGACAGAGATAGACAGGGACTACACTGAGAGGACATAGATAGACAGGGACTACACTGAGAGGACAGAGACATGGAACAGTTAGGGTGTATGAAGAGAGTCCCTCTAACACACACACACACACACACACACACACACACACACACACACACACACACACACACACACACACACACACACACACACACACACACACACACACACACACACACACACACACACACACACACACACACACACACACACGTGAAGTGAGAGTCAGCTATGCCACCCACACAACTACCTTTCAACTACCTCTCAACAGCCCCTGGGTGCAGCTGACAGGGGAAAGACAGGGGTGTGTGTGTGGTTTTACTGTCCTTGTGGGAACACTTCGCCAGTCCTCACACGGAAAAGGGTCTATTTTAGGCTTAGGGCTTAGAATTAGGGTAAGGTTTGGGGTTAAGGTTAGGGTTGAGGTTAAAGTTCAGAAAAATCAGATTTTGAATGGGAATCAATTGTTTGGATAGTAAAACAAACACTTGTGTGTGTGCGCGCTCTGTGCTGTATCTGTGTTTTATGTGTCCAGGGATAGTGTGTTAGAAGGCAGTGGAAGGTATTCCCTTCAGTCCCCTCTCCCCCTACCACCCTCCTCTCATTATTTACTAAACTACAGTGTTAGGAACTGAAGAATGAAGCTGGAAGAAAGGATGGGTTTGACCATACATGCGAGAGAATCGGATGGAGAGAAACAAGGTGTAGTTATATATATATATATTTATTATTATTATTTGTTTTTTTACTACCCCCCCTTTCTCCCCAATTTTCGATCTTGTCTCATCGCTGCAACTCCCCAACGGGCTCGGGAGAGGCGACGGTGGAGTCATGTGTCCACCAAAACATAACCTGCCTAACCTCGCTCCTTATTAACACCCGCCAGTTTAAGGCGGAAGCCAGCCACACCAATGTGTTGGAGTAAAACACTGGTCAGCTGGAAACCAGAGTCAGCCTGCAGGAACCCGGCGCACCACAAGGAGTCGCTAGATCGCAATGAGTCAAGTAAAGCCCCACCAGCCAAATCCTCCCCTAACCTGGACGACGCTGGGCCAATTGTGCACCGTCCAATGGGACTCCCGGCTTCGGCCGGTTGTGGCACAGCCCAGAATGAACCGGGTCAGTAGTAATGCATTTAGCACTGCGATGCAGTGCCTTAAACCGCTGGGCCACTCGGGAGGTCGAGGTCTAGTTTCTATAGTCAGATTTGCTGTCCATGTCTTTGTATCTGGTGCAAATGGGTCAGTGATCACTTAGCTTTCAGCCTGCAATCACAGAGAATTATAGGTGACATTTACAGAAGAGGGGGCATGTGAAATCAATTATATGTACAGAAAGAATGCAAATCAGTGGAATAGAAGGAAGCAAGATTGAGAGAGAACCAAGGCATTGTGAATTAGAAATGGGAATGAGTAGGAGATCACACTGGAAATAGGACTTTAGTCCAGTCACAGTTCAGAGCTTTTGTTCAGAGTTGTACAGTGTTTGTGATAAAGTTCGGTCCTAGATTGAGCCAACCTTAACAGATCAATACATACTGCTGTTGTCAGTGTAATGGGATCTACAGCACAGAGTGAGGATGGAAGGAACGTGTGCACGCGTGTGAGCTTGAGAGAGAACGAGGAAAAGAGGGTGACTGCGTAGACTTTGGAATAGCCCCCTGTACCTATTACTGTCAAGAGACTAGTTTCTTTGCGTCTCATTTTCCAAAGGTAGTCATGTTTTGTGTGTATCCCAAGCCACATCTTGTTATACTATTAATATCCTATGAATTAATGTCTTCTTTGTATCAAATTAACATTTCAATGTCCAGATCATTTAAACGTCAGACTCACTGGACTTGACTAGCGGTATCTGTAGAAATCCTGTAAGCACCCGAGACCAAAAAGAGGAGGAAGGGCCTCTATCTCCACTGTTACTCACAATGTCACTGGCCTTTCGAAATGACAAGTAACTGAAAACATAAACCACATAGACATGGCAACAGCACTGTGTTGTGTTGACTCCTGGGGCAGAACAGAGACATTGGTATCTGTTCAGTAGTCCTCCTAAAGGGTTAAACCCAGGGCTGATTTACAAGGCAAACATAATTGGTTCCACTGGATTCTTGTGGCTAGTGTTATCTGAAGTGAGGGATTGCTCTGTGAACTAGGGTTGGGTGATGTCAATATTTGTCACGTGATTATGTACTCATGTAACATTGTGATATACTATGGTATAGTCCGCTATTGTCCCCCCCCCCCGAAACAAGTTTTTAAAAGATCCCACCGTGAGCTTGCATGCTATGAGAGGGATGAGATAAATCCCCACATTGACCAAACATATTTAGTGGATCTGTGGCGTGAAAGAAGTGTGTGTGTGTGTGTGTGTGTGTGTGTGTGTGTGTGTGTGTGTGTGTGTGTGTGTGTGTGTGTGTGTGTGTGTGTGTGTGTGTGTGTGTGTGTGTGTGCGTGCGTGCGTGCGTGCGTGCGTGCGTGCGTGCGTGTGTGCGTGTGTGTTTGTGTGGGCATGTCTGTTTGTGTGTGTGGGCATGTCTGTGTGTGTGTGTGGGCATGTCTGTGTGTGTGTGTGTGTGGGCATGTCTGTGTGTGCCGAAGCGTGCAGGTAGAGCGAGTGACACAGTCAAAGAGCCTCGCTGGCTGTGCATCGTGCAATGGGTTGTAAATCATCATGGGCTGCAGACAGAGCAAGCTACTCTGCTGTCCTCAGAACTGGATAATTATAAACTGATTTGCATTTTTGCCTAATCCTCTCTTATTAGGCTACTAGTCCTTGAAGGTAGGTTGACATTGCTAGAATAATATGAAAATAGGGCCAGGCCAACTAGGTTACAAGTCATTTTATTTCATGTTTTGATTTTTCCATGTTGGTATTGTTTGCTCAATGTCACTTATTTGTCATTTTAGAATAAAGTTGTGATTGAAAATAGCATAGACTCTGACTTACATAATTGTTCCCATTTTAAATGCAACAAATTTAGGACATTAACACAGAATATTTGTGAAATACTTTCATAATTGAATTTGTCTTAATGCTTTTATGTTATTTAAATGATTAGGATTAGGCTTTTGGCATTTAAGAAAAAAACATTTGCAGTCTTGCATCAATGCATTCTAGTGGAATGATAGTGTTTCACAGTATAACTTACCTGGCAGTGTTGTGATATTCGCCTATTGCCGGCTTCTGCTGTCAAAATAGGAAAGCTGTGCAGTGTTGCCAACTTAGCGACCTAGTCCTTCCCAGCTGCAGTCAGAGCAGGAGATGTTCACCCCTCCACGTCCAGACTGCAAATGAATCGCGCATGTGGGGAGCCGCCGCTGGCTGATCCCACCCTGGCTTACATTTAGGAAGGGATGTAAATGTAAAAATATAAACAATAAAATAAAAAACTAAGTAACTCCGCCAGAGTGTCTCTTTTGGGTCACTTTTGCCGGTCCCAAGCCCGGATAAAGGAGGAGGGTTGGAATTGTGACATTAAAAAAAACAAGAATCGACAGAAGAAAGTTCATTTGTAGTTCTAAACATATTTAGGGTGTTTTTCACTCACTTTTTGTCTCTCCCACGACTTTATTCCTCTCTCCTACAGCGTCCATCACAGTTACGTGTACATGGCCAAGTAAGCAAATTAGGCGATGACATCATTTAGCAACTTCTAGACCCTTTTAGGACAGCCAATAGCTACTTTCCTTACTGAGGAGTTGGCAACACTGAAGCTGTGTTATCTAGTGGGAACCTGGGAAGGGGCCAATGTAGAAATCATTGTCATTTCCTGGTTGCTAAAATCTACAGAGTTTGTTAAATTTCAGTTTCTGTGAGGAAAAAAAGCACTAAATAGTGTGGGGAATCATTGTACCATCTAAATCACTGTGAAATATATTTTCAATAACTAAAAAGATTGTTTTTACTTAGGAATATAGACTATAGGAATATATACAATTTAATCAGACTGTCACCCATGCACTGCCCTGCTGCATGACGCCACTCTTCTCTTTATGGCGTGAGGCTCGTCAAAATGTAATGAAATGTATCGTCTGTCACATCACAATGTCGTCACCATCGGCGATGGCTGTCAATCATCCTCAATAGACGATACTATCGTAATATCGCCCACCCTACTGCGAATCTCCACCCGCCCAGGCCAAGAACAATAAAACCAGGCTGTGAATGTCACGCCCAGAGTTTTCGCAGTTACCAAACACATATTTCCAACCGCCGCAGCAAGAGCCATGGGAGGCAGACCTGAGAGTGGACAGATGGTGGGATGGACACCGTCCTTATCTACATAGACAGAGTAGGTAGCACACGACCACTGCTACCCCCCTAATGAGTTTAAAGTTAGTGGTATGGTAGGTCATCTGAGTAATCTTCGTGTTAAAGCTGAAGTCTACTTTGACGTATGTGAAACACTAGCTGATTCTCAGTGCATCCACTGACTAGACCACTCTGTCTTTACCTGTAGGGACGCACAGCATAGACTAAAATGAACATGGCATTACAAGATGTTGAACACAGAGGGAATCCTTGTTGTTTACATATTGTTGTTGGTGCAGTTGAGTTTTTTTTGTTATTTATGGATGGAGCAGGCTTCGGTGGTGGACATTAGCTCCTGCACACTTAGCCTGTGTATGTGTGTCCCCTCCAGAGACTGTTGTGATAGTTGTCTGGAGAGAGTTGATCTGGCCCTGGACTGATCCTGATAGACTCACACAGGAGGGGACTTACCGCAGGCAGACAGGGACACGGGTCCGGTGTGTGTATATGGCAGAGAGCTTGCTACTAACTGCTCACCAGGGTGCCAATGTTACAGCTGTGTGTGTGTGTGTGTGTGTGTGTGTGTGTGTGTGTGTGTGTGTGTGTGTGTGTGTGTGTGTGTGTGTGTGTGTGTGTGTGTGTGTGTGTGTGTGTGTGTGTGTGTGTGTGTGTGTGTGTGTGTGTGTGTATGTGTGTGCAACTCTACATTCTGTTCTCTGGCAGAGCTGGAGTGGCAGCAGAACAGTTCATACTCCCCGTGACTATTCAGGATCGGCATGGAGTAGATTTTCACAAACTGTGCTTTTTAAGTATTAGTAATCTCTCATCTGCCTAGTAAATCTAGCCTTAAGTCTGGCCTCTGTGTTCCACCTCCTGACCATTAGGTCCATATTAATATTCTAGCTTGGGGCTGTGTGTACTGGGTCTGGTCTCACTTCTCTGCATCTCTCAGGGTAACACTTTGTTTTTACAGCCAAGTAAACAAACCAACGCCAAATATCTGGCTGCACAAATCACATATGTTCCCTTAATTAGGTTAGGGTGAGTGGTGGTGTGCGTGCGTGCCTTAGCTCTCTCTTCCTTTTTGGTTGTTTTCCTCTGGATACATCTGTATTGTGGACCTTGTTGTTCTGTTTGCACCTCAGGATTTTAATGAAATACAGGTATGTCATGGATATTTTCTGGCAGATGTAACCATCATCTTTATCCATACTGTTACCTGTTTACATTTCTTATAACAAGCTGGTTCTTATGAAGTCAAGTATGAACACATCAATCCAAATGAACTGTGCTCTCCAATCCTAACGCTCATTCTCCCCTCAGTCAAAGCCTTTGTTGCTTTTTATAAAAAGAGCTGATCTGACCAAAGTTTGGATCCACTCCAAGCCCTCTTTTCTCTGCCAATCCCTCCATTTCTAATCCAGTATTGTATAGCAGTGGCTTTTGCTTCTCACTACAATGTCCGAGAGGAGAGAGGGGGACAGAAGAGATGGAGACACCAGACTGAGAGGAGAGAGGAGGACAGAAGAGATGGAGACACCAGACCGAGAGGAGAGAGGGGGACAGAAGAGATGGAGACATCAGAGCGAGAGGAGAGAGGAGGACAGAAGAGATGGAGACACCAGACCGAGAGGAGAGAGGAGGACAGAAGAGATGGAGACATCAGACCGAGAGGAGAGAGGGGGACAGAAGAGATGGAGACATCAGACCGAGAGGAGAGAGGAGGACAGAAGAGATGGAGACACCAGACCGAGTGGAGAGAGGAGGACAGAAGAGATGGAGACATCAGACCGAGAGGAAAGAGGGGGACAGAAGAGATGGAGACACCAGACCGAGAGGAGAGAGGAGGACAGAAGAGATGGAGACATCAGACCGAGAGGAGAGAGGAGGACAGAAGAGATGGAGACATCAGACCGAGAGGAGAGAGGGGGACAGAAGAGATGGAGACACCAGACCGAGAGGAGAGAGGAGGACAGAAGAGATGGAGACACCAGACCGAGAGGAGAGAGGAGGACAGAAGAGATGGAGACACCAGACCGAGAGGAGAGAGGAGGACAGAAGAGATGGAGACATCAGACCGAGAGGAGAGAGGAGGACAGAAGAGATGGAGACACCAGACCAAGAGGAGAGAGGAGGACAGAAGAGATGGAGACACCAGACCGACAGGAGAGAGGAGGACAGAAGAGATGGAGACACCAGACCGAGAGGAGAGAGGAGGACAGAAGAGATGGAGACATCAGACCGAGAGGAGAGAGGAGGACAGAAGAGATGGAGACACCAGACTGAGAGGAGAGAGGGGGACAGAAGAGATGGAGACACCAGACTGAGAGGAGAGAGGAGGACAGAAGAGATGGAGACACCAGACTGAGAGGAGAGAGGGGGACAGAAGAGATGGAGACACCAGACTGAGAGGAGAGAGGGGGACAGAAGAGATGGAGACACCAGACTGAGAGGAGAGAGGGGGACAGAAGAGATGGAGACACCAGACTGAGAGGAGAGAGGAGGACACCCAGAGGAGAGGAGAAAGAGTGGAGGGAAAAATAAAAAGAGAGAACAGGAGTGATGTGGAGGACACACCCACCCAAACAAACTTACACACACGTCCCCTACACCCAAGATCACATTAACACTTCCCTTCTACACTTGGTACTCTTCATCTATTCATGTGCCTTTACCCTAAATATTTCACCAGCAAATTATTATTTCATGCTATCTGAACATCTCTCTCCCCAGCCTGTCTGAAACAGAGAGACAGAGAGTGAGTGAGAAAGACAGAGAGAGAGCAAGAGAGGGAGATGGAAAGAGAAAGATTGAGGGAGAGAGGGAGCGGGCGGGGTGGCAGAACAGAAAGTGTGCCACAGAGCAGACAGACGCTCTGCAGTCCCGATCAGTCCCAGACCCACATCTGTTTCAGCCCAGAAACAGCGGCCTAAATCAAATGTTTCCCCCAGTGATTGATGGACAGATTAGGGGGGGGGGTGATGAGAGGACGGATGGAGGGAGGGCTGTGGCCCTGCTGCTGGCTCTGTACTGTTATGTGATCTCCTAGCCCAGTCTCTCCCCTCGCCCCCCCCCCCCCCTACCCATGGATAATCCTTCTAAATTCTCGGCTCAACTTGCTCCAGTTCCAGCTCCTCTTAATTGTGATTGAATGCTGGCCTGTCTGTCTACCCCCTCCCTCCTCTCCTAGATTAACCGGATCTGTTTGGTGTTTCAGGATACCCCATGCTGTCTGACACCACCAGGGCCCAACTGAGCCACACTGAGAGAGAGGAGAGGAGACTCCCCCCTCACTCCCCCCACTCCCCCAGGATGCTCTGAGACCAGAACACGCTGGGTCTGTAGTTATATCACTCACAACCTGACTCATACAGAAAACCGGTCTGCATTGAGGAATGTGTTATTGTGAGTGCTGATGTAAAATGGCCAGTAGTCGGTCTGGAATGTAGTCTGCGGTGGTCCACTGTCTAGTGGTCAGAGGATTTGTTAGGCCATCTCTTCTCTACTGCAGTTTATCCCCCTCCCTCACCCCGCCCCTGTGTGTGTGTCAGACCAGTGTGGTATGAATGAAGGTCAGTGGGGCCCTGTCGGCAGCCGCCCCTCCCCCACCGGGATTGTGTACTGAGTTGAGGCCGTCGGTCCAGGAAACCGCCACAACACTAGGCACAAACTGAGCTGCACAACCCGCAGCTTAATTACTGGAAAGCCCAAAGAGTGTCTGACCTCCACCATTAGCCTAATTGAAATTTAATTGAATTTCCTTGTCGAGACTAATTAAGCTCCTACTGAAACCTGCAATCTTTTAGCCGCCTAGTTAGCCTCTGGACAGACAGGATTCGCACCCTATTCTGTGGAAAGAAAGCGGGAGGAAAAAGGGGGAGAGAAGTTGGAGGGTAAAGAGGTGGAGTGGAAAAGGGCAAAGGGGAGAGGTCTGGTGTTGGCTCTCAGGGGTGGTGAGATGGAGTGAGGGAATGAGGAGGGAGAGGTCTGGTGTTGGCTCTCAGGGGTGGTGAGATGGAGTGAGGGAATGAGGAGGGAGAGGTCTGGTATTGGCTCTCAGGGGTGGTGAGATGGAGTGAGGGAATGAGGAGGGAGAGGTTTGGTGTTGGCTCTCAGGGGTGGTGAGATGGAGTGAGGGAATGAGGAGGGAGAGGTCTGGTGTTGGCTCTCAGGGGTGGTGAGATGGAGTAAGGGAATGAGGAGGGAGATGTCTGGTGTTGGCTCTCAGGGGTGGTGAGATGGAGTGAGGGAATGAGGAGGGAGAGGTCTGGTGTTGGCTCTCAGGGGTGGTGAGATGGAGTAAGGGAATGAGGAGGGAGATGTCTGGTGTTGGCTCTCAGGGGTGGTGAGATGGAGTGAGGGAATGAGGAGGGAGAGGGAGAGATGGACAGATAGAGTTGTGCAGACTAAAGTCCGGTCAGGGCGTGTGAGGTGAAGTATTACAAGCATTTCGCTACACCTGCAATAACATCTGCTAAATGTGACAAATAAAATTTGTTTTGATTTGAAGCAGCCTATGCCACTGATCTGGAGCATGTGGTTGAATAACACTGACATGCATTATCTTTTTAGCCTCAGTTGTGTGCATGCATTTGTGTGTGCGTGTGTCCCAGGCTTTTTGTGCGTAGCCCCCATTTAGCACAAGGGCTTGTTGCGTGTCAGCTCAGCGTGCGTGTGTGTACGCACCTGTTTGTATGTTTCAGTAGTATGTTCCTCCTTCACGACACTTCCATCCCCTCAGCTATAAAGTGCCCAAGAAAGGGAATGGAACTGAACTAAATGATTACCGACCCATAGCACTCACCCCCGTCACCGTGTGGTGCTTTGAGAGGCTCGGCAATGACCACATCACCTCCTCCCTCCCTGACACACTCAACCCTCTCCAATTTACCTACCGCCCAGACAGATCCACGGACGACGCAATCGCCATTTCACTGCACACTACCCTCACCCACCTGGAGAAAAGGAATGCATATGTGAGGACACTGTTCATCGACTACAGCGTAGTGCCCTCTAAGCTCACGGCCCTGGGACTGAACTCCCTATGCAGCTGTGTCCTGACGCGCCACCCCCAGATGGTGAATGTAGGCAACATTAACTCCTCCACACTGATCCTCAACGCGGGGGCCCCACAAGGTTGCATCCTATGTCCCCTCCTGTACTCCCTGTATACCCACAACTGAGTGGCCTCACACAGGTCGAACTCCATCATCAAGTTCACTGATGACTCGACAGTAGTAGGCCTGATTATCAGCAATGATGAGGGAGGGAGGAGGTAGGCACTCTGACGGCTTGGTGCCAGTATACAACCCTCGCTCAACGTCAGCAAAACAAAGGGGCTGATTGTGGACGTCAGGAAGAACCAGGCTGGGCACATCCCGATCCTCATCAATGGCAGCCCTGCCATGGAGACGGTCAAAAGTTTCAAGTTCAGGAGGCTGAAGAAATTTGACCTGTCTCCGAGGGCCCTCAGTGTTCTACAGGCACACCATCAAGAGCATACTGTTAAGCTGCAACACAACTCCACCGCCGCTAACCATAAGGTGCTACAGAAGGTGAAACGCTCAGCCGAACGCACCATTGGGTGCACACTGCCTGCCTTCCAGGACACCTTCAACACCAGGTGTCGCAGGAAGGCCAAGAAGATAATCAGGGACCCGATTCACCCGAGCCACGGACTGTTCATCCCACTTCCATAACTCAGACGCAGGCAGTGCAGGAGCATCATGGCAAGAATGGAAAGACTGGCCAATAACTTCTACCCCCAGACCATCAGGCTGCTGAATAGCCACCACTAGTCAGCTACCAAGTCCTCCCCCCACCCTCTATCCGGTTATATTGCCCTGCCTCTAAAACAACATCCCTGCTGTGTTTGTGTTCCCCCAACTACACAGCGAGGGGAACAACACCTAAAGTGCTTCAGACAGGCTTCGGGGGGGGGGGGCAGGGTTCTCTTAGGGGGCGTTTGTAGAGATGTAGAGATTCTTTGCTTTTAGCAGGTGAAAGACAGTGCCGTTTTAATGTTTGTGATTCACCATGAGTTATTCAGTTGACGTTTTCCCTTCTCAGTGCTTTGTAGGCAAGAATACATTAGCAAAAAGCATCCTAGCAGAGGAGAGGGAGGAGAGAGGGAGGAGAGGCGAGAGAGAGAGATGCTAATGTGAGAGGGGGAGGGAGACAGTCATTAGGAGAGAAAGAGGAGGAGGAGGAAAGGGGAGAGAAGAAGAGGGTGGCTGGAGAGAAAAGAGTGAGAGAGTGTTTGTGGAAGAGGGGTGCGGAGAGATAAAGAGAGCAAGGACAATGTTTTATGATATGTGTTGAAGTGACCTTACTCTCCCTTCTTCTTTCCTCTCCTTTCTTTTCTCTCCCCCAGGTCCCTATTCAGCCTGGTCAGTCTTTCAAGTTCACAGTCCTGGAGACCCTGGACCGCATCAAGGAAGAGTTCCAGTTCCTCCAGGCTCAATACCACAGGTGCTGTATACTCACTCACCACCCTCCACCTCCCCCTTATATACTATACAGATAGGGTATACTCACTCACCACCCTCCACCTCCCCCTTATATACTATACAGATAGTGTATACTCACTCACCACCCTCCACCTCCCCCTTATATACTATACAGATAGTGTATACTCACTCACCACCCTCCACCTCCCCCTTATATACTATACAGATAGTGTACACACACTCACCACCCTCCACCTCCCCCTTATATACTATACAGATAGTGTATACTCACTCACCACCCTCCACCTCCCCCTTATATACTATACAGATAGTGTATACTCACTCACCACCCTCCACCTCCCCCTTATATACTATACAGATAGTGTATACTCACTCACCACCCTCCACCTCCCCCTTATATACTATACAGATAGTATATACTCACTCCACCTCCCCCTTATATATAATACAGATAGTGTACACACACTCACCACCCTCCACCTCCCCCTTATATACTATACAGATAGTGTATACTCACTCACCACCCTCCACCTCCCCCTTATATACTATACAGATAATGTATACTCACTTACCACCCTCCACCTCCCCCTTATATACTATACAGATAGTGTATACTCACTCACCACCCTCCACCTCCCCCTTATATACTATACAGATAATGTATACTCACTCACCACCCTCCACCTCCCCCTTATATACTATACAGATAGTGTATACTCACTCACCACCCTCCACCTCCCCCTTATATACTATACAGATAATGTATACTCACTCACCACCCTCCACCTCCCCCTTATATACTATACAGATAGTGTATACTCACTCACCACCCTCCACCTCCCCCTTATATACTATACAGATGGTATATACTCACTCCACCTCCCCCTTATATATAATACAGATAGTGTACACACACTCACCACCCTCCACCTCCCCCTTATATACTATACAGATAATGTATACTCACCACCCTCCACCTCCCCCTTATATACTATACAGATAATGTATACACACTCACCACCCTCCACCTCCCCCTTATATACTATACAGATAATGTATACACACTCACCACCCTCCACCTCCCCCTTATATACTATACAGATAGTGTATACTTACTCACCACCCTCCACCTCCCCCTTATATACTATACAGATAATGTATACACACTCACCACCCTCCACCTCCCCCTTATATACTATACAGATAATGTATACACACTCACCACCCTCCACCTCCCCCTTATATACTATACAGATAGTGTATACACACTCACCACCCTCTACCTCCCCCTTATATACTATACAGATAATGTATACACACTCACCACCCTCCACCTCCCCCTTAAATACTATACAGATAATGTATACACACTCACCACCCTCTACCTCCCCCTTATAGACTATACAGATAGTGTATACACACCACCCTCCCCCTTATAGACTATACAGATAGTATATACTCACACACCACCCTCTACCTCCCCCTTATAGACTATACAGATAGTGTATACACACCACCCTCCACCTCCCCCTTATATACTATACAGATAATGTATACACACTCACCACCCTCCACCTCCCCCTTATATACTATACAGATAATGTATACACACTCACCACCCTCCACCTCCCCCTTATATACTATACAGATAATGTATACACACTCACCACCCTCCACCTCCCCCTGATATACTATACAGATAGTGTATACTCACTCACCACCCTCCACCTCCCCCTTATATACTATACAGATAATGTATACACACTCACCACCCTCCACCTCCCCCTTATATACTATACAGATAATGTATACACACTCACCACCCTCCACCTCCCCCTTATATACTATACAGATAATGTATACACACTCACCACCCTCCACCTCCCCCTTAAATACTATACAGATAATGTATACACACTCACCACCCTCTACCTCCCCCTTATAGACTATACAGATAGTGTATACACACCACCCTCCCCCTTATAGACTATACAGATAGTATATACTCACACACCACCCTCTACCTCCCCCTTATAGACTATACAGATAACGTATACTCACTCACCACCCTCCACCTCCCCCTTATATACTATACAGATAATGTATACTCACTCACCAACCTCCACCTCCCCCTTATATACTATACAGATAATGTATACTCACACACCACCCTCCACCTCCCCCTTATAGACTATACAGATAGTATATACACACACACCACCCTCGACATCCCCCCTTATAGACTATACAGATAGTGTATACTCACTCACTACCCTCCACCTCCCCCTTATAGACTATACAGATAGTATATACACACCACCCTCCACCTCCCCCTTATAGACTATACAGATAGTATATACTCGCTCACTACCCTCCACCTCCCCCTTATAGATATTACAGATAGTGTATACTCACTCACTACCCTCCACCTCCCCCTTATAGACTATACAGATAGTATATACACACCACCCTCCACCTCCCCCTTATATACTATATAGATAGTGTATACTCACTCACTACCCTCCACCTCCCCCTTATAGACTATACAGATAGTATATACACACCACCCTCCACCTCCCCCTTATAGACTATACAGATAGTATATACTCACACACCACCCTCCACCTCCCCCTTATAGACTATACAGATAGTATATACTCACTCACTACCCTCCACCTCCCCCTTATAGACTATACAGATAGTATATACACACCACCCTCCACCTCCCCCTTATAGACTATACAGATAGTATATACTCGCTCACTACCCTCCACCTCCCCCTTATAGACTACACAGATAGTGTATACTCACTCACTACCCTCCACCTCCCTCTTATACACTATACAGATAGTATATACACACCACCCTCCACCTCCCCCTTATAGAATATACAGATAGTATATACACACCACCCTCCACCTCCCCCTTATAGACTATACAGATAGTATATACACACCACCCTCCACCTCCCCCTTATAGACTATACAGATAGTATATACTCACTCACTACCCTCCCCCTCCCCCTTATAGACTATACAGATAGTATATACTCACACACCACCCTCCACCTCCCCCTTATAGAATATACAGATAGTATATACACACCACCCTCCACCTCCCCCTTATAGACTATACAGATAGTATATACTCACTCACTACCCTCCCCCTCCCCCTTATAGACTATACAGATAGTATATACACACCACCCTCCACCTCCCCCTTATAGACTATACAGATAGTATATACTCACTCACTACCCTCCCCCTCCCCCTTATAGACTATACAGATAGTATATACTCACACACCACCCTCCACCTCCCCCTTATAGACTATACATATAGTATATACTCACACACCACCCTCCACCTCCCCCTTATAGACTATACAGATGGTATATACTCACTACCCTCCACCTCCCCCTTATAGACTATGCAGATATTATATACACACCACCCTCCACCTCCCCCTTATAGACTATACAGATAGTATATACTCGCTCACTACCCTCCACCTCCCCCTTATAGACTATACAGATAGTGTATACTCGCTCACTACCCTCCACCTCCCCCTTATAGACTATACAGATAGTGTATACTCACTCACTACCCTCCACCTCCACCTTATAGACTATACAGATAGTATATCTCTGCCACTGCCCTACCTACGATATACAGTATATTGGGCTCCTGAGTGGCGCAGCGGTCTGAGGCACTGCATCTCAGTGGTGAGGTGTCACTACAGGCACCCTGGTTCGAATCCAGGCTGTATCACGTAATTTGGAGTCCCATAGGGCGGTGCACAATTGGCCTAGTGTCGTCTGGGTTTGGCCAGTGTAGGCCGTCTTTGTAAATAAGAATTTGTTCTTAACTGACTTGCCTAGTTAAATAAAAAATAAATATATGTATTTATATTTAAAAAGGAACTATAGTGGTGTGATATTGTATGTCATAAACATTAATACACAATATAAAGGTCTGTGCTATCTGTGTGTCTGAAGATGGGAGTCTGAGGATTGTGTCCTATATGAATGTGTGTACCTCAGGGGGGAACTGCCCCTCCTCTCTCTAAAGGACTGGGGGATCCCCCTGGGAACCATTGTCACACTTCCACTGCTCCACTTATTATTCTGTGGAATATTACATGTCAGGCTTAATAATACTGCACTTGATGTATGTGAAAGCCAAGGATGGGTGCAGTGAACTATAAGGTTGATATAACACAGTCATACACAGGTCAAATGCAGGTGGTGATTCTAATCTTATCCATCGTAGTCCACCTGTCACAGTGGCAGGGTGCAAGCCTGGTCCCAGATCTGTTTGTGCTGTTTTACCGACTCCTATGCTCGACGTCACAGGCTAGCAGGGTGTGGTGATATTGGTCTGTTCTTCCATATCATAGCAAAGTGTCTGTTTTATCAGAGTGTTAGCAGAGTAGAGTTGACCTCCAGACTGTGACCTTGGTGCTGAGAGCCTGGTTCACCAACTACTTTGCAGACAGAGTTCAGTGTGTCAAATCGGAGGGCATGTTGTCCGGTCCTCTGGCAGTCTCTATGCGGGTGCCAGAGGGTTCAATTTTCGGGCCGACTCTTTTCTCTGTATATAACAATGATGTTGCTCTTGCTGCGGGCGATTCCCTGATCCACCTCTACGCAGACGACACCATTCTATATACTTCCGGCCCGTCCTTGGACACTGTGCTATCTAACATCCAAACGAGCTTCAATGCCATACAACACTCCTTCCGTGGCCTCCAACTGCTCTTAAACGCTAGTAAAACCAAATGCATGCTTTTCAACCGCTCGCTGCCTGCACCCGCACGCCTGACTAGCATCACCACCCTGGATGGTTCCGACCTTGAATATGTGGACATCTAAAAGTACCTAGGTGTCTGGCTAGACTGTAAACTCTCCTTCCAGACTCATATCAAACATTTCCAATCGAAAATCAAATCTAGAGTCGGCTTTCTATTCCGCAACAAAATAGCTTCCAACACTCTACTCAGCAAATTGGATGCAGTTTATCACAGTGCCATCCGTTTTGTCACTTAAGCACCTTATACCACCCACCACTGCGACCTGTATGCTCTAGTCGGCTGGCCCTCGCTACATATTCGTCGCCAGACCCACTGGCTCCAGGTCATCTACAAGTCCATGCTAGGTAAAGCTCCGCCTTATCTCAGTTCACTGGTCACGATGGCAACACCCACCCGTAGCACGCGCTCCAGCAGGTGTATCTCACTGATCATCCCTAAAGCCAACACCCCATTTGGCGCCTTTCGTTCCAGTTCTCTGCTGCCTGTGACTGGAACGAATTGCAAAAATCGCTGAAGTTGGAGACTTTTATCTCCCTCACCAACTTCAAACATCTGCTATCTGAGCAGCTAACCAATCGCTGCAGCTGTACATAGTCTATCGGTAAATAGCCCACCCATTTTTACCTACCTCATCCCCATACTGTTTTTATTTATTTACTTTTCTGCTTTTTTGCCACACTAATATCTCTACCTGTATCTGACCATCTGATCATTTATCACTCCAGTGTTAATCTGCAAAATTGTAATTATTCGCCTACCTCCTCATGCCTTTTGCACACAATGTATATAGACTCTCTTTTTTTTCTACTGTTATAGACTTGTTAATTGTTTACTCCATGTGTAACTCTGTGTTGTCTGTTCACACTGCTATGCTTTATCTTGGCCAGGTCGCAGTTGCAAATGAGAACTTGTTCTCAACTAGCCTACCTGGTTAAATAAAGGTGAAATAAATAAAAAAAAACACCATGAGCTGAATACTCATGGCCATAACTCTCTCGGTCACAGCAGTGAACAGTGTGTTGAAACTAGTATTGTTCTCCCACTGCAGCCTGGATCCCAATGGTCTCTCTGTCTAATTGATCTAGACCCATAACCTTTTTCAGCTTTGACACAAAGGAGAGATTCAGGTTGAGCTGCAGCAGGGTAGATCCTGCCTTAGATCAGTTTGTTGACACGTGTGTGTGTGTTTTCCTTCTTTCTCTGCAGCCTGAAACTGGAGTGTGAGAAGCTGGCCAGTGAGAAGACAGAGATGCAGAGACACTACATCATGGTAAGATCTATTCTATTTCCACCAGCGTTGGTTCACAGACATCAATGAGACAACGTGGAGAGGGTAGGCCCTGTCTCTGTCTTGCTTTACAAATATACCCCTCTCCATTACACCAACATAGGAAACCATCTAGCCCAGGGATAGGCAACTCCAGTCCGCGGGGGCCACATTTTTTCCACATCCCAAGCAAACACAGCTGATTTAAAGTCATTGCGTTCTAAACTAAAGATCCGGGTTAGTTGATTATTGGTCATGTGTGTTAGCTGGGTCTGGGGCAAAAGTGTGACACCAATCAGGCCCCCTGAGGACGGGAGTTGCCCGTCCCTGATTCTAGCTTGTTGAGGAGGCTCATCTTGAGTTAGGAGGATGAGACTCTCAGACTGTCCAAAAGCAGAACAAGTCCCTCTCTCTGTCTCTCGCTCTCGCTCTACTCCCTCTGCAACAGCTTGAGCCCCTCCACATCAGTCTGTCTGCCTAAAGACTTGTATGTTATTAACTATGTCTATGTCTGTGGAACAAACACGGTGAGGACAACGTGAATATGATATGAATCATCTGCTGAGCAGCTCCCATTTCATCAATGAGAGAGAGAGAGAGATGGAAGAAAGTGAGTGAGAGAGACTGAGAGAAAGGGGAAGGGCAGTGCACAATGGTAGACAGACAGACACTACCTCAGACTAAGAATATTCACACTGTTCTCTGTGACTGTGAGAGGCTGTCCTTTATGGAAGATTTCACATTTGCAGGGTTTGATGGATGGCGGTAGTTGGATAGATATGTATAGGAGCCTTTACTCCAATATGAGGAGAGACTACAGTCTACTCTGTGTTATAGACTGGGGACAGTCAGCAACATTTGATCGACCCTCATGAATTCATATTAAATGTCATGACCTTTGTGACCACAGGACTGTTGGTCAACAGCAGGAAGAAATAGGCTAAAACGTCTGTGAATGAAGCCTTTTCCATCGTGTTGGTCTCCATAGAGATGGAGGATAGCTGGGGAAGGTGCGATATGCATTTACAATCTTAGAAAAAAGGGTTACATATGCGTTCTTCGGCTGTCCCCGTTGGAGAACCCTTTTTGGTTCAAGGTACAGTAGTACTCTTTTGGGTTCCGTGCAGAACCCTCTGCGTAAAGGGCTCTACATGAACTCAAAAGGGTTATATCTGGAACCAAAAAGGGTTCTCCTATGTGGACAGCCGAAGAACCATTTTCGGTTCTAGATAGCACCTTTTTTTCTAAAAATGCGGATATATTGCATATAATGTACAATGCCGTGAACAAGTATTTGCCCCCTGATTTTCAACATCTCAATTGGCATTAGGTCTGAATTCGTTGCTTTTTAAGCATTTTAATTGTGTGTTTTGCATCATTGTCTTGCTGCATGACCCAGCTGCGCTTCAGCTCACAGACAAATGGCCTGACATTCTCCTGTAGAATCCTCTGATACAGAGCAGAATTCATGGTTCCTTCTATTAAGGCAAGTTGTCCAAGTCCTGAAGCAGTAAAGTATCCCCAAACCATCACACTACCACCACCATGCTTGACCGTTGGTATGAGGTTCTTACTAAGGAATGCAGTGTTTGATTTTCGCCAGGTATAATGGGACCCATCTCGTCCAAAAAGTTTACTCAAGTTTGCCAGGAAGCACCTGGATGATCATCAAGACTCTTGGAAAATGTACTATGGACAGATGAGTCAAAAGTATAACTTTTTGGATGACATGGGTCGCGTTATGCCTGGCGAAAACCAAACACTGCATTTCAAAGTTAGAACCTCATACCAACGGTCAAGCATGGTTTACAAATCAAATCAAATTGTATTGGTCACATACACATGGTTAGCAGATGCGAGTGTAGCGAAATGCTTGTGCTTCTGGTTCCTACAGTGCAGTAATATCTAACAAATAATCTAACTACCTAAACAACTACCTAATACACACACATCTAAAAAGGGGTGAATGAGAATATGTACATACAGTGGGGCAAAAAAAGTATTTAGTCAGCCACCAATTGTGCAAGTTCTCCCACTTGAAAAGATGAGAGAGGCCTGTAATTTTCATCATAAGTACACTTCAACTATGACAGACAAAATGAAGAAAAAAAAATCCAGAAAATCACATTGTAGGATTTTTTATGAATTTATTTGCAAATTATGGTGGAAAATAAGTATTTGGTCACCTACAAACAAGCAAGATTTCTGGCTCTCACAGAGCTGTAACTTCTTCTTTAAGAGGCTCCTCTGTCCTCCACTCATTACCTGTATTAATGGCACCTGTTTGAACTTGTTATCAGTATAAAAGATACCTGTCCACAACCTCAAACAGTCCCACTCCAAACTCCACTATGGCCAAGACCAAAGAGCTGTCAAAGGACACCAGAAACAAAATTGTAGACCTGCACCAGGCTGGGAAGACTGAATCTGCAATAGGTAAGCAGCTTGGTTTGAAGAAATCAACTGTGGGAGCAATTATTAGGAAATGGAAGACATACAAGACCACTGATAATCTCCCTTGATCTGGGGCTCCACGCAAGATCTCACCCCGTGGGGTCAAAATGATCACAAGAACAGTGAGAAAAAATCCCAGAACCACACGGGGGGACCTAGTGAATGACCTGCAGAGAGCTGGGACCAAAGTAACAAAGCCTACCATCAGTAACACACTACGCCGCCAGGTACTCAAATCCTACAGATCCTACAGAATGAATGGGGTCATGTATCGTGAGATTTTGAGTGAAAACCTCCTTCCATCAGCAAGGGCATTGAAGATGAAACTGGGTCTTTCATTGAAGATGAAACTGGCTGTGTCTTTCAGCAAGACAATGATCTCAAACACACCTCCTGGGCAACGAAGGAGTGGCTTCGTAAGAAGCATTTCAAGGTCCTGGAGTGGCCTAGCCAGTCTCCAGATCTCAACCCTATAGAAAATCTTTGGAGGGAGTTGAAAGTCTGTGTTGCCCAGCAACAGCCCCAAAACATCACTGCTCTAGAGGAGATCTGCATGGAAGAATGGGCCAAAATACCAGCAACAGTGTGTGAAAACCTTGTGAAGACTTACAGAAAACGTTTGACCTCTGTCATTGCCAACAAAGGGTATATAACAAAGTATTGAGATAAACTTTTGTTATTGACCAAATACTTATTTTCCACCATAATTTGCAAATAAATTCATAAAAAATCCTACAATGTGATTTTCTGGATTTTTTTCTAATTTTGTCTGTCATAGTTGAAGTGTACCTATGATGAAAATTACAGGCCTATCTCGTCTTTTTAAGTGGGATAACTTGCACAATTGGTGGCTGACTAAATACTTTTTTGCCCCACTGTATACGGATGAGCGATGCCCGAGCGGCAAAGGCAAGGTGCAATAGATGGTATAAAATACAGTATATACATGTGATATGAGTAATGGAAGATATGTAAACATTATTAAAGTGGCATTATTTAAAGTGACTAGTGATCCATTTATTAAAGTGTCCAGTGATTGGGTCTCAATGTAGGCAGCAGCCTCTCTGAGTTAGTGGTGGCTGTTTAACAGTCTGATGGCCTTGACATAGAAGCTGTTTTTCAATCTCTCGGTCCCAGCTTTGATGCACCTGTACTGACCTCGGCTTCTGGATAATAGCAGGGTGAACAGGCAGTGGCTCGGGTGGTTGTTGTCTTTGATCTTTTTGGCCTTCTTGTGACATCGGGTGCTGTAGGTTTCCTGGAGGGCAGGTAGTTTGACCCCGGTGATGCGTTGTGCAGACCGCACCACACTCTGAAGAGCCTTGCGGTTGTGGGCGGAGCAGTTGCTGTACCAGGCTGTGATACAGTCCGACAGGATGCTCTTGATTGTGGACCTGTGGAAAATAGTAAGGGTTTTGGGTGACAAGCCAAATTTCTGTTGCGCCTTCTTCACCACACTGTCTGTGTGGGTGGACCATTTCAGTTTGTCGTTGATGTGTACGCTGAGGAACTTTCCACTTTCTCCACTGCTGTCCCTTCTATGTGGATAGTGGGGTCCTCCCTATGCTGTTTCCTGAAGTCCACAATCATCTCCTTTGTTTTGTTGACATTGACTGAGAGGTTGTTTTCATGACACCACACTCTGAGTGCCCTCACCTCCTCCCCGTAGGCTGTCTCATCGTTGTTGGTAATCAAGCCCACTACTGTTGTGTCGTCTGCAAACTTGATGATTTGAGTTGGAGGCGGCATGGCCACACAGTCGTGGGTGAGGGAATACAGGAGGGGGCTGAGCATGCACCCATGTGGGGCCCCAGTGTTGAGGGTCAGCTAGGTGGAGATGTTGTTTCCTACTTTCACCACCTGGGGGCGGCCGTCAGAAAGTCCAGGACCCAATTGCACAGGGCGTTGTTGAGGCCCAGGGCCTCCAGCTTGATGATGAGCTTGGAGGGTACTATGGTGTTGAATGCTGAGCTGTAGTCAATGAACAGCATTCTTACATAGGTCATCCTCTTGTCCAGATAGGATAGGGCAGTGTGATGGCGATTGCATCGTCTGTGAACCTGTTAGGGCGGTATGCAAACTGAAGTGGGTCGAGGATGGCTGGTAAGATGGAGGTGATATGATCCTTGACTAGTCTCTCAAAACACTTCATGATGACAGAAGTGAGTGCTACGGGGCAGTAGTCATTTAGTACAGTTATCTTTGCCATCTTGGGTACAGGAACAATGGTGGCCATCTTGAAGCATGTGGGGACAACAGACTGGGATAGGAAGCGATTGAATATGTTCGTAAACACACCAGCCAGCTGGTCTGCGCATGCTCTGAGGACGCGGCTAGGGATGCTCTGGGCCAGCAGCCTTGCGAGGGTTAATGCGTTTAAATGTTTTACTCACATCGGCCACAGAGAAGGAGAGGGGGGGGGGCGTAGTTCTTGTTAGCGGACCGCGACGGTTGCACTGTATTATCCTCAAAGCGGGTAAAGAAGGTGTTTAGTTTGTCTGGAAGTGTGATGTCGGTGTCCGTGGTTTTCTTTTTGTAGTCTGTGATTTCCTGTAGACCCTGCCACATACGTCTCGTGTCTGAGCCATTAAATTGGGACTCCACTTTGTATCTGTATCAGCATTTCGCTTGTTTGATTGCCTTGTGGAGGGAATAACTACGCTGTTTATATTCAGCCATATTCCCAGACCTCTTTCCATGGTTAAATGCGGTGGTCGTGATGGTGGTAGTGTGATGGTTTGGGGATGCTTTGCTGCCTCAGGGCCTGGATTATCCAAAACACACAATCAAGTCTACATAAAAATGGTTTAAAAGCAACTAATTATACGTTTTGGAATGGCTTAGTCAAAGTCCAGACCTAATCCCTTTTGAAATGTTGTGGCAAGACTTGAAATGAGCAAGACTTGAAATGAGCAGGTCATGCTTGAAAACCCACAAATGTCGCGGAGTTAAAGCAGTTCTGCTTGGAATAGTGGGCCAAAATTCCTCCACAGCGATGTGAGAGACTGATGAACAACTACAGGAAGCATTTGGTTGCAGTCATTGCAGTTATTGTGTGTAAGGGGGCAATTACTTTTTCACACAAGGTAATTGGACGTTGCATAACTTTTGAATGAATAAAATAAGTATCAATTTTTGTTAGTTATTTGTAAACTCAGGTTCCCTTTATCTAATATTAGGTTTTGGTTGAAGATCGGATAACATTCGGTATCAAAAATAGAGAAAATCACAGAGGGGGCAAATACTTTTTCACGGCACTGTATATTGGTGTACATACAAGTTATGTAGAGTAGCCTATGAATGGCTGGGGTTGAGGTTAGTTCTGAGGAATGGTCTCTAACATCTGTGTCTGTGATGTCTGTAATGCCTACTGTATTGGCAGTGATCTGGAGGGAGGGAGTGTAAGGAACAGAGTGAGAAGGAGGGAGAAAGGCAGGGACAGGGGCTTAGGAGTGAGAAAGGGAGAAAGGGAGAGAAAAAAAATAGAAAAGGGAAGTTGAGAGAGAGGCAGCCAGACAGAGAGAGATACAACACCAACAGAGAGAGACAGAGAATGACAAAGATAGAGTGGCTGAGATGGAAAGGCAGGAAAAGAGAGGGATAGAGAAAGAGAGCGTGAGCACAGACACGTAAATAATGGGAAGTAACAAAGTCTCAGTGGCTCCACAGTGGAGCTAACCCAGAAGGATATATTTAGGTAGTTAGACTGTAGCCTTATAACTTGTTTGCACAGGCAGTCCAGTCTTTCTTTAGACTGCTCCTATCATTCATTATTCTGTAACTTTAAAAACCAGGTATGGGATGTTCCCGCCCTCTAATGTACTACTTCCAGGGAATGACTTACGACTCGGCTGATGATGATAATGATGATGATGTTGAGCATGGAATAGACATGAGGATTCATTTGGAGCAGCATATTGGAATGTTGCCTCCGTAAAACGAGGTAAAAGCATAAGCAGGCAGGCAGCAGGGGGTGATGTTTTATATGTTTGATTAACGCACTCTGCAGCTTTATGCATAAGCTAAACTCAGCAAAAAAACAAATGTCCCTTTTTCAGGACCCTCTCTTTCAAAGATAATTTGTAGAAATCCAAATAACTTCACAGATCTTTATTGTAAAGGGTTTAAACACTGTTTCCCCATGCTTGTTCAATGAACCATAAACAATTCATGAACATGCACCTGTGGAACGTTCGTTAAGACACTAACAGCTTAGACTGTAGGCAATTAAGGTCACGGTTATGAAAACTTAGGACACGAAAGAGGCCTTTCTAAAAACACCAAAAGAAAAATGCCCAGGGTCCCTGCTCATCTGCGTAAACGAGCCTTAGGCATGCTGCAAGGAGTTATGAGGACGGCAGATGTGGCCAGGGCAATGAATTGCAATGTCCGTACCGTGAGAAGCCTAAGACAGCGCTAAAGGGAAACAGGACGGACATCACACCTGCGGAACAGGTACAGGATGGCAACAACAACTTCCCGAGATACACCAGGAACGCACAATCCCTCCATCAGTGCTCAGGCTGTCCACTATAGGCTGAGAGAGGCTGGAATGAGGGCTTGTAGGCCTGTTGTAAGGCAGGTCCTCACCAGACAACACCGGCAACAATGTCGTCTATGGGCACAAACCCACCGTCGCTGGACCAGACAGGACAGTAAAAAAATGCTCTTCACTGACGAGTCGCGGTTTTGTCTCACCAGGGGTGATGGTCGGATTTGTATTTATCGTTGAAGGAATGAGCGTTACACCAAGGCCTGTACTCTGGAAGTGGGATCGATTTGGAGGTAGAGGGTCCGTCATGGTCTGGGGCGGTGTGTCACAGCATCGTCAGACTGAGCTCGTTGTCATGGCAGGCAATCTCAACGCTGTGCGTTACAGGTTAGACATCGTCCTCCCTCATGTGGTACCCTTCCTTTAGGCTCGTCCTGACATGACCCTCCAGCATGACAATGCCACCAGCCATACAGGTCGTTCTTTGTGTGATTTCCTGCTAGACAGGAACGTCAGTGTTCTGCCATGGCCAGCGAAGAGCCCGGATCTCAATCCCATTGAGCACGTCTGGGACCTGTTGGATCGGAGGGTGAGGGCTAGGGCCATTCCCCCCCCCAAAAAATGTCTGGGAACTTGCAGGTGCCTTGGTGGAGGAGTGGGGTAACATCTCACAGCAAGAACTGGCAAATATGGTCCATGAGGAGGAGATGCACTGCAGTACTTAATGCAGCTGGTGGCCACACCAGATACTGACTGACTGTTTGATTTTGACTCCCCCTTTGTTCAGGGACACATTATTATTCCATTTCTGTTAGTCACACGTCTGTGGAACTTGTTCAGTCTATATCTCAGTTGTTGAATCTTGTTATGTTCATAAAAATATTTGCATGTTAAGTTTGCTGAAAATAAACAGTTGACAGTGAGGACGTTTCTTTTTCATGGAACCCTTCTCTGTTAGATATGGAAGCTGTCTCTGTTAGTCTTCTGTGGTAGTCTACAGAGACATGGACATACACACACGAGAGGGTGTCTGCGGGCGCCTTGTTTCTGGTTGTTGTATTTATAATTCATGGGGCTCAGATTTCACAGCTCTCCTGAAATCTGTGTATTTGCAGCCATTTTTATCCCAACATCAAATAATTTCTGGGTAATAAATAAGCACCTTACTGTGATTGTTTTTAATTAAAATGGTTAAGAAAAGGGTCCTCCAGAGTGGCGCAGCAGTCTAAGGTACTGCAGTGCTTGATGTGTCACTACAGATCTGGATTCGATCCTGGGCTGTGTCGCAGCCGGCCGTGACCGAGAGACACATTTGGTCCAGCATCGTCCGGGCTAGGGGAGGGTTTGGCCAGATGTCCCATCACACTCTAGCGACAACTGTGGCGGGCCGGGCCCATGCACGCTGACACGGTCACCAGGTGTACTGTGATCCTCCGACACATTGGTGCGGCTGGTTTCCGGGTTAAGCGAGCAGTGTGTCAAGAACCAGTGCGACTTGACAGGGCAATGTTTCGGATGACGCATGGCTCTCGTCCTTCGCCTCTCCCAAGTATGTACGTGAGTTGCAGTGATGGAATAAGACTGTAACTACCAATTTGGATATATCAAAAAATTGGGGAGAAAAAGGGGTAAAAAGTAAAAAATATTTATATAAAAAGAAACAAAAATAGCTTTTTAGCAAAGGGCAATTTCTCAAGCAACAATTTTGCTAGGACATCTCACCCAAACAGGCTGAAATTCAGGCAGGCTTTTCAAAAGGCATTATCATAATTTTCACAATTTCACAGTATTATTCCAACCTCAAAACACAGGTAAATCACATTTTTGGCTGTCCTGGGCCTAAATAAGACCACATTGTTTCACTGTCTGATTAGAGAATGAGAGGTATCTGTCAGTGTCAGGCCTGAGACAGGGATACAGAAGAGGTCGGCATGTGTCTGTGTCATTTCTGTGGGTTTTATGAGTGCGTCTGTGTGTTTGTTTAGTATTTGTGTGTAGTGTTTCTGTTTGGAATAGAGGGGATCTGCAGGGTTCCAGTTTTAATGACCATCCATGTGGTCACATGCACTATAACCCTATGTGTTCATGTGTGTTTGCGTGCTATACATCCCCGCAGGGGGAGGGGTGTTTGTGAGGGGGGAGGATTAATGCACTACTCTCAGCCGCTTACTCCACCCCCAGCTTATCTGTCTGATTCAGCCTGACAAACTGTGCTCTCTTCAGGAACATTACAGTCACAGATTGCGAAAGAGAGATGGAAAGAGGGAGATGGAGAGAGAGATTGAGTATCAGAAGAGGGGAGGGGAGGAAGGAGAGAACCAGGGCAGAGGGGGAGAGGAGAAGGGATGAGGATAGAATTGTAAAAGGAATGCACCCTGGTAAGCTAATCGTTTCTATGACATATGACAGTGCAAGCTGAGGATTTAGGGAGAAAAAAAGGGTCCAGGAGGATTGTGATTTAAGAGTCTTCAACCTGCCTCGACTGTCTGGTAACATGTAGGAACACAGAAGAACACACATCTTTACAAAGATTGGCTGCTGGTGGCTCTATCAACATTTGTCAGCAGAATACCACCCTGCATCCCACTGTTGGCTTGCTTCTGAAGTTAAGCAGCGTTGGACCTGGATGGGAGAGGGTGTTGGAGGGCCAGTAGGAGGCACCCTTTCCTCTGGTCTAAGAAAACATCTCTTGTGTAGGGTGCTGTCTTTCGGATGGGATATTAAATGGGTGTCCTGACTCTCTCTGGTCACTGAAGATCTCATGGCACTTATTGTAAGACCCTGGGGTCCTGGCTAATTTCCCAATCTGGCTCTCATACCATCACAGTCCCCATAATCATCCCCAGTTTACAGCTCATTCATCTCTCCCCTGTAACTATTCCCCAGGTCGTTGCTGTAAATGAGAATGTGTTCTCAGTCAACTTACCTGGTCAAATAAAAATATGCCCCTCATACTCTAGGCCCAATCAGAAAGGCTACTCCAAGGTCAATCATTTTGGTTGGGATTTAGTCATATTTCTCCAACTCTGATTATGAACTAAGAAGTAAAGACTTTCTATCTACTTTTAGTTATTTCTCTATGTGGAGTTTACAGAGCTAAAAGTCAGATCTCACCAGTCTTAAGAACATGTGAGTAAAGCTTTCTAATGAATGTATTAATATACTTATGGTATCTGTTGGTGTGGGAGGAGAGAGAGAAGTGGAGAGACAGGCACCACATGAGGGATGCTGATAAACAATGCAGTCTACGTGCACGCACGCATGCACACCCACACACATACCATTTAGCCAAATCACCTTGGATTAGATGCACTCCACAGATCATCTTCTTAAGTCTGGAGATTTAACAGAATAGTAAAGACACAGGCTGGCTGGCGAGACACTTTGACACTCAACATGATGAGTCACTGAAATGGAGGAAGGGCAAACGAGGGCGCAAACACTCTGAGAGAGAGAGGGAGAGAGAGAGAGAGAGAGAGAGAGAGAGAGAGAGAGAGAGAGAGAGAGAGAGAGAGAGAGAGAGAGAGAGAGAGAGAGAGAGAGAGAGAGAGAGAGAGAGAGAGAGAGAGAGAGAGAGAGAGAGAGAGAGAGAGAGAGAGAGAGAGCTGGTTGAGTGAGATGGTTTAGGACTATCACATGACTAGAGATTAGTTAGCCAATGACTTGCTTATGGTAGTCCATCGTATCTGATGATGACTTCCACTTCTGAGTTAACAGTGAATTCTTTGACTGTGGAGTCCAATCTGAGATCCCCAAACTGTATTGCAGATGGGGCATATGCAGTCTGTGTTGGCAGGGGGCAGGCATGGTTGTTTGTCTCCTGAGCTGTTTTTGCTCTCTGTGCCCCTCTCCTCCTCCCACCTCTGTTCACCGGCCTGGCAGAGCTTCCGCCAGGTGGAACGGTCGACAGCAGCATCCTCCAGGTCTGTGGATTTGATGTTGCATTGCTTCAGCAATGTTTTTAGCTGGTCCTTGTAGTGCTTCATCTGCCCCCCTGCAGATCGCCGGTCAAGATGTATCTGGCCGTACAGGATTTTCGCTGGCAAGCGCTCCTGAGACATTCTAATGAAATGCCTAAGCCTGCGCAGTTGGTGCTGGGTGACCATGGCCTCCATGCTCTTGCAGTTGGTCTTAGCAAGTATTTCTGTATAGGGCACACGGTTGCACCAGGTGATTCCCAGAATGTCTTATGTGGAATCGCTCAAGCTGTTTGTTGTGGCGACTGTAAATTACCCAGTTTTCACAGCTGTAATGAAGTTTGGTGATGCAAACGGCTATATAGACGGTGATTGTGGTGTGGAGGTGGAGACCTCTGTTTTGGAAGACCCTGCGTCTGAGTTTCCCGAAGGCAGCAAATGCTTGTTGATCCTATTTTGAATTTCGAGGTCGATGCTGCAGCCCCCTGAGAGGATGCTGCCCGGGTATTTGAAGGACGGGACTATTGTCAGTGATTTATGTTCAATGGTGAAGACAGGCATGGTGGGTGGAGGGCCGGATCTCCATTGGCAGACCACCTCTGTCTTGGTGGTGTTGATAGACAGTCCCATCCTGCTATAGACCCTCATAGATGCTACAAGGATAGACTGAAGGTCTTCTGAAGTGTGGGCCACAAGAGCACAGTCATCAACATACTGCAGCTCAAGAAACCGCTCCGTCAAAACCTTGGTGGTCACTTGGGGCCTCCTTATGTTGAATAGATTTCCATCCAGTCTGAAGTACACCGCAACTTTGTGAAAAAGCTGGGTGACACATAGGTGGAAATTGTTAAAGAGTACCAGTGCCATCGCACATCCCTGTCTCACACTGATGCTTACTCCAAAGGGCAATGACTCTTGCCCTCCTATGGCCATTGGAACCATCATCCCATCATGGAACTGGCAAAGGATGTTGACACATTTGTCTGGACAGCCACATTTGAGTAGAATGCCCCATAGTAGTTCCCTGCTCACAGTGTTGAAGGCCTTGGAGAGGTCGACAAAGGTCATGAAAAGGACCTGATGTTGTTCACGGTACATCTCCTGGAGTTGCTGTGCCGCGAGTATCATGTTGACCGTCTCCTGTTCTTTTTGAAGCTGCATTGTGACTCTGGCAGCAGTTCCTATGTGATGTTGTTCACCAGCATGTGTAGCATCACCTTGGCCACGAACTTGCCGGCCACTGCCAGAAGGGATATCCCCCGGCTGTTGCCGCAGATGAACTTGTCACCCTTGTTCTTATAGATGGTGACAATGTTTCCATCCCTCCACTGTTGAGGGGACAATCTCCAGGTCCCAAACCTCAGTGATGCACTGGTGGACCGTTCTGGTGCAGAAGTAACCTCCCTTCTTAAGTAGTTGTCAGCACCAGGGGTCTTGTTGTTCTTGAGGTAACGAAGAGCTGATAACACCTCCTGGAAGGTTGGCAAATGGTTGAAGTCTTGAATGGGTGGACGGACAGGCAGTTCTTCCAGGATGGAGTGGTCTGTAGGAGAGTGCTGATTGAGTAGTGCTTCAAAGTGGTCAGCCCACCTCATCAGGATCTGGTTTTGGTCCTTCAAGTGAGTCAGACCATGGGCTGTTTTCATGGGGGTGATGGAGTGACTTCTAGGGCCATAGATAGCTTTATTTGAGTTGTAGAAATTGTGCATGCCGTTTTTGTCGACATATATTTGGATTTCTTGTTTCTTATTCATCCACCGGCGTTGGGGGGATGTATTCTCACCTGGGGTTTAGCCAGTATCATACGGTGATCTGTCCAGCATTCTGCACCCCTCGTGGCAGGTGTCAGCAGGACGCCATTAGTGTCAGAACGTCTCACTATGACGTAGTCAGGTGCCAGTGTTTGGAGCGTGGGTGCAGCTATGATGTTTTATATTTGTTCTTCTGCTGGAACAAGGTGTTAGTGACAATGAGATTGTGCTCGGCAGATAGAGTTAGTAGTCTCATGCCATTATCATTGACCTGGCCAACACCATTACTCCGCTCCATATCCTTTTGTTCTGTCCCACCCGCGTTGAAGTCACCCAGCAGAAATATCTTGACATTCCTGGGGATGCGATGTGACTGGTAGAAGCAGTCCTTTGCCTCATTTTCAGATGGTAACTTGCGTGCGTATGCACTGAGAAGAGTAGCATAACGCATCTTGTTTAGGGGGATACCGAGAGACATGAGTCTTTCACTTATGTCAACAGGTGTTTTGGCGAGGCTGAGTGATAGGCTGCTCTTAAAAGTCCCACACCGTGCTGATGTTGTCCAACCGGAGGGTAACCTTTCCAGAAGAAGGTTTAACCTTCTCCCTCCGCTTTCAGGGAACCTTCATCCAGGAACCTGGTCTCACTCAGGGTAGCAATGTCAATGTTTTAGCGCCTTAGTTCTGTAGCAATCAAAGCTGTTCTCCGATGGGGTCTATCGCTATTATCGTCAGTGTCCAAGAGTGTGAGGGCCAACACACTCGCATGGTCGATCCTTGCCATCAAGTTAATGCGCACGTGCACTCACGCGCGCACACACACACACACACACACACACACACACACACACACACACACACACACACACACACACATGCAAACCTATATACTGTGACACACACCCTCATCGCTGTCTCACCCTCACTTTCTGTCTGTCACTCTCACACACACTGATACACACACACAGTGTCACACACCACACACACCCTCCTCGTTGTGGTGGTTGGGGAGGTGACGTCAGCATCAGCAGGGTGACTTACTGTTTCTCTGCCGGGCTTAGCCTTCGCCACATGCGCCACATGCCGTGCACAATCTGCTCCAGACTGACACACACACATGCATACACCAGGTATTATACACATAGCGCTCAATGAGAATGCACTGACACGAGAGGGATATTATATAATGGTGGGCGGTGGAGGAGTAGGACAGGGGGCTGACAGTCAGGCAGTCAGCTAGAGGAAGATGAAGCCATTAAGAAACAGAACAGACAAACCTGCACAACGCTACAACAACGCTGCTCTGCTCTGCTGTATGTGTGTAGTAGATCAGCCTTGATAAAAGCTCTGTGGCTGGCTGCTGTTGTTGTGTTGTTGTGTAGTGTGGGGCTCTTAGCTAGCTCAGCTTCATCACCTGGGATCATAAGCCTGCATGGGGATTTTAGCGTTGTTCTTTTATATGGCTGAGAATGATGATCCTTGGAATAGTATGTGTGGATAGTTATAGGAATGTGAAATATTAAAATTAATGAGAGTAGATTAGATGAATGAGAATATGCAAGACATGACAGATGTATTTTGGTGTGACTAAGCTGAGCAGATTCCTTGTCGTACACTGTGCAGTGTGTTGTATGCTAAGGATCATATGTGGCTGTACAGTATCTTGATCTTTCATGCCATTTAATTCATTTAGCCTGCCTCTCAATCAGTGTTGACTTTGCCTGAGGAGTATCCTCACACAGCCAAACACACACACAACTCAGTATTAGGAAGGTGTGCTTAATGTTTGGTATACTCAGTGTATACGTTCATTACAGTAATCCATTCCCACATTGTTCACCTCTCTGCATGGGTCCAGCCATGTTGGTTCTCTATGGAGCCTTATGCACTATCTTTCAGCCTATAATATGGTGTGTAGAGCATTCTAAAGCCTTTACATATTCCTTATTCCTCCATGCAGACTGCTCTGTGAAGAGGCTTGTGTTGTCCAGTACATGGCCACATTAGCATATTGGTCCTCAGAACCTACTTATCTAATATGAGAGAGAGAGAATGAATAAGAATGGAGAGAGAAAGAGAGACTAATAATGGTTAGAGTGTGTGAGAGAGAGAGAGAGCGAGAGAGAGACTAATAATGGTTAGAGTGCAAGAGAAAAAGAGAGAGAGATGGGGGATGGATGGAGCGGTAGAGGGAGGGAGGACATGATGAGGAGAGATGGCACAAAAGAACATGGCTTTTATGATGTTGGAGAGTGGAGAGGATTCAGAGATGGACAAAGGAAGGAAGGCTCAAGAGGACCATGTGTGAGCGTGTGTGTGTGTACCTTGTGAGCGTGTGTGTGTGTGTACTGTGTGAGCGCGTGTGTGTGCATCGTGTGTGTGTGATAGAGAGAGAAACCGAGAGAGAAATGCCAGAGAGAGAGATCAAGAGATGGAGAGCGAGAGAAAGAGATATAGACAGACAGTCCCTGTGAGATGCAGAGATTCTGAGAGGGCGAGAAGAGACAGAAAGACAGAGAGAGTGATACAGAGACAGCAAGAGTTTCAGGGGGGAAGAGGGAGAGAGAGGGAGGGAGAGGGGGGAGAGGAAGGGGAGAGATTGGGGGAGGGGAGAGAGAGCGGGTGGGAGAGAGAGGGAGGGAGAGAAGTCAGGTTTGATGGTCATCATTCTCCATGCTGTTCATGTGCCTGCTGAGACTGGGACTGGCTATGTCACAATGACTGATCCCCGCTGTCTCTCCAGCCCGGATGGAAGTTATTACTGTGTACACACACCCAGACTGGTGCTGAGACAGACAAACACCGCCTCATACACACAAACACTGACAACGACATACACAGACACACATTCACATTTCCACCATGCACACATGAACGGACCCACATGCACACACACAATTGATCATCTGATTATATTTAATCTATTACCTCTGTATACTTATTGAACGTTGTTATTTTTCTCTCCATACAGTACTATGAGATGTCCTATGGTCTGAACATAGAGATGCACAAGCAGGTAAGAGAGATGTTACTGTCTTTCAGTATTACTGTGTGTGTTGTCTGTGTCTGGTCTCTTCCAGTAATGGTCTTTACAGGGAGCAGTAAAGGGCAGACACCACAGTCATCATCCCTCTCAGAAACCAGCCACTGTCTCTGTCACTCACTCACACACACACACACACACACACACACACACACACACACACACACACACACACACACACACACACACACACACACACCCTCAAACCCGAGTGTGTGTGCATGTGTGTTTCATCATCTCTGAAAGAGTGTGTTCATCGCAGTAGGGTTTGTATGTGTGTGTGTGTGTGTGTGTGTGTGTGTGTGTGTGTGTGTGTGTGTGTGTGTCATGATCAGCAGAGTCATGGCAGGCACCCCATGTCCCTTTCTTGTTGCAGAGTGCGCGTTGTGGCACATTATCCACTTGACTGACGTCTTCAAATCAAATCAAATCAAATGTATTTATATAGCCCTTCGTACATCAGCTGATATCTCAAAGTGCTGTACAGAAACCCAGCCTAAAACCCCAAATAGCAAGCAATGCAGGTGTAGAAGCACGGTGGTTAGGAAAAACTCCCTAGAAAGGCCAAAACCTAGGAAGAAACCTAGAGAGGAACCAGGCTATGTGGGGTGGCCAGTCCTCTTCTGGCTGTGCTGGGTAGAGATTATAACAGAACATGGCCAAGATGTTCAAATGTTCATAAATGACCAGCATGGTCGAATAATAATAAGGCAGAACAGTTGAAACTGGAGCAGCAGCACGGCCAGGTGGACTGGAGACAGCAAGGAGTCATCATGTCAGGTAGTCCTGGGGCATGGTCCTAGGGCTCAGCTCCTCCGAGAGAGAGAAGGAGAGAATTAGAGAACGCACACTTAGATTCACACAGGACACCGAATTGGACAGGAGAAGTACTCCAGATATAACCAACTGACCCCAGCCCCCCGACACATAAACTGCTGCAGCATAAATACTGGAGGCTGAGACAGGAGGGGTCAGGAGACACTGTGGCCCCATCCGAGGACACCCCCGGACAGGGCCAAACAGGAAGGATAGAACCCCATCCACTTTGCCAAAGCACAGCCCCCACACCACTAGAGGGATATCTTCAACCACCAACTTACAAAGCTGAGTATAGCCCGCAAAGATCTCCGCCATGGCACAACCCAAGGGGGGGCGCCAACCCAGACAGGATGACCACATCAGTGAATCAACCCACTCAGGTGACGTACCCCTTCCAGGGACGGCATGAGAGAGCCCCAGTAAGCCAGTGACTCAGCCCCTGTAATAGGGTTAGAGGCAAAGAATCCCAGTGAAAAGAGGGGAACCGGCCAGGCAGAGACAGCAAGGGTGGTTCGTTACTCCAGAGCCTTTCCGTTCACCTTCCCACTCCTGGGCCAGACTACACTCAATCATATGACCCACTGAAGAGATGAGTCTTCAGTAAAGACTTAAAGGTTGAGACCGAGTTTGCGCCTCTGACATGGGTAGGCAGACCGTTCCATAAAAATGGAGCTCTATAGGAGAAAGCCCTGCCTCCAGCTGTTTGCTTAGAAATTCTAGGGACAATTAGGAGGCCTGCGTCTTGTGACCGTAGCGTACGTGTAGGTATGTACGGCAGGACCAAATCAGAGAGATAGGTAGGAGCAAGCCCATGTAATGCTTTGTAGGTTAGCAGTAAAACCTTGAAATCAGCCCTTGCTTTGACAGGAAGCCAGTGTAGGGAGGCTAGCACTGGAGTAATATGATCAAAATTGTTGGTTCTAGTCAGGATTCTAGCAGCCGTATTTAGCACTAACTGAAGTTTATTTAGTGCTTTATCCGGGTAGCCGGAAAGTAAAGCATTGCAGTAGTCTAACCTAGAAGTGACAAAAGCATGGATTAATTTTTCTGCATCATTTTTGGACAGAAAGTTTCTGATTTTTGCAATGTTTCGTAGATGGAAAAAAGCTGTCCTTGAAATGGTCTTGATATGTTCTTCAAAAGAGAGATCAGGGTCCAGAGTAACGCCGAGGTCCTTCACAGTTTTATTTGAGACGACTGTACAACCATTAAGATTAATTGTCAGATTCAACAGAAGATCTCTTTGTTTCTTGGGACCTAGAACAAGCATCTCTGTTTTGTCCGAGTTTAAAAGTAGAAAGTTTGCAGCCATCCACTTCCTTATGTCTGAAACACATGCTTCTAGCAAGGGCAATTTTGGGGCTTCACTATGTTTCATTGAAATGTACAGCTGTGTGTCATCCGCATAGCAGTGAAAGTTAACATTATGTTTTCGAATAATATCCCCAAGAGGTAAAATATATAGTGAAAACAATAGTGGTCCTAAAACGGAACCTTGAGGAACACCGAAATGTACAGTTAATTTGTCCGAGGACAAACCATTCACAGAGACAAACTGATATCTTTCCGACAGATAAGATCTAAACCAGGCCAGAACTTGTCCGTGTAGACCAATTTGGGTTTCCAATCTCTCCAAAAGAATGTGGTGATCGATGGTATCAAAAGCAGCACTAAGGTCTAGGAGCACGAGGACAGATGCAGAGCCTCGGTCCGATGCCATTAAAATGTCATCATTCAAGGTGACTTACAGGCTCATTCTTCTCCATCGTTACGGACAGCAGTGAAAAGGTCCGGTGGTGTTTAGCAGTCCACATGCTGGACCCAGATCCAGAGCTAGGCACAGAACCAAACAGACCCAGAACCATAGTGAATATGTGCCATTAGCCAGTAGCCAGGCCGACAGGGTAAAGCTCCACTGTCAGCTCTACTGTCACCACAGAGGAGACGGGAATAGAGATCTGCCTGTGTTACTCCAGAAAGGGGGAGGAAGAATGGGGGGAGAGAGGGAGGGGAGGAAGAGAGGGGAAGGAGGGAATGAGATAGGGGGAGTAAGGCTGCTGGCAGGGGACACAGGAGAAGGAAGAAGGAGGGCTGAGACAGGTGATGAGAGAGAAAGAGATACATTTGAGAGAGAACAGAGAGAGGGCGCGGGGGGAATTAGTGTGATATGAGAAAGAAAAATGGATAGTAAAAAAAGAGCCAGAGAGCGATAGAAAGGAGAGAGATACTGTAGAAGAGATACTGTAGAAATAATGAGCCAGAGAGAGATGCTGTAGAAATGATGAGCCAGAGAGAGATGCTGTAGAAAGGATGAGCCAGGGAGAGATGCTGTAGAAAGGATGAGCCAGGGAGAGATGCTGTAGAAAGGATGAGCCAGAGAGAGATGCTGTAGAAAGGATGAGCCAGAGAGAGATGCTATAGAAAGGATGAGCCAGAAAGAGATGCTGTAGAAAGGATGAGCCAGAGAGAAATACTGTATAAAGGATGAGCCAGAGAGAGATGCTGTAGAAAGGATGAGCCAGAGAGAAATACTGTATAAAGGATGAGCCAGAGAGAGATGCTGTAGAAAGGATGAGCCAGAGAGAAATACTGTATAAAGGATGAGCCAGAGAGAGATGCTGTATAAAGGATGAGCCAGAGAGAGATGCTGTAGAAAGGATGAGCCAGAGAGAAATACTGTATAAAGGATGAGCCAGAGAGAGATGCTGTAGAAAGGATGAGCCAGAGAGAGATACTGTACAAAGGATGAGCCAGAGAGAGGGTGAAAGTAAAATAAAAATTAGTGAGAGTGCACTGAGAAATGACAAGGGGAGCTTTGAGCCAAAGCAAGGAATAATGAATCATGAATAGATTTAACAGTATCTGCTCTTAGTTTCTCTCTTCCCAGCTCAGCCGTGTGCCATTACTCTCCTCCTTATCACGTGCGGGGCCATCTCGTGGTGTGCTGCTGCCATTAATTGAGCCATCAAGCAGTCACTCGCTTTCTACAGGAGTCACTATTCCCTTTAGCTTCTACTGATCAGGGAGGGATGTGTATAGGGGAGGATTTGGAAGGAATGGGCTGTCTGCCAACAGGGCTACTGATACCAACTGATCTGATAGTATCTGTGTGTGTGTTCTGTCTGCTTCCCTCCCTTCCTGCTGTGGAGATGGTGATCACTGATCAGCCATGGCATCATGGTGGCTTTAAAACAGCAGGCGCAGCACAGCACACACATTCCTGCCTCACTGGAAGAGAGAGAGAAACACAGAGGGCTTAGTATAATGGAGTTACATATGTAGTGATATATATGTCGGCAGCAATACAGTCATATCATCAAGTGTGATGTTTTAGGTCTGCAGACAGCTAGTTATATATTCCATGCTATATGTTCTCAGAAGACTCAGGGATATGGTGGTATATGTGTACAGGAGGTATGGTGATACATTATATTCACTGATATCGGTCCTAAGAAGCCTGCAGAAGTAATTTTATATTCACAGATGTACACCGCCCCTGTAGTTCTAGTGATATCTGTCATAAGCAGCCTGCAGTAAGCTAGCTCACAGATATAGGTCCAGGAAAAATGATTTAAATATTCAGTGATATACATTATATACTGTATTCAGGGATATTGCATGACAATATCCTGTATATTTTCAGTCAGGTCTAGAAGGCTCAGTAGATATAGTTAGTGATAACGGCCTACAGAAGGCTAGTTCTATATATCCAGTCAGGTCTAGAAGGCTCAGTAGATATAGTTAGTGATAACGGCCTACAGAAGGCTAGTTCTATATATCCAGTCAGGTCTAGAAGGCTCAGTAGATATAGTTAGTGATAACGGCCTACAGAAGGCTAGTTCTATATATCCAGCCAGGTCTAGAAGGCTCAGTAGATATAGTTAGTGATAACGGCCTACAGAAGGCTAGTTCTATATATCCAGTCAGGTCTAGAAGGCTCAGTAGATATAGTTAGTGATAACGGCCTACAGAAGGCTAGTTCTATATATCCAGTCAGGTCTAGAAGGCTCAGTAGATATAGTTAGTGATAACGGCCTACAGAAGGCTAGTTCTATATATCCAGTCAGGTCTAGAAGGCTCAGTAGATATAGTTAGTGATAACGGCCTACAGAAGGCTAGTTCTATATATCCAGTCAGGTCTAGAAGGCTCAGTAGATATAGTTAGTGATAACGGCCTACAGAAGGCTAGTTCTATATATCCAGTCAGGTCTAGAAGGCTCAGTAGATATAGTTAGTGATAACGGCCTACAGAAGGCTAGTTCTATATATCCAGTCAGGTCTAGAAGGCTCAGTAGATATAGTTAGTGATAACGGCCTACAGAAGGCTAGTTCTATATATCCAGTCAGGTCTAGAAGGCTCAGTAGATATAGTTAGTGATAACGGCCTACAGAAGGCTAGTTATATATATCCAGTCAAGTCTAGAAGGCTCAGTAGATATAGTTAGTGATAACGGCCTACAGAAGGCTAGTTCTATATATCCAGTCAGGTCTAGAAGGCTCAGTAGATATAGTTAGTGATAACGGCCTACAGAAGGCTAGTTCTATATATCCAGTCAGGTCTAGAAGGCTCAGTAGATATAGTTAGTGATAACGGCCTACAGAAGGCTAGTTCTATATATCCAGTCAGGTCTAGAAGGCTCAGTAGATATAGTTAGTGATAACGGCCTACAGAAGGCTAGTTCTATATATCCAGTCAGGTCTAGAAGGCTCAGTAGATATAGTTAGTGATAACGGCCTACAGAAGGCTAGTTCTATATATCCAGTCAGGTCTAGAAGGCTCAGTAGATATAGTTAGTGATAACGGCCTACAGAAGGCTAGTTCTATATATCCAGTCAGGTCTAGAAGGCTCAGTAGATATAGTTAGTGATAACGGCCTACAGAAGGCTAGTTCTATATATCCAGTCAGGTCTAGAAGGCTCAGTAGATATAGTTAGTGATAACGGCCTACAGAAGGCTAGTTCTATATATCCAGTCAGGTCAAGAAGGCTCAGTAGATATAGTTAGTGATAACGGCCTACAGAAGGCTAGTTCTATATATTTAGTTAGGTCTAGAATGCCAGTAGATATACAGTGCCTTTGGAAGGTATTCACACCCCTTGACTTTTTCCATGTTGTTGTGCTACAACCTGAATTTAAAATGGATTGAATTGAAATTGTGTCATTGGCCTACATGTAACAGTATAACTGTAGACCGTCCCCTCGCCCATACCCGGGCATGAACCAGTGACCCTCTGCACACATCAACAACAGTCACCCACAAAGCATCGTTATCCATCGCTCCACAAAAGCCTCGGCCCTTGCAGAGCAAGGGGAACTACTACTTCAAGGTCTCAGAGCAAGTGACGCCACCGATTGAAACACTATTTAGCGCGCACCGCCGCTAACTAAGCTAGCGTTTCACATCCGTTACATACACACAGAACCCCATAATGTCAAAGTGGAATTGTGTTTTTTTATGTTTACAAATGAATAAAAAATGAAGAGTAAAAATGTGTCACTTAATAAGTTGCATGGAGTCACTCTGTGTGCAATAATAGTGCTTAACATGATTTTTGATTCAGTATCTCTCTACCCCACACCAGTAGAGGCTCCACAGAGGAGGAAGGAGAGGACCATCTCCAGTGAATTTCTATTTGTATTCTTTTTAATATATATATTTTTTTTAGATAAAACTACTAAATATATTCACATGTCACCAAATGATAGATTAAAACAATGTTTTGCTATGAGGTTCTATAGTACCCTCAGCAACACGCTGTAGGGTAGCACCATGGTGGAGCCAGAGGACAGCTAGCTTCTGTCCACCTCATTGTACTTTGACTTCAATACAAAACCTAGGAGGCTCATGGTTCCCACCCCCTTCAATAGACTTGCACAGTAATTATGGTGACTTCCAGAGGATGTCCTCCAACCTATCAAAGCTCTTGCAGCATGAACTGACATGTCCACCCAATCAAATGATCAGAAAATGAACCTAGTACTGAAAGCATAAGTACAGCTAGCACTGCAGTGCATACAATATGGTGAGTAGTTGACTCAAAGAGAGAGAAAACAGTTGAACAGTTTTAAACAAATTAATTTCTTCCAAAATTAAGGAGAAGCGCTAGAGACAGAGCTAGCTATATTTGGTTCTTGTATTTTTGTATCTTTCACTTAGCTAGTGAATTCAGCTAGCTAGTTAGCCTACTCAAACACCTGGCTCAAACAGAGAGGGATGATATGTTAGCTAGCTGGCTATAGCTATCCAACACTGGAACTCTTCAAGTCAAGGTAAGCTTTTGTTTTTATTAATTTATTGCCACTGGGGCCCTCCAGTGTAACTGCTGAACTGCTTATGCAGCCAACTAGTTTAGCCTACTCAAACACCCAGCTCAAACCGAGAGGGCTGATGTGTTAGCTAGCTGGCTATGACTATCCAACATTGGAACGCTAGCAAGTCAAGGTAAGCTTTTAGTTTTATTAATTTATTGCCACCGGGGCATGCTGGTGTAACTGCTAAACTGCTTTCTGACTGTACATTGTACTGCATGATTGTTTACTAACACGTTAGTTCTAGTAGTTCTAGTTGACTATGACGTGACAATGGTGTAGGCTGTGTGTAGCGGATAGCGGTCATGATATGAAGGTTTGGCTTGGAAAGTTTTTTTGTTTTTTTTGCCTGGTCACAGACAGCTGATGTGTTGTGCACTGAAGTGCAAAAGGAAAAGGTGAGAGGAGGAGAGCCCATAGATAATGACGAGAAGGACCTGTGTGGCTCAGTCGGTAGAGCATGGCGCTTGCAACGCCAAGCGTCGTGGGTTCGATTCCCGCTGGGGCCACCCATATGTAAAAGTAGTGGCCCCAGCCGACTTGTAAGTCGCTTTGGACAAAAGCGTCTGCTAAATGGGATATATTATTATATTATTATATATATATATACAGAACAACGAGCAAAGTGATCATACTGTTTCTATGTGACTGCTATGAAAGTGAACTGTGTTTGCGTGTGATCAGGGGTGTATTCATTCTTAAACGCAATGAAACGGGGATAAACATACCTGAATTTGTCCAATAGATGCTCTCATTTGCAACTGTTAGACTAATGATTACACCCTAGATCAACTAGATCACAGGAGGCTTCTGAGGGGAGAACTGCTCATAATAACGAAACGGCACAAATGGAATGGCATCAAACACATGGAAACCATGTGTTTGATGTATTTGACACCATTCCACTTGTTCTGTTCCCAGCCATTACCACAAACCCGTTCTCCCCAATTAAGGTGCCATCAACCTCCTGTGAGCTAGATGCCGGCAAGAGTGTGCAAAGCAATATTGATAGTTTTACTGTCTGTCACCTTGTTTACTAAAAATGATCTCGACCTGTGTTGTAAACTTTCATTCATAGGCTATGTTGTAGCAACGTCATGATTGTTACAGGGAAATGTATCATGTAAGTAGCCTAACCTATCAATGTTACATTGAACTGGGTGAATGGAATATGAATGACAGTCATCCAATATGCTGTAATAGAAGTAAGGCCATGCTCATAAAAAATATTCATCCTCCCTCATCTTAAACGGCACCGACTGCCACTGCCCAACAAATGCAATTATCTGGTTATCAGTGAATTTCGAACACAGATCCATCCCCATGACCAGGGAGGTTTTCCAATGCCTCACAAAGAACAGCACCTATTGGTAGATGGGCACAAAAAAGCAGACGTTGAATATCCCTTTGAGCATGGTGAAGTTATTAACAACACGTTGGATGCTGTATCAATACACCCAGTCACTACAAATATACAGGCATACTTCCTAACTAATTTGCCGGAGCAGAAGGAAACAGCTCAGGGATTTCACCATGAGGCCAATGGTGATTAAAACAATTACAGAGTTTAATGCCTGTGATAGAGGAAGGATCAACAACATTGTAGTAACTCCACAATGGAAGCTTGTACAGAATTTAAAAAATGACTGACATTGGATACAAGTATAGACTCAGAGCTAGAAAATTGTATATCATACAATGCAGTTGAGGAACAATGGGAAAGTAATTCTGCTTTGAAAGTTGATAAACTTGTAACCCCACTTCTGAGAAAATGGCCCATGAAATGTTTGGTACACCTACTGGAGAGCTCTTCTTTGTTTACACCCATTCAGCATCGTTCACACCCTCTTAAGCCTTAGCCCCACCCATCTTTAAGGATTCATGTGGGGCCATGTGCTAAACAGAGTGGGGTAAGGTAGTGTAGTAAACAACTAAAGATTTCAAGACTAAAAGTGGTGAAAGTAGTAGCAAAAATACACTTTATCTAGTCCTTGGCCTATATCATAATCTGACTTTGGTGCAGGTCATGTTGTTCTTCACATGACCGTTTCTGGTAAACACACAATTTATCAAATAAAATCAAAGTTTATTTGTCACATGCGCAGGATACAAGGTTTAAACGGTACAGTGAAATGGTTACTTGCATATTGTATAAATTAAATTGTATAAATTATTAGATGATTCTTACCCAGACACACCTGATGGGTCATGTGAAAGAAATGCTATAACCACCCCACAGCCACGTCTAGCTAAGTGGATGGGTCACTATTGTCCAGACATGAACACATGTTCATGAAATACAAAGGATGACCATAATCACCCCAGACACACCTGGATAACCTGATGGGTCAGTCACGTAATCATCTGGCAAAGTGTAGTCTTTTGTTTAGATTTGAGGCTAGCTAGCTAAACAGTGAACCTAACAGTGTTTTTCAACTGGGAACTTTGAAAAATATGAGGTCAAATCATGACGTCGTCAGTGATCTTCATGCCTGAAAGTCAGGACTCTAGAAAGTGGCCAATGCAAATGGCTTTCTGAGATATGAATAATATTACTACGCAGATCATACACGTAACGTTAAATAGCAAGCCAGCCAGCTAATGTTAGCTGACAAGCTAATAGTACGCCTTAACTTGCAATGAAAACGACTTTGACAAAATTAGAAACGTATAATATCTGAAAACGTAGCTAGCTAGACATGGATGAATGCTTCTCCCTCTTTGTCACGGATGCCATGGTTGCCCTTAGTTTGAAGATGTAGTCTGGAGACAGGTGTTTTATACAACAGCCTTCTCTATGTTCTCTTTTCAACTCCCATCGCATATTTCCAATCAAACGCCATATTTTTTTCCATCTCCTTAGCTATCATAATCTGCTTCCACCAGGCATTCAACTGATTTCAAAGCTCGGTCAACTTCTTCCGTCACAACAACACTGTTAATCCACATTTCTTCCCAATCACTGTCATCAGAAGACTACAATATTTGCTTCAGCCAGCAGCATACCACCCTGCATACCACTGCTAGCTTGCTTCTGAAGCTAAGCAGGGTTGTTCCTGGTCAGTCCCTGGATGGGAGACTATGTTCTTCCTGAAGTGGTGTTGGAGGGCCAGTAGGAGGCACTATATCCTCTGGTCTGAAAAATGTTGCATTGCCCCAGGGCAGTGATTGGGGACACTGCCCTGTGTAGGGTACTGTCTTTCGGATGGGACATTAAACGGGTGTCCTGACTCTCTGAGGTCATTAAAGGGCACATGCTGTAGGTGTGTTAACCCTGGTGTCCTGGTTAAATTCCCTATCTGGCCCTCAAAACCATCACACTCACCTAATAATCCCCATTTTACAATTGGCTCATGTCCAACCCAGCCATTATCTCAGCCAATCATGGCTAACTGGAAGGTTCCTGTCTTTTTCCGTGACTAAACCAACTAGGCTCATAATTTTAACGATTTTATTCGTACTTACAGATAACATACAAGTTAGTAATTAAGGCAAATTAAAGTTCACATGTTCCAGAAGGCATTTCTGCTCAAAAATGCATTTTGATACTAAAATAAATGTTTATGTTCAAATGCCTCTCCTGTGAAGTAGTGATGTGCAACATATGTGTCATTTCCTGAAACGAGTCACAAATATTTTAAAACATTCATCTTGTTTGCATTCAGGCACTAAAGTAAAACTGCAAAAAATGTGGCAAAGAAGTTAACTTTATGTCCTGAATACAAAGCATTATGTTTGGGGCAAATCCAACACGACACCTCACTGAGTACCACTTTTCATCTTTTCAAGCATAGAGGTGGCTGCGTCATGTTATGGGTATGGTAGCCATCGGCAAGGACTAGTTATTTTAAATAAAAATAAATGGAATAGAGCTAAGCACAGGTCAAATCCTAGAGGAAAACCTGACTCAATCTGTGTTCCAACAGACACTGGGAGACACCTTCTAGCATTCCAAATGCACACTGGAGTTGCTTACCAGGACAACATTGCACGTTGTCTAGCAATAATCAACAACCAACTTAACAGAGCTTGAAGAATTAAAAAAATAATAATGTGCAAATATTGCCCAATCCAGGTGTGCAAATCTCTTAGAGACATCCCAGAAAGACTCACAGCTGTAATCACTGCCAACAGTGATTCTAACATGTATTGTTGACTCAGGGGTGTGAATACTTATGTAAATGAGATTTCAGTATTTCATTTTCAAATAGATTTGCAGACATTTCTAAAAAAATCTTTGTTATTGTGTGTAGACTGGTGAGAGACAAAAAATCTATTTTGAATTCAGGCTATAACACAACAACATGTGTAATAAGTCAGGAGGTATGAATACTTTCTGAAGGCGCTGTAGGTAGTGATTACTGCCTACGGAAGGCTGGGGGTGTGGGGGATGTTTTTGGAGTTGCTCTGCTCTATCCCCAGTAGACTCCTAAGGACAGATGAAGCAGCTGGCGTTCCTTCCTGTTCCATCTCTGTGTGTGTGTGTGTGTGTGTGTGTGTGTGTGTGTGTGTGTGTGTGTGTGTGTGTGTGTGTGTGTGTGTGTGTGTGTGTGTGTGTGTGTGGGTGCGGGTGCGTGTGCGTGTGCGTGTGTGCGCGTGTGCGTGCGCAAGAGAGTTAGAGACCAAGAAAGTGAGAGGGTTTTATAAAACGTGTGTGAGTGTATGTGCTCTAGCATCTGCATAATATGAATGTGTGTTTGTTCGCTCATGCCTAATTACCGCTAGCTATGTGCTCAGACAGCCCAGTGCATGTTTATATGTAGTTCATATTAATTCACATCCTCCTCTGGTTGTGCTTGGCTGGCGTTATGACCTGAATCCAGAGGTGTGTGTGTAACAGACCTCATTTAGGGAGGGAGGGAGATTCCCAGGGAGCTAGTCTTTTAGCATAATGGGTTTGTCACTCGATCAAAAGGCATCTGAGTAGCTGCTCACGCCCTGCTGGGTGTTTGTGTGTGAGCCCATCTGTGTGTATGTGTACGTGTGTGAATACATCTGTGTGTATGTGTACGTGTGTGAATGCATCTGTGTGTGTCTACAGGTGTGTGCACATGCAAGCCTTTTTATATATGCGTGTGAGACTGAAAGCATAAACAAATGTCTGTGTTTGCCTGCGTGTGTGTGACAGTATGTTACTGCGTTTGTACGGTATGGTACACTCTTTTGTTGTGTGTGTATTACCACAGTGTATATGTGTGTGTGCTTCCACATTGTGTGTATGTATCTTTTCTATATATATATATATATATGTGTGTGTGTGTGTGTGTGTGTGTGTGTGTGTGTGTGTGTGTGTGTGTGTGTGTGTGTGTGTGTGTGTGTGTGTGTGTGTGTGTGTGTGTGTGTGTGTGTGTGTGTGTGTGTGTGTGTGTGTGTGTGTGTGTGTGTGTGTGTGAGTGTGTGGCCAGTGTACGGGGCTAGCGGTGTACTGTATAATTGCTTTGTGGCGGACAGGAGTTTAAAGCTGAAGCAGTCTGTCAGGACAAGCTGGTAAGTTGGCAGTGTGTGAATATGAATGTCAGAGTAATGGGTAAGCACATTACTGTATATTGCTGGGGAGCCTAGGAGAGATATTGTTAAAAACTCTGGGACCCAGGCAGAAATTTGTCTGCAGGACTGCATTTTTACAGATGCCCTATAAAGGCCTCTCTGTCTGTTTAAGAGCCTGTGTGTGTGTGTGTGTGTGTGTGTGTGTGTGTGTGTGTGTGTGTGTGTGTGTGTGTGTGTGTGTGTGCGTGCGTGCGTGCGTGCGTGCGTGCGTGCGTGCGTGTGTGTGTGTGTTGGTTTAACTATCCTTGTGGGGACCAGATGTACCCATAAGGACATTAAAACAAAGTGGAGACATTTAGCTGGTTTAGGGTTACAATTAGGGTTAGGTTTAGTTTTAGGGTTAAAGTTAGGTTTAGAGAAAATAGGATTTTGAATGGAAATAAATGTTTTGGTCCCCACAAGGATAACTGTTTGTTGGTTCTCACTCTGTGAGTCTGCTTACATATAGCACCAATCAACAGTTTAGACACACCTACTCATTCAAGGGTTTTCCTGCATTGTAGAATAATAGTGAAGACATCAAAACTATGAAATAACACAAATGGAATTATGTAGTAACCAAAAAAGTGTTGAACATATAAAAATATATGAAATATTTCAGAAATATTCAAAGTAGCCACCCTTTGCCTTGATGACAGCTTTGACAACTCTTGGCATTCCCTCATCAGCTTCATGAGGAATGCTTTTTCAACAGTCTTCAAGGAGTTCCCGCACTTCTTGGCTGCTTTTTCTTCACTCTGCGTTCCAACTCATCCCAAACCAGGTCAGGTGATTGTGGAGGCCAGGTCAAATGATGCAACACTATGACTCTCCTTGTTGGTCAAATCGCCCTAACACAGCCTGGAGGTGTGTTGGGTCATTGTCCTGTTGAAAAACAAATTATATTCTCACTAAACACAAACCAGATGGGATGGCGTATTGCTGCAGAATGCTGTGGTAGCCATGCTGCTTAAGTGTGCCTTGAATTCTAAATAAATCCCTGATGGTGTACCCAGCAAAGCCTCCCCCACACCATCACACCTCCTCCTCCATTCTACACTGTGGGAACCACACATGCAGAGATAATCCGTTCACCTACTCTGCTTCTCACAAAGACACAGCAGTTGGAACCAAAGATCTCAAATTTGGACTGATCAGATCAAAGGACAGATTCCCACCGGTCTAATGTCCTTTGCTTGTCTTTCTTGGCCCAAGCAAGTCTCTTCTAATTATTGGTGTCCTTTAGTAATGGTTTCTTTGCAGCAATTTGACGATGAAGGCCTGATTCACGCAGTCTCCTCTGAACAGTTGATGTAACAGTCTGTTACTGGAACTCTGTGAAGCATTTATTTGGGCTGCAATCTGAGGTGCAGTTAACTCTAATGAACTTATCCTCTGCAGCAGAGGTAACTCTGGTTCTTCCTTTCCTGTGGCAGTCTTCATGAGAGCCAGTTTCATCATAGCGTTTGAGGGTTTTTGCGACTACACTTGAAGAAACTTTGAAAGTTCTTGAAATATTCCTGATTGACCGACCTTCATGTATTAAAGTAATGATGGATTGTCATTTCTATTTTCTTACAGTATTTGAGCTATTATTGCCATAATACGGACTTGGTCTTTTACCAAATAAGACTATCTTCTGTATATCCCCCTACCTTGTCACAACACAACTGATTGGCTCAAACGCATTAAGAAGGAAAGAAATCCCACAAATTATATTTTAACAAGGCACACCTGTTAATTGAAATGCATTCCAGGTGACTACCTCATGAAGCTGGCTGACAGAATGCCAAGAGTGTGCAAAGCTGTCATCAAGGCAAAGGGCGGCTACTTTTAAAAATCTCATATAAAAGATTTTCTGATTGTTCAACACTTTTTTGGTTACTACATGATTCCATATGTGTTATTTCATAGTTTTGATGTCTTCACTGTTATTCTACAATGTAGAAAATAGTAAAATAGTATGTTTGCTTTACTGCTCTCCTTTCCTCTTTCCCTCTGTGTGTTTCTCTTCCTCCTCTTCCCGAATAGAGGGTCCATCAATCAGAGAGGGTGGAAGGGGGGCTGCTGGCGCAGCGCCAGGAAGAGGGGCTGCCCAGAGGGGAGGGAAAGTGGGAGGGAGATAGAGAGGAAGGGGGGGGGATGTGAACAGGATGAGGAGAGAAAGAGACCAACTGCACAGAGGAAAGAGAAAGATAGACAGAGAGTCTAAGTGCACAGAGAGAAAGAGTGAGAGAAAGAATAGGTGAGGGAGAAAGAGATCAGATATTTTATTGATCTGTGGCTGTGACCACAACCAGTGGCTAATATTTGTCTTAAAGTGTTTGCAGAGAGAGGAGAGCAGTTCCATTACATGCTGACTACACCGCTCGCCGCGCGTGCATTGCAAAATAAATGTACACATACATGTTATTCAATCATTGCACCCACACTGCTCACGCGCCAACGAGAGTCTGCGTTGCCAAGCGCTAAAACAGAAGTCAGTTCTATTTGTGACGCTGAATGCGTGGTCAGCGTCACAAGTCCTGCCTCCCATGGTTTATAGAAGCAGATACCCACATGCCATCTCATTGGTTATATCCATGGGTGATTGAAAGATGAACTGCGGTCGGTCGGTAGTGGTAATACACCTTATTATGAAAGTAGATGCCAATCGCTATATAAAGTCCAAAGAAGAAAAAGAAAACGTTTTGGTTGACCGTTTAATGTGTGGATTAATTGTCAGAGTAGAGGACCTTGTACATTTCAGGTAAAATAACAACCCAACATTTATATCCCAGGACAAAATTAGCTAGCAACAGCAAGCTAGCTAAATAGGACAAATTAGCTAGCAACTGCAAGCTAGCTAGCTAAATTGTCATAAATGTTTAATTTATTTTCTACCTGTCCCCAAATTAAGAGAATTGGTTCAGAGTTTGATTTGATATTTCAACCTGCGTGTCGGGATCGCGTTTTGTGTCGGGACAAAATCAATTGACTCACGATGTCGCAGTCCCATGTCCTGTCCGGGCATGGTGTTTGGCAGCAGGGGGAGATAAGGCTAGACTTAGGCTGGCTGACCGGGATCTCAATTCAATTGAAGGGCTTTATTGTCATGGGAAACATATGTTAACATTGCCAAGCAAGTGAAGTAGATCATTTTTATTGTTTATTTCACTTTTAATTATTAACAGTAAACATTACACTCACAGAAGTTCCAAAATAATAAAGACATTTCAAATGTCATTATGTCTAAATACAGTGTTGTAACAATGTGCAAATAGTTAAAGTACAAAAGGGACGATTACTAAACATAAACATGGGTTGTATTTACAATGGTGTTTGTTCTTCACTGGTTGCCCTTTTCTTGTGGCAACAGGTCACAAATCTTTCTGCTGTGATGGCACACTTGTATTTCACCCAGTAGATATGATTTCTCTCTCTCTCTCTCTCTCTCTCTCTCTCTCTCTCTCTCTCTCTCTCTCTCTCTCTCTCTCTCTCTCTCTATCTGGTGCTACAGGGCTGTGGGGACTGGGGGGACTCCTGCTCAACACACATGTAGGCGCGCAAGCATACACTGAGATGCACTGAGATGCATTGCAGTCAGGAAGGCATGCACAAACACATAAAATGAAATACTCACACACATGCACAAGAACACACCCACACACACTCTCACCCACCTCTTCTCTCTAAAGCTGACCAGCACAGCCACACTGGGGCTCAGGGAAAGACTCAGCTGGCATTGCCCAAATGAGCACCCCCCCCCCCCCACTCAAATCACATTACATTTCACAAAGCTTTATTAGCAAAGCATTTGCATTGTGTTATAAAGTAAATACTCCAGAAAAGCTTACTGCAGCTTGTCTATGTCATACTGACGATCCACTTGCGTTAGTTTCAGAGTCTCAGTAATGACTCTTGTGTTGCAGCTCACTGTGTTAATTGTGACTCTGAAACATATCTGATGATTGGCGAGCACGCTGAGTGTATATGTGTGCGGGCATGAGTACCTGCGTGCGTGTGTGTGTGTGTGTGTGTGTGCATGCGTTTGTGTCTCCCTCAGGCAGTGATTGACTGGTGTGCTCCACAGGACTGGGTCCTTGTCCTCCCTCTCATCCATCCATCTTCTCTTCCTCCCTCATTTTGTAAGAATTTAGGGTGATTTGCTGCTCTGTTTAAAATGCAGCTTCACATATAATGTCAGTCTCTCTCCTCTCCTCCACATTTCTCTCCTCCTCATCTCACCCCCCTCTGCCAGACAAAGAGACAGCAGTGTTCTGTTGGCAGATTATTTATCCTCAGGTGTTTATTGACCAGCTCTCTCTTCTTCCTTTGTATCCATCCACCCATTCATCCATCCCTCTATTCACAGCCCTGCCAAAACTCCCTTACATGCTGACTAGACTGGGCGTGTGCGTCCTCCGTCGCGCCCATGTTGATTTTGTCCATCCACACCAGACGCGATCAGGACAGGCAGGTTGAAATATCAAAACGAACTCTGAACCAACTATATTAATTTAGGGACAGGTCGAAACACTTTGAACATTCATGGACATTCAGCTAGCTAATTTCTCCTGGGATATAAACATTGGGTTGTAATTTTATCTGAAACGCACAAGGTACTTTTTTCCGAGATCTTTGTAGAATTTTGACTCATTTTGAGTCACACAAAGTCGTGTGTTCTCTACTCCAACAATGAATCCATAGATAAAGGGGATATTTTGTCAGTTTCTAGTAATCTCTCCTCCTTCAGGCTTCTTCTTCTGTGGACTTTATATGGTGGTTGGCAACCAACTTTAAGGTGCATTACCACCACCAACTGGACTAAGAGTGTGGATCTCAGTTCATCTTTCATGAACGGGACCTCCCGTCCATCCGGGACCCATTTCTAGGGTCCCTAGTCCGAGGTCAACGGCGAGGGTCGCCTAGTTTAAGAGGCCACAGAGGAGGACAATGAGGCGGAGAAAAACTGTGGTGAAGTGGGGTCCACGTCCCGCGCCAGAGCCGCCACTGTGGACAGACGCCCACCCAGACTCTCCCCGATAGGTTCAGGTTTTGCGGCCGGAGTCAGCACCTTTTGGGGGGGGGGGGGGTACTGTCACGTTCTGACCTTTATTTCCTTTGTTTTGTCTTTATTTAGTATGGTCAGGGCGTGAGTTGGGGTGGGCAGTCTGTGTGTTTTTCTATGTTGGGGTTTTGAGTTCCGCCTAGTATGGTTCTCAATCAGAGGCAGGTTTCGTTAGTTGTCTCTGATTGAGAATCATACTTAGGTAGCCTGGGTTTCACTTTTGAGTTGTGGGTGTTTGTTGCCACACGGTACTATTTCGGTTTCGTTCGTTTCACGTTTATTGTTTTGTAGTGTTCAGTTTATGTCTTTAAATAAACGTTATGGACACTTACCACGCTGCGCATTGGTCCTCCGATCCTTCTCGCTACTCCTCCTCAGAAGAGGAGGAAGAATGCCGTTACAACATGTGTGTTTGTCTTGGTCTTATCCAGTGTAAATAGCTGGTCTTTTTCGTATATATCTTAATCTCACTTTCTATCTACGAACTAAATATACTTTCCTGCATCCCGCCTCACCCAATGTGGTACGGATCTGCTATTTTTATTCCTTATAACTGGAACTTCTATCAGGAGCTCGCCAGCTAACTAGCTACTAGTCTTTGTTCGTCACAGCTAGCTGTCTTCGCCTTTTTCTCGGTCACCAGCCAGCCTTAGCTCGGACAATACCTGCCAGTCAGCACAGCGCGATGTCAACCCAGAGCATATCGGACTGCTTCTCTCTACCACATCACTGGATTCCTGCAGCTCTGGATCGTTACACCGGATCATCGCAGCTAGCTAGCTGCAAAAGAGTGGCTACTGTTAGCTAATGCCTCCCTCCAGAAGCAAGCACCAGCTAGCCTTGAGCTATCCTTGAGCTAGATCCATATACCAGCTAATTCTAGGGCTACAATAACACCCTTGCCAATTGGCCTGGACCCTTTATTGTCGACACGGAGCGAAGAAACAAAATAAGATGCTTGTTAACACATAGTTTGGATGAAATTATTGAATAACAACATGTACGTAATGCGTAATGCGAGCGGTGTGGTCAGCATATTATGCACTCTTTTGGCAGAGAAAGTCCATGTTATTGCTGACAACTGGCCAACGCTGGAGAAAGAGAGGGAGAGTGAAAGGGATGAAGGAGAGGAAGCCGTGGTGATCTCTGTTTGTAGCAGGATGCCAAGACTTTTGTCTGACAGATCCAGGATCAGTTGCAGTCATGGTTGTGTTGTTGGCTCGTCAACAACTAAATTATTAGTTTCTCTGTCTAAATAAAATAAAATAAAATTGTATTCTTCACATGTTTGGAAACAACAGGTGTGGATTAACAGTGAAATGCTTACATACAGGCCCTTTCCAACAATGCAGATAGAAAGAAAATAGAGAAATAATAGAAAAGTAAAACAAGTAATGTTAAGTCTTAATAAATACACAGTGAGTAATGATAACTTGGCTATGTACAAGGGGCACCAGTACTGAGTCGATGTGTAGGGGTACAAGGTAATTGAGGTAGACACAGTTTGTACACATAACTAAGAATTAAGTAACATATAGTAAACAGTAGCAGCAGCGTATGTGATTAGTAAAAAAAATAAGTTTGTGCAAAAGGGTCAATGCAGATATTCCGGGTAGATATTGGTTAACTATTTAACTAACTATTTAGCAGCCGTATGGCTTGGGGGTAGAAGCCTTCCTAGAAGAGTGGGGGATGTTATAGCAACAGAGGGGGAACTCTCATATTAATGCCCATGATCTTGGAATGAGATGTTCGACGAGCAGGTGTCCACATGCCTTTTGTCATGTTGTGTATATTTAAAACCAAATACTTTTAGATTTCTACTCAAGTAGTATTTTACTGGGTGACATTTACTTGAGTAATTTTCAATGAAAGTACTTTTACTAAAGTATGATAACTGGGTACTTTTTCCACTATGGAGTCCACGATCAGCTTCGTTGTCTTGCTGGCGTTGAGGGAGTGGTTGTTTTCCTGGCACCACACTGCCAGGTTACCTTGGCGTTCTTGGGCACAGGGACTATGGTGGTCTGCTTGAAACATGTAGGTATTACAGACTGGGTCAGGGAGAGGTTGAAAATGTCAGTGAAGGCACTTGGCTGCTGGTCAGCACATACTCTGAGTATGTGCCCTGGTAATCAGTATCACCATGCGTCCTTGTGAATGTTAACCTGTTTAAAGGTCTTACTCACATCGGCCACGGAGAGAGTGATCACACAGTCGTCCGGAACAGCTGGTGATCTCACGCATGGTTCAGTGTTGCTTGCCTCGAAGCGGGCATTGAAGGCATTTAGCTCTTCTGGTAGGCTTGTGTCACTGGGCAGCTCGCGGCTGGGTTTCCCTCTGTCGTCTGTGATAGTTTGCAAGCCCTGCCACATCTGACAAGTGTCAGAGCCGATGTAGTAGGATTCGATCTTAGTCTTGTATTGACAGTTTGCCTGTTCGATGGTTCGACAGAGAGCTTGGCAGGATTTCTTATTACCACCCATGTTAGTGTCCAGCTCTTTGAAAGTAACAGCTCTAGCCTTTAGCCTGTAACCCATGGTTTCTGGTTGGGATATGTACGTACGGTCACATGACGCATGACGCAGTCAATGCACTTATTAATGAAGCTGGTGACTGATGTGTTTAACTCCTTAATGCCATCGGATGAGTTCCGGAACATATTCCAGTCTGTGCTAGCGAAACAGTACTGTAGTTTAGCATCCGCTTCATACCACTTCCGTATTGAGTGCATCACGGGTACTTCCTGTTTGAGTTTTTGCGTGTAAGCAGGAATCAGGAGGATAGAGTTATGGTCAGATTTGACAAATGGAGAACGAGGGAGAGCTTTGTATGCATCACTGTCTGTGTCTAGCTACATGTATTACTGTTGCACAGCATCAATACAGTTTATTGTAGACACAGTCCAGTGAAAATAAACCCCCTCTGTCTCAAGGCCAATAGGAGAGTCCCTGTTCCCTGTTCCCTTTCTCTCTTCTGACTATTTCACATCCTCTCTCTCCCTTTCACCACGCACACACACACACACACACACACACACACAAGCCAGTCTACACACACACACACACACTATATAATTAGCTAGGTCTTCTCTACCCTTTGAACAGAGCGATGTATCTATCAGAGAGCTGTGTTGTATAATTTGGCCTGTATTGAGATGGGACAGGCTGGCAGTGTGTGTGTATAAATAAGCTCCTGTCAGTCAGTGTAGAGGGGGTGTCAGGACTTCCTGTGTCCTCTAATCTCGTTTGTCTCCCTTTGTGTGTCAGAAACATGTGTTAGATTGGAGGGATGGAGGACACACAAATAGACAACCATCACGGAGGGAGGGAGGCAGGCAGGGATGCAGGCAGGGGAAGGAGGATAGAGAGAGATGAAGGAAGGAAAAGGATGAATAGGGTAATAATGGCTCAGTGGGAAGGCTGTTAAAGAGGGTGAGAACGCCTGAGTGAAGAAGAGAACATAATGAGTCTCAGGGCAGAAATAGGTGAGGCATGTAGTGTGTGTGTGCGTAGACGTGTGTGTGCATGCTCATTTGTACATTTTCCTTTGTACCATATGTCGTGCGTGTTGCCACATTAGTGCTTTTCTGTGTGTGTGTGTGTGTGTGTGCATGCATGCGTGTGTATGTGTGTGTGTATGTAGAATAGACAACAATTCAATGTCCTCGACTCCTCACGTCTAGAGAGAGAATTTTCAATGGGCCTCGGCAAGCTAGAGAAAATGGATGAAAGAATGGCATTGAATGCAGTGAGGAGAGGGAGAGGCCTGCATGAGAAACTGGAGTCTAATAACATAGCTGGCCTTTCAAAGCTTCTCTCTTCCACTTTCTCTCTTCCGGTCTCATACTCTTTCTCTATTATTGCTCTCTCTCATCCACTTGTGGTAGGCTGGGTTTGAAACCAGGTCACCTGCATGCCACATGACTGTTAGTCCGCTGATCTAAAGCCAAGTTATGAGCTTGAGGAGCTCAGTTGTCACCGAACTACCTCCATCACCTTTACTAACCGGAATTGCCTCAATGAAATGATCTAACTTTGATAACTGTATGAGATGGTATGGACAAAGTGTCTGTACTTTCATTGATGTATGTGTTTGTTGCTCCTGCTGCTTCCCTGAAGAAAATTACCCTGATGGCCCAAGGGGCATGAATAATGTTGTGCTATATTACCTTGTATGAATCATAAGATGAGACTGAAGTGTGTGTGTGTGTGTGTGTGTGTGTGTTGCAGGCGGAGATTGTGAAGCGTCTCAGTGCCATCTGTGCTCAGATCATCCCCTTCCTATCTCAGGAGGTAAGTATCACTGACACACACACACACACACACACACACACACACACACACACACACACACACACACACACACACACACACACACACACACACACACACACACACACACACACACACACACACACACACACACACACACACGCACACACACGCACACACACACACATACACACACGCACACACCTGGCTGCACAATACATTGTTTGTTTTTGTGTGTGTGTCCGGTGACAAGTGTGTGTCCACTGAAGGGAAGGTCACAGAGCTGGCGACTGTTTTACATTGATCAATACTGCCTCTGTGTGTGTATGCTCACTTGTGTGTGTGTTTACGCAGTGTGTGTGTGTGTGTGTGTGTGTGTGTGTGTGTGTGTGTGTGTGTGTGTGTGTGTGTGTGTGTGTGTGTGTGTGTGTGTGTGTGTGTGTGTGTGTGTGTGTGTACATTTGAATGAGTAAATAGGTGTAGGTTTGGGTCGTTTGAGTGTGTAGTCCTGCTGCGTACGTTTGTGTGGGTATGTGACTTTTTTTCCATGTGTGTGTCTGGTAGCTCAATCAGTGCATACATTAGTACTGCATGTGCATACAGTATGTTTTCTTCAGCGAGTGTTTGTTGTGATATTTGTTTTATGTGAACAGTATGTGACAAACGGTGTGTTTGTGAATGAGATTACAAAACATATGTCAGGTACAATATAAGTATGTGGACACCTCCTCGTCGAACATCCCATTCCAAAATCATGGGTATTAATTTGAGTTGGTCCCCCCTTTGCTGCTATAACAGCCTCCACTCCTCTGGGAAGGCTTTCCACTAGATGTTGGAACATTGCTGCAGGGACTTGCTTCCATTCAGCCACAAGAGCATTAGTGAGGTCAGGCACTGATGTTGGGCGTTTAGGCCTGGCTCACTGTCGGTGTTCCAATTCAGCCCAAAGGTGGTCGATGGGGTTGAGGTCAGGGCTCTGTGCGGGCCAGTCAAGTCCTTCCACACCGATCTCGACAAACTATTTCTGTATGGATCTCGCTTTGTGCACAGGGGCATTGTCATGCTGAAACAGGAGAGGGCCTTCCCCAAACTGTTGCCACAAAGTTGGAAGCACAGAATCGTCTAGAATGTCATTGTATGCTGTACCATTAAGACTTCCCCTCACTTGGAACTAAGGGGCCTAGCCAAAACATGAAAAACAGCCCCAGATCATTATTCCTCCTCCACCAAACTTTACAGTGGGCACTAAGCATTTGGGCAGGTAGCGTTCTCCTGGCAATCGCCAAACCCAGATTTGTCCGTTGGACTGCCAGATGGTGAAGGGTGATTCATCACTCCAGAGAATGCATTTCCACTGCTCCAGAGTCCAATGGCGGTGAGCTTTACACCACTCCAGCCGATGCTTGGCATTGTGCATGGTGATCTTAGGCTTGTGTGTGGCTGCTCGACCATGGAAACCCATTTCATGAAGCTCCGACTAACAGTTCTTGTGCTGACGTTGCTTCAGGAGAGACGATTTTTATGCGCTAGGCGGTTCAGCACTCTGTGGTCCCGTTCTGTGAGCTTGTGAGGCCTACCACTTCGCGGCTGAGCCGTTGTTGCTCCTAGAAGTTTCCACTTCACAATAACCGCATTTACAGTTGAACGGGGCAGCTCTAGTAGGGCAGAAATTTGACAAACTGACTTGTTGGAAAGGTGATGGTGCCACGTTTTAAGTCACTGAGCTCTTCAATAAGGCCATTCTACTACCACCAATGTTTGTCTATGGAGATTGCATGGCTGTGTTCGATTTTATACACCTGTCAGCCACGGGTGTTGCTGAAATATCCAAATCCACTAATTTGAAGGGGTGTCCACATGCTATTGTTTATACAGTGGCTTGCGAAAGTATTAACCCACCTTCACATTTTTCATATTTTGTTGCCTCTACAACCAGGATTTACACAACATGCCTACCACTTTGAAGATACAAATTATGTTTTATTGTGAAACAAACAAGAAGTAAGACAAAAAAACTGAACTTGAGCATGCATAAGTATACACTCCCCCAAAGTCTTTGTAGAGCAACCTCTTGCAGCAATTACAGCTGCAAGGATTTTTGCCCATTCTTCAAGGCAAAACTGCTCAAGCTTCTTCAAGTTGGATGGGTTCCACTGGTGTACAGCAATCTTTAAGTCATACCACAGATTCTCAATTGGGTTGAGGTCTGTGCTTTGACTAGGCCATTCCAAGACATTTAAATGTTTCCCCTTAAACCACTCGAGTGTTGCTTTAGCAGTATGCTTAGGGTCATTGTCCTGCTGGAAGGTGAACCTCCATCCCAGTCTCAAATCTCTGGAAGACTGAAACAACAGGTTTTCCTCAAGAATGTCTCTGTATTTAGCGCCATCCATCATTCCATAAATTCTGACCAGTTTCCCAGTCCCTGCTGATGGAAAAACATCCCCACAGCATGATGCTGCCACCACCATGCTTCACTGCCAAACAGCTCAATTTTAGTCTCATCTAACCAGAGTACCTTCTTCCATATGTTTGGGGATTCTCCCACATGCCTTTTGGTGAACATCAAACATGTTTGCTTATTTCTTTCTTTAAGCAATGGCTTTTCTTCTGGCCACTCTTAGGTAAAGCCCAGCTCTGTTGAGTGTATGGCTTAAAGTGGTCCTATGGACAGACACTCCAATCTCCACTGTGGAGCTTCACAGCTCCTTCTGGGTTATCTTTGGTCTCTTTGTTGCCTCTCTGATTAATGCCCTCCTTGCCTGGTCTGTGAGTTTTGGTGGGAGATCCTCTCTTGCCAGGTTTGTTGTGGTGCCATATTCTTTACACTTTTTAATAATGGATTTAATGGTGCTCCTTGGGATGTTCAAAGTTCCTGATATTTTTGTTATAACCCAACCCTGATCTGTACCTCTCCCCCACTTTTCCCTGACCTGTTTGGAGAGCTCCTTGGTATTCATGGTGCCACTTGCTTGATGGTGCACCTTGCTTAGTGGTGTTGCAGACTCTGGGGCATTTAAATTCCAAACAAGTGGACTTTATTTAGCTAATTATGTGACTTTGAAGGTTGCACCAGATCTTATTTAGGGGCTTCATAGCAAAGGGGTGAATACATACAGTATGCACGCACCGCCTTTCTGTTTTTATTGTGTTTTTTTATTGAATATTTTGAAACAAGTTATTTTTTTCACTTCACCAATTTGGACTATTTTGTGTATGTCCATTACATGATATATTTCGATTACAGGTTGTAATGCAACAAAATAGGAAAAACGCCACGGGGATGAATACTTTTTCAAGGCACTGCATATAGGGTATGTCTATGTGTTATGAGAAGCACACAGCGGCATAAATAACCTGTGAGTGTGTGTGTGTGTGTGTGTGTGTGTGTGTGTGTGTGTGTGTGTGTGTGTGTGTGTGTGTGTGTGTGTGTGTGTGTGTGTGTGTGTGTGTGTGTGTGTGTGTGTGTGTGTGTGTGTGTGTGTGTGTGTGTGTGTAGCATCAACAGCAGGTGGTCCAGGCAGTGGAGAGGGCCAAACAGGTCACTATGGCTGAACTCAACGCCATCATTGGGGTGAGTCACCTCTGGTCACCATGACAACCCTCACAACCCCAACAGCGACACTATCAACATCAACACACACACACACAAAGACACAGTCTACAGGGGCATGCACACCTCTCTCTCTGCAGTGCTTAAAGTGCCGGGGTGTAAGTAGAGTGTAATGTGATCAGAGCTCCGACAAGCTCTCACTGTAACACACACACACACACACACACACACACACACACACACACACACACACACACACACACACACACACACACACACACTAAAATAAGCTGTAATAAGACCCAAGGAAAATAGCCTCTCTTTATCTGTCTGTAACCCCCCTCCTCTCCTCTCCCTCCATCCCATCTCTTCCCCCCCCCCCCCTCTGTTTTGTTCTCTCCTTCTGCCCCACTCTTTCTCTTTTCTCTATTCCTCCTTCTCTCGATCTATCTCCCTCCTCCTGTCCTCCCTCTCTTCCTCCCTGTTATCTCTCTCCCTCCCTGTGTTATCTCTCTCTCCCTCCCTGTGTCCTCTCTCTCTCTCTCTCTCTCTCTCTTGCTCTCCCTGTCCCCTCTCGCTCTCCCTGTCCTCTCTCTCTCTCTCTCTCTCTCTCCCTCTCTCTCCCTCTCCCTCTCTCTCTCTCTCTCTCCCCCTGTCCTCCTTCTCCCCCTGTCCTGTCTCCCTGGTGTACAGCAGCAGCAGCTCCAGCACCTGTCTCACCACACCCCAGGTATTCCCCTGACTCCCCACCCATCAGGCCTCTCTCTGGGGGGAGGTTCAGGTCTGCTTGCCCTTACTGGAGCCATGGGGGTCTCAGCCCACCTGGCCTCCAAGGATGAACGCAACCACCTGGACCCTGAGCACCTAAGAGGTACTACTCACTGACTGACCGCCACGTGAAGGACATTAGTGAAGAACTGTTGTACTGAAATGTGTCAGCTTTTGATACAAAATAACCACTTGGCTGAACTTTTGTTGAACTCAAAGGGTGGCAGAATATTTTGAGGAACAGCGCTCATTAAACATTGAACAACTAACAAATGGCATTATGTTGCCTCCGAGGCTGTATTGGTGGAGGGTGACTAGATGTTAAACTTGTAGGACCCTGGTGCAGAAAAAGAATGAGAGAGAGACTGAGCAGACAGATGAGTGCTGAATGAATGAACGGGAAGACAGAAAGTATTGTGTCTCTGAGGAGTGGAGACCGAGACGGAGAGGGCAGCACTGCAGATTGGAAACATGTACAATACAAAGCTTGTGTTTTTATTGCACTGGGACAGGCCTTTTTCAGGTTGACCTTGGCATGCTGTGGGGCTGTTGTTATTATTATGCTGACGTCAATCCCCTCTACCCCTTCCCCATCTACCCCTCACCCCCTCTACTGCTCCTTCCCTCTTTCTGTTCCCTTCACAGAGGCTGCGCCCAGCAGGGTAAGTAACCCCAACGTGTGTGTCCGTTCGCGTGTGTGTGTGACTGTGAGACCCTCTTTAAAGAGGACCTCTAAAAGGGTCTGTTTTGTTGGAGAGTTTCCATTAATAGGACCAGCACCTAGGTTAGCATAGCTAGTACAACAGTAGAACAGTTCTGTTGTTCCTTAACTCAGGCCCAATGGTAGGGTTGCAAAGAGAGGGTTTGGTATCTTTCAAGTATTTTATGTGAAGTATCACAAGACATATAGCGGACATTTTGAGTACTTCAAATTATCACAGGTGTCTGTAATTATCTTTGGCCCTCACTCTGGCCTATATGAAATAATTAAATAACTAATGACAAAGCTGTTAAATATGATCCTAAATGTAAACCATCAACTTAGTGAATACCATTAGTGTTTAATATGAGGGTTTCAGCATGAATATTTTATACACACTTAGTGAAATAAATATGTTAATATGTCTTTGTTGTCGATGTTTTGGCACCAACTGGTGGCAGTTATGAAAAAAGACAGTAGTTGGGCGAGTTGTAATGTTAATTGAAAATAATGCCATTGTTGATTAGATGCTTTATTCATTAATTAGACAATTTTTCTCTTGAACCATATGGTCTATATATTAGAAACTCATGGACAATATGGACACAGATATAAAAAATGAAAATTATATATATGAATATATCATTTTTATTCTAATATTTTTATTTAGTATATAAATTACCAGAGTGGCTTCACAAAATAGATGGCATCATGAGGGAGGAAAAGTATGTGGATATATTATAGCAACATCTCAAGGCATCAGTCAGGAAGTTAAAGTTTGGTCGCAGTGCAAGCTGTGCCACTAGAGATCCTGGTTTGAGTCCAGGCTCTGTCACAGCCGGCCGTGACTGGGAGACCCATGGGGCGGCGCACAATTGTCCCAGTATCGTCCGAGTTAGGGGAGGGTTTGGCCAGCAGGGATGTTCTTGTCCCATCGTGCTCTACCGACTCCAGTGGCAGGCCGGGCACAATGCACGCTGACACGGTCGCCAGGTGTACGGTGTTTCCTCCCGACACATTGGTGCAGCTGGTTTCCGTGTTAAGTGGGCATTGTGTCAAGAAGCAGTGCGGCTTGGCTGGGTTGTGTTTTGGAGGACGCACAGCTCTCCACCTTCGCCTCTCCCGAGTTCATATGGGAGTTGCAGCGATGAGACAAGACTGTAACTAAAATCAAATAGCTAAATGGTACATATGACCATCTTAAAACAATTCCATGTCAGCTCATAACACCCCCCCCCCCCCCGCCCCAACATCTTACTCTAGAGAATTAACGCCCTTATACTAATGTACTGATTTTAAAGAGGTCGTGTTTGTGATAACGTCCTCCAAAATATGGATGTCGCAAGGGAGGGAGGAAGGAGAGATGCATATCAATTGCTATTTGTTAAGTTGTGCTTATGTGATTATTTTTTTTAAATGGAGAGGAAGAAAGAAAAAGCAAGGGGAAGAAAGAGAAAGGAAGGGAAAGAAAGAGAAAGGAAGGGAAAGAAAGAGAAAAGAAGGGAAAGAAAGAAAGAGAAAGGAAGGGAAAGAAAGAGAAAGGAAGGGAAAGAAAGAGAAAGGAAGGGAAAGAAAGAGAAAGGAAGGGGAAGAAAGAGAAAGGAAGGGAAAGAAAGAGAAAGGAAGGGAAAGAAAGAGAAAGGAAGGGAAAGAAAGAAAGAGAAAGGAAGGGAAAGAAAGAGAAAGCAAGGGGAAGAAAGAGAAAGGAAGTGAAAGAAAGAGAAAGGAAGGGGAAGAAAGAGAAAGGAAGTGAAAGAAAGAGAAAGGAAGGGAAGAAAGAGAAAGGAAGGGAAAGAAAGAGAAAGGAAGGGAAAGAAAGAGAAAGGAAGGGGAAGAAAGAGAAAGGAAGGGAAAGAAAGAGAAAGGAAGGGAAAGAAAGAGAAAAGAAGGGAAAGAAAGAGAAAAGAAGGGAAAAGAAAGAAAGAGAAAGGAAGGGAAAGAAAGAGAAAGGAAGGGAAAGAAAGAGAAAGGAAGGGAAAGAAAGAGAAAGGAAGGGGAAGAAAGAGAAAGGAAGGGAAAGAAAGAGAAAGGAAGGGGAAGAAAGAGAAAGGAAGGGAAAGAAAGAGAAAGGAAGGGAAAGAAAGAGAAAGGAAGGGAAAGAAAGAAAGAGAAAGGAAGGGAAAGAAAGAGAAAGGAAGGGAAAGAAAGAGAAAGGAAGGGAAAGAAAGAGAAAGGAAGGGAAAGAAAGAGAAAGGAAGGGGAAGAAAGAGAAAGGAAGGGAAAGAAAGAGAAAGGAAGGGAAAGAAAGAGAAAGGAAGGGAAAGAAAGAAAGAGAAAGGAAGGGAAAGAAAGAGAAAGCAAGGGGAAGAAAGAGAAAGGAAGTGAAAGAAAGAGAAAGGAAGGGGAAGAAAGAGAAAGGAAGTGAAAGAAAGAAAGAGAAAGGAAGGGAAAGAAAGAGAAAGGAAGGGGAAGAAAGAGAAAGGAAGTGAAAGAAAGAGAAAGGAAGGGGGAGAAAGAGAAAGGAAGGGAAAGAAAGAGAAAGGAAGGGGGAGAAAGAGAAAGGAAGGGAAAGAAAGAGAAAGGAAGGGAAAGAAAGAAAGAGAAAGGAAGGGAAAGAAAGAGAAAGCAAGGGGAAGAAAGAGAAAGGAAGGGGAAGAAAGAGAAAGGAAGGGGGAGAAAGAGAAAGGAAGGGAAAGAAAGAGAAAGGAAGGGGAAGAAAGAGAAAGGAAGGGGGAGAAAGAGAAAGGAAGTGAAAGAAAGAGAAAGGAAGGGGGAGAAAGAGAAAGGAAGGGAAAGAAAGAGAAAGGAAGGGAAAGAAAGAGAAAGGAAGGGAAAGAAAGAGAAAGGAAGGGAAAGAAAGAAAGAGAAAGGAAGGGAAAGAAAGAGAAAGCAAGGGGAAGAAAGAGAAAGGAAGGGGAAGAAAGAGAAAGGAAGGGAAAGAAAGAGAAAGGAAGGGAAAGAAAGAAAGAGAAAGGAAGGGAAAGAAAGAGAAAGCAAGGGGAAGAAAGAGAAAGGAAGGGGAAGAAAGAGAAAGGAAGGGGGAGAAAGAGAAAGGAAGTGAAAGAAAGAGAAAGGAAGGGGGAGAAAGAGAAAGGAAGGGAAAGAAAGAGAAAGGAAGGGAAAGAAAGAGAAAGGAAGGGAAAGAAAGAGAAAGGAAGGGAAAGAAAGAAAGAGAAAGGAAGGGAAAGAAAGAGAAAGCAAGGGGAAGAAAGAGAAAGGAAGTGGAAGAAAGAGAAAGGAAGGGAAAGAAAGAGAAAGGAAGGGAAAGAAAGAAAGAGAAAGGAAGGGAAAGAAAGAGAAAGCAAGGGGAAGAAAGAGAAAGGAAGTGGAAGAAAGAGAAAGGAAGGGAAGGAGCGGGAGAGAAGAGAGGGAGGGACAGATGGAGGAGAAGACTGGGAGTTTGTTGAGAAAACTGTGGTTCTTTGTGTTCTGGTCTCGTCCGTCCAACCAGCTTCCTGTCTGTGTCCTCTACAGTTCAAAAGAACAGAACGTTCCATAGGAGTCAACCGATGAAAGAGAATAGAGTTAGCCCACATAGACCCCAGAAATAATATTCCACTTTGATGTTTTATTCCTCTGTTATGGTGATCACACCATGCTCTTTCTAGTATAAATAGCCAGAAAATTGACTTCTTGTAAAATGATCAGAGTCATATTTGAGAGTCATATGAGCTTTTCCGTGTCAGGGAGAAAGTTAATACACTTTTAATGTGTTGTTTGATTGCATTTTTTGTATGACTTACCTGTTGTGTGTCAGCTCTTTTTTATTTGATATGTGTGTGTGTGTGCAGAGTAAGTCTGTGTCGTCGACAGACAGCCAGCAAGTGGAGGAGCGCCAGGGCCCGTCGGGGGGGTACTCCTCCTCCCAGGGAGGGGGAGACGCTAAGAGGAGGCGCTGTGATGACAAGGAGCCCCCCCCACCTCACTACGTACGTATGCCATTCAATTAAACCTGCACTGCAGTATTAACGCTGGATCAGCCCCAAGTCTCTGACATCACAGGTCAACCAGAGGTCACAGTCATTCTGCTAGTCAAATATGTGTTTAGCTTGGAAGGGTAAGACATGCAATGGCCAAAATAGATTACCCTAGTGAACATGATCTCTCTCTCTGTGGAGTGAGTATTCTGATTGACATAGCTCCTCTATGAGAACTGCCTTAAATATCACATCAGTGTAGCCTCTCGTGAAGGGAGATGTTGTGTTTTTAAAACAGGCTGGACAGGGAGCTCTGTTGATCATCCGCCTCTCTGTACTACATGTTGTTTTTCTCCCAGCTCCGGTCTGTCTATGTCCAGGTTGTTTTTCTCCCAGCTCCGGTCTGTCTATGTCCAGGATGTTTTTCTCCAAGCTCCGGTCTGTCTATGTCCAGGTTGTTTTTCTCCCAGCTCCGGTCTGTCTATGTCCAGGATGTTTTTCTCCTAGCTCCGGTCTGTCTACATCCAGGATGTTTTTCTCCCAGCTCCGGTCTGTCTACATCCAGGATGTTTTTCTCCTAGCTCCGGTCTGTCTACATCCAGGATGTTTTTCTCCCAGCTCCGGTCTGTCTACATCCAGGATGTTTTTCTCCTAGCTCCGGTCTGTCTACATCCAGGATGTTTTTCTCCCAGCTCCGGTCTGTCTATGTCCAGGATGTTTTGCTCCTAGCTCCGGTCTGTCCATGTCCAGGTTGTTTTTCTCCCAGCTCCGGTTTGTCTACATCCAGGATGTTTTGCCCCTAGCTCTGGTCTGTCTACATCCAGGATGTTTTTCTCCTAGCGCCAGTCTGTCTACATCCAGGATGTTTTTCTCCTAGCTCCGGTCTGTCTATGTCCAGGACGTTTTTCTCCTAGCTCCGGTCTGTCTATGTCCAGGATGTTTTTCTCCTAGCTCCAGTCTGTCTACATCCAGGATGTTTTTCTCCTAGCTCCGGTCTGTCTACATCCAGGATGTTTTTCTCCTAGCTCCGGTCTGTCTACATCCAGGATGTTTTTCTCCTAGCTCTGGTCAGTCTACATCCAGGATGTTTTTCTCCTAGCTCCAGTCTGTCTACATCCAGGATGTTTTTCTCCTAGCTCCAGTCTGTCTACATCCAGGATGTTTTGCTCCTAGCTCCGGTCTGTCTACATCCAGGGTGTTTTTCTCCCAGCTCCGGTCTGTCTACATCCAGGATGTTTTTCTCCTAGCTCCGGTCTGTCTACATCCAGGATGTTTTTCTCCCAGCTCCGGTCTGTCTATGTCCAGGTTGTTTTTCTCCCAGCTCCGGTTTGTCTACATCCAGGATGTTTTTCTCCTAGCTCCGGTCTGTCTACATCCAGGATGTTTTTCTCCTAGCTCTGGTCTGTCTACATCCAGGATGTTTTGCTCCTAGCTCTGGTCTGTCTACATCCAGGATGTTTTGCTCCTAGCTCTGGTCTGTCTACATCCAGGATGTTTTTCTCCTAGCTCCAGTCTGTCTACATCCAGGATGTTTTTCTCCTAGCTCCGGTCAGTCTACATCCAGGATGTTTTTCTCCTAGCTCCAGTTTGTCTACATCCAGGATGTTTTTCTCCTAGCTCCAGTCTGTCTACATCCAGGATGTTTTGCTCCTAGCTCCGGTCTGTCTACATCCAGGATGTTTTTCTCCCAGCTCCGGTCTGTCTACATCCAGGATGTTTTTCTCCCAGCTCCGGTCTGTCTATGTCCAGGTTGTTTTTCTCCCAGCTCCGGTTTGTCTACATCCAGGATGTTTTTCTCCTAGCTCCGGTCTGTCTACGTCCAGGACGTTTTTCTCCTAGCTCCAGTCTGTCTACATCCAGGATGTTTTTCTCCCAGCTCCGGTCTGTCTACGTCCAGGATGTTTTTCTCCTAGCTCCGGTCTGTCTACATCCAGCATGTTTTTCTCCTAGCTCCAGTCTGTCTACATCCAGGATGTTTTGCTCCTAGCTCCGGTCTGTCTACATCCAGGATGTTTTTCTCCTAGCTCCAGTCTGTCTACATCCAGGATGTTTTGCTCCTAGCTCCGGTCTGTCTACATCCAGGATGTTTTTCTCCCAGCTCCGGTCTGTCTACATCCAGGATGTTTTTCTCCCAGCTCCGGTCTGTCTATGTCCAGGTTGTTTTTCTCCCAGCTCCGGTTTGTCTACGTCCAGGATGTTTTTCTCCTAGCTCCGGTCTGTCTACATCCAGGATGTTTTTCTCCTAGCTCTGGTCTGTCTACATCCAGGATGTTTTGCTCCTAGCTCTGGTCTGTCTACATCCAAGATGTGTTGCTCCTAGCTCTGGTCTGTCTACATCCAGGATGTTTTGCTCCTAGCTCTGGTCTGTCTACATCCAGGATGTTTTTCTCCTAGCTCCAGTCTGTCTACATCCAGGATGTTTTTCTCCTAGCTCCGGTCTGTCTACGTCCAGGACGTTTTCTCCTAGCTCCAGTCTGTCTACATCCAGGATGTTTTTCTCCCAGCTCCGGTCTGTTTACGTCCAGGATGTTTTTCTCCTAGCTCCGGTCTGTCTACATCCAGCATGTTTTTCTCCTAGCTCCAGTCTGTCTACATCCAGGATGTTTTGCTCCTAGCTCCGGTCTGTCTACATCCAGGATGTTTTTCTCCTAGCTCCAGTCTGTCTACATCCAGGATGTTTTTCTCCTAGCTCCAGTCTGTCTACATCCAGGATGTTTTTCTCCTAGCTCCGGTCTGTCTACATCCAGGATGTTTTTCTCCTAGCGCCAGTCTGTCTACATCCAGGATGTTTTTCTCCTAGCTCCGGTCTGTCTATGTCCAGGACGTTTTTCTCCTAGCTCCGGTCTGTCTATGTCCAGGATGTTTTTCTCCTAGCTCCAGTCTGTCTACATCCAGGATGTTTTTCTCCTAGCTCCGGTCTGTCTACATCCAGGATGTTTTTCTCCTAGCTCCGGTCTGTCTACATCCAGGATGTTTTTCTCCTAGCTCTGGTCAGTCTACATCCAGGATGTTTTTCTCCTAGCTCCAGTCTGTCTACATCCAGGATGTTTTTCTCCTAGCTCCAGTCTGTCTACATCCAGGATGTTTTGCTCCTAGCTCCGGTCTGTCTACATCCAGGGTGTTTTTCTCCCAGCTCCGGTCTGTCTACATCCAGGATGTTTTTCTCCTAGCTCCGGTCTGTCTACATCCAGGATGTTTTTCTCCCAGCTCCGGTCTGTCTATGTCCAGGTTGTTTTTCTCCCAGCTCCGGTTTGTCTACATCCAGGATGTTTTTCTCCTAGCTCCGGTCTGTCTACATCCAGGATGTTTTTCTCCTAGCTCTGGTCTGTCTACATCCAGGATGTTTTGCTCCTAGCTCTGGTCTGTCTACATCCAGGATGTTTTGCTCCTAGCTCTGGTCTGTCTACATCCAGGATGTTTTTCTCCTAGCTCCAGTCTGTCTACATCCAGGATGTTTTTCTCCTAGCTCCGGTCAGTCTACATCCAGGATGTTTTTCTCCTAGCTCCAGTTTGTCTACATCCAGGATGTTTTTCTCCTAGCTCCAGTCTGTCTACATCCAGGATGTTTTGCTCCTAGCTCCGGTCTGTCTACATCCAGGATGTTTTTCTCCCAGCTCCGGTCTGTCTACATCCAGGATGTTTTTCTCCCAGCTCCGGTCTGTCTATGTCCAGGTTGTTTTTCTCCCAGCTCCGGTTTGTCTACATCCAGGATGTTTTTCTCCTAGCTCCGGTCTGTCTACGTCCAGGACGTTTTTCTCCTAGCTCCAGTCTGTCTACATCCAGGATGTTTTTCTCCCAGCTCCGGTCTGTCTACGTCCAGGATGTTTTTCTCCTAGCTCCGGTCTGTCTACATCCAGCATGTTTTTCTCCTAGCTCCAGTCTGTCTACATCCAGGATGTTTTGCTCCTAGCTCCGGTCTGTCTACATCCAGGATGTTTTTCTCCTAGCTCCAGTCTGTCTACATCCAGGATGTTTTGCTCCTAGCTCCGGTCTGTCTACATCCAGGATGTTTTTCTCCCAGCTCCGGTCTGTCTACATCCAGGATGTTTTTCTCCCAGCTCCGGTCTGTCTATGTCCAGGTTGTTTTTCTCCCAGCTCCGGTTTGTCTACGTCCAGGATGTTTTTCTCCTAGCTCCGGTCTGTCTACATCCAGGATGTTTTTCTCCTAGCTCTGGTCTGTCTACATCCAGGATGTTTTGCTCCTAGCTCTGGTCTGTCTACATCCAAGATGTGTTGCTCCTAGCTCTGGTCTGTCTACATCCAGGATGTTTTGCTCCTAGCTCTGGTCTGTCTACATCCAGGATGTTTTTCTCCTAGCTCCAGTCTGTCTACATCCAGGATGTTTTTCTCCTAGCTCCGGTCTGTCTACGTCCAGGACGTTTTTCTCCTAGCTCCAGTCTGTCTACATCCAGGATGTTTTTCTCCCAGCTCCGGTCTGTTTACGTCCAGGATGTTTTTCTCCTAGCTCCGGTCTGTCTACATCCAGCATGTTTTTCTCCTAGCTCCAGTCTGTCTACATCCAGGATGTTTTGCTCCTAGCTCCGGTCTGTCTACATCCAGGATGTTTTTCTCCTAGCTCCAGTCTGTCTACATCCAGGATGTTTTTCTCCTAGCTCCAGTCTGTCTACATCCAGGATGTTTTTCTCCTAGCTCCGGTCTGTCTACATCCAGGATGTTTTTCTCCTAGCTCCAGTCTGTCTACATCCAGGATGTTTTTCTCCTAGCTCCAGTTTGTCTACATCCAGCATGTTTTTCTCCTAGCTCCAGTCTGTCTACATCCAGGATGTTTTGCTCCTAGCTCCGGTCTGTCTACATCCAGGATGTTTTTCTCCTAGCTCCAGTCTGTCTACATCCAGGATGTTTTTCTCCTAGCTCCAGTCTGTCTACATCCAGGATGTTTTTCTCCTAGCTCCGGTCTGTCTACATCCAGGATGTTTTTCTCCTAGCTCCGGTCTGTCTACATCCAGGATGTTTTTCTCCTAGCTCCGGTCTGTCTACATCCAGGATGTTTTTCTCCTAGCTCCGGTCTGTCTATGTCCAGGATGTTTTTCTCCTAGCTCCAGTCTGTCTACATCCAGGATGTTTTTCTCCCAGCTCTGGTCTGTCTTCGTCCAATATGTTTTTTTGTCCTAGCTCTGGTCTGTCTATGTTTAGGAATAGTCTCCTCTCCAACATGGCCCTGATCTGGCTCAATATAATTAGGGGGTGATGCCACTCCACTGTGATGTCAAAAGGAATATCAGGCCACGATCACATCAACGCACTGTTGCCATGGTGATTAAGTGCCATCGCTGTCACCACTATTCCCAGAGAGAGAGGGGGAGAAGAAGAGAGGAAGGGAGAGAGAGGAATAAAGTAGTAATATGGCCAAACAGACAGAGAAAGGGAGGGAGGAGTGGGCATATCTGTGTATGTGTGTAGTTTGTGTGTTAGTCTGTGTGTACGGCTGACAGAAGGAAGGTGTGAAGGGTGGGCAATGTTGTTTACGTGAGAGAGAGTGTGCACCTGACATTCTCTCCTCTGTGTCTCTTAGGACAGTGATGGGGACAAGAGTGAGGATAACCTGGTGGTTGATGTCTCTAATGAAGTAAGAATAACCAAGTCACACGTAGACACAGATCTTGGATGAGCTTACCCTCTCCCAATTCTAACCAAACCTGTTAGAGGGAAAAGGCTAACTGGCCTTAGATCAGCACCTACTACATGCAACATCATCTGACCCCATGTAACTGCTAAATGAAAACGATTCAAATGTTTAAGATACAAGTGCATCAGGCCTCCCGAGTGGCGCGGTGGTCTAAGGCACTGCATCGCAGTGCTAGCTGTGCCTCTAGAGATCCTGTTTCGAGATCCTGGTTCGAGTCCAGGCTCTGTCACAGCCGGCCGCGACCGGGAGCCCCATGGGGCGGCGCACAATTGGCACATCGTCGTCCGGGATAGGGGAGGGTTTGGCCAGCAGGGATGTCCTTGTCCCATCGTGCTCTTGCGACTCCTGTGGTGGGTCAGGGGCATGCACGCTGACATGGTCACCAGGTGTACGCTGTTTCCTCTGACACATTGGTGTGACTGGCATTCGGGTTAAGCGGGCATTGTGTCAAGAAGCAGTGCTGCTTGGATGGATTGTGAGGACAAACGGAGTCCGTATGGGAGTTGCAGCTCTTTCCAAAGTCAAGACAGAACTTAATTGATTGATAAGACCGAGAGCAGAATATGCTATCCATCGAGTTCGACTCAACCATTACTTCCATTGTAATCTTCACCGTCATTTACCAACAAGCTATGCAGGAATGATCAATTAGCTGATATTGCAACTATTGAATTACTATCAGAACCCAAATTAATCAAAGATTATCTCGCTTCTATAAAGAATTGTACACCTCTGATTGTAAATCCACACAATGTCAGACTAAGGCCTTTCTAAAATAATTAAGAACTCCTCTTCTCTCAACAGAGGAAGCCACCGCGCTGGGACCCAAATCTCTCTCAATGAACTCAAAAGGACATTGGGTAGAATGAATAAAGGAAAATCGCCTGTATGGGATTCCCCCTTAAGGTCTATTTAAAATGTGGGAATCAATTTGGTCCACTAGTGCTTGAAATGATTAACACAGCCGTTGACAAAGGTTCATTTGGGAGATGTGAATACACCACTATTTAAGCTTTTAATTTTTTTTTTAAGGTAAGGATGCTACCCAGTGTTCTCACTATCGCTCCCTATCTTGATAAACACAGATATCAAACCGTTTTCCAAAATGTTGTCCCGTCTTGAGACTTCCTTACCCAAAATGGGTTTGTTAAAAAACGTTTATTCTCAGATAACCTCCGTCGACTACTACATATCTTAAATGCTTCATCAGAACCTTGGGCTGTTTTATCTCCTGTTGCAGAAAAAGCTTTTTGAAAGACTAGAATGGTCATATCTCTGGTCTGTCTTCGAACAAATGGGAATTGGCCTCCAATTTCATTAATATGCTTAAAACACTAAATATGCCAATTCCTCAGCCGTAGATATTATAGGCAATATCTGCTCTGATCATTCAGAATCACAATAAGCAATAGACAAGGTGATCTGATTTCTCCTTTGTTATTTGTTGACCAATTTCCCTGATCACTTCATCTCATTATACGTGGACAATATTTTACTATATCTAGACATTATATCTCAATCACTCCCAAATGCATTGAAGATCATGGATAAATTCAGCTTCACCTCAAGTTATTAAATTAATCGACCCAAATCTGCCTTACTTCCTCTCAAGACCCAGACGGAGGACTCCATCTCTGCTTTTGGAATCCCAATAATTTCCCATTTTAAATATTTGGGTGTAATAGATTTTCTTCCTTATATAAAACCATTGCTAGAAACTTAAACAGAATGTTCAAATCAATTAAATCCGACCTCAGTAGATGGACTAACATCCATGTTGCTTTAACCAGCAGAATATGTATTGTCAAAATGAAAAATGGCCATGGCTGGATTTTTGTAATTCAATTCTTCCCATGTCTCCCCTTCTGGCTTTTGGGATAAAATCCATAGTGGGATTTTTAAAAATGAATAAAGCAATGTAAGTGATCCCAGATTAAATTAAGAGGGAAAGAAGTAGGAGGACTATTTGTACCAAAGTTGAAATTGTATTTCCAGGCACTAGCATTTTGCCCCATCCTAAATTCGTTTAGACATTATTCTTACGTTCCCTGACTGAGTATATACAGAAAAATGGTGTCTCCTATTGCCTTGGAAGAGGTGGTCTTCACTGATATACCTCTTAACCCTTCTCCTACAATTTCCGTGGCTCCGCGGAAATCAAATAACATAAAACAAAAATCCCCATCAAAATCCGTCTGTTTAAACAATGTAAACTACGCTTTGGTCCTACTATTGCTCACACAATCTCTATTTTGCGCGACATTTTAAAACAATGTAACTTGATATCAAAATGGCATGCCCATACTCCAATATTTCACAATAATACCTTGCAATATGAGGGCGGCATTTTGCATCCACCCAATGGTTCAAATGTGTAATCCGTACCCTTGTTGATATCATGGATAGAAATGGTTTGAAAACATTCCAAGATTGAAATATACATAAACATTAACAGGAAACTTATTTTTTCTATATTTACAACGTAGGTCAGCAATGCTGTCCTATGGAGTCCCTTGGGAAACCCAAATACCAAACCATCCAATTATGCGAAATATGAATACATTATCTGGGCTCCCAAAAGGACTGATGTCTATAAACAACTTTTGGAAAGCTCATATTCTGGGCAAGCCATTAAAAAGTATGGGTTAGATCTAAGTGAATCTGAACAACCCTTTATTGGAACAGAATATGGAAACGTGACCATGGCATCCAGTAATCTGAACCATCAATTTATAAACTTTAAGTTTGTTCACAGAATGTATTTAACACCAACTCACTGTTCACTGTGTCCCCTAAATCAGGTAGGCACTGCGGTTAAATACTTCTGGGACAAAGTTACAAAATTCCTTTCAAAGTACATTAATGTAAATATGCAATGCTTTGTATGTACAGTGCATTTGGAAAGTATTCAGACCTCTTAATTTTTTCCACATTTGTTACATTACAGCCTTATTCTAAAATTGATTAAATTGTTATTTCTCCTCATCAGTCTACACAAAATACCCCATAATGACAAAGAAAAAAGCACATTTGACTTGTCCCAAAGTCACTCCTGTGTTGTCTTGGCTGTGTGCTTAGGGTCGTTGTCCTGTTGAAAGGTGAACCTTCACCCCATTCTGAGGTCCTGAGCGCTCTGGAGCAGGTTTTCATCAAGGATCTCTCTGTACTTTGCTACGTTCATCTGACTAGTGTCCCATTCTCTGCTGCTGAAAAGCATCCCCACAGCATGATGCTACCATCACCATACTTTAACAAAGGGAAGGTGCCAGGTTTCCTCCAGAGGTGACGCTTGTCATTCAGGCCAAAGAGTTCAATCTTGGTTTCATCAGACCAGAGAATCTTGTTTCTCATGGTCTGAGAGTCCTTTAGGTGCCTTTTGGCAAACTCCAAGCGGGCTGTCATGTGCCTTTAACTGAGGAGTGGCTTCCATCTGGCCACTCTACCATAAAGGCCTGATTGGTGGAGTGCTGCAGAGATGGTTGTCCTTCTGGAAGGTTATCCCATCTCCACAGAAGAACTCTGGAGCTCTGTCAGAGTGACCATCGGCTTCTTGGTCACTTCCCTGACCAAGTGCCTTCTCCCCCGAATGCTCAGTTTGGCCAGACAGCCAGCTCTAGAAACATTTACATCATTTACATTTAAGTCATTTAGCAGACACTCTTATCCAGAGCGACTTACAAATTGGTGAATTCACCTTCTGACATCCAGTGGAACAGCCACTTTATAATAGTGCATCTAAATCATTTAAGGGGGGGGGGGGTGAGAAGGATTACTTTATCCTATCCTAGGTATTCCTTGAAGAGTCTTGGAGGTTCCAAACTTCTTCCATTTAAGAATGATGGAGGCCACTGTGTTGGGAACCTTCAAGGCTGCAGAAATGTTTTGGTACTATTACCGAGATCTTTACCTCGACACAATCCTGTCTTGGAGCTCTATGGACAATTCCTTTGACCTCATTGCTTGGTTTTTGCTCTGACATGCACTGTCAACTGTGGGACCTTATATAGACAGGTGTGTGCCTTTCTAAATCATGTCCAATCAATTAAATTTACCACAAGTGGACTCCATTCAAGTTGTAGAAACATCTCAAGGATGATCAATGGAAACAGGATGCACCTGGGCTCAATTGAGTCTCATAGCAAAGGGTCTGAATACTTATGTAAATAAGGTATTTATTTTTTTATACATTTGCAAACATTTATAAAAAGCTGTTTTTGCTTTGTCATTATGGGGTATTGTGTGTAGATGAATGAGGAAAACAATGAATTGAATCCCTTTCAGAAGAAGTCTGTAACGTAACAAAATGTGGAAAAGAGGATGGGGTCTGAATACTTTCTGAATGCACTGTACTATGTTACTTAACGATGATAGTTTCTTGAATCTCCTAATTAATCAGAGACAATTACTGCTGGCAGGCAGCACTGCTGCAAAACAGATGTTGGCTATTAGATGGAAATCACCTCACTCTCTCTCAATTCACCAGTGGATACAGTCACCACTAGAAGTTCAATCATTAGAATTATCCACAGCGAGATGTTGGGCGTGGAGACTCATTTTTGTTTTTATTTCCCTTTGCAAACAGGGTTTATTGTTACTTTTTGATTCTATGATATGATCAAAATGATCAATACTTTATATTTCTGCACCTTTTTTGGGATGTTTTTTTCTTTTTGAGCATTAGCCAACAGGAAAATGCAGAGTATGAGATTGTATGAGTTTGTGTAGTGTACCTATAGCCCTCCCCAAATAAAAAAATGATCAAATAAACATTGTCACAAAAAAAAACTATATTTTTTTCTATCTTCTGAAAAGACCTAATCTTTTGTGACAACTGATGCATCCTCTCTCCTTCAGTGTGAAAGTGTTGAGTCATTGATCAGTTTGCATGCTGTACAACCCCAGGCAGTATCAGTAGCCTTGTCAAACTGTGTACTGTGCCCAGCTTCGCGTGCTGACAAACGCCAAGTAGACGACCTGTTCCTGATCTTGCAAATCTGTGTGGCACCTTCAGCATTCAGATACTAAAATGGCTTGCGTGTTGTTATGTTTTATGAGTTGAGTGACAACCTATGTCATTGGCTAGGTTATTGACATCTATGCGCTGCTACCGGAGACACAACTGTCATCTGGCTATAGCCTACCTGCTAAGTCTTACAATATAATTGATTGTTCAGGTTTACCATCAGCAATAGTTTTGGTAGTTTTGCTTTAAACAATCAGTGTATATGGTCATTTTTAATGTAGAGGGTAAAATTGATAATTTCACAATGAGGACACCAATCACTCTGAATTATGAGGAGCTGCTGTTCTCTCCTTTCCTAGTGAGTAAAGTCTCTCCCTGTTGAACACAGCTCACACATGCACAGACACCCCTCCTCTCATCAGATAGCAGCAGTGTGTTTCCTTTATTTATGCCCTCAGAATATTTTAAATTGTTTAAATAATTAATGCAGTGTACCGAAATATATGTTTTATCCAAGCTTTCTGCATTTGGTTCTGCGAGGCACAATGCACAAAAGCGGGAAAGTCTCTTGTGTGATTTTTGCATAGAGAACAATTTGAGAATTTGACAGATGTTCTTATTGAGTGTGTGAGAGGGGATGTCTCTGGTGATTGTTGTGGTACAGTCTGTGGATGTGTGTTCTGCTCAGATACAGGAGATGTGCTGACTGCAGCACACTGGGAGAAGATGGGAATGGTTTTATTGGGGTTGCTGTGGCAGGGAGGTAGACAGTTTGCTGGGTTTGACTTACAGTACCGTACAGGCCTCATACACACTTGTGCTTAAATCCATACGGACACTATAGTGATCTATAATGTCTATAATCTTACAATTTTAGAGATTTTTGACAGCTAATGTGAAGCTACGGTCTTGTGTAGTTTTGGGGTGACCTGGAGTCCCTTATCGGTCTATGTACACAGGAACCCACGTCTCCCGCGGGCAGCCCCCCTCACTCCCCCCACGGGAACGGTCTGGACCGGGCCCCCACCCTGAGGAAGGAGTTACCAGGGTCCCCCAGGAGCCCCGGAGAGGTCCCGTCCTCCCCCCTACCATGCAGCCCCACACCGGGCAAGGCCAAGGACCCAGCACAGGTATTATACATTCGTTGTCAAGCATTAACATTGTGCCCAACATCAACAAATGAGAGTACTATCCCTTACTTATCTATATGAAGGTGTATCATGACTGTATCTCGTTACCTCTCTTTAGGTGGAGAAGTCTGGATCTTCGTTGTCTAAGTCAAGCACCCCGTCCCCGTCTCACCATGAGGCTCTTACCCCCGGCCCCAGTACGTCCTGCCTCCGCCTGGTCAGCAGGGCTGCCTCCTCCGCTGACCCCCTGGGTGAGTCACACACCTGTCTGTCTTGTCTATCTTTCATACCTTCTGTCTGTGCCCGTTATTATACCCCTGCTATACCATCCTATTAATCTATTGTGATTATATAGCCATGTAATACCATGATTATACTTTATTATATATGATTATATCTGCTCATAATACCATTATAACTCACCACTGTGATAATGTGCTCCTGTGGTACAGTTGATCAGCTAAAGCAATAAAGACGGGTTATAGTATAAGATATCACCAACACAACTCTCCGTAGACCCCACCTGTCTGACCTCTCTGGTCCTCAGTGATGGATGTTCTCATCCACCCTCTTCACCCCCTCCCCCTAGCTCTCCGCAGTCCTCTGTTTGTGCCCCCCAGTTTGTACCCGGCTCAATTTGGGGGGGTGTCCCACGCAGGCGTCAATGGGGAGCTAGCCAGTCCCGGGGGCTTCTCGCCCCAGATCAGCGCTGCCACCAGCGCCTACACCCGCAGCCCCTTGGTGAGTTCTTTAGCACACCTTACTCACCTCTCTGTTTAAAACAGGTGTTCACAACTCCAGACCTCAAGGGCTGCATTGTCTATTGTCTTTGTCTCTTCCTGGCACTTAATTGATCAATTATGTCCCAAATTGGCCAGTTAATGCACCCACCTGGTTGCCCGGGTGTGAATCAATTACTAATTATAAATCAAGTCTAAACACTGTGGCCCTGAAGCATGGAAGATATGCATCACTGGTTTAAAACAAAACTTACAGCTGTATTCTGTTTTGACAATGTTTTCTGTGGTAGTAACTGGTTTGAAAGCCTATGTTGGATGAATTGTCAAGATTTCACTGAATTTGATAAGATTAGGATTTACTGAGATTGAACTGTTACAACACCGGATGATTATTTTAGTAATCCTCCTCATGTCTTTGGTCCTCCTCCTAGGCTCTCCAGGTGGCATATGAGTCTCGGTCCCACCTCAGGGCCCCAGGGCTGTCCTCCTCACTGCCTGGTGGATCCTCTGGGGGGAAACCGTATGTCGCTCCTCTCCTCCATCCAAACATAGAGAACTGTCGTTGTTGTTGTTTTAGCTGGGGCAAGCAGCAAGCTCTCCCAATTTAGATATAAAATTGCACAACAACCTTATCGTCGCTATGCTATTGATCGTAGGGCCGGGACGATACCAGTATCGCAGTTTTCATGTCAAAAATGACAATATGAAGCAAACCAAACTCTTTGGTCCTTTAAAAACCTGCTATGTAAAATATTTTGTGTTATAGCTTGGAAAATAAATAAATGTGACTTTTGATGACAACATATTGATGTTTGTTTCCATCATTAGGTCTGTTTCCTAAAGAAGTTCAATCCGCGTTGTGTTTTGTTCCCTTGCCCACGATACTAACGTTCTCAATACTGGTATTGTCCCGGCCCTAACTGATTGGCCATTGGAAATAGCACTCTTACTCTGGCCCCTGTAATACAATCTTCCTTTTTGCATTCTGCACATGGCTATTGTGTAAAAACAGTTAGCAAGGTTTGGGTGAATATTTCTCAATTGCCATTCCCATTGCAGTGTTGACAGTCTTCAATGCTTTTGCTGTTTGTAATAATATACAGATTTATACAGATTTCTATTTCAGTGGATGGCACTCGTTCCATTTCCTCCTACTTCCCTCCCTCTGTTTACCTCCTCTCTCTCACCAGTGCCTACTCTTTCCATGTAAGTGCGGATGGACAGATGCAGCCGGTGCCTTTCCCTCCAGACGCCCTGCTGGGCCCGGGCATCCCGCGGCACGCCCGGCAGATCCACACTCTGAACCATGGAGAGGTGGTGTGTGCTGTTACCATCAGCACCTCCACACGCCACGTCTACACCGGCGGCAAGGGGTGTGTCAAGGTGTGGGACATCAGCCAGCCTGGCAGCAAGAGTGCCATGGCCCAGCTCGACTGTCTGGTGAGTGGACACAAACTTTAAAAGGCTTAACCAATCATATTGATTGTTTTAGCTGTTCAATACATATGTTCTCTCTTTCCACCAATCAGAACAGGGATAACTACATCCGCTCATGTAAGATTCTCCCTGATGGGCGGACACTCATCGTTGGAGGCGAGGCTAGCACACTGTCAATCTGGGACTTGGCCACACCCACTCCCCGCATCAAGGCGGAGTTGACATCTTCTGCCCCGGCCTGCTACGCTCTGGCCATTTCCCCCGACAACAAGGTCTGCTTCTCCTGCTGCAGCGACGGAAACATTGTAGTCTGGGACCTGCACAACCAGACCCTGGTTAGGTAAGGAGAGGAGAAGGGGATAAGGAGGAGAGGGGGATAAATAGGAGGTTAGGAGGGGTAGAGAGGTGGGGGGGACATCAGGGTCTGGGACCTGCACAGCCAGGGCAGCAGAAGAGAGGAGGGTAGAGGGGGAGGAGAGTGCATAAGAGTAGAGTGAGAGAGTAGGGCAGGAGAGTGGAGAGGAGGGGAGAAGGGTAGAGGGGAAGAGAGCAGGGCAGTGGGCTAGATGACTATGGATCACATGTGAATGGCTCTGGGTTGATGTTGATTGTATATCTGTGCTCCCCAGGCAGTTCCAGGGCCACACTGACGGGGCCAGCTGTATTGACATCTCCAACGATGGGACCAAACTGTGGACGGGGGGGCTGGACAACACAGTACGTTGCTGGGACCTGAGAGAGGGACGACAGCTGCAGCAGCACGACTTCACCTCACAGGTACTGATGAAACACCTGAGACGTTGTGACTAGCTAACGCTAGGTATGACCAACTCAGGACTGTCTTTCTGAGAAGACTTCACCTTAATATGATAGTGTACCTATCAGCCTCTATTTCAGACCAGTCACTCTGCTCCTCTCTGTTGTATCATATCTCCATGATGATGCAGATGATAATCTTTGTCAGATGAGCTCCGTTCAGTCGTGTAATGAGCTTTCTCTCTCTCTCTCTCATCCTCTCCCTCCCTCCAGATCTTTTCTTTGGGCTACTGTCCTACAGGAGAGTGGCTGGCAGTGGGCATGGAGAGCAGTAATGTAGAAGTGCTGCATGTCTCCAAACCAGACAAGTACCAGCTGCACCTCCATGAGAGCTGTGTGCTCTCCCTCAAGTTTGCCTCCTGTGGTACGTACAAGCTCAGAACTCTGACTGACACTCTCCTAACTTGCATAATTATGCTAATGAGATGTATAGTGGTTGGATACATCAGCTAACTCTGAAGTATAATGTGTGTGTGTGTGTTTCAGGCAAGTGGTTTGTGAGCACAGGGAAGGACAATCTGCTGAATGCATGGAGGACGCCATATGGAGCCAGTATTTTCCAGGTGAGAGAGAGAGAGGCAGGATAGCCCTCTGGCTAATACTCATATGGTATTGTACCGTCAGTGAACCCAACACTAACCCTATCCCACCCCAACACAATATATTTTCTCTATCCCACGAACAACACCAACCATAGCCCAATCTTCTAATATTCTCCTGTTCCCATCAGTGTGTGCGTGTGTGAGTGAGAGCACTGGCATAGCACAACCCCCCGCAGCCCCTGGGGTGTTGGTTTTCCATCAGCCCCATGGCAAAATGTGTAGAATTTCATGAAATTAGCTATGAAACTGCAACATTTTCTCTCAGCTGCATGGCAAAATGTGTAGAATAGCATTAGATTAGCTATAGAACAGCAACATTCACGCTCTGCCCCATGGCAAAAGGTATAGAATAACATGAGATTAGCTATAGAACTGCAAATTCTCTCTCTGGCAAAATGAAATGTGTAGAATTGCAGGAAGTTAGCTTTTTCCCACTGTGAGAGACTGAGGGTGGGACAGAGATTGAAAGACAAGTTGTTTATCACAGATATGATTCAAGGTGACTTTCTGGGCTTTATCAGACAGAACAGACTGCATCACACACACACACTTTAGGCTTTATCTATGCTGGGTATGTATGAGTGTGATGAGCTACAGGAAGACCATTTAAAGGGGAGATATTGTGTTGTGTGTGGGAGGGAGGCAGTATGGCTGTCATTGCTGTTTGCTAGTCTAGTGCAGGGAGGGAGGAATCTGCAGCCTTGGCTGGTGTCTCCTTAGAGCTCTGATGAGCACAGAGGCTATCTTTATTATCCAAATGCCCCTCAGTTCCCTCTACATGACGTCTCACAATCTCCCTCTCTATCTCTCTGTGTCTCTCTCACACTATAATACCCTTTTCAGACATATGGAATGTGGCACCTTGAAAGCACCTCGGCTACGGCTTGTTTGTTTGTCTGTAAGGGTACAAATACAACAGCTTTTGAAATGCTGACACGGAACCTTCTCTGGAAATTCGAAGCGCCACTAAAATGGGTATTTTACTTGTCTATAAAGGAATGCCACTTCTAAAGTGGGACAGACATCAATCATTAGGCGAACTGTAAATAATAATCTTGAGATGCCTGCTCGTAACCTGTCTGCCTGCACGCAGACCACTCTCCTAAATGTTTTTGTTAAAATTAATGAAATACTGTGACTTTTAGTAGAAAGAAAACACATCTAGCTTCCCCTCCATAAAAAAACAGCATAAAAACAACACAGCAATCAGGAACGTTTATTGTCGTCAGGGAAACAATACAGAACATTCTATGCCGGAGCAGAATTCCACTATCTGAAAAGGTACAGATGCTTCTGATGCTGCACTTTTAAAAATTGTCTTAAAAGATAATCAGTTGTTGCTATCGAAACGTTACTGTAGTGGCGTTCTGTCCATAAAGGGTATTATTCTGCTACTTCCTCTCTTGCTTTCTTTCTCTTGCTCGCTTTTACTCCCGATTTATTTCTCTCTCTCTCTCTTTCTCTCTCACATGTACATACACAAACCCAAACCCCCCCTTTCTCCTCCTCCAATTGCTCTCACTCAACACTACCTCATCCCTTGTACCGATCCATCCTCTCTCCCTCCTCCCCGTTTCTCTGTAGTGTGAGTGTGTCTGTCAGTCAACATGGCCTCTCTCACCAATGGCCTGCTGATTGACAGCCCTGGTGATATGAACCTGTTATGTGGAGGAGAGAGGGGATGCAAAGGAGGAGGATGAGATTGAAAGAGGGGGAGAGTGGAGGGAGAGAAGTGGGGGGGAGAAGTGGGAGGAGGTAGAGTTAAAGGAGGGATGGATTGAGAGAGGAGCCGTGCTAGTAGGGAGCCATCTGGGGATAGGATCATAGGTCTGATGCAGACAGAGACGGATCCTGGTGGAGACAGAATAGAGGTACAGTAGTAGGGATTGTTTATTCAGTTATTGTAGAGAAAGTCAGCTCCCTGTATTTCTGTGGTTCTGAAAGCTGTGATTAGTGGTGCTGAGAGCACAGCTGAACCACGTAGGGTTAAAAGGATAATCCACCCCCAGAAGTGAAACATGAAACTTCTGTCAGTTTGAGGACAGTGTATGTTCTATAAGTGTGTAAAATAACTATTTTCACCATGATTTAACTTCTATGTGGTCCGTCTATGAAATCAGGAAATTGTGTAGGAACTTGTCAAACCTATAAGGTTCTAATCACTGGAGATCGGGGATAAAACAATATCACATTTCATAATGCTTAAAAAATGTATGCGCTCACTACTGTAAATTGTTCTGGATAAGAGCGTCTGCTAAATGACTAAAATGTAAATATAAAACAGTTACCTGCACTCCAGATTGCCAAATCAGCCAATAGATGGTATGGGCATACTTGTCTAGAACAGGGGTTCTCAAAGTGGGGTCCGCAGAGGTACTGCGGGGGGTCCGCGGCCAGATCTCAAAATATATATATATTTTTATACGTTTTTTTATATTTTATTATACATTGCATTTTTGAATATTATGAATATAATAATAATAATATTATGAATATTATGAATATTACTAACTGATTAAACTACTTTTGGCCAAGGGATCTGTGGAATATGTTTTTAAAGTGTGTAATAATTAGAGGTCAACCAATTAATCGGAATGGCCAAATAATTAGGGCCGATTTCAAGTTTTCATAACAATCAGAAATCGGTATTTTTGGACACCGATTTGGCAGCTTTTTTTTTTTACACCTTTATTTAAATCTTTATTTAACTAGGCAAGTCAGTTAAGAACACATTCTTATTTTTAATGACGGCCTAGGAATGGTGGGTTAACTGACTCGTTCAGGGGCACAACGACAGATTTTTACCTTGTCTGCTCGGGGGATTCAATCTTGCAACCTTACAGTTAACTAGTCCAATGCTCTATAACCACCTGATTACATTGCACTCCACGAGGAGCCTACCTGTTATGCGAATGCAGTAAGCCAAGGTAAGTTGCTAGCTAGCATTAAACTTATCTTTAAAAAAACAATCAATCATAATCACTAGTTAACTACACATGGTTGATGATATTACTAGTTTATCTAGCGTGTCCTGCGTTGCATATAATTGATGCGGTGCGTATCGTTGCTCCAATGTGTACCTAACCATAAACATCAATGCATTTCTTAAAATCAATACAGAGAAGTATATATTTTTAAACCTGCATATTTAGCTAAAGGAAATCCAGGTTAGCAGGCAATATTAATCAGGTGAAATTGTGTCACTTCTCTTGCGTTCATTGCACGCAGAGTCAGTGTATATGCAGTTTGGGCCACCTAATTTGTCAGAATTTTACGTAATTATGACATACCATTGAAGGTTGTGCAATGTAACAGGAATATTTAGACTTATGGATGCCACCCGTTAGAAAAAATATGGAACGGTTCCGCATTTCACTGAAAGAATAAACATCTTGATTTTGAGATGATAGTTTCCAGATTCGACCATATTAATGACCTAAGGCTTGTATTTCTGTGTGTTATTATGTTATAATTAAGTCTATGATTTGATAGTGTAGTCTGACTGAACGATGGTAGGCACCAGCAGCCTTGTAAGCATTCATTCAAACAGCACTTTCTGCATTTTGCCAGCAGCTCTTCGCTGTGCTTCAAGCATTGCACTGTTTATGACTTCAAGCCTATCAACTCCCGAGATTAGGCTGGTGTAACCGATGTGAAATGGCTAGCTAGTTAGCGGGGTGCACGCTAGTTAGCGCTCTGAGACTTGGAGTGGTTGTTCCCCTTGCTCTGCATGTGTAACGCTGCTTCGAGGGTGGCTGTTGTCGTTGTGTTCCTGTTTTCGAGCCCAGGGAGGAGCGAGGAAAGGGACGGAAGTTATACTGTTACACTGGCAATACTAAAGTGCCTATAAGAACATCCAATAGTCAAAGGTTAATGAAATACAAATGGTATAGAGGGAAATAGTCCTATAATTCCTATAATAACTACAACCTAAAACTTCTTACCTGGGAATATTGAAGACTCATATTAAAAGGAACCACCAGCTTTCATATGTTCTCATGTTCTGAGCAAGAAACTTTAGCTTTTTTACATGGCACATATTGCACTTTTACTTTCTTCTCCAGCACTTTGTTTTTGCATTATTTAAACCAAATTGAACATGTTTCATTATTTATTTGAGGCTAAATTGATTTTATTGATGTATTATATTAAGTTAAAATAAGTGTCCATTCACTATTGTTGTAATTGTCATTATTACAAATATATTTAAAAAACGGCCGATTAAATCGGTATCCGCTTTTTTTTGGTCCTCCAATAATCGGTATCGGTGTTGAAAAATCAAAATTGGTCGACCTCTAGTAATACAAAACAATGTAATATTATTAATCTACAATGTATGTCTTTAACCCTGGGCAACATGGGCCTGACTCACAGGGATATGTGTATCCACAGTACTCCTAATTATCCATTTTTCAACTCAATACAATTCCCCCAATGTTTAAAACTTCTTGAAACTCCCCATCCCGGATCCGGGTTTGTGACTAAAGCCTCAGGCTCATTAGCATAACACAACGTTAACGATTTCTGAAAATCGCAAATAAAATGAAAATAATGCGTCTGCTCTCAAGCTTAGCCTTTTCTTAACAACACTGTCATCTCAGATTTTCAAAATATGCTTATGAACCATAGAAATTGACTAATTTGTGTAAGAGTATGCAAAGCTAGTATAGCATTTTGAGTAGCATTTAGCACGCAACATTTTCACAAAAACCAGATAACCAAATAAATAAAATCATTTACCTTTGAAGAGCTTCTGATGTTTTCAATGAGGAGACTCTCAGTTACATACCAAATGCGCAGTTTTTCCTGAAAGCGTCTGTGTGTAGGAGAAATCGTTCCGTTTTCTACATTGCGTCTGGCTACCGAAACGAACCGAAAATTCAGTCACCTACAACGTAAAACTTTTTCCGGATTAACTACATAATATCGACCGAAACATGGCAAACGTTGTTTGGAATCAATCCTCAAGGTGTTTTTTCACATATCTCTTCATTGATATGCAGTTCGTGGAGGCTTGCTTTCCTCTGTATCGCATGGAAAAATACTGGCAGGTGACTTTTGCGCACCAATTTCGGCGCAGGACACCGGGCGGACACCTGGTAAATGTGGTCTCTTATTGTCAATCTTCCAATGATCTGCCCACAAATACGTCCCAATGCTGCAGACACCTTGGGGAAACGACAGAAAGGGTTGACTCACTCCTCTCGCATTCACAGCCATATAAGGAGACAATGGAAAACAGAGCCTCAAAAATCCTTGTCATTTCCTGGATGCCATCTCATCTTGGTTTTGCCTGAAGCTCACGTTCTAGGGCACGCACAGAGAATATCTTGGTATTTCTGGACACGTCAGAGTGTTTTCTTTCGAATGGTATCAATTATATGCATAGTCGAGCATCTTTTTGTGACAAAATAACTTGTTTAAAACGGGAACGTTTTTCATCCAAAAATGAAATAGCACCCCCATAGATGTAAGAGGTTAAAAAAACATGTTTTTAACATAAATGCACTGTAATTTAAACTTTAAAACTGCAATGTTTTCTCTTTGCCTCATGGCAAAATGTGTAGAATAGCAGGAAATTATCTTGAAAAGTGCCAAGAGGCAGGCTTTTCAAATGTTCTCTCCCCGGGCCCGAGACCTGGTTTGTCCAGCCATGGATTTCAGACGTCATAGTAAAACTCCTTATAGGCTATCAGAACGCCCTCGAGTTGTGTTCTGATTATAAGGGGTCCCTGATGAATTTGCTATCACAAAAGGGGTCCCAGGCCACAAAAGTCTTGAGATCCCCTTGGTCGAGAACAGTTCCATCCGCTTATTTCGTCATGACAAAATATATATCTCGCTTAGATGTGCTCAATCTAAACAGTGTACCAAATTATTCATATCAGTTTTTCCATCAAGTACCATTATGCAATCAGGGTTGCCATGACCATAGTTGTCTAGCAATTGGGCTACTTGAAAACAATGTCACGGATGAAAATGTATTGATTGCATAGTCACTTTAACTATACATTCATGTACAGACTACCTAAATTGGCCCAACCAACCAGTGCTCCCGCACATTGACTAACTGGGCTATCTGCATTGTGTCCCACCACCCGCCAACCCCTCTTTTTACGCTTCTGCTACTCTCTGTTCATCATATATGCATAGTCACTTTAACGATACCTACATGTACATACTACCTCAATAAGCCTGACTAACAGGTGTCTGTATATAGATAGCCTTGCTACTCTTTTTTTCAAATGTCTTTTTTACTATTGTTTTATTTCTTTAACTACCTGCACACACACCTTTTTTTCGCACAAATGGTTAGAGCCTGTAAGTAAGCATTCGGCACACGTGACAAATAAACTTTGATTTGATGATTGTGGGTTTTTGGGGTACTTCTAAATTGCACTGCGTCAGCCATGACATTTCTCATAATAAAAAAAAGCTATTATTATTTTCACTGTGACAGTGCCACCTGCTGCTGCTGACTATCAGGCAGTGAGGCAGGCTGTTGCTGATTGAGTGAGTGGGGGGCAGGGCCAGAGAGGTGTGTGTCGGCCCTCCATTTGCACATTCTCCGCCCTATGCACAAGTGCCCCACAACTGGGGGAGTGAAAATTATGGAGGGTGTAGGTAGGGGCTAATTAGACACTCCGATAATCACTTTGACTGAGCCAGCAACGTTGCCGGCTTCAGAGCGAAGTTTAATCTCATAAATCAAATCAAATGTTACTTGTCACATGCTCAGAATAAAACAGGTGTAGACCTAACAGTGAAATGCTTACTTACAAGCCCTTAACCAACAATGCAGTTTTGAGAAGAATAAGTGTTACGTACATTTTTTAAATAAAAATAAATTACTAAAGAGCAGCGGAAAAATAACAGTAGCAAGGCTATATACAGGGGGTACTGGTACAGAGTCAATGTGTGGGGGCACAGGTTAGTCGAGGTAATATGTACATATAGGAGTTAAAGTTAACACCTGTGCCTATATATACTCCAAACACCGGCTTCTTTGGCATTATCACTTAAGTATGCCACGGATGTGACAAAACCAATTATTTTTGCTGCTCTAATTATTTTGGTAAACAGTTTATAATAGCATTGCTTCGTGCCTAAGAACAGATCTTAGCTGTGGTATATTGGCCATATACCACACCTGCTCGGGCCTTATTTCTTAAGTAAAACATGAATGGCATAATTCAAGTCAAGTGTGTTCCACCATAAATTTATGGGTTTATTGATCCCCTCCCCATTCCCTGGAAGTCACCCTCAGGCTGCGTTTCAAACTCATAAATGACACACCCTCCTCCACTTACCCTCGCCTTATGCCCTTAAGGGAATCACCGTGGCCATCTTTGTCGTTGGTCCAAATGATTAGCCAAGCAAGGGAAGTTGGCAACGTAAGCCCCTCAGTCCCCGTTTTTAGTCAGCTTTTGCGCGTGTACAATTATGTTGACTCCTGGCCTGAAACGCCCCATAATTCAATTCACGATGATTGTACATCCGCTAAGAAAAGTCCACCAAAACTTAAAACCAACATTAATATGGAGAAGTCAACATTCAAGCGTAAGTAAAAACAAATGTAAATAAGTTAGAAATTGTGCTACTAATGCACATGATGGCTCAAACACGTAATGATGTTTTTGTTTGGTTAGCTTTTGGAAACTTGCGCCGCACATAACGTTCCCCGACATCATACTTATACATTGTAATTTTAGATGACCTGATATAGTAGGATGGCTAATATTCGATGTCTGCGGATGCGTGGTCTTCTAGCCAAGATATGAAATGCAATCAAAATTGACTGTAGCACATATAAAGCACCGACAAGCTACCGGTGGCTGAGAACACAAACATTGTGGACCGAAGGAGTGATGAATTTCCGGACAAAGGCGGTCCATTTAAATGAATTCCTTCCTCCCTTGCAAGTGTAAACTCGTCAATCGTCATGGTACGTCATCAGAAGTGTCCACTTAATTTAAGGACTGAGGGGAGAGGGTGTGTCTTTTAAGTGTTTGGAATGCAGCCAAACTTTACGGTCCAAACACTTAAAAGACACACCCTCATACACTTACCCTCGCCTTATGCCCTTGGGAGAATCCCGTTTGCCATCTTGGGGGGTGAGCCAAATGATTCGCCAAGCAAGGGAACTTTGCAACGTAAGCCCCTCAATCGTCGTTTTTAGTCGGCTTTCTGAGTGTACAATTATGTTCACTCGGGGAGGTGCCAAGATGGCGGCTTGAACAGACGTTCTTTTTTACCGAGCTCTGTACCAAACTTCAGAAAGATTGTGAAAGAAAAAAAAGTTTACAGTCATTACTATTTTTATTTGTTCAAGATATAAGACCTTTCCTGTGACTGGAATAATAATTGGATAATTTATTTTGGCATGTCCATGCAAAGTCGTGATTAAAAAAAAGAAAGGAAGAAGTTAGCCGTTCTATTGCTAATCAACAAGAGAGAAACGTGCTTATAGACAACTGCCATAACTACGCTTGGCCTATGGATAATATCATGCTTTCGAATGCTGAAGATGACGAATTCACCCTCTTTACCGGTTACTCCGTGCAAACCTCCACCATCCCAAAAACCCAACATGAACTCTGACATCGTGGCTACCCTCTCCTTACTCATCAACTCCAGGTGTGACGCAATTGAGAAAACGGTAGGCGTGAAGTCTTGAAAAAGATTGTGGAGTTTGCATGTGGTGAAATCAAGGATGTGAAAACAAGAGTGGCAAAAGTTGAAAAAAGGGTGGAAAGGGTGGAAAATAATAACAATGTCGACCATAGACGTCTCACTGATCTGGAACAATACACAAGAAGATGGAACCTGAGACTCTACGGCTTGCCAGAAGTGGAGAATGAAGATGTGTGAGGAGAGGCTATCCGTATCTGCCAAGAAGTTTTGCCTGCAGAGAAGAACAAAGTTGGTGATACCATCGAAGTTGTGCATCGCCTCTGCAAGAAGCAACAGCAAAACGATTCAAGACCAAGGCGTATCATCATCCTATTCACTGCCAGAGTCTACAGGGATGCTGTCTAGAAAGCTGCTAGGAAGAACGCCCTCCTTCAGAGCCATGGTCTGCGTTTCGCCGAGCATCTCAGCCCAGAGGACATAGAAAGAAGGAACAAGTTGTGGCCAACGGTCAAGATAGCACGAAATGAGGCTTACTTTGTCGGAGGACGAGGCTTCATCAACGGTTCAGAAATCCATATTCCTCCCTAAAATCTCACCAGAAGGAACAGGTTGATGGTTTCAGCCATGGTATTCTCATTTTCCTTATGTTGTTTACCTAACAAGCATCAGGTGACTATTTTTCAGGAATACTCAGGTATTTCAATTTATTAGTTTGTTCTTGTATGACCAGAAGACCTATTTTGTTTACAAACTTACGAAGAAGACAAAGCTGTATTTATGTTTTATGTATACAGTAACTAAGATACTGTTTTAAAGGGCATACAGGTCTGCTCTGACTTTACACGGTTATTGTTCTATTTAGTTATTAATACTTATTTCCAAAAAAAGGTCTTAGGAACGTTTATATGTAAAAAAAAATATTCAATTATTTTATGATCAGCTTTCATATGCACTTAAAATAGTAGGTACCCTTTTATTTAAATTATTATTTGTTATTTTATTTCTCAGAATAGATCCTGATTACACTAAAGAGGGTTTTTAGTCTCTCTTACTACAAGAACCCTTGGTTTGGTCTTGAACATAATTTCCAGTTGAGTTGAATTTCAAAGCCAGATAACGTCTAGCTCAAAGGTTATAGAATAAGCTATTTTCACTTTCAATTGACTTAAATGGTGCAGATCTCGGTTCCTTATCGTTTACTTTCACTGATCCTACTACAATTTATACTTTTATATCATCTTTGTTTTGTCTTTGTCTATAGTTTCTCTTAGTGCTAGGGGGTTACAAAGCAATGTGAAGCGCAAGGACTTATTTCTATTTGCTAAACCATTTTGAACAGATTTTTGCTTTTTTCAAGAGTCTTACTCAATTTCGGCTGATGCCAACTTCTTGAGGTCACAGTGGGGCAATGATATTTGGCTTTCCCATGGATCTGAACGCTCCGCTGGTGTCACGACAATGAAAAATACCTTTGGTGGTAATATTCTACACTCGGAATGTGACCCTTTCGGTCACTTTATTTGTCTTGTGATCAGTTACAATGACATTACGCTCATTACAGTCAACTTGTACGGGTACAACACCAAACATGAGAATGATGAGTTGCTTGAATCTATAGAGAAACATATACTTCATTGGTTATCTAAATTTCCCAATTCGTTATTATTGATAGGAGGGGACTTTAACATTACTATAGATAATTCAACTGATAGATGGCCCCCAGGTAGGCCAACCAATCAGAATTTGGGTTTAATACTTTTTATGGAAAAGTTTGATCTTACTGATATATGGAGAGAGAGGTTTCCGGCTGACAGATCATCCACTTGGAGTAACAAAACAGGCTCCAGACAATCCAGAATAGATTTTTTGGCTTCTATCCAAATGTATTGATAGTGAGTGTGTTACTACAAGTATTTGTACTACTCCCCTCACAGACCATAGGGCCATTTACATTGATATCTAAATATTTACCCCTGATATTAACCTTGGTAGAGCATCCTACTGGAAGCTAAATAGCTCATTATTAAATAATGATATAGTTAAATTTGAGGTTAAAAATCTGCTCTCACACTTTTGGGAAAGGGCTTGTGAAGAAAAATCCTATTGCAAGAACTGGGAGCTCTTTAAATTTGGTATTTGTCCAAATACCTTAGAAAATATGGTAGTAATCTTGCTAAGACCAGAATAGCTGAGGAGGAAAAGGTGATCATTAGATAACTTCCCTTTCTCAGAGGTCCCCAGCCGGCCTCTAGGGGGAGGAGAAGATGGAACTGATTGAGTTACAAAATAAACTGGATAATATATATAGATTAAAAGCAGAAGGAGCCTTTATTAGATCTAGGAAAAAAATGGATTGAGGAGGGAGAACAGAATTCATCCTATTTCTTTAGACTTGAGAAATTTCACTTTAAAAATAACACTATCCATAAGTTAAACATTGATGGTGTTATTACAGATGACCAAAAATGAATTGCTAAATGCTGTAGCAATTTTTACAGAAAATTGTATAGCTCTACGTACTGTCAGGAATCCACAAATATGTTTTTTAACTCACTGAATAATGTTCACTCTATCAGTGATATAGAATCTAAACAGTGTGATGAACCCATCAAAGTTGAAGAGATTATAGTCTATCAAACATCTAAAGAACAATAAATCACCAGGTGTTGATGGAATTACATCAGAATTTTACAAATTGTTTTCTGAACAAGTAGCTCCCTTCCTATTTTAAGTCTTTTTTAGAGAGCATTAAAAACAATGTTCTCCCTCCTACAATGAGTCGGGGGTTAATAACACTAATATAATAACACTACTAACACAATAATAATAACTATAAGATATTAGCCTTACTACTTGCAAAAATAATTAAAGAAGTCCTGGATGCAATCATTGATGAAACACAGTCTGGCTTTATGAGAAATATTTCTAACAATGTCAGACTAGTATTAAACATACTTGACTACTCAGACCTAATAACTGAGGTTAGTTTCATATTATTTTTAGATGTTTATAAAGCATTTGACACAGTAGAGCATCAGTTTCTCTTCCACTCCCTTGAGAGACTTGGCTTTGGGGATTTTTTCTGTAAGGCTATTAAGACTCTCTATACAAATGGTAACAGCTCTATCAAATTGAAATATGGCACCTCACCTAGATTTGAGTTAAAGAGAGGAATTAGGCAAGGTTGTCCTATTTCTCCGTACCTGTTTTTATTAATCACCCAACTTCTTGCAAATTCTTTAAATAATAGTCCTGTACAAGGTATTTGCATAGCTGGTAAAGAAATTATTATAAGCCAGCTGGCTGATGATACTACACTTTTTCTGAAAGACGCTAACCAAATTCCCATATCGATCAATGTGATACAATCCTTTTCCAAAGCGTCTGGTCTATATCTTAACATTAATAAATGTGAACTCATAGCTGTCAAAGATTGTTTGACACCTTCATATTATGGTATTCCAGTAAAAGAAGAACTTACATATTTAGGCATAACCATTATAAAGGATCATAAGTCTAGAGGCTTACTAAATTTGAACCCTCTTATTAAAAAAACCCAGAAGAAGCTAAATCAATGGCTACAGAGGGACTTATCTTTAAAAGGTAGAGTCCTAATAACCAAGGCCGAAGGTATCTCTAGACTAACATATGGCCCTCTATCTTTATATCTTGACAGTAAAATAAGCAAGGAGATAGACCAGATGCTTTTCAACTTTCTGTGGAGAAACCGTACCCATTACATTAGGAAAACTGTTGTAATGAACACGTATGAGAATGGTGGACTGAATTTTCTGGACTTTGCTACTTTAAATAATACTTTTAAGATCAATTGGATAAAACAATTCCTAAGAAGACCCACTTCTATCTGTAATTTTATTCCTCATCATGTCTTTACTTTTGGTGGCCATAACTTCATGTTTTTTGCAATTATAATATTGACAATATTCCAGTGAAACTTTCTGCTTTTCATCGGCAGGTTCTTGTCATGGTCCTTAATTTATAAACACAATTTTTCTCCACAGAGATATTATATATGGAATAATTGGGATATATTGTATAAAAATACTTCTTTGTTTTAGAATATTGGTTCCGAAATAATATCCTATTGGTGAGCCAACTGGTAAATGCAGAGGGTCTTTTACTCACTTATAAGGAATTCTTATCACTTTACAAGGTCCCTGTAACACCTAAAGATTTTGCAATTGTTTTAGATGCCATTCCCTCAGGTGTTGCTATATTATTCAGGAATGTGTCAAGACCTGACCCTCAGAGCCTACCTTCTATTGACTCGTCAGTAGGAAAGATTTGTTTCTCTTTTGGTCCATTCAACAACAGAGCGATATGAACCTTGTTTCAGCAGGATGTTGTATCTGTACCTTATGTCATGCCTTATTGGAATGGATTTATTGATCATATCTGTTGAAAAAAAAAGTTTGGATGTTTCCACACACACATACCTACTTGTTAACAAAATTAAGGAAGTTTCCTTTAAAATGATTCATAAATATTATCCTGCCAACCACTATATGAAGAAGTTTAAGGAAAACATCAACTCAAATTGCTCCTTTTGTAATGACCACCCAGAAACAGTGTTTCATCTTTTTTGGCATTGTATGCATGTAAGAAAACTGTGGCAAGACATCAGTAGGTTTATATTGAACACATTTATGAAGATTTTACACTATTGTGGAGAGATGTACTGTTTGGATTCTTTACATACAATAGAAATAAGCTGAAACATTATGTAATTAATTTCATTATTTTGGCCAAATTTCATATACACAAATGTAAATTTACAAACAGAAAACCACATTTTCGTACCCCAGAAAAATAAATTTAACTGTATTTTAAGACGGTTAAATGCTCTACTAACAAAAAAGCTGTTAGAATTGTAAGTATATATATGTCCCTTAAAGTCCTTGCATAATTGGAATGTGATATTGTACCCCCAAGGTCGATTGTCCATTGTTTGTAATATATGTATGCTTGTGTTCCCCCATGTGATTTATGTATTGATTTGTTGTTAATAAAATATATATATTAGAAAAAAAGCTTGTGCAGGCCTTCAAATAAAAAAATACTAATAAAAACAAAACAGAACTAGCTAGCTAATATGACATTTCCAAAAAATACATGTGACAACTCCTCTCTTGCTGCGAAAAAAAATAAGGTCGTAGTTTTCAGGCCTTTTGATCAGGTTTTGATAGTCATTTGCTGGAGAATTTAGCTAGACCTGGCAACCCTAAACCCAACACGCATTGTGTGTCTGTGTGAAACGGCCGTTGTTACCATAGCAACGTCTTCACCCTGGGCTCTGCGGTAGACTGAGAGGACTACAAGTTGAACATGGTTGAGATTGTAGACTCGTAAATTGCAGTTTCTTTATGTGATTTTACAGGTAGCTAGCTACTTCGCATGCTGATATTGACGTTGGTATTATTGTGTGTAGCTACGTTTGCTGACTAGTAGATACCTAGCTAACTAGCCAGTGGGTTTTGTAGTCGACTTGATCTGCAACATATTTCCACAACGATTTTCACATGTTGCTACTAACCTTGTTATAATGACAAAATGAGTAATTTGTCAACAAAAATATTGTTCTCACATATTCGTTATTTAACACTGTAATCATAGAAATTTGTGGTTTTAGGTGGATTGTACCTTTAAGAACCTGGGTTGACTTTTTGAAATGTTTATTTAACTAGGCAAGTCAGTTAAGAACAAATTCTTATTTATAATGACGGCCTAACCTGGACGATGCTGGGCCAGTTGTGCACCGCCCAATGGGACTCCCAATCACAGCCGGTTGTGATACAGCCTGGAATCAAACAAGGGTCTGTAGTGATGCCTCTAGCACAGAGATGCAGTGCCTTTGACCACTGCGCCACTCAGGAGACATCACTCTGCCAATCAGATGAAGAAGAATAACATTTACAGGCAGTCTGTTATAAAGCATGTATTGTGTAGCAATTACTATTACTGGAATGATCTAAAACCCTTGTAATGACTTGGTCATTTTCAAAAAAGTAGAGAATGGTCAATAATACACCAGAAAGACCATAATATATTATTTACTATTCCGATTGTGTCCAAACAGAAACATGTTATTTTGTGCCCTATTTTGATTCAATTAATACATCTAGGCGGTAATCAGTGAGGCTGGTGGGGGGAGCTATTGGAGGACAGGCTTATTGTAATGCCTGGAATGGAATAGAGTCAAACATGTGGTACCGATCCAATAATCCATTCCAGCCAATACAATGAGCCTGTCCTCCTATAGCTCCTCCCATCAGCCTCCTCTGAAAATACACTAGTGTTATTAGGGCATTTTGAGCCAACTCTGTAGTGGACCAACATAGAGACAAGCCTGGTTTATACCTAGTGCTTATGTAACAGTATAGATTCCGTCCCTCTCCTCGCCCCTACCTGGGCTCAAACCAGGGACCCTCTGCACACATTGACAACAGCCACCCTCGAAGTATCATTACCCATCGCTCCATAAAAGCCACGGCCCTTGCAGAGCAAAGGGAACAACTACTTCAATGTCTCAGAGCGAGTGACATCACCGATTGTAAAGCTATTAGTGCGCACCCTGGCTATCCATTTCACATCGGTTACACTTACATGCGTCCTTTGTCCAGATATTCTTTCAAAATTATTTATTTATTTTAAGACATGTATTGAGGGAGGGATAATGATGATTTAAATGGTTTCACTGTCCAGATCCATCTACACAATGTGTCTGGATATCTTACAGGAGGTGGTCAGGAAGACCTGATCACTATTTTTTATTTCACCTTTATTTAACCTTTATTTAACCAGGTAGGCTAGTTGAGAACACGTTCTCATTTGCAACTGTGACCTGGCAAAGATAAAGCAAAGTAGTGTGACACAGACAACATAGTTACACATGGAGTAAACAATAAACAAGCCAATAACACAATAAACAAGTCAATGACACAGTAGAAAAAAGAAAGGATATATACAGTGTGTGCAAAAGGCATGAGGAGGTAGGCAATAAATAGGCCATAGGAGCGAATAATTACAATTTAGCAGATTAACACTGGAGTGATAAATGAGCAGAGGATGAGTAGAGATACTGGTGTGTAGAGATACTGGTGTGCAAAAGAGCAGAAAAGTAAATAAAACAAAAACAGTATGGGGATGAGGTAGGTAGATTGGGTGGACTATTTACAGATGGACTTAGGTACAGCTGCAGCGATCGGTTAGCTGCTCAGATAGTTGATGTTTAAAGTTGGTGAGGGAAATAAGTCTCCAACAATTTTTGCAATTCATTCCAGTCACTGGCAGCAGAGAACTGGGAGGAAAGGCGGCCAAATGAGGTGTTAGCTTTGGGGATGATCAGTGAAATAAACACACCACAATCAGTTTAATGCATCTTTTAATCATCTACACCTGTCTGAAAATGTGGGTACAATCAGAATGTGGACAAAGGACATGTTAGAACCAGATATAAACGGTGCTATAGAGGCATGAGGCAAGTGAGACATTAGCTTCCTGAGTAGAGCAGTGATGTGTGGTGCCATGTGGGACCCACAGGGAGATCTCTCCTAATCACTGTCACTCACCCACCGCTGTGGAAGTGTGTTCCTTCCCAGACATATCTGTGTTCCTGAGTAAACACACATGTGTCTCTGTTTCATACTGTCTGTGACTCTGTTTTGTTTAGTTTATTAATTTGACCATTTAAAAAAAACAAGCAAACATAAAACTTGAAAAAGCCATACATGCACATAAATAAAATCGAGGATAACACACAAAGTCTGGGACTTATTTCCACTGTGGTACTCGAGACAAGATGGCTAGACAAGATCCAACAGTATGGCAGTGCCTTATCAGTTTCTCTCTGTTTAATCTCAGTTTCACTCCCTTGTTTAAGACATGGAGCTGAGTGTTATTACACCTACTGATAATGACCAGGCTTTGGCAGGTCCACCTCTGGTCCACATCAGAGTTCATGGATGACTCACTGATTTGTAACAACTTCTTTCTTTTCTTCCTCTCTCCGTCTCTTTCCCCCTCCCGCTCTCCTTTCCTCTTCTCGCTCTCTCTCTGTCAGTCCAAGGAGTCCTCGTCTGTCCTGAGTTGTGACGTGTCACCGGATGATAAGTACATAGTGACTGGTTCTGGAGACAAGAAGGCCACCGTGTATGAGGTGGTCTACTGAGAACAGGAAATAAGTGTGTGTGTGTGGGGGGGGGGGGGGGTTACCTACTTCAGGACTACAGCAGGGCAGGTGGGGGCAGCTATGGCTCTTTTGTACAGTAGCAATCTCCCCAGCTCCAGCTGCCAAAAGGACCCGACTACAACACCCCCTCATCTCAGCTAGCTGCTCATCCCAGCATGTACACTACCACTATAGCCCTGAGGATGAGGCAGGGGAGAAAGAGGGAGAGATGAGTAGAGCGCAAGAGAGAGGGAGAGTAAGATGGAGGGAGAGGGCTAGAGATAACAAGAGAAGGGGAGGGAGAAAAGGAGGGTAATTAGTGCTGTTTTCTGATTAAGAGCTCAGCAGAAGGGAAAGCCCAGAGGAGGAGCGCACCACTCTGGGAGCTGCAGCGAGGAGCACTGATACCAGACAATCGATTCATTAGTCAGACAGTGGAACCCTTAATGATGCCAACGCTGCGCCACAGCTCCCCAGCAAGGGGTGTCAGGAGCTTGGGAGAGCTATCACCGTGAGCCGGGCTGGAGAAGTGCTGGAGCTCTGCCCCAGAGATATACCCACAACACAGACACACACACAGCCCTGCACCCAATTAAATATTCATAGCAGCGCTCCCCGTCTCACTCCCCTAATATCTATTTTACTTTTGTCTCACAAAGGCCGCGTTTAATGAGGAGCGGAGTCAATCTGAGTCTCAGCGGGCCCCTGTGCCACAAACACTAAACAGACAGGAGCAACACTGGGCTATGCTGTTCATCTTCATGCTTACCAATGGCTTGTTCTCCTGACACCACTCGCCGTTTAATGCTCATTTAACTTCCCTGTTTAATACTACATTCTTCAACGTGTAGCAAATAAGGAAATTGATGATATCCACGTACATTGCAAAACCCTGCTTCGGTAGAACTGGTCACAGAGCTTAATGTGTACATTTGTTTTAAGTCACGCTCAAGCTACTTGAATATTTTAAGGGTGCTGTGTTTGCCCACGTCTGTACGTTGGCCTTGGAGAGCAAAATTAAGTGATACACTACACAACCTAGTGACACACAAGTGGGTGAGGGAAATATATTTGCCTTTTTTTTTATCTGTGTCCTTCTCCTTGGTGATGGTGACAAGCAGTGTACTGTACTGCCCTTTTCACAACACCACAGGGGTCCTAAAACTGGGCTACCATTTTGGGAAGGCTTGTTCTGACTCCTGTTTTTGTTCCTGTTTCAAGCAGAAGTGATAACTGTACTTATATAGGTTTTCAGTCATTAGTGTGTAATGCTATTTCAGTGTTTCTGTTCAATCTATAGTCAGTCAGTATACAGCAGCAGGCGTTAGGTCATGTCGCTGTGTTGGGGAAAGGTGAAGAGACATTGGGAAGTGTACAGTATATGGTGCCTGCCTACCCACCCCTCTCATTGCCTGTCAGCCATAGACAGTCTCTCTCAATTCAAAATCAAATTTTATTGGTCACATACACATATTTAGCAGATGTTATTGCGGGTGTCTCTCAGCTCACTGACCACGTTTACATGCGTACATGTATTCCGGATTGTAGCTCATATCCCGCTTAAGGTCTTATTTGGGATCAGTTATTTACATGCACCTTATATATCCCTGTATCTATGAATCAACAGAATATTCCTCATTTTAAGTTCATATGGGTTAAATGGAATAGTAACTGAAATCTGGACACTGACTGTAGGTCTATAACCTCACATGTAGTGTAACATAATATTAACTCCTGCTGAATTATGCATTTCTTGCAGTAAAATTATACAATTCATGTAAATTGTCAGGAACTAGAGTGAGAAAAATGATCTCTTGGGGAAAATGCGTGTGATGTGTTTTATCTTGGTCACTTTATGCAAGCAGACAGTATTTCAACCACATGAAAATATGCACCAAGACAAACTGAAGTCTTTTTGGAAACTTGTTTCATCAGCTTTTCATTTCCTTAAAACCAGTCAAACTGATCACATTTGGACATTTTGCACAGGACCAATCATTCCACCGTTTAAATTATTGCATTTTCTCCCCGGTCCCTAAATGAAAGACAACATTACTGGTGTTAATTAGATTACTAATGCATTCATATATTTATCGGTGTAAGACATTCTGGTGTGCACTACTTTAGTCTTCTCGGGCAACAAGTTATGAAAGAAGAGAAGCTGCATGAATCTAACTAGTTGGCAAATGGTTTACCGAATGTTGGAAATCATATTCTGGCCTACTAAATTTCAGAAATTTGTCAAAATACGGGTGAAAGTTGTCAGTAAGCTATACGGTCCAGTACAGAGTCTAAGCAAAATAAATTATGGAATTATTATGGTAGCCTACTTTTTGAAGTGATTTGTTTGACAATCAGATGAAAATATCACAACACCCATGATATTCGAAACGGGATAAAATGTTTATATGCCACAGTATCCCGTCGAAGATTAGCACATCCCAGGCATCTTATCTGGTTCTCAGAACCGGGATACAAGCTTTTTCGGGTTATTGTAAAACATATCCCATTATGTATCTACTTAGAAACAAAATACTTAAGTATCCAGAATAATGGGATATTGGTGTGCATGTAAACGTGGTCACTGTCAGTAAAACCTTCACAGCCCCTGCTTTCTCTGTTACGACAGTTAATGACTTGTTTTAAGTGCTCGATTCAATCCGTAGCGCGATTGTAATTTAAAGGCCATCTTCAATTGCGCTGACATATGCCGTTTTTTTATCGTTAAGTCTCCTTGAAAGTGGGAACATTGCGTTTAAATTTGTACCGCACTGTAGCACAGCTCTTCAGCGCTACGGATTGAATAGTGCTCTTATTTAATGACTTAAAGCCAATGAAATTAAAAAGTAATAAATGAATTGTTTTCCTTTCTAATGAATTTCCCACGTGTTCTACAAGAAATACTACGACTGGAAAAATAAAGTGTTCACCTTTTAAGTGCCTGCTGAGTATTCATTTTTCTTATTGAATGCAGTTTAGAATGTTGGAAACATGCAGTACAGTATGAACACACCAAGAACCATACAAAATAGTTTATTGGTCTTCATTACATCACCTAGATCTACTCTTGCCCACATCATTCCCCCAGCCCTAACGTCTTTCACCTAGCCCACAGGTCCATTCCTTGGCCAGTACACACCAGCTCCCCATCTAGAGAATACCTCCATCATCCCATAAATCACCAGCTCCTCCAGGTAAATGTCTAGGCCAGGGCCACTTCATCCCACTCCTAATGAGTACATTATAAAGACATGGGCCTCCATGACATCGCTGCTATATGCAACAAGTACTCTTCAGACCATTCAGATTTTACAGGGGGGCACACAGTAGCTTTGAACACATTGTGTTATCATTATCCATCTGTACACATGCAGAACTCCCCACTCATGGAACATGTCCACCTTTGGATATGAGACCTACTCATGGTTGAGGCTTCTGTTCTGAGCAAAGCTGTACTAAAGAGAGCGAATACACAGGGTGTGTAGGGAAGGGTTGAGAGGACACTGAAGTTAGTGGCAGGTCCTCCTCAGCCACACTTCCAGTTAAGGACTCAATGACATTAAAAGCAGCAGACAGTCAGCCAGACTCATATCAAAGCTCCCACTAAGCTGTGTGGCTGCAGACATCTTACCAACCTTTCCAGACCCATCAGCCCTGTATGGTGGTTAGTCACAGTCCTGCTGCTCTTGGGAATATGCACTGAAAAGTTACTCAACTACAATGTACAAACCATCATACAATTTAGTTGTTTTTCCATTTCTTTTTATCCTCGGCTCTAAGCAAATCCGACCCACGAATGTCTTTTTTTTTGCCTTCAGAGAGCTTTATTTACAGTTGATATATACTGAGTTCAAAGGTCACGATGCAGTAGTGAAAATACCTGTCTATGTGCCCTAACAAATACAATAGAAAACATGTAATTGTTGAATGTTGATGTAAGTAGCCATTTCCCTGAAATTGCAGAATACTGTGAACACAAATTTTAGTTTTGTATTCTGGATAGTGTTCTGTCCTTTTATCATGTATTACAATACAATCATATTGCTGCTGAATCTAACCACCTTTAGTCATTGGAATCTCACAGCAAACTGTCTGTCCGCCATGCCATCTGCGAGATGAGTACAGACAGACAGTGATACGAGCAGAGACTGGGTAAGGCTACACACAAAACTGTAGTCACCCACACACACACACACACACCCCCCCAGCACTCACAACCCCCTTATCTCCCTCTGTGCACACATCATGGTCCTACTGCTCGTCATGAATTCTAAGGCTAAAAAAATATGTTTTTTCATTTTGTAAAAAAAAGAGAAAAAAGGTGAGGGAAAATCAGAGGTCTTTGGAGGAATCCCACGTTTTGTGTCGCTCGACTACCAGCTTTTTCTGAGTATATTTTTTTTAAGGTCAAAGTTCCAGATATTCGACTTCACCCTCATCTGCATCCTTTACGAAAGTAAATAAAACAAAGTACAATGTGTCTCTGGTCTCCACGACGCCCACCACTCTCTTTACAGTCCATTGGTGCGCCAAGGGAGCCTCACCCCCACTTTATCCAATCAGAGTGCTCCCTCATCAGTAGATGACTTCGTACACAGTGGCCTTCTTGTCACCCGAGCCTGTCACAATGAACTGGTCATCAGGGGAGATGTCACAGCTGAGCACAGAAGACGACTCCTTTGACTGGAGAAACAAAAATGGTAAAAAATAAAAGTTACACACACACGCGCCATATTCAGAGACAATATCATTATAAAAAAAGTGATTAATATAATAAATGGCTTAATTAACTAGAATTCCAACAAATGCATTTGAAATAGAATTTCTCTAGTGAAAGTTTAAGGCACAAACCAGTAGTAAATCAAAGCGGGGACCTACTTGGAATATGCTTGATCCATAGGGTGTCCGCCATGCGTTCAGAAGGTTATCTTTGCCTGTGCTCACAAACCATTTGCCTGCAGAACCAAAGACACACACACAATGGGAGATGGGCAGAGGAGATGCAGCATGACAGAGGGATGGCTAGTTTGTTGCATACGGGGAGAAAGAGACGTCTGCTTTGTGAGCCACAGTCATTTCAGGCTAACCCTACCTATTCAAAAGAGTATCTTAAATAAGTCTCCCTCCCTTTTTCTTATTTTCCTACTAGCCTTTTGCTCATAGATACTTTACTGAAGGAAAATGTACTTACTATGAATGAGATATGTGGTTGTCCCACCTAGCTATGAATGCACTAATTGTGTGTCGCTCTGAATAAGAGTCTGCTAAATGACTGAAAATTTTATTTTGTCCTCAAGATCACACAAGAAAACATTTGAATGGAACAATTAGCAGTGTGGTACGTACCACAGTAGGCAAACTTGAGGGAGAGCACACAGCTCTCATGGAGGTGCAGCTGGTACTTGTCTGGTTTGGAGACATGCAGCACTTCTACGTTACTGCTCTCCATGCCCACTGCCAGCCACTCTCCTGTAGGACAGTAGCCCAAAGAAAAGATCTGGAGGGAGGGAGAGGATGAGAGAGAACTAGCTCATTACACGACTGAATGGAGCAACAGGTCTTGTATATTAGGCTGTGGATACAGTTTGACAAAGAAAAGTACATGTTTAGAACTGATAATTGATCACATGGTGCAAGAATGAACGCAATTAATTGATTAGCGAATGTTATCGATGGACACAGCTTTGTAGAACCAAAGCAAACACCCGCCTCTGCTCAACACTCAAACAATTCATTTGGGGAGCTGCTGCAGTTCAAACGATATTGTGCTAATCTCCCTCGCGGCAGTCAAGCCGAAAGCATTCCGCCAAAAGTCGTTCACAATCTAGTCCTTTGTGGCCACAACTAGACCTCGTTTCAAAGCCATCAATAAATAATCATATGTGCATTGATACTTATAAAAGCGTGCTTCAAACAGTCACAAATGACAGCTACAATAAGCCTCCAACAGTGAACTAGAAGCAAGATTCCAGTTTTAAGTTTGCCGGTGGGGGGGGGGGGGTCCTGCGTGCTCTGAGCATTACTGAATCAAATTAAATGAGTTGAAAGATGTTATTTTGACTGAATGAGTTGAAAAGATTGGAGTCAGTAAAAAGATCCAAACTTCCAATCACTACTGAGAGCCGCTACATAGGCAGCGGAGTGGGCAGAAGTACGTAAATTTAAAAAGTACTTCACATGCGCATAAATCTCCATATTTAGCTACGGCAAATCGGGTTCCAGAAAATCCGGAAACGCAGCCACTCCATATATATTAACAAGTGAAGTACAGTACTGGGGCTGTATCCACATAGCATCTCAGAAAAAGTTTTAGGAATCATGTTAAGACTAAAAACACTCAAAGCTCAGATTAGGTTTTAGGATGATGTTAAGACACTGCTCAGACAAACTCTGAGCCAGGAGTAAAATCAACACAGGTTTATCTCAGCTGGTAATCACAAAAGTTACTGCAAAGAAAAGACAGCGATGACGCTCATTGACATTGTTTTAAATAGGGAATAACCACTCGCGATATGGCAACGCCAGCTGTGATCTCTATAGCACGTTTCAAAACATACATAAGTCTTCCAGGTCCCCAAACCGTCACTCTACCACCACCATACTTGACCGTTGGTATGAGGTTCTTACTGCGGAATGCAGTGTTTGGTTTTCGCCAGGCATAATGGGACCCATGTCATCCAAGTTTGCCAGGAAGCACCTGGATGATCACACTATACAGATTCAATGTTACTTTTTGGATCCAGCGTTGTGGTAGTGTGATGGTTTGGGGATGCTTTGCTGCCTCAGGACATGGACAACTTGCCCTCCTTGAAAGAACCATGAATTCTGCTGTGTATCAGAGAATTGATACAAAGTAGAATTCATGGTTAAGCTGAAGCGCAGCTGGGCCATGCAGCAAGACAATGATTCAACACACAAAAGCAAGTCTACATCAGAATGGCTAAAAAGAAACCTGGAATTGCCTAGTCAAAGTCCAGACCTAAACCTGATTGAAATGTTGTGGCAGGACCTGAAATGAGCAGGTAGTACTCGATAGCCGACAAATGTTGTTTCGCTGAGTTAAAGCAGTTCTGCATGGAAGAGTGGGCCAAAATTCCTCCACGGCGATGTGAGAGACTGATGAACTATAGCTGCAATGACTGCAACCAAACGCTTCCTAAAAGGTAGCACAACCAGTTATTGAGTGTAAAGAGGCAATTACTTTCACACAGGTGTGTTGATACTTTTTAAATTATTTAATAAACAAAGGTATGCAACAGGTTATTTGTTCACCCAGGTAGCCTTCATCTAATATTAGGTTATAGTTGAAGAGCAATTAATATCCAAAATATGTAAAATAAAATAAAAATTATTTTAAAAAAACAGAAAACAAAGAGGCCAACCTTTTTTTTAACTAACTGATGGTTATTAAGTGGAATTTTTTATATTACCATTATATTAACACAACTAAATTGCTTTGGCACAGTAGCCATCAAGTCACTTACCGATAATGCTATATAAATCATTTGAAAGGTCTAGAATGTTCTTCGAACAATCAAAGTTAACATTTTTCTTTACAATGTGAAATTGCGCTCTAAAAGGATAACTTGAAATAACACGTATGTAGTTTAATTAAATAATCAAAAAGAAGATTTATTATTTATTAGCCTTATGGTTCTAAGTATCTCGGCATATCTTGTGAAATCATTGTCTAGAGCACAAGAGATAAGTCTACTGTTGTACACAGACCTAGATTGTATATGGATTGATCATATAGAAATATCAAAACACTCTTTCAACAACTCCAAAGCAGTTGCATGTGGCGCAGGAACCACTGACTCACTGCATTTTTCTATTATCAAGACACCTGCTGGTAACTTAACTGTTTAGGACAGCTCATGAGGTGTCCTAAATACATGTTGACAGGGTGGGACTGTTATGACGAAGGAGGCTTCATGCAGAGATTTTATTTTCACTCATAAAAGTAGGGGTAAAATGTATATTCTCAGTATATTCTTAGAATCAATTTTATACTCTGAGACACTGTGAATACTGGCCCTGATCTAGTCTCAGTTGGTGTCAGTACCTGTGAGGTGAAGTCGTGCTGCTGCAGCTGTCGTCCCTCTCTCAGGTCCCAGCAACGTACTGTGTTGTCCAGCCCCCCCGTCCACAGTTTGGTCCCATCGTTGGAGATGTCAATACAGCTGGCCCCGTCAGTGTGGCCCTGGAACTGCCTGGGGAGCACAGAGATACAATCAAAATCAACCCAGAGCCATTCACATGTGATCCATAGTCATTTAGCCCACTGCCCTGCTCTCTTCCCCTCTACCCTTCTCCCCTCCTCTCCACTCTCCTGCCCTACCCTCTCACTCTATTCTTATGCACTCTCCTCTCAAGCCCTACCCTACCCTCCTTCTCCTCCTCTTCTCCAGCCCTACCCTACCCTCCTCTTCTCCAGCCCTACCCTACCCTCCTCTTCTCCAGCCCTACCCTCCTCTTCTCCAGCTCCACCCTACCCTTCTCCTCCTCCTTCAGCCCTACCCTACCCTCCTCTTCTCCAGCTCCACCCTACCCTTCTCCTCCTCCTTCAGCCCTACCCTACTCTCCTCCTCCTCCAGCCCTACCCTACCCTCCTCCTCCAGCCCTACCCTACCCTCCTCCTCCTCCTCCAGCCCTACCCTCCTCCAGCCCTACCCCCCCCTCCTCCAGCCCTACCCCCCTCCTCCAGCCCTAACCCCCCTCCTCCAGCCCTACCCCCCTCCTCCAGCCCTACCCCCCCTCCTCCAGCCCTACCCTCCTTCTCCAGCCCTACCCCCTCCTCCTCCAGCCCTACCCCCTCCTCCAGCCCTACCCCCCTCCTCCAGCCCTACCCTCCAGCCCTACCCTCCTTCTCCAGCCCTACCCTCCTTCTCCAGCCCTACCCCCCTCCTCCAGCCCTACCCTACCCCTCCTCCAGCCCTACCCTACCCCTCCCCCCTCCTCCAGCCCTACCCCCCTCTCCTCCAGCCCTACCCCCCCCTCTCCTCCAGCCCTACCCCCCCCCTCCTCCAGCCCTACCCCCCTCCTCCAGCCCTACCCCCCCCTCCTCCAGCCCTACCCCCTTCTCCTCCAGCCCTACCCCCCTTCTCCTCCAGCCCTACCCCCCTTCTCCTCCAGCCCTACCCCCTCCTCCTCCAGCCCTACCCCCCTCCTCCAGCCCTACCCCCTCCCCCTCCAGCCCTCCCCCCTCCTCCAGCCCTACCCTCCTTCTCCTCCAGCCCTACCCTCCTTCTCCTCCAGCCCTACCCTCCTTCTCCTCCAGCCCTACCCTCCTTCTCCTCCAGCCCTACCCTCCTTCTCCTCCAGCCCTACCCTCCTTCTCCTCCAGCCCTACCCTCCTTCTCCTCCAGCCCTACACTACCCTCCTTCTCCTCCAGCCCTACACTACCCTCCTTCTCCTCCAGCCCTACACTACCCTCCTTCTCCTCCAGCCCTACACTACCCTCCTTCTCCTCCAGCCCTACACTACCCTCCTCCTCCAGCCCTACACTACCCTCCTCCTCCAGCCCTACACTACCCTCCTCCTCCAGCCCTACACTACCCTCCTCCTCCAGCCCTACACTACCCTCCTCCTCCAGCCCTACACTACCCTCCTCCTCCAGCCCTACACTACCCTCCTCCTCCAGCCCTACACTACCCTCCTCCTCCAGCCCTACACTACCCTCCTCCTCCAGCCCTACACTACCCTCCTCCTCCAGCCCTACACTACCCTCCTTCTCCTCCTCTTCTGCCCAGGATCTGGTTGTGCTGGTCCCATACCACAATATTTCCCCCCTCTCCTAGCCTCATCTTCCTCTTTATCCCCCGCTCGTTCTCCTCTCCTTACCTAACCAGGGTCTGGTTGTGCAGGTCCCAGACTACAATGTTTCCGTCGCTGCAGCAGGAGAAGCAGACCTTGTTGTCGGGGGAAATGGCCAGAGCGTAGCAGGCCGGGGCAGAAGACGTCAACTCCGCCTTGATGCGGGGAGTGGGTGTGGCCAAGTCCCAGATTGACAGTGTGCTGGCCTCGCCTCCAACGATGAGGGTCCGGCCATCAGGGAGGAGTTTGCAGGAGCGGATGTAGTTATCCCTATTCTGATTGGGTAACATTGAAAATAACTCCAGTAATTATAGGGTGCAAATGTGTCAGTGTGCAGTGGGCAACATAAAATTCACAACTATTAATAATATGACCGCAGCAGAATTAAGTCCTCTAAGGATTGCAGCCGCAGCAGTACCACCAGAGTAAAACATTACCACCCAGCAACATTTCCCTTCAAGACAACTTGGTACATACATTTTTCATGTACACTGTAAAGTATTAAAAAAATAAAAATAAAATGCCTATCACTTTAAGTTGTCCTTACATGACCACTGTTTGAGTGAGTCCTTCCTTTGCTATCTCTTTGGTGTTAGTGTGTTTGTGTCTCTAAGCAGAGTGTGTCTCTCCACTCACCAGACAGTCGAGCTGGGCCATGGCACTCTTGCTGCCAGGCTGGCTGATGTCCCACACCTTGACACACCCCTTGCCGCCGGTGTAGACGTGGCGTGTGGAGGTGCTGATGGTAACGGCACACACCACCTCTCCATGGTTCAGAGTGTGGATCTGCCGGGCGTGCCGCGGGATGCCCGGGCCCAGCAGGGCGTCTGGAGGGAAAGGCACCGGCTGCATCTGTCCATCCGCACTTACATGGAAAGAGTAGGCACTGGTGAGAGAGAGGAGGTAAACAGAGGGAGGAGAAGAACAAAAATATTACTGTATACACTACCGGTCAAAAATTCGAGAACACTTATTCATTTAAGGGTTTTTCTTTATTTTGTACTATTTTCTACATTGTAGAATAATAGTGAAGACATCAAAACTATGAAATAATACATATGGAATCTTGTAGTAAATAATTGTTTAAGTAAATCAAATACATTTTAAATTTGTCCAATTTCCTCCTCCTTAATGCGTTTGAGCCAATCAGTTGGCTCAAATGCCAATCACAAGGTCAGAGTCTCAAGAGCCAATCACAAGGTCAGAGTCTCAAATTGTGTCCCAAGTAGAACGAGTCCAGTCAAGACCAGGTCGTGCATTCTAAGAAGAGTCAAGACAAGTCTCAAGTCAAGCAACAACAAAAAAACGCTTTACATACAATGACTTGTATGTACAACTACAAATCTGTCTATTTGTTGAACCTACCAGACAGGCCGTTTCAGTATTTTGTCTAACACATTTTGATATGTAAGAATTAAGTTTAATAACCAATTCCAAATGCAAGCTTCATAAGTAAATGATCAATTTACCATAAGAACAGTAGCTAGGCCTATGCTAGTAATTGTTCATTGACGCTCCATTGCTGGTGAGCTTGCAAAGTAACCAGTTAATATTGTCACCAAACAATATTTGGAGCTGGATATTTTTGTCAATCTTTTCTCCCTACAATTTGACGTTTGCGCTGCACCAGATCCTATAGCGGTCCTAAACATTTTGACCCGCGACCCCCAAAAAGCAGCGGTTCAAAGCTCACAACCCCCCCCATGCACACGAGTGCACATAATCACTGCGCATAATCACCTGTCATTAGAGACATAAATGGCAAAGCATTTTCAAAACGCAAGACACAAATCCGGTTGTAAAATGCAGTTTATCTGAAAGTCATTCATGTTAGCAGCCAATATTAACTGGATATCAGGGATATCATTTCACGTCTCTGTCCAGAGCAAGCAGAATCACAAGGCCTAACTGTATGCAGCGGGGGTTGCAGGATAGGGTGGAAAGCACGGTCTGTCAGCGCCTCGTCCTATCACTTGAGGGCCGCCTGCCCGCCGAATGCTCGTTGCCAACTGGGTAGACCCACTTCCTCACAAATACCATAATTCAATCGCCAGAATGTTACATCTTCATACCATAATATTGAAGGCAGTGCGATGTTACAGCCATCTTTAGACCTATAGCCAGTAGCCACCCAAACGAGGCCTATCTGAAATATCGCCAGGTAGCCTGTTATTATTCTTGCAAAAATGTGTCTGTAGTAGATTTCTAAACGGTATTTGATATGAATAATATAAAACGTAGGCCTACTCTGTTTTTGCCAGAGAAAAGTAAGCAAGAGCTTTCTGGACACTAATCTCTGGGTATGGGTGCTCGCCTATGGGCGCCTATGCTGATGACTGGTCAACAATCAAGACATGCAATTTTTGTGTTCTGAAACACAGATGAGAAGTTTGAGACAATTTAGTGCAATACATTAGGCCTATATTATAAATCAGATCAAATGGACAAAGATATAGAAAATACAAATGGTGACCCATTAAAATATGAAAAAAATATATTTATTCCATTCAATTTCACACTCGCGACCCCCCAAAACCATCTCACTTTGATAACAACTGCACTACCCTGACATGTGTTGACTAACAGTTAGCTGGTCCAATCAGAGAGCAGAGTTTATATTTCACTAGAAAATCTGTTCCACTTCTTTTGCAAGTCGATGCAGCAGCTACTGTCTCTGGCTGCGTGAGGAGTAATCAGAGACACCGTGCCACAAAATGAGTGACAAAACTTTACAAAACCTGCCCAGATCATTTCAAGTCATCAGTCTCAAGTCAAAGCAGAGTCTTGAGGCTCCAAGTCAAGTCATTATTTGCTATCAAGTCGAGTCTCAAGTCAAATTTGCAATTGGAGAATAGAGTCCAAGTCATGCAACTGAGTCCACACCGCTGATTATTCCAACCTCCGTGTGAAAATATATATAAAAACACAGGAAAATGTGTGCAGTTTTTTGACTGCACTGGGCCTTCAACAAAGCTGAAGCTTGAGGTTACCCTCAAGACAATAAAAGCCTACAATAGGCAACAAACGAGTATGAAGACATAACAGTAAAATTGTGCTGTGGTCAGAGAATTAGAGGGTGTGATGACCGTATAAGTGGCTGTGGTAGCAGCGGCAGAGAGAACTGTAGAGAACAGTACTCACGGTTTCCCTGAGGCAGTGGACTGCAGGCTGGCGGGTAACCCTGGTACCCTCATGTGGGGGTGAGGAGACTCATAGCCCACCTGGAGGACACGGACAAAATGACAGCTCAGGCATCTGACAGAGCAGTTACAACTGCAGTTACAACCACATACTAGAAATGTACTGTTTCCCCACAGTGAATAATCAATCGATAGCATGAAGAGATATAACTGGTTTATGAGGTAATATCATTTTCAATAAAAGCCTACTCGTGTGCAAGTGCATGAACACAGGCACAGTTGAAGTCGGAAGTTTAAAAAAAAAAAAAAAAAAAAAAAAAAAAAAAAAAAACTCACTTTACAACCACTTCACAAATTTCTTGTTTAACCAACTATCGTTTTGACAAGTCGGTTAGGACATCAACTTTGTGCAGGACACAAGTCATTTTTCCAACAATTGTTTACAGATTATTTCACTTATAATTCACTGTATCACAATTCCACTGGGTCAGAAGTTTACATACACTAAGTTGACTGTGCCTTTAAACAGCTTGGACATTTCCAGAAAAGTATGTTATGGCTTCAGAAGCTTCTGATTATTGACATCATTTGAGTCAATTGGAGGTGTACCTGTGGATGCATTTCAAGGCCTACCTTCAAACTCAGTGCCTCTTTGCTTGGCATCATGGGGAAGTCAAAAGAAATCAGTTACGACCTCAGAAACAAAAGTCTGGTTCATCCTTGCTATCAATCTCCAAACACCTCAAGGTACCACGTTCATCTCTACAAACAATAGTATGCAAGTATAAACACCATGGGACCATGCAACCGTCACCCCGCTCAGCAAGGAGACAGGTTCCGTCTCCTAGAGATGAACATACTTTGGTGCGAAAAGTGCAAATCAATCCCAGAACAGCAGCAAAGGACCTTGTGAAGATGCTGGAGGAAACAGGTACAAAAGTATCTATATCCACAGTAAACGAGCCCTATATCGACATAACCTGAAAGACCACTCAGCAAAAAAGAAGCCACTGCTCCAAAACCGCCATAAAAAAGCTGGACTACGGTTTGCAACTGCACATGGGGACATCATACTTTGGAGAAATGTCCTCTGGTCTGATGAAACAAAAATATAACTGTTTGGCCATAATGACCATCGTTATGTATTTAGGAAAACGGGGGATGCTTGCAAGCTGAAGAACGCCATCCCAACCGTGAAGCACGGGGGTGGCAGCATCATGTTGTGGGGGTGCTTTGCTGCAGGAGGAACTGGTGCACCTCACAAAATAGATGGCATCACGAGGTAGGAATATTATGTGGATATATTGAAGCAACATCTCAAGACATCAGTCAGGAAGTGAAAGCTTGGTCGCAAGTGGGTATTCCAAATGGACAATGACCCCAAGCAAAATGGCTTAAGGACAACAAAGTTAAGGTATTGGAGTGGCCATTACAAGGCACTGACCTCAATCCTATAGAAATTTGTCGGTAGAACTGAAAGTAGAACTACAAACCTGACTCAGTCACACCAGCTCTGTCAGAAGAAATGGGCCAAAATTCACCCAACTTGTTGTGGGAAGCTTGTGGAAGGCTACCAAAAACATTTGACCAAGTTAAACAATGCTACCAAATACTAATTGAGTGTATCTGACCCACTGGGAATGTGATGAAAGAAATAAAGGCTGAAGTAAATCTCTACTATTATTCTGACATTTTACATTCTTAAAATAAAGTGGTGATCCGAACTGACCTAAGACAGGGAATTTTTACTAGGATTAAATGTCAGGAATTGTGAAAAACTGAGTTAAATGTACTTGGCTAAGATGTATGTAAACTTCGACTTCAACTGTATGTATGTATGTATGTATGTATGTATGTATGTATGTATGTATGTGTGTATGTGTGTGTGTGTGTATATATATTCCGTTTCCCTCTCGCTCTTTCCGTTTACCTTCCCTCCATCACTACCCCATCCCTCTCTCACCACTGGTGATCGTCCATATCCGGCTGCAGCGGCGGCGGCTGCAGAGCCGTTCATCTGGGGGGAGACCAGATGGAGCCCCGCCCCATAGGCTGCCGCTGCCCCTGCCAGCTCCCCGTTCACTCCTGGAGGGGGCAGGCTAAATGCCCCGGGGGGATACGCTCCCTGCACCGCCAGAGGGTTCCTCAGACCCAGAGCTGATGGGGAGAGTAGAAAAGGGGAGAGAGGAGGGCGGGAGGGAGAGAGGAGATAAGATTAAGAATCGGGGTCCTCCCGAGTGGCGCAGTCATCTAAGGCACTGCATCGCAGTGCGAGAGGTGGCACTACAGACCCGGGTTCGATCCCGGCCTCGATCACAACCGGCTGTGATTGGGCGTCTCAATTGGCCCAGTGTCGTGAGACAAGGCTGTAACTACCAATTGGATACCACCAAATTGGGGAGAAAAAAGGCAAAAAAAATGTAAAATGACTTAAAAGATTAAGAATCGATAAAGCTACAAAGCAAATTAACCTTCAAAAGAATCTGGGCCTCCCGAGTGGCTCAGTCGCAGCCGACCGCGACCGGGAGACCCTTGGGGCGGCGCACAATTGGCCCTCTGGGTTAGGAGAGGTTTTGGCCAGCAGGGATGTCCTTGTCCCACCGTGCTCTAGCGACTCCTGTGGCGGCCACCAGGTGTACGGCGTTTCCTCCGACACATTGGTGTGGCTGGCCAGGTTCCGCGGGGATTGTGTCAAGCAGTGCGGCTTGGTTGGGTCGTGTTTCGGAGGACACATGGCTCTTGACCATCGCCTCTCCTGAGTCCATACGGGAGTTGCAGAGACGAGACTAACTTCCAATTGGATATCACGAAATTGGAGAGAAAAGCAACAAAAGCAAAAAAAAAAATTGAAAAGCTAGAATCCAACAGAGACCAGTAGCTGATGTTTACCTTAGAACTATGAATACAGAGATGGAGACACAAAGAGAAGTTTGTATTGCTTTGGGAAAGGACATGATTACCATTCCCAATAGTGTGGCTGATAGAGTTAACACTGTTAGAGAAGACAGAGACCCTGTGTAAACAGCCAGCCTGGGAGCCAGCTCTGATACTCTATGTAGGGTTCCACATCAAACAGGCTCAAACGCATAGCTCTCTGCCACAGAAACGAGAACATCACAAGAGCACTACTGCACTCTGCTGGCTGGTCTGCCACACAGCAGTGTGGAGCCACTTGACTACTGAATGGGAGCTGCTGGGAGGAGAGATTGATGCATTGCAATAGACTGACACAGCATAATTATAAAAGTGCCAGAGTCCTCTCTTAAACTCCCAGCTGAAAATCCACACAACTGCACATCTCTCACAAACACATCAGGTAACCCATGTCAAGGGCATTTTGTATAGCTCAAATGGTTGGAACATGGCTTACCATTTTGATTAATGCATGGACTCAAATACTGAAAGCAGATGGAAACTGTAGGCTGCTTCAGTCAAAATCTGATAATCAATGATCAAGGCTGATATTAAAAAACCTAGTGAAAACTTCAGTACACATGTGATCCATGATGTTCTTGGTTTTACCCAGAGGGTCAACGCCAGGTTTGCCAGGGACGGGCCGGAACTGTGGGGGTGCACTGGGGCCGGGGGTGGAGGAGTCCTGGGAACTGTGGGGGGTGCCTGGCTTCATACCTGGGGTACTGGACTTCTCCCTCTGAGACAGACACACAGAGAGAGCGAGACACAGAGAGGCAGAGCGAGAGAGAGAGAGATGGGGGAAGAGGTGGAAGGAAGTAGAGAGAGCGAGATGGGGAGAGGAGGAGGGAGGTAAAGATTGAAAAGTGTGAAAGAGAATGAGAGGGTGTGAGAGAAGAGATCATGTGACGTGAATGTGAGATATCCTTCCATCACACCACAGTTCTCAGAGAGACACTAGGTGCTAATGCTGTGGAGTTACATGAAGGACACCCAACATGGAGAAACCACTTGGAATGGAATATTTAACAGATGGCTTCTGTATCACTGCTGTTCTATGTATCTAGAATCTATGCTGTAGAGAGGTCATGTAGAAATGCAGTAATTCACTAAGGCTCAGTAAGGCTAGAGTCACATGGGATGTGAGCGTCCTTGACACAGAGTTGAGGCTGAATGGAAGGACCATTGCTGGAACTAAGTGTGTGGGCTGAGCATGCCTCACCATACATACAAGCACTCATCTTACCCCAGGCATAACTGTATGAAGCTGTGCGTTTGTCTCACAATAAAAGGCATGTAATGGACTGATGCGGAGCATACCGGTGGCTCCCGGTCCTTGCTGCGGGAGGGGGAGGCTTGGCTGCTGGAGGAGGCCAGGGACGCAGGGCTGGCCTGGGGAGGGGCGTCTTTACGAGACGGGGGCAACTTGTCCAGGCCGTTTTCTCGAGACGAGTAGGAGTGGACACTGCGGGGGGACGAGGGGTCCTGGAGGGGGGGGGGGGTTCATCAATCTGAATCAGTCAATTATCAGAGTGATTTAGGGGATTTGAACTGAGATGCAAAGACAGGCCAACTCACCTCATCCACCACCAAATTATCATCACTCTTATCCGCATCGCTGCCCTGCAATCAAAATGTGGGATATTAGTTAAAAAATGTGCACGTACACACACCCACCTAATTACTGAATTAATGTGACAAATGCACACATATTGCTAATCAACTTTTCAGCGATGCAAGCAGACTAACATAGTCCGTCATGAACTCCTTCTCGTCTGCCCTCCTCTTCTTCCCGTTGCTGAGGTAGTCTGCTGTACGGCCCTTATCCCCGTTGGACATAGAGCTCTGAGGGAGGGAGAAGGAAGAGAAGGCGATGAGGCGAGAGGAACTGTATAAACCATGTCAACTTCATAACCACCCGGGCTAAATGTGATGGGGGAAAAAATTATTAGAATAAAAAGAAAATCAGGGCTCATTGTCTGTGGGAGATTGAAGTGTACTATATTGCAGTGTACTTGGGTGTAGGGAAGTCAGGTGTAGCGTTCTCACCGGTCCCGCTTCACGGTCTACGTCCATGATGGGCAGCATCGCCCCGCGTCCCCGCAGCCAGCCAAAACAGAGCAAACACAATACAACATGACTATCACCATTCTCACACGTGGTATTTTCTTGAAATGTCTATTTCTTTAGTATATCACTATCAATTTCACACATTATTAGTCCAACCCAATCAGCTCCAACAATCTAGCCAAGCCCCAGCCTAGACTAAACCCTACACATCAAATTATTTTTTCAGTCTAATCCATCCCTACCAGTCCCGCCCTTCTCGATCTTGCTCCCCTTCCTGTCCCTGTCCAAGCCCATACCTCTGTGGTGCTCTGCGGCGGCTGCAGCAGCGGCAGCCTCCAGGTGGGCCCTCTCGTGGCCCTCCTTGGCAGCCAGCTGGGCCCCCAGGGCCCCAGACAGAGCCAAGAGGCTGGACCCTCCGCCCAGTGCCAGGCCAGGGTGAGGGAGGCCCCCAGGATGGGGCCCCATTTGCATACTGTGCAGACCCTGCAAACCCTGGGCCACGTGCTGGGAGAGGTGCTGCGCCTGCAGCTGTTGCTGAAAGAAGGAGAGAGAGAAGACAATGCAGGGTTAGAGCTGGGCTGGATGGGGGCTGTACAGGGGCTGAAGGGGGAGAGGTATACAGAAAGAGGTCTGTCTCCAGTGATGCAGGAGTCCATGCATCGTGCCATCCAAGATGGAGGGAGAGTGAAGGGTCTCCCTAGGAGAGAGAAGACTGCCACAAAATCAATCCATGGAGTGCATGATTGTTAAAAAGATGTGAAAAAAAGCCAAGAAAATCAGAATCTCTCAAATAATTGTAGTTCTTCACATAACACTAAAATATTTTTCTCAGGCTGTAAAAATCAATGCAATGTGCAATTTGAAAGTCCTCTGGTTTGGTGAGGCCATTGGGTTGTTTCTTGGCACACGGCAGTAGCATTGTGCAGACACACAAACAGTGTCATCTTTCATCCCTCTCTCTTCTCCCTCTCCATTTCCTAACACTCATCTCAGCCTGTTCCAGTCAGACCTGCACTAAGTGACCAATTTGTCTGTCTGTGTGTGTGTGCATGTTTGTGAACCTGTGTGTGCATGCTGGGGGGAGGGGAAATTGGCTACCCACAGAAAGCACAAACAAAATAACCGAAATAAAGATGTATGAGAGGATGAGTTAAACACTGTATGAGGTAGAGGAGGGAGTCCACGTACCCCTATCGATGCATTTAACTCCCCCATAGTCACCTGCTTGGCGCGCTCCATGGCCTGGACCACCTGTTGTTGGTGCTGTGGGACAAGCCAAGGTAACAGTGAGATGGGGAGAGGAGAAACTTAAATAAAAGTCTGCATTTTAACAAAATGTAAATACATTCAATACAAAAATGTGGTATATATAGCAAGGGTTGGAACCGGTTCAGGGAACAGAACCGAAAACTGGAAAATAACAATTATTTTAGGAACAGAACCCAAACCAAAAACAAAATTGATCAATACTGTTCCCGGAACAGAACCATTATTTTTTTAAAGCATGTGAATCGGTTAACACTAAAACCACCATAGGCCAACACCCACCAACGTTTGATTTTGTAAATAAATGAAAAAAAAGGCTCCAAAACAAATTTGTCCTGCTCCTTCCCCGACTACCTAAATATTTGTATTTTACACTGCTCATTTGTCAGAATTGTGAAATCAGTCTTTTTACTTTTTTCCCCCACACCTATTCTTAACTGTAGATCCTTAGTACCCAGCCAGGCGCTAATGGGTCCCTCTCTCTCACCTCACTGAATGAATGAATGAATGACAAATGGATGAACGGGAATTGTGCACCTTACCCTACAATTTATTTTTCAATTAAGCCTAACTGAATGATAAGGAGGGTGAAGAGGCTGATTTAATTTAGAAAGACAATACTCTAATGAGAAGTTTGTTATGCCTATTTTATCAGCAGCAAATAATTTGCTCACACGTCTTGTGGGTTGATACTATTCTCTTTTACGTTTTACTTCGTAAAAAGAAGCTGTTATGGGACTTTTATTTACTCAAACTTTATTACTAATAACATATATTGTAAGGGAAACAAACGTGCTACATGTTGCAGTGGACCTTTAGAATAATGCTTGACTATCCAGCGACGCAAACGATCCCAGCCCACTGAATGAATGACAAATACAGTGGGGCAAAAAAGTATTCAGTGAGCCACCAATTGTTTACGTTCCCCACTTAAAAACATGAGGCCTGTAATTATCATCATCATCACTTCAACTATGACAGACAAATGAGAAGAAAAAAAATCATCCAGAAAATCACATTGTAGGATTTTTAATGAATTTATTTGCAAATGATGTATTTGGTCAATAACAAAAGTTTCTCAATACTTTGTTATATACACTTTGCTGGCATTTACAGAGGTCAAACATTTTCTATAAGTCCTCACAAGGTTTTCACACACTGTTGCTGGTATTTTGGCCCATTCCTCCATGCAGATCTCCTCTAGAGCAGTGATCTTTTGGGGCTGTTGCTGGGCAACGGACTTTCAACTCCCTCCAAAGATTTTCTATGAGGTTGAGATCTGGAGACTGGCTAGGCCACTCCAGGACCTTGAAATGCTTCTTACGAAGCCACTCCTTCATTGCGTGTTTGGGATCATTGTCATGCTGAAAGACCCAGCCTCGTTTCATCTTCAATGCCCTTGCTGATGGAAGGAGGTTTTCACTCAAAATCTCACGATACATGGCCCCATTCATTCTTTCCTTTACATGGATCAGTTGTCCTGGTCCCTTTGCAGAAAAACAGCCCCAAAGAATGTTTCCACCCCCATGCTTCACAGTAGGTATGGTGTTCTTTGGATGCAACTCAGCATTCTTTGTCCTCCAAACACGACGAGTTGAGTTTTTACCAAAAACTTATATTTTGAGTTCATCTGACCATATGACATTCTCCCAATCTTCTTCTGGATCATCCAAATGCTCTCTAGTAAACTTCAGACGGGCATGGACATGTACTGGCTTAAGCAGGGGGACACGTCTGGCACTGCAGGATTTGAGTCCCTGGCGGCGTAGTGTGTTACTGATGGTAGACTTTGTTACTTTGATCCCAGCTCTCTGCAGGTCATTCACTAGGTCCCCCCGTGTGGTTCTGGGATTTTTGCTCACCCTTCTTCTGATCATTTTGACCCCACGGGGTGAGATCTTGCGTGGAGCCCCAGATCGAGGGAGATTATCAATGGTCTTGTATGTCTTCCATTTCCTAATAATTGATCCCACAGTTTATTTCTTCAAACCAAGCTGCTTACCTATTGCAGATTCAGTCTTCCCAGCCTGGTGCAGGTCCACAATTTTGTTTCTGGTGTCCTTTGACAGCTCTTTGGTCTTGGCCATAGTGGAGTTTGGAGTGTGACTGAGGTTGTGGATAGGTGTCTTTTATACTGATAACAAGTTCAAACAGGTGCCATTAATACAGGTAACGAGTGAAGGACAGAGGAGCCTCTTAAAGAAGTTACAGGTCTGTGAGAGTCAGAAATATTGCTTGTTTGTAGGTGACCAAATACTTATTTTCCACCATAATTTGCAAATAAATTCATTAAAAAAATCCTACAATGTGATTTCCTGGATTTTTTTTCTCATTTTGTCAGTCATAGTTGAAGTGTACCTATGACGAAAATTACAGGCCTCGTCTTTTTAAGTGGGAGAACAAACAATTGGTGGCTGACTAAATACTTTTTTGCCCCACTGTAGATGGAATGGGTGATAATTGTGCGAGTTACTTCACTATTAAATTTAAATGAGGCCTAACTGAATGATGAGGGTGAAGAAGTTGATTTAATATAGAACAACAATAGTGTAATGATGAGCTAATGTTATGCCTATTTATCAGTGTTTCATTTTAATACTTTGACCACATGGCTTGTAGGTTGATACCATTCTCTTTTACATTTTACTCTGTAAAAATGACCTGTTACAGGACTGTCAAATTTATTGTAAGGGATTGTAAGGGAAACCAAGTCTGTTTGTCTCAGCACTTGTAAATGCGAAATACATCAAGCTGAGCAATGTGCATGTTAACAGTGTTAGAATAAGGCTAAACATATCCTTAACTCTATCCAAGTTGATGAGCAGGAAAGAAACGATGACAGTCAGCCTGCACAGCTGACTGAAGAACTACTAAAATAGTGATTTTGTCAGACAGCATAGGCAACAGCTCTATAGAGATTAGACGATGACTTGGAATGAAATAATAATTTTAATAATGAAATCATTTCAAAGTCATGAGAATAAATGCTTACTAAGTGATAAGCAGTAAATGGGCAATCGCTATCATCATCGGACTTATATTCATGTTTTTACTCTGTGTTACAGCATCTGTGTTAATGTATGTGTCTGCTTCCTGGTGGTACTGTACGTCTGAATGTTATACTGGGACTTCTTTGTTACGAGGAGCATGTGCACCAGTCTGTGGGTGGATGTCAGAGAGATACTGAACGTGTTACTGATGTGTTAATATGCATGACTGTGTGTATGTGTGTGTCACCTCCTGTGACAGGAAAGGGATGAGTTGGGCACAGATCACATTCAGGCGCTTGGCGATCTCCGTCTGCAGAAAAAGAGAGAGTGTGTGAGGGAGGACACAGTGTTTTTGTGTGTGCTCATCAAAGCAAAACACACCCCAAAACCTTAGCAGGGCTGGCTGCGAGGGCGAGTGTGGTAAATATTTCAGCTCCACACATCTGGTCCATGCAAATCCAAACACTGCCAGGGAACCCAGCTAAAATATTCATGGCCAGCATCTGTGTGTGTGCCTACCTGCTGGGGGTCAGTGGGCTTAGCCATGGGCATTTGCCTCTCTGATCCACACAGCTCTCCCTCCCTCCCCTCATTAACTTAGCGGTGGCCCCCAGCAAACCTGTTAAGACCAGTAATGATATTCATGCAGAGATCATGATGACAACATCATTATGACTGGGGGTCATTAGTCTTGCTGACAGCTAGCCTTTCCTCTCTCCTCTCGCTCCGGCCGGCCACACAGCCCCACACCATTCTCTACTAAGTGATTTATTGATGCTGTGGTGAACTCCCACCCACAACCTCCTTCACACTCTTCTTCCTCTCCTTCTTGCCCCCCCCCATCCGCTTCCCTCTATTCTGCAGACAGGCAGTGCCCACCCTTCAGCACTCTTCTCCATAAATCCATCAGCTCCCTCCCCAGGGAAACACAATGATTTCTTGTTAGAGAACGCCAACTACTGAATGTCATCTTCAGGAGAAAGGGAGCCAGGGAGATTGGAGAGAAGGGCAGCATGGTGGGAGGGAGAGAATGAAAATGAGAGCAAGAGAAAGAGGATAAAGAGGGGAGAACAAAATGGGAGAGTGAGATGAAAGGGGAGGCTCTTGTGCACTTGAGGAATTGACAGCCAATGAGGCAGGATGCATAGGGAGAAGGAAGAGCTAGAGAGAAAGAAAGAGAAGGAAGGAGGGTGATTTGTGTGGCTTGTCAAAATCAGAGCGATTGAGATGGCGAAACGAAGGAAGAGAGCAGATGCTCCGAAGGCAGTGACCTGATTTAAAGTGAAATTCAGCAGCATAGACTGTATACCTGCAGGAGAGAGAGAGAGAGAGAGAGAGAGAAAGAGAGAAAGAAAGAGAAAGAGCGAGCGCGAGAAAGAGCGAGCGCGAGAAAAAGAGCGAGCGCGAGAAAAAGAGCGAGCGCGAGAAAAAGAGCGAGCGCGAGAAAAAGAGCGAGCGCGAGAAAAAGAGCGAGCGCGCGAAAGAGCGAGCGCGCGAAAGAGCGAGCGCGCGAAAGAGCGAGCGCGCGAAAAAGAGCGCGAAAAAGAGAGCGAAAGAGCGAGAGAAAAAGAAAGAGCGAGAGAAAGAGCGAGAGAAAGAGCGGGAGAGAGAGAAAGAGCGGGAGAGAGAGAAAGAGCGGGAGAGAGAGAAAGAGCGGGAGAGAGAGAAAGAGCGCGAGAGAGAGAAAGAAAGAGCGCGAGAGAAAGAAAGAAAGAGCGCGAGAGAAAGAAAGAAAGAGCGCGAGAGAAAGAAAGAAAGAGCGCGAGAGAAAGAAAGAAAGAGCGCGAGAGAAAGAAAGAAAGCGCGCGAGAGAAAGAAAGAAAGCGCGCGAGAGAAAGAAAGAAAGCGCGCGAGAGAAAGAAAGAAAGAGCGAAAAAGAAAGAAAGAAAGAGCGAGAAAGAAAGAAAGCGCGCGAGAAAGAAAGCGCGCGCGCGAGAGAAAGAAAGAAAGCGCGCGCGCGAGAGAAAGAAAGAAAGAAAGCGCGCGAGAGAAAGAAAGAAAGCGCGAGAGAAAGAAAGAGCGAGCGCCAGAGAAAGAAAGAAAGCGCGAGCGCGAGAGAAAGCGCGAGCGCGAGAGAAAGCGCGAGCGCGAGAGAAAGCGCGAGCGCGAGAGAAAGCGCGAGCGCGAGAGAAAGCGCGAGCGCGAGAGAAAGCGCGAGCGCGAGAGAAAGCGCGAGCGCGAGAGAAAGCGCGAGCGCGAGAGAAAGCGCGAGCGCGAGAGAAAGCGCGAGCGCGAGAGAAAGAGCGAGCGCGAGAGAAAGAGCGAGCGCGAGAGAAAGAGCGAGCGCGAGAGAAAGAGCGAGCGCGAAAGAGCGAGCGCGAAAGAGCGAGCGCGAAAGAGCGAGCGCGAAAGAGCGAGCGCGAAAGAGCGAGCGCGAAAGAGCGAGCGCGAAAGAGCGAGCGCGAAAGAGCGAGCGCGAAAGAGCGAGCGCGAAAAAGCGAGCGAAAAAGAGCGAGCGCGAAAAAGAGCGAGCGAAAAAGAGCGAGCGAAAAAGAAAGAGAGAGAGAGCGAAAGAGAGAGCGAAAAAGAAAGAAAGAGAGAGAAGAGAAAAAGAAAGAAAGAGAGAAAAAGAAAGAAAGAGAGAGAAAGAGAGAAAAAGAAAGAAAGAGAGAGAAAGAGAGAAAAAAAGAGAAAAAGAAAGAGAGAAAAAGAAAGAAAAAGAAAGAGAAAGAAAGAGAGAGAAAAAGAAAGAGAGAAAGAGAAAGAAAGAGAGAGAAAGAGAGAAAGAAGGAGAGAAAAAGGAGAGAGAAAAAGGAGAGAGAAAAAGGAGAGAGAAAAAGGAGAGAGAAAAAGGAGAGAGAAAAAGGAGAGAGAAAAGGGAGAGAGAAAAATGAGAGAAAAAGAAAGAGAGAGAAAGAGAGAGAGAGAGAGAAAGAGAGAAAAAGAGAGAGAAAGAGAGAGAGAGAGAAAGAGAGAGAGAGAGAGAGAGAAAGAGAAAGAGAGAGAAAAAAAAGAGAGAAAGAAAGAGAAAGAGAGAAAGAAAGAGAAAGAGAGAAAGAAAGAGAAAGAGAGAAAGAAAGAGAAAGAAAGAGAAAGAGAGAAAGAAAGAAAGAGAAAGAGAGAAAGAAAGAAAGAGAAAGAGAGAGAGAGAAAGGAGGTAGTGAGAGAGGAGAGAGAGTTAGAGAGAAAGAGGGAGATCCAGAGGAGGAGGGAGATCCAGAGGAGGAGAAAGTTAGAGAAAGAGGGAGAGAGGAAGGAGGGTAAAGTCAGCAGCGGTAGAGAGAATGTTTGAGGGGAGTAAAGAGGATGCTCCAGCTGCTTTAGGAAGGGCACATCTCTCCTCTTGTCTGTCTAGAAATAAGAATTCTGTTTGCAGATCCTATTAATGCAACAGCAGCACAGTGTCATGGGTCCACCCTTGGCGGATTAGCATTTTGTGCTGGAGGCCAGTTCACTAGATTCTCCCAGCAGCATAGCATACATAACTCCTCTAGACCCAGATTGACTAGAAAGGGAGGGAGGGAGAGGGGGAGAGATGACAATGGAAGGCGGTTGTACTCACCTGTTTGTGCATTTCAATATTAAGGCCGTAGGACATCTCGTAATACTGTAAAAATTAGACGTAAATCGACGGTTATACATTTGCATATATGTAGATCTAAAAAGAAAATACACCTTTCAAGGCTAGATGAATGGGCGAGTCATTTTGTTTCATTTATTTTGTGCCCTCAGCTCCAAGCTATGCCAACATGGCATGTGAGCCCAGAGATGGTGTGTCAATCAATCGTTTCAGAACAAGGATGGAAAATCATCATCGGGCAGAGCTCAAATCATTTTAAAAACAGACGTCCCTTGTGACATTCTGACATGTCATTTTCAACAGGGTTGATTGAGGAGTAAGTAGTGAGTGGTTTGTCAGCTCGGTGGAAGAAATAAAGAGATGGAAGCGCACGCGCGCACACACACACACATACATACATACATAACACACATACATACACACAGACAGCTGGCTGTTTGCTCTGCCGCTGTGCCAAGATTCAGAGCTGTTGCTAGGCAACTTGCAGACTCCCAAAAAAAGAAGCGAGAAATGGGTAGAGTGCCAGGGCTGTGCCAGGCTACCACATAGCTCCTTTTGCAACAGTGGGGCCTGGCACCACACAGTCAGCTGCGGTTAGGGGGCTCTCTGATCACGCCTCGTCTGAACACCGCCTGCTCTAAGGGAATGTGGAGGATTACCCATATTTGGGCTGGAGACAACACGTGTGGTCCATGTGGTTTCCAGTGGGTGTGATGTTTAGTCCCTTGCCAGATGCTGGCATCAGTGGTGTTGTGTAGTCAACACACACACACACACACATCCAGTCTAACCCGAGACAGTTCCAAAAAAGGTCCAGTTGCCAGGACCACAAATTCCATCTAGACACTGCCCTAGAGCACACAAAAAACAATATATACCCCAGCCTAAACATCAGTGCCACAGGTAACTACCAAAGCTGTGAATGAGACAGGAGACAAGGCAAGAAGGTCCTTCTATGCCATCAAAAGGAACATAAAATTTGACAGACCAATTGGGACCTGGCTAAAAAAAAAAATACTTGAATCAGTTATAGAACTCATTGCCCTTTATAGTTGTGAGATCTGTGGTCCGCTCACCAACCAATAATTCACAAAAATGGGACAAACACCAAATTGAGACTCCGCATGAAGAATTCTTCAAAAATATTCTGTGTACAACGTAAAACACCAAATAATGCATCCAGAGTAGAATTAGGCCGATACCCACTAACAATCAAAATCCAGAAAAGAGACGTTAAACTCTACAACCACCTAAAAGTAAGTGATTCAAACCTTCCATAACAAAGCCATCACCTACAAAGAGATGAACCTGGAGAAGAGTCCCCTAAGCAAGCTGGTCCTGGGGCTCTGTTCACAAACAGACCAACAGAGCCCCAGGGCAGCAACACAATTAGACCCAAGAAAATCACGAAAAAAAAGAAAGAAAAAAATAGAGTAGGGAGTCCAGGAGGGGGCTGAGCGCTTACCCTTGTGAAGTTAGGAAACACCTCCAATTCGCTGATCCTCAACACAGGGGCCCCACAAGGGTGCGTGCTCAGCACCCTCCTATACTCCCTGTTCACCCATGAATGTGTGGCGATGCACGCCTCCAACTCAATCACCAAGTTTGCAGACGACAACTGCTACGCCCACAACTGCAAGGCTCTCCAGAGGGTGGCGAGGTCTGCATGCATCACCGGGGGCAAACTACCTACACCACCCGATGTCACAGGAAGGTCAAAAAGATCATCAAGGACACCAACCACCCGAGTCACTGCCTGTTCACCCCGCGATCATCAAGAAGGCGATGTCAGCACAAGTGCATCAAAGCAGGGACCGAGAGACTGAAAAACAGCTTCTATCACAAGGCCATCAGACTATTAAACAGCAATCACTAACACAGAGGCTACTGCCAAATACAGACTTGGGGGGGAATGTAACCTTTATTTAACTTCTTGCGTCGAGCAATCCCAGATCCGGGATCCTATTTATAGCCTCAAGCTCATTAGCATAACGCAACGTTAACTATTCATGAAAATCGCAAATGAAATGAAATAAATATATTTGCTCTCAAGCTTAGACTTTTGTTAAAAACACTGTCATCTCAGATTTTCAAAATATGCTTTTCAACCATAGCTAAACAAGCATTTGTGTAAGAGTATTGATAGCTAGCATAGCTATAAACCTAGAATTCAGCCAGCAACATTTTCACAAAAACAAGAAAATCATTCAAATAAAATCATTTACCTTTGAAGAACTTCAGATGTTTTCAATGAGGAGACTCTCAGATAGCAAATGTTCAGTTTTTCAAAAAATATTATTTGTGTAGGACAAATCGCTCCGTTTTGTTCACGTTTGGCTATGAAAAAAACCTGTATCCAGTTATAGCCTCAAGCTCATTAGCATAACGTAACGTTAACTATTTATGAAAATCGCAAATGAAATTAAATGAATGTGCTAGCTCTCAAGCTTAGCCTTTTCTTAACAACACTGTCATCTCAGATTTTAAAAATATGCTTTTGAACCATAGCAAAACAAGCATTTGTGTAAGAGTACTGATAGCTAGCATAGCATTTAGCGGGCAACATTTGCACAAAAAACAGAAAAGGATTCAAATAAAATCATTTACCTTTGAAGAACTTCGGATGTTTTCAATGACGAGACTCTCAGTTACATAGCAAATGTTCAGTTTTTCCTGAAAGATTCTTTGTGTAGGAGAAATTGCTCCGTTTTGTACATCACGTTTGGGTACCAAACAAAAATGAAAATTCAGTCATCAAAACGGCGAACTGTTTTCCAAATTAACTCCATAATATCGACTGAAACACGGCAAACGCTGTTTAGAATCAATCCTCAAGGTGTTTTTCACATATCTCTTCATTGATATATTGTTTGTGGATGTCTACTTTCTCCACTGAATCGCTTGGAAAAAGACGTGCAGTTGAAGATGACGCACCAATTTCGACGGAGGACACCGAGCGGACACCTGGCAAATGTAGTCTCTTATGGTCAATCTTCCAATGATATGCCTACAAATACGTCACAATGCTGCAGACACCTTGGGGAAACGATAGATCGGGCAGGCTCATTCCTTGCGCATTCACAGCCATATAAGGAGACAATGAAAAACAGAGTCTCAAAAATCCTGCTAATTTCCTGTTTGAAGTTTCATCTTGGTTTCGCCTGTAGCATCAGTTCTGGGGCACTCACAGACAATATCTTTGCAGTTTTGGAAACGTCAGAGTGTTCTCTTTTTCGAAAGCTGTCAATTATATGCATAGTCGAGCATCTTTTTGTGACAAAATATTGCGCTTAAAACGGGCACGTTTTTTTATCCAATAATGAAATAGCGCCCCCATAGATGTAAGAGGTTAACTAGGCAAATCCGTTAAGAACAAATTCTTATTTACAATGACGGCCTACCAGGGAACAGTGGTTAACTGCCTTGTTCGGTGGCAGAACAACATTTTTTTTAACTTGTCAGCTTGGGGATTCAATCCAGCAACCTTTCGGTTACTGGCCTAAAGCGATTAGGCTACCTGTAAATACAATTGTAAATACAACCCATATTTATGCTAATTAATTTCCCCTTTGTATATCGTTACAACACTGTATATAGACATTTGACATTTGACATGTCTTTATTCTTTTGGAACTTCTGTGAGTGTAACGTTTACTGTTAATTGGTTTTGTTTATCTACTTCACTTGCTTTGGCAAGTTTGTTTCCCATGCCAATAAAGCCCTTGAACTGTCTGCCTGCTCAGTGAAACACAATAAATCTCAACTCTTCTCCTGCAGACAAGAATCTTCAGCATGGTGTTTGTTACAACACCCAAGGTGGAGTGGATTGAGTGTGTTGTTGACTGTGTTTGAGGGTCTCACCATAACATAGTGTCTCTGGATCTCAGTCTTCTCTGTGGCCAGTTTCTCACACTCCATCTTCAGGCTGTAAGGAAGAGGTTAAGATTTACAAGAGAGCAGATACTCATATCTATATAATACACACCCTGTTCAAAAGTGTTCATACAATATCATTCAAAAAGTTTTCCCACACCCACAAAGACACACAGAGCCAGAAATACACATCCATGTTTAGTAGGCAGTGCAGACACCTGCAGATAGATGTGTGCCAGCAGAGATAGGATTGGGCAGGTGACAGGACATTATCGCTTCAGAGCACACCAGGAATAGTTGAGCTCACACTTAGCGCTGGCCTCCCAACCAGACCAGACCTGACTGCAGTCTCTCCCAGGACCAAGGTGTCATTGAAGGGCAGGGATGGGGTGCACTTCTCCCTCCCAATCTCTTCTCTCTCTCCATTTGTCCACCTTCACCTTCTAATTGCCCTGTGTGTCCACTCCCTCTCACAATTTATCAGTCCCCTCCTCCCTCTCTTCTTCCTTCCATTTGTCCGTTTCTCCCTCTCTGACCCCTCCTCCCCCAGTCCTTCTGTCTTTGCCAAGTCACCCTGATGTGACCATGACCCACCATGGGACCCCAGGAATCCTCAGCCAAGCACACACCCCCCCCCGTGTCTTCCAACACACCCCCCCCCCCGTGTCTTCCAACACCCCCCAACCTCCCCCGTGTCTTCCAACACACCCCAACCTCCCCCGTGTCTTCCAACACACCCCAACCTCCCCCGTGTCTTCCAACACACCCCAACCTCCCCGTGTCTTCCAACACACCCCAACCTCCCCGTGTCTTCCAACACACCCCAACCTCCCCGTGTCTTCCAACACACCCCAACCTCCCCGTGTCTTCCAACACACCCCAACCTCCCCGTGTCTTCCAACACACCCCAACCTCCCCCGTGTCTTCCAACACACCCCCCCCTCCCCCGTGTCTTCCAACACACCCCAACCTCCCCCGTGTCTTCCAACACCGCCCCGTGTCTTCCAACACCGCCCCGTGTCTTCCCGCCCCGTGTCTTCCAACACTGCCCCGTGTCTTCCAACACTGCCCCGTGTCTTCCAACACTGCCCCGTGTCTTCCAACACTGCCCCGTGTCTTCCAACACTGCCCCGTGTCTTCCAACACTGCCCCGTGTCTTCCAACACTGCCCCGTGTCTTCCAACACTGCCCCGTGTCTTCCAACACTGCCCCGTGTCTTCCAACACTGCCCCGTGTCTTCCAACACACCCCCCTGCCCCGTGTCTTCCAACACACCCCCTGCCCCGTGTCTTCCAACACACCCCCCTGCCCCGTGTCTTCCAACACACCCCCCTGCCCCGTGTCCTCTAACACACACACACACACACACACACTCCCTCCTCCCCTGCCCAGGGTTGTATTTCACCCCGGCGGGCACGCTGCTGACTTGTTTGTGTGTAGCAGATTTATGCGGGGGAGAGCAGTGAGGGCCTGGGAAATTAGAATATGATTAATACTGCAACATTACCAGGCTACAACAGGTAATAACAGCACATCCGCTCCCCTTCAGAAGGCCGGCGCTGCCACCCATAATTGACTCATTTATCACCGCCAGGGAGGAGACGGGAGAGGGAGGAGATTGAGGGATGGGAGGGGCGGGTGAGAGCTCGGGGGATTAAATTCATTCCCCTGATAGATTTTATTATAGTGGAGTAGCCCCCCGCAGAGGTCCCCATGGCAGGATTTCTGAAAAGTGACAATTCTATCCGTATCCGTTCACCTAGACAAGGGCCAGGCTGGGCGTTTCCGAGGGTGACTTTCCTCAAGTTGTGTGGAGGGAAACATGCTAACACCGATGACATATACAAACACCGATCCTGGATTTAGGAATAATTGATCTCAGATCAGGGTAAATATACTATTTTCATAATGTTTAATGGATTTACAACGTGTAATTAAAGTACAGGAAACAGTGGTGAGCCCTTACTGGGGTTCCAGAGGACTCTGGAGTGCTGAGGGGGCAGGAGAGATGGATTCTCAGACAGGCAGGTTATCAGGAGTTGAGAAGACTGGTTCTGTATTCCATGACTGGGGTTCAGTGGAAAAGTGCATTCATTGAGGCCAATGTCTAATTAAATCCCACAGGTCACAGACAACGCCAAAGAACATGGCTGACGTTTTACATTCTCCCAAACAATTGTGTAATTTTGTTATGTATTTTGCGCAACTTATTTTTTTAACTGATTGTGTACTTCATGTTGCTGCTCCCGTCTCTTATGACCGAAAATAACTTCTGGACATCAGAAAAGCGATTACTCACCACGGACTGGAAGAAACTTTTTCCTTTAATGAGTCTGAAGAGAAGGATATCCTACTTTCACTGGAACAGGCCCAGATCCATTCTTTTACATGAAGAAAAGACGCCGGAAAAGGAGACGCCGGAAAAAGGGGACGCAGGCTGGGGGATCCTTCTGAGAAGCTGGAGGCGAGCGAGTAAACTCCCAATGCCTTCCATTCTACTTGCTAACGTGCAATCGTTAGAAAATTAAATTGATGAACTATTATTAAGATTATCCTACCAACGGGACATTAAAAACTCTAACATCTTATGTTTCACCGAGACGTGGCTGAACAAAGAAACAAACAAGAGCTACCGGGATTTTCCATGCACCGGCAGAACAGACACGCTACCTCTGGTAAGACGAGGGGTGAGGGTGTGTGTCTATTTGTCAATAACAGCTAGTGCGCGATGCCTAATATTAAAGAAGTCTCGAGGTATTGCTCGCCTGAGGTAGACTACTTTATGATAAGTTGCCAACCACCATCTACCAAGAGAGTTCTCATCGGTATTATTCGTAGCCATCTATTTCCCACCACAAAGCGAAGCTCGCACTAAGACTGCACTCAACCAACACTATAAAAAGGCCATAAGCACATCTATCACTCCAGTGTTTAATTGCTAAATTGTAATTATTTCGCCACTATGGCCTATTTATTGCCTTACCTCCCTAATCTTACCTCATTTGCACACACACACACACACACACACACACACACGACTTAATATTCTCTATTGTGTTATTGACTGCATGTTTGTTTATTCCATGTGTAACTCTGTTGTTCGTGTCACACTGCTTTGCTTTATCTTGGCCAGGTCGCAGTTGTAAATGAGAACTTGTTCTCAACTAGCCAGCTGGTTAAATGAAGGTGAAAAAAAGCAAAGAAGAAAATGCTCACCCAGAAGCGGCACTCCAAGTCTCCGGGGACTTCAATACAGGCAAAATTAAATCAGTTTTACCACATTTTTACCAGCATGTCACATGTGCAACCATGGGGGGGGGGGAACAAATCCTAGACCACCTTTACTCCACACACAGCAATGCATACAGAGCTCTCCCCCACCCTCCATTTGGCAAATCTGACGACAATTATATCCTCCTGATTCCTGCTTAGAAGCGAAAACTAAAGCAGGAAGTACCAGTGACGCGCTCAACACGGAAGTGGTCAGATGACACGGATGCTACACTACAGGACTGTTTTGCTAGCACAGACTGGAATATGTTCTGGGATTCATCCAATGGCATTGAGGAATACACCACCTCAGTCATTTGCTTCATCAAAAAGTGCGTTGATGACGTCGTCCCCACAGTGATACATATCCCAACCAGAAGCCAAGGCTAGAGCTTTCATGGAGTGGGAGACTAATCTGGACGCTTACAAGAAATCCCGCTATGCCCTCAGAAAACCATCAACACCGGATTAAGATTGAATCCTACTACACCGCCTCTGATGATCGTCGGATGTGGCAGGGCTTGAAAACTACTACGGACTACAAAGGGAAACTTAGACGCGAGCTTCCCAGTGACACAAGCTTACCAGACGACCTAAATGCCTTTTATGTTCACTTCGAGGCAATCAACACTGAAGCATGCACGAGAGCACCAGATGTTCTGGATGGCTGTGTGATAATGCTCTTGGTAACCGATGTGAGCAAAACCTTTAAATAGGTCAACAATCAAAGCCGCTGGGCCAGACGGATTACCAGGACGTGTACTCAAAGCATGCGCGGACCAACTGTCAAGTGTCTTCACTGACCTTTTCAACCTCTCCCAGACCGAGTCTGTAATACCTACATGTTTCAAGCAGACCACCATAGTCCCTGTGCCCAAGGAAGCGAAGGTAACCTGCCTAAATGAATACCGCCCCGTGGCACTCACGTCGGTAGCCATGAAGTGCTTTGAAAGGCTGGTCATGGCTCACATCAACAGCATCCTCCCAGACACCCTAGGTCCACTCCAATTCGCATACCACCCCAACAGATTACGCAATCTCAAACACACTCCACACTGCACTTTCCCATCTGGACAAATGGAACACCTATGTGAGAATGCTGTTCATTGACTACAGCTCAGCATTCAACACCATTGTGGCCACGAAGCTCATCACTAAGCTAAGGACCCTGGGACTAAACACCTCCCTCTGCAACTGGATCTTGGACTTCCTGACAGGTCGTCCCCAGGTGGTAAGAGTAGGCTTCAATACGTCTGCCACACTAATCCTTAACACTGGGGCTCCTCAGGGGTGTGTACTTAGTCCCCATTCACCCACGACTGCATGGCCAAACACGACTCCAACACCATCATTAAGTTTGCTGACGACACAACAGTGGTAGGCTGGATCAGCGACAGCGATGAGACGGACTACAGGGAGGAGGTCAGAAGTGTGGTGCCAGGACAACAACCTTTCTCGCAATGTAAGCAAGACAAAGGAGTTGATCGTGGACTACAGGAAAAGGCGGGCTGAACAGACACCCATTAATATCAACGGGGCTGTAGTGGAGCCGATGGAGTTTCAAGTTCTTTAGTTTGTTGGTGATGTGGACACCATGGTCCAAACATACCAAGAAAGTCGTGAAGAGGGCACAACAAAACCTTTTCCCCCTAAGGAGACTGAAAAGATTTGGCATGGGGCCCCAAATCCTCGAAAAGGTTCAAAAGATGCACCATTGAGAGCATCCTGTCAGAGGAAAACCCATAAAACTGTCAGAGACTCCAGTCAACCAAGTTATAGACTGTTCTCTGCTACCGCAAGGAAAGCGATACCGGAGCGCCATGCCTAGGACCAAAAGGCTCCTCAGCAGCTTCTACCCCCAAGCCATTACACTAGAGGTCGACCGATTATGATTTTTCAACGCAAATACCGATCATTGGAGGACCAAAAAAAGCCGATATCAATTATAAATCGGCCAATTTTTTATTTATATGTAATAATGACAATTACAACAATACTGAATGAACACTTATTTTAACTTAATATAATACATCAATAAAATCAATTTAGCCTCAAATAATGAAACATGTTCAATTTGGTTTAAATAATGCAAAAACAGTGTTGGAGAAAGTAAAAGTGTAATATGTGCCATGTAAGAAAGATAATGTTCAAGGTCCTGTCTCAGAACATATGAAAGCTGGTGGTTCCTTTTAACATGGGGCGGCAGGGTAGCCTAGTGGTTAGAGCGTTGGACTAGTAACCGGAAGGGTCAAACCCCCGAGCTGACAAGGTGCAAATCTGTCGTTCTGCCCCTGAACAGGCAGTTAACCCACTGTTCCTAGGCAGTCATTGAAAATAAGAATTTGTTCTTAATTGACTTGCCTAATAAATAAAAAGGTTAAAAAATAATAATTAAAAAAAATATGAAAAGCTATTAGCGCGCACCCCACTAACTAGCTAGCCATTTCACATCGGAAACACCAGCCTAATATCGGGAGATGATAGGCTTGAAGTCATAAACAGTGCAATGCTTGCATTGTGAAGAGCTGCTGGCAAAACACACGAAAGTGCTGTTTGAATGAATGCTTACGAGCCTGCTGGTGCCTACCATCGCTCAGGCAGACTGCTCTATCAAATCATAGACCTAATTATAACAATAACACACAGAAATATGTCATTAATATTGTCGAATCCGGAAACTATCATTTCGAAAACAAAATGTTTCCTTTTTTTTTTTTGGTCCTGCCGTACGCTATGGTCACAAGACAGGCCACAGAATTTCTAAGCAAACAGCTGGAGGCAGGGCTTTCTCCTATAGAGCTCCATTTTTAAGGAATGGTCTGCCTATCCCCGTGAGAGACGCAAACTCGGTCTCAACCTTTAAGTCTTGACTGAAGACTCATCTCTTCAGTGGGTCATATGATTGAGTGTAGTCTGGCCCAGGAGTGTGAAGGTGAACGGAAAGGCTCTGGAGCAACGAACCGCCCTTGCTGTCTCTGCCTGGCCGTTTCCCCTCTTTCCACGGGGTTTCTCTGCCTCTAACCCTATTACAGGGGCTGAGTCACTGGCTTACTCGGGCTCTTTCATACCGTCCCTAGGAGAGGTGCGTCACTTGAGTGGGTTGAGTCACTGATGTGATCTTCCTGTCTGGGTTGGCGCCCCCCTTGGGTTGTGCCGTGGCAGAGATCTTTGTAGGCTATACTCGGCCTTGTCTCGGGATGGTAAGTTGGTGGTTGAAGATATCCCTCTAGTGGTGTGGGGGCTGTGCTTTGGAAAGTGGGTGGGGTTATATCCTTCCTGTTTGGCCCCGTCCGGGGGTGTCATCGGATTGGGCCACAGTGTCTCCTGACCCCTCCTGTCAGCCTCCAGTATTTATGCTGCAGTAGTCTATGTGTCGGGGTGCTAGGGTCAGTTTGTTATATCTGGAGTACTTCTCCTGTCCTATCCGGTGTCCTGTGTGAATTTAAGTATGCTCGCTCTAATTCTTCTCTCTCTCGGAGAACCTGAGCCCTAGGACCATGCCTCAGGTCTACCTGACATGATGACTCCTTGCTTTCCCCAGTCCACCTGGCCATGCTGCTGCTCCAGTTTCAACTGTTCTGCCTGTGATTATTATTATTTGACCATACTGGTCATTTATGAACATTTGAACATCGTGGCCATGTTCTGTTATAATCTCCACCCAGCACAGCCAGAAGAGGACTGGCCACCCCACATAAGCCTGGTTCCTCTCTAGGTTTCTTCCTAGGTTTTGGCCTTTCTAGGGAGTTTTTTCTAGTCACCGTGCTTCTACACCTGCATTGCTTGCCGTTTGAGGTTTTAGGCTGGGTTTCTGTACAGCACTTTGAGATATCAGCTGATGTACGAAGGGCTATATAAATACATTTGATTTGATTTCAGTGAAATACGGAACCATTCCATATTTTATTTAACAGATGGCATCCCTAAAGTCTAAATATTGCTGTTAAAAATTGCACAACCTTCAATGTTGTGTCATAATTACTTAAAATTCTGGCAAATTTGTTCGCAATGAGCCAGGCGGCCTAAACTGTTGCATATACCCTGACTGCGTGCAATGAACAAGAGAAGTGACACAATTTCACCTGGTTAATATTGCCTGCTAACCTTTCTTTTAGCTAAATATGCAGGTTTAAAAATATATACTTCTGTGCATTGATTTTAAGAAAGGCATTGATGTTTATGTTTAGGTACACGTCGGAGCAAATACAGTCCTTTTTCGCGAATGCGCACCGATATGCAACGCAGGACACGCTAGGTAAACTAGTAATATCAACCATGTGTAGTTATAACTAGTGATTATGATTGACTGATTTTTATAAGGTAAGTTTAATGCTAGCTAGCAACTTCCCTTGGCTTCTTACTGCATTCGCGTAACGGGCAGGCTCCTCGTGAGGCAGGTGGTTTGAGCGTTGGACTAGTTAACCGTAAGGTTGCAAGATTGAATCCTCGAGCTGACAAGGTAAAAATCTGTCGTTCTGCCACTTAACAAGGCAGTTAACCCACCGATCCAAGGCCGTCTTTGAAAGTAATAATGTGTTCGCAACCGACTTGCCACATTAAATAAAGTTGTAAAAAATTTAAAAATCTGAAAAGTCGGTGTCCAAAATTACTGATTTCCGATTGTTTTGAAAACTTGAAAATCGGCCCTAAATAAAAATCGGCCATTCCAATTAAATTGGTCGACCTATACATTAGGACTGCTGAACAATTCATAAAAATCGCCACCGGGCAATTTACACTGACCCCCCTTGTACACTGCTGCTACTCGCTGTTTGTTTGTTACCTATATGTACAGATTACCTCAACTAGCCTGTACATTGACTCGGTACCGGTGCCCCTGGTACAGAGGGGCAAAAAAGTATTTAGTCAGCCACCAATTGTGCAAGTTCTCCCACTTAAAAAGATGAGGCCTGTAATTATCATCATCATCATCATAGGTACACTTAAACTATGACAGACAAATAAGAAAAAAAAAGTCATCCAGAAAATCACATTGTAGGATTTTTAATGAATTTATTTGCAAATGATGTATTTGCTCAATAACAAAAGTTTCTCAATACTTTGTTATATACCCTTTGTTGGCATTTACAGAGGTCAAACATTTTCTGTAAGTCCTCACAAGGTTGCTGTTATTTTGGCCCATTCCTCCATGCAGATCTCCTCTAGAGCAGTGATGTTTTGGGGCTGTTTGAGATCTGGAGACTGGCTAGGCCACTCCAGTACCTTGAAATGCTTTTTACGAAGCCACTCCTTCGTTGCCCGGGTGTTGTGTTTGGGATCATTGTCATGCTGAAAGACCCAGCCATGTTTCATCTTCAATGCCCTTGCTGATGGAAGGAGGGTTTCACTCAAAATCTCACGATACATGGCCCCATTCATTCTTTCCTTAACACGGATCAGTCATCCTGGTCCCTTTGCAGAAAAACAGCCCCAAAGCATGATATTTCCACCCCCATGCTTCACAGTAGGCATGGTGTTCTTTGGATGCAACTCGTAATTCTTTTTCCTCCAAACACAACGAGTTGAGTTTTTACCAAAAAGTTATATTTTGGGTTCATCTGACCATATGACATTCTCCCAATCTTCTTCTGGATCATCCAAATGCTCTCTAGCATACTTCAGACGGGCCTGGACATGTACTGGTTTAAGCAGGGGGACACGTCTGGTACTGCAGGATTTGAGTCCCTGGCGGCATAGTGTGTTACTGATGGTAGGCTTTGTTACTTTGGTCCCAGCTCTCTGCAGGTCATTCACTAGGTCCCCCCGTGTGGTTCTGGGATTTTTGCTCACCCTTCTTCTGATCATTTTGACCCCACGGGGTGAGATCTTGCGTGGAGCCCCAGATCGAGGGAGATTATCAATGGTCTTGTATGTCTTCCATTTCCTAATAATTGATCCCACAGTTTATTTCTTCAAACCAAGCTGCTTACCTATTCCAGATTCAGTCTTCCCAGCCTGGTGCAGGTCCACAATTTTGTTTCTGGTGTCCTTTGACAGCTCTTTGGTCTTGGCCATAGTGGAGTTTGGAGTGTGGCTGTTTGAGGTTGTGGACAGGTGTCTTTTATACTGATAACAAGTTCAAACAGGTGCCATTAATACAGGTAACGAGTGAAGGACAGAGGAGCCTCTTAAAGAAGAAGTTACAGGTCTGTGAGAGCCAGAAATATTGCTTGTTTGTAGGTGACCAAATACTTATTTTCCACCATAATTTGCAAATAAATTCATAAAAAAATCCTGTGTGATTTTCTGGATTTTTCTTCTAATTTTGTCTGTCTTAGTTGAAGTGTACCTATGATGAAAATTACAGGCCTCATCTTTTTAAGTGGGAGAACTTGCGCAATTGGTGGCTGACTAAATACTTTTTTGCCCCACTGTATATAGCCTAGTTATTGTTATTGTGTTACTTTTTTATTTTTTTGCCAACTTGGCAAATATTTTCCTCTTGAATTGCACTGTTGGTTAAGGGCTTGTAAGTAAGCATTTCACAGTAAAGTCCACACTTGTTGTATTCGGCGCATGTGACAAATAAAGTTTGATTAGATGTTTATGTTACATACACCCTTCCCCTGTAATGTTTAACCTTTATATCAGCCCATCTATACCATACAACAGCAGAGGAATATACCGCACAAATACAGGCAAATATATTCCGATTTTTATTGTGAATTTAGCACAGAAGATGGGATCACATTCAAAAAGATATGTCACAATTCTCTCCTAGTGTGTATGGGGGGTGTATTTGATGATGATTGCCTGTAATAATTAGTCCATGCCTCAGACAGAGGTGATGTGCGTAGAAAGGAAGGAGTGGATGGTGTGTAGATTGAGAGAGAAAGATTAATTGCTCCGTTCTGAACACCCCCTGATCCGACCAGCATAAGTTCTGAATCAGTTCAAACCCCGTTCATTTAAGCTGTGAAATCAACATCGTTTTCACATTTAGCTCATTAATTTACCCTACCAATTAGCACAGCTCGAGCAGCTTGCTATGGAACGTGTAAGGTAGTTGTTTACACGTTTAATTGGTCAGTTAAGTGCAGGTCTGAGATGCGACAGAAATTTCACGGGTGAGTAGAGGGGGATGAAAATAACTTCACTGAATTACAGAATGATATACTAAATAGGAGGAACATTTTTGTGAATAACATAATTAACCAGTTCAAGATATGAAAATAGTGGTTCTGTTCCAGAATACTAGAGGACATGATGGTTTTGTTCCTGGAGAAATGTAGTCATTTCCCAAATTTTGGGGTTTGTTCCCTGAACCGGTTTCAACCCCTGGTAGAGATAGTAGAAAGAAAGAGAGAAACACCGTGTGAGTGTAAGACAGAGAAATAGAGAGAGAGAAAAAGTGATATGGAGTCTGCTACATGTCAGCATGCTCTGCTCTGCCCATCTCTCCCTCATGGTGACAGCAGATAAGATGATCATCGGAATGCGCTACGAATCTGTAGCCTGCCAGCACTCAGACAGCTCTGTCAGCAGAGCACCATTACCCCAAGCCTGCACACACACGTGCCACCAGACCTACACTAAATACACACGATCACACAGATGCATGTTTGTGCACTGCAGTCCCCACACGCTCGATCACATGCACACATGCAATATACCTCAAATCAAAACAAACGTGGTCTCATTAAAATACCATAGTGTACTCTCGGGTGGCGCGGTGGTCTAAAGCACTACATCGCAGTGCTAGCTGTGCCACCAGACTGATTTCGAGCCCAGGCTCTGTCACAGCCGGGAGGTCCATGAGGCGAAGCACAATTGGCTGGTAGGGATATCCTTGTCTCATCGTGCACTAGCGACTCCTGTGGCGGGCCAGGCGCAGTGCACGCTGACCAGGTCGCTAGGTGTATGGTGTTTCCTTCGACACATTGGTGTGGCTGGCTTCCGGGTCGGATGCGCGCTGTGTTAAGAAGCAGTGCGGCTTGGTTGGATTGTGTTTCGGAGGACGCATGGCTCTCGACCTTCGTCTCTCCTGAGCCCGTGCGGGAGTTGTAGTGATGAGACAAGACAGTTACTACTATCAATTGGATACCATGAAATTGGGGAGAAAAGGGGGGTAAAAAATACCATAGTGTATTGCAAAGTTCCAATGTGTGTCAGAGCTGTAGCAGCAGGTGGCTATGCTAAACCTCTACCTCTCCTACCCACACACCTGCCTGGGGTTCATTAGGCCACGCAATGGAACGTTTCAAAACGTCTTGTAACAGAACATTTAACCTCTTGATGCTATGGGGGCGCTATTTCATTTTTGGATAAAAAGACGTGCCCGTTTTAAGCGCAATATTTTGTCACAAAAAGATGCTCGACTATGCATATAATTGACAGCTTTGGAAAGAAAACACTGACGTTTCCAGAACTGCAAAGATATTGTCTGTGAGTGCCCCAGAACAGATGCTACAGGCAAAACCAAGATGAAACTTCAACCAGGAAATGAGCAGGATTTTTGAGGCTCTGTTTTTCATTGTCTACTTATATGGCTGTGAATGCGCAAGGAATGAGCCTGCCCGATCTATCGTTTCCCCAAGGTGTCTGCAGCATTGTGACGTATTTGTAGGCATATCATTGGAAGATTGACCATAAGAGACTACATTTGCCAGGTGTCCGCCCGGTGTCCTCCGTCGAAATTGGTGCGTCATCTTCAACTGCACGTCTTTTTCCAAGCGATTCACCGGAGAAAGGAGACTACCACGAACGATATATCAATGAAGAGATATGTGAAAAACACATTGAGGATTGATTCTAAACAGCGTTTGCCGTGTTTCAGTCGATATTATGGAGTTAATTTGGAAAACAGTTCGCTGTTTTGATGACTAAATTTTCATTTTTGTTTGGTACCCAAACGTGATGTACAAAACGGAGCAATTTCTCCTACACAAAGAATCTTTCAGGAAAAACTGAACATTTGCTATGTAACTGAGAGTCTCGTCATTGAAAACATCCGAAGTTCTTCAAAGGTAAATGATTTTATTTGAATCCTTTTCTGGTTTTTGTGCAAATGTTGCCCGCTAAATGCTACGCTAGCTATCAATACTCTTACACAAATGCTTGTTTAGCTATGGTTCAAAAGCATATTTTTAAAATCTGAGATGACAGTGTTGTTAACAAAAGTCTAAGCTTGAGAGCAAATATATTTATTTCATTTGCGATTTTCATGAATAGTTAACGTTGCGTTATGCTAATGAGCTTGAGGCTATAAATAGAATCCCGGATCCGGGATTGCTCGACGCAAGAAGTTAAATGATTCTTATTGGATGAGTCCAGGTCGTCGTCTTCACCTTGTTCACAATGAGCGCGTGTCAAGCCTCGGACACAAAACGCCCCACTGACAACTAGAGGGAAATTAATATACACAACAAATGCACGCGTGTAGCAAAGTCTTATGAATAGCGTATGGTGTGGAGTAGGACAGGCCGGCTGGTGTGGAGTAGGACAGGCCGGCTGGTGGATGGTTGTTCGTATTGTGCTCGGGGTACATTAAGGCCATTTACCCCCTCCAGTTGTGTGGATGTTCATTTTACATCTAATTCATTATTAATGAGTTTTTACTCTGCACTAACACAGCACATTTCCCCTCCATCTCAGTCCCCCCCTCATCTCGTCCTCTCTTTTAAACCCCCGCCCCAGCGCTCCACTCAGTGTAGCCTTTCAAGGGTGGGGGCAGTGCTCTTTGTACTAACTAGCATGTGTGAGTTTACAGTAAAGACAGTGTGTGCACACATGAGACTAGTTTACTGTACAGACGGTCCTTTCATGAATACATGCTCAGACCCACCCTGCTCACTTAAGCACCAACCAGTAACCACCAAACACATGCTCAGTCACACACAATCCCACAAAGACAGGCTGTGCCACACACACAAACAACCCTGAACCACAAACCTTGAGACAGACATAAACCCAATGTTCCATCCGCTCACACACAGTTGTTTTGAGCACAGTCCTGGTATCAAAACAGTGTGATCCTGTCAGAGCAGGAGAGAGAAGTGGGTACTCTGTTCTCTGAGTGGCAGCATGGTAACAGTATGAGAGCCTCTCCTCCACTCTAGACCTCCATACACAACAACACACTATGTTAGATGTGTGTCGGCGCTGACGTTCGTATGGAAACAGAGTTTCTATGTCACACATTCCCCAGTCAAGACAGATCCGTGTGTGTAGAGAGAATTACTGTAATGAGAGCCCCATGTCAGCAGCTCCCTCCAGTCTGCTGATTAGAGGTTGTGTAAAGAGCAGCTGCAGAACACACACAACTAACTTGGCAGGCACAAACAAGTTCATTTCATGCAGTAGCAAGTGACCCACACATCTAGCTAGGTTTAATGAATGTCTTCCTCTATGGGGTCCAGATACTGTATCTTGTATCACACACACAAAGAACAAGAGGGTCAAACACACACAGAAAGAAAGAGACACCAGGAAAGACACATAGCCCATTACTCCTAATCCCTTTACCTTGGTCTCTTTCCTGCCTCCTAATCCACTTAAGCAACAACCATCAGGCTCCAGCCACGATCAATAAGGCCAAAATACTAACCTAAACCCTGCTATTTCTAACCCAGGTCTGAGTGTGAGGCTGCATTCAGCTTGTCAGTCTCTGTCCACTCTGTTGTGTGCGTGCCATGTGTTTTAACCTAGAGTAAGACTGATTAGTCTGTCAGTAATAGGTGTGTGCTCATGAGATCCTCTGTGGCGAGAGACCTGCAGCTTTCCTGTCTGTCTGCTGAGGGATGCTAAGCAGGTCACCCCTAATCCAATAGACTGGTGTCTGTCCTCAACATGCTTTGCATAACACTATGTGTGTGGCTCGCTGCCGTAGAATGCTTTAGTCGAATCAAGAATCTGCCAAAGAATGCAATTTATAGTTGGGGGATAATGAATTCAGTGTTAATCCAGCAAGCTTGATTCTTGCCAATTCATATTTAGTTTATATTAAATGCACAGACTTTTGCCCCTACCTACATGTACATATTACCTCAATTATGTCTACCACCTCGTACCCCTGCACATCTACTCGGTACCGGTACTCCTTGTATATAGTTTCGTTACTGTCATTTTATTGTGTTACCATCTCCCTTTTTGCAATTTTTTTACTTTTTGGCTCTGCATTGTTGTGAAAGGGCTTGTGAGTAAGCAGTGGCTTGTGAGTCCCCCAGTGACTTTTGGGTGATTATGGGATCTCTGTTCTAATTGGGGTTCCAAAGCCTTCTATTTTAAGTTAATTCCAATCATTAATATCTTTTAGCCAGGTTGCGATGACATAGTAGACAACTCTCTCTGTATTCAATTGAGGCGTCTGATATTGGCAGCAAGGACATCATGATGCTTTGACAGGGAACATACATTAGCTAGGAGGATAGTTGGAGAGGTGGGTGGCTTTTTCTGGCTCTGACGTGTTGCCTCACTACGCCCTTCTTGACTCGTTTGTGTTTTGTTTTCTGTCCTTTCCATTTAATCCGGTATGTCTGGAAAACACTCCCTCTCCCCATTCAAAGTGGGCCTTAGCAGGATTAGCCCGTCCTTCTTGTAGCAGAGCACATCTCCATTCCCCAGGGAGCTCCAGCCTCCAGGTGATCCCCAACACTACGCATTTGATAAGGAAGAATCATGTTGAGATTGCCAGAAGGTTGAATTCGATGTTTCTGAACATACTGATCACATCTGTACACTTTATAATCCACAAAGGGGTAGGGGAATTATCCACATTAAGGTATCACATAGAACAAGAAAATGTGCAGGGGACCCACACATTTTTTTTTAAATTTAAATTGCTGGCTTGTTCGAGAGAAACGAATCACCGCCTTGCAGCGTCACTGGAAGATATATCTGGAATCAGCCAGGCCTGTTTGAACGCTGGCCCCCTGTTTGTATAGGGAGCCTTTCATCCGGGAGCTGGGTAGAGGGAGAGGGGGCCATACAATAGAAGTTAGCTGGAGGAGAGGGTGGATGAGCTGATTCTGGCTGGTCGAATCAAAGCGGGGGACCGTGTGAAGGTGTGCCAAGAGAACACAGAGAGGCAGAGCAGGCTGAGGCTGGGACGACACTGACAGCTAGAGGCCCACAGTCAAAGCCAGTCAGGCCAGCTCGGTCTAAATTCTTACACATCAACCACACATATAGACATACAGGAAGACACGCACTGAAATGCACACATACATGTTGGAATATTGTTACGGAGTCTCAATCTTCTGAAAGTCCTGAACAACAGAGCCCCAACCCATCCCCAATGCCCAGCAGCCTATGGAAGGAAAACTCTCTCAAAGCCTTGAAACACATAAAAAACTACTCCTATACAGTTAACGACATCCAGAAGATGCACGTTCCAGTTCATCAACAAACATAAAGGATGAAGAAAGCCTGTGAGCCTCCATCCATTGTTGTGGTTTTCCCCGTTTCCTTTCCGTGGCCCGTTTCTCCAATGTACTCTCTCACTTCTCCTCCCTCTTCCTCCCCCTCAGTACAAGCTGAGGTTGGGTCAAGTGGGCGTTCTAGAACAGATCTAGTATATAACCAACCCACTCCTGCTTCTGGTCATGGTAGCCTAATAAGATGTTAAGCAGCTCTCCAAACTCTTGTGGCCCCCGTGAGCTACAGAAGCTGTAAACTAGCACATGAACAAACACGCACACACAGAGAGAGAAAAGGCTGCCGTGTTGAGTTGGGTACTAGGGGAGGTTGTGTACCTGTGGTACTGGGTCTGGAGGAACTGGAACTCCTCCTTGATGCGGTCCAGGGTCTCTGGGTAGGTGAGCTTTAGGGCCTGGGGGGCTCCCGAGGCTGCAGCTGCCGCCGCAGACGCTGAAGACCCAGGGGGTGGCTGGAGAGGTGCCTACGCAGAAAGACAATAAGCACTGTGAGCATATCTTGTCAAAAGTGTGAACATCTTTCAGACTCTATATACAGGTCACTGACAAAATAAACGATACACCAACATAAAGTTTCTTAATAGGGCATTGGACCACCATGAGCCAGAACCGCTTCAATGCACCTTGACATAGATTCTGTAACTCTATCGGAAGGATGCAACACTATTCAATAAAACACCAAATTCTAGAATTTGGTGTTTTATTGATGGTAGAAAATGCGGCCTCATGCACCGCTAGTCATCTCTGTGTGTGGGTCCTATGAGAGATGTGATTGTATGCATAGGGAACAGTTGTTGTGAGCTGGAAAGCCATGATGAGTTTCCTGGAGCTGAAGAACAAAGCTGAAAGACTCGGAGGGGTGTGAGCACAGAGAGGGGGGGGAGGATGAGACTGTCGGGAAACCAGGAGAGGCCAGGGGAGACAGGAACCATTGTGATGGGACAAAAATGTGTCAGGGCCAGATGTGTGAGGGGAACCGGGAGGGAGGGGAGAACAAGGGGCTCTTGACCAAATTAAGACACTTGTTTAATATTAAGTCTGGGTTGAAAGGAAGGAAGGAGAGAGGGAGAATAGGTAGGACCCCATCAGGAGTAGCACCCCCGGTAGCCTGGCCCTCCTCTCTCTGGAGTAGCACCCCCGGTATGCTGGTCCTCCGCTCTCTGGAGTAGCACCCCCGGTAGCCTGGCCCTCCTCTCTCTGGAGTAGCACCCCCGGTAGCCTGGCCCTCCTCCCTCTGGAGTTGCACCCCCGGTAGCCTGGCCCTCCTCTCTGGTCCTCTCTGCGGGGCTTCGAGCAATTAGTTAACAGGGCCTCAGAGGTAATGCTGCAGGACAGCCAGACAATGGGCCGGACCTTGGGCTAGCGACTGTCTGTCTGTCTGGATCTCTGTCAATGGAGGCCCACCCCTCCGCCCTGGTGCTAAAGCTACATTGAAGGATATACGACAGGCCGTTCACACCACTGCTCTCTTTAATGAGAACAGAAGTGGTGTGCGTGTGTGTGTGTGTGTGTCTAGAGGAAATAATTGAGTGGGTATAGCTCCACTCATGGGCCCTATGCAGAAGAATGTTATTGGTTTATAAAGTGACATTAGTCACATTAAGTAGATCGCTTGTTCGTTCTGCTGGATTCCCTGGTGGAGGGGGAAACTGGAGAAAGGAGAGGTCAAGAGAGAGGACATATGGAACTCAGCGCTCAGTCCTGCATGTGACTGGACTGTGGATCTGCACAGCACCGCTAAAAGCAGGTGTGTGTTAGTATGACATAGGCAGACAAGAAATATTCACCGTCATAGTAAGGATGAAGCCAGAGCTGGAATGTGAAGCTAACTGAAGCCGGCAAGCTTTAGAAAACCCAGAGTAGATCTAGCTTAAATCGTAGTACACCCCTCAGGTCCACTGAGGTTCAAGAGAGGGGCTGCTCATTGTTCCAGCCTCTAACGAGCTCCTCTCCCCTGCCTGCTTGCCTGCGCTCCAACTCAATCTGTTGGCCAGATCCTCCCCCTGAGCACAGGCAGGGGCACAGACTCCCTCGCTCTCTCTCACACAAACACACACACACACCAATTACTCTTCACAGGCCAGAGAAAGGCGCCTCAGGAACAAGAGCGCCAAGGCCATTTTGTAGGAGGCGAGGGAGGTAAGGAGGGGGAGGGGGAATAATTCTGCCCTTCTCTCCACCTTCCACTCCCTGTTTTCTTGTTTTTCACCTCAGTGTGTGTGCGCGCGCTGGAGAACAGGTGCAGAGAGCCTTTTTGAGACAGAAATGGGGAGTGTGGGATCGAGGCTGACCCAGTAGTTGAGTTCGGTGATGGGGGAGATTTATGAAGACAGAGGAAACTGCTGCCTGGGCTTCTGCTAACATCAGCCATTCTGGCTCTGATGCCCAGGTGCTGTTATGATTCAGGCCAACGTCAGAATAGGTGCCTGCAGGTACACAGCAGACCCCTGTGGCCCCTCACAGAAACAACAATATGAAAGAGTGGAGTGCTGCAGAGCAGACCCTCCCATTAGCTGTCAGTCAGATGACTCACTGATCCCTCTACCTCACTGGTCAGCTGCTCTGGTTTAGTGTGTGATGTCAGAGGTCACACTGCTGACCTGATCACCATTGGATTACCCAATCACCCACCCAGGCATCCAGCCAGACAAGACTAAAAAATGTACTCAACTCTCAAGTACAATACTCCAACTAATCCTGTTTGTCCCTATAGGAAGTCAGGGAATGTGCCAAGCTCCAAAACAGCCATGTTCCACCGTGCCATGAAGAGCCAGAGGCTAGAGAGCGCCATCAGGGTAAAGGAACCATAGGCAGTCAGGTGGCTGATCAGATAGCAGCCTTCCTCCCTGAGTCCCCTGGTAATCTGCCCTGGTCCAGCTCAGCAAGGAATACATTGTAGTGATTAAATCAGGCCCCAGCTGGGAGCAGTAGTGGTGGAAAGGAGAAGAGGTGAAGAGGCATCCCGGGACAGTAATGGCTCTAATCAGGCCTAAATTGTCTTTAATGGGCCTTTAAAATAGGCTGGAGGAAGGCCTACAGGGACACCCCAGCCAGGGAAGACAGCCACTAGGTGCTGGGCTTGAGCTAGGCAGCACACACAACCTGCTGCTGCAAATGACTGATGCTTCATATAGAGAGTCTGGCTGCTATTAAAGTCCTACAGGTTAACACACACACACACACACACACACACACACACACCCTCTAAGGAACAGTGGGTGTGGCATTCCCTGCATGCAATCAATGTTGTTTTCCTTTTACTCCCTCTAATTAAACCAAATAGCACTAAACCACTATGACCTCACATCCCTTGATTCTCCCCAAAACACACACGACGCAACACGCCCACACACACACACACACGCCACAAGCGTGCACACACACACACCAAAGGTGAAGCCCCTTGAAGACTTCAGTTCTTTATGTTACCTGCACTTCTATTCCAATCAGTCTTCTCCCAGTCTCCAACAGCATAAGAACTGGGAACCAATCTAGCCAACGAACCATCCTGCTAATTACACTGTGCCTTCCCACAGAGCCGATTGTTCCAAGTAAACAGACACCATGCTCCCTCGCTGCTAGGGCACTACCTGCCTGTCTGCCCGCCCGTCTCTGGGGACACAGTAGTGGGAAGGAGGGCATGGCAGACCTATCCCCAGCCCCCAGCTGGAGAACCATAGAAGAGTAACAGCCCCCTGCCCCCCTCCACTCTCACCCAAGCATTCCCCTACTGATTTAAACAACTGTGAAACATGGCAATATATTGTCCTTGCAGAAAGCTTTTGAAGTTCAAGCCTCATCGAATTATTCAAATAGTCAACAAACCAGTTATTTGCATTTTAAAGCACCTCTGTGGGTGGATGATGTGCACGCACGCGCACACAAATACACGTAGACAAACACACACACAATTGATCACAAGCGCCAGGATCTCTCTGCTGTGCTGTGGGAGTGAATGAGAGAGAAATGCCCCAGTTCTCTCTAACTAAGGGGAGGGCTGCTAGGCACCACTTTCATTTGCGCTACACCTTTCTTTCCCCCCCTCGCTCCTGAATGCTTGTTATTCAAATGTCCCCGCTGTCAGTGTATATAGGCGGTGCATAACTGTTTGGTTGTCAGCTGTGTTAATTGCTGTAAGTACCTTCCTTTATTAGGTAACCCACCCACAGCCGGTTTGTTCTTTCCGGGGCTCAGACTTAAGCGCCACACCTCCAGAGCTGGTTTAAACCTTGCCCAAAAACCTCTCCTCTGGCAGGCGGGCGGCCATCTAATCGAATACTGGAAATAAAGAGCTAAGCAAGTTGGGTTACCTGGCGCTTCCCTCCCAGCCCATCACTCCCCGGCGCTTCCCTCCCAGCCCATCACTCCCCGGCGCTTCCCTCCCAGCCCATCACTCCCCGGCGCTTCCCTCCCAGCCCATCACTCCCCGGCGCTTCCCTCCCAGCCCATCACTCCCCGGCGCTTCCCTCCCAGCCCATCACTCCCCAGTGCTGCTGAAGTGGACCTGTCCAGAATCAGCCCAGTGGGAGTCCTGAATCAATCAGGGTCTGATGGGAGAGCAGGAGGGTCTGCTGACTGGGCCAACAGAGCTCCAGGAGCCTGCTGGCATTACTGGACCTCCGAGGAACAGGGGGGTGGGGGTGGAATTGATACATGTACAAACAAAACTCTTAATCATTAGGTGTGATTGTATATCTGTACACTCTACAGCCAGACCTGTGTAGTGTGGTGCATTTCCAGCAGAGTTTGGGTTGGTGAGCTGACTCTGGTGGACGTCTTACTGCCGACATTGTCGTGCGATTCTACATGTAGAATCGGTTTGCAAATTACATTCAGCACTCTGCTCAGAGGTGCTAAGTACTCTTGGCCGGAAAACGCTACCGGTAAATGGAACTGGATGCTAAGCATTGAGAACAGCAGTGCTGACACATCTACTACTAGTCCGCATTATGCTGATTTCCAAGAACTGTAAGGTGGAGCTGGTCTCCTTGGTCAGGCTATACTAAGCAGTCTGCCTGCCACAGCAAAATGTTATCAAATAAATGTCTCACTGCTATGTAACAAAAATGAGGAAATATGTTTCACACATTTGCATGTCAGGTGTTTACCTAAACATTAATTGAACTTCATTCATTGTATGGCATCCCAACGTTTTGAAAAAAGTCAAATAAATCTTAAGAACGACTCTAGCAAGAGCAGATTTCTGGATATATATTCTGTTACATATACAGTGAGTACACAACATTAGGAACATCTGCTCTTTCCATGACAGACTGACCAGGTAAAATGTATACTCAGTACATTATACTCACTCTACCATGCTTTTCACATTAAAGGAAACTTGACAAACAAGGTTCCATAAAGGATTATATTTACACTGCACAAAAATATAAAAAGCAACATGTAAATTGTTGGTCCCATGTTTCATGATATGAAATAGCCCAGAAATGTACCATATGCACATAAAGCTTATTTCTCTCAAATTTTGTGCACAAATTTGTTTACATCCATGTTAGTGGACATTTCTCAATTGTTTCCCTAACATTTTTCAATTTCTTCACCTACGGGATTATCGGAGACCAGCACCCGGATGGACAGCTGATGAAACTGAGGAGTATTTGTCTGTAATAAAGCCCTTTTGTAGGGAAAAACTCATTCTGATTGGCTGGGCCTGGCTCCCCAGTGGGTGGGCTCCCAGGCCCACCCATGGCTGCACCCCTGCCCAGTTGTGAAATCCATAGATTAGGGTCTAATTTATGTATTTCAATTGACTGATTTCCTTATATGTACTGTAACTCAGAAAAATCATTGAAATTGTTGCGTTTATATTTGTTCAGTATAGTTTCATAAATTGTTCCCTGGGTCTTCCAAACATACTTTAATGAAAGCCAATGACTTTGGAGACAGGCTTTCAGTGTTTCAAGCCTGTTGTGGTTAAAATGAAACAGAATCTGTGCTTTCTTTCCCAACCCAGTACCCCTCTCCCTCCAGGATGCATAACCATACATATGAGCTGTGGTTGGTAGCTAGCTCCCCAGGTGATGCAGTGTAGAGTTGGTGGATGAGATGGATTGGGTTAAGAGCTGTAACCACAGCGCCACGTTCTGTTCTGTTCTCCCTTTAGTCCTACAGCTGGCTGGGGTGAGGGCGCATTAAGTTGGTGTAGAGCCCTCTCACTCTTCTGTCAAGGTACTATGGGCATGGTATGGAGAGAACCTGAAGAGGTAGAATTTCCTCTCGGGAAGTGGCATAAATAATTTAAAAATCACTAGTAGAATCCATTTTTAACCCAATTCAACTACTTTCAAATATGTACACGGTTTTATTGATTGAAAACAGTGTAATGTCTGGTGCTAGCCATCTGAAAGTACACCTTGAATTATTTCACATTGTTGTATTACCGCCTGAATTCAAAATGGATTAAATATATGTTCTCTCACCCATCTACACACAATACCCCATAATGACAAAGTGAAAACATGCTTTTAGAAATGATAAGCAATTGTAATGAGAATTAAATACAGAAATGTAATTTACAGAAGTATTCACACCTGAGTCAATATTTTATAGAAGCACCTGGCAGTGACTACAGCTGAGAGTCTTTTGGGGTAAATCTCTAAGAGCTTTGCACACCTGGACTGTACAATATTTGCCCATTGATCTTTTCAAAATTCTTCAAGCACTGTCAAGTTGATTGTTGATCACTGCTAGACAGCCATTTTCAAGCCAATTTATATCAAAACTGAACTAAAACACTCAGGAACATTCAACATTGTCTCGATAAGCAACTCCAGTGTAGATTTGGTATTGTGTTTAAAGTTATTGTCCTGCTAAAAAGGTGACTTCATCTCCAAGTGTCTGTTGGAAATCAGACAACCAGGTATTATTTAGGATTTTGCCTGTGCTTATAGCTGTATTCCATTTATTTTTATGCAAAAAAAAAAAAAACACTCCCTAGTCCTTGCCAATGACAGGCATACCCATAACATGATGCAACCACCACCACGCATGAAAATATGAAGAGTGGTCCTCAGTGATGTGTTGGATTTGCCCCAAACATAATTATTTGTATTCAGGACAAAAAGTACATTTCTTTGCCACATGTTTTGCAATATTACTTAAGTGCCTTGTTGCAAACAGGATGCATGTTTTGCAATATTTTTATTCTGTACACGCTTCCTTATTTTCACTATGTAATTTAGGTTAGTATTGTGGATTAACTACAATGTTGTTGATCCATCCTCAGTTCTTATATCACAACTATTAAACTCTGTTTTAAAGTCACCATTGGCCTCATGGTGAAATCCCTGAGCAGTTTCCTTCCTCTCTGGAAACTGAGTTAGGAAGGACACCTGTAACTTTGTAATGACTGGGTGTATTGATACTGTACACCATACAAAAGTGTAATTAATAACTGCATCATGCTCAAAGGAATATGCAGCGTGTGCTTTATTTTTTTTTTACACATCTACCAAATCGGTGCCCTTCTTTGCGAGGCATTGGAAAACCTCCCTGGTCTTTGTGGTTGAATCTGTGCTAGAAATTCAGTATTCGGTTGAGGTACCTTACAGCTAATTGTATGTGTGGGGTACAGAGATGGGGTAGTCATTCAAAAATCATGTTAACCACCACCATTGAACACAGAATGAATCCATTCAACTTATTGGTTAAGCACATTGCTCCTGAACGTATTTAGGCTTCCCATAACAAAGGAGTTAGATACTTGACTCAAGAAATTTCAGCTTTTAATTTGTTAGTATTTTCTCAAATTCGACAACAACAAAAAAAATCCACTTTGACAAGGGTAGTGTGTAGATCAGTGACAATCTCAATTGAATAAATGTTTAATTCAGGTTGTAACGCAACAAAATGTGTAAAGGGGTGTGAATACTTTCTGAAGGCATTGTACGTGTTCGAGGGACAAAGGTGCCCCATTAACCTCTGTTCCCCACCCTGGCTCCGACCATGAATCATGGCATCATACTTAGCATTAGGGCCTAATCCCCATCCCTAGGAGGACATGGATGTGAAAGCACTCTCATGGTGGGGTGTATGGTTGGCATGGAGGAGAGGCGAGGGTAACTCTGTTTCAAATAGAAACTTATACGATAGGCTACTTCATATAGAAGGCATATACTGTATTTTTGCAAAAAATATGTATTGATTCCACACAACAAGTACATAAAAAAAACAAATGTGACATGAGTAAAGTTTATAGCACAAATATTTAGTTACCAGTTGAAAGTCAATTCAGATTGCAGTTCCTGGTACTGGGTGTCTAGAAAACCTCATGTATAGGACTGTCTGATACTTTTGTTTGAATCAAACAAATCAAAAGCACATGCATCATCAATAAGATGAACGCCAGAGAGGAAAAACTCATTCTTAAACAGTAAGTGACACTTCACTGGGTAGCCTGTTGGTTAGAGCGTTGGGCCAGTAACCGAAAGGTTGCTAGATTGAATCCCTGAGCTGACAAGGTAAAATCTGTAGTTTTTTATAATAGAATTTAACTAGGCAAGTCAGTTAATTAAGAACTAATTAATTTTTTTCAATGTCAGCCTCGGAACAGTGGGTTAACTGCCTTGTTCTGGGGCAGAACGACAGATTTTTACCTTGTCAGCTGGGATTTGATATTGCAACCTTTCGGTTACTAGTCCAACGCTCTTACTACTACGCTACCTGCCGTTAACACACTGTTCCAAGGTCGTCATTGTAAATAAAAATGTGTTTTTAACTGACTTGCCTAGTTAAATAAACAACCCAAACCCTTGCCTAAAGTTGACTCACCCCTCAAATAGACTGCCGAGTGTTGAAAGGACAAACAAACCTAGACCACTCCATCATCTAGGCCAATACAGCCTACCATTTGGATTACTCGAGGTTGGGCTGTTCTAATTTGACACTTTAAAGTTATACCAACAACAAGAGTCCAGAATTTGCACAGAATGAGTTTCCCTAAAGTTCTTGTTTTACCAGACTCTGGCGGTATAAATCCCCTCTGTTTATAACAGACCCATGTTGGATTGAGTTTACACCGCTCGTCGTTCAAGTACCAAACGTAAAATGAGTAAAGGTTTGCAATGTTGCAGCATGTGTTACTTTTTCACCAACACGATCACAAAGGAATTCCGGATACAAATAGCATAGATACAATGACAGAGATAAAAATGGAACAATAAATCATGTAGCAAGTTTATGGCCCTACCTCTGTATACATTCTTGCTCATTGTTTCCTTTATTTCAAATAAACGTACTTCAATAGACAGAGAAAGGTTAGATAATGTATAGATCGCTGAGGTTTTAAAGTATCGCCCCAACAGAACAATTACCGAACGTTACATGCTAATCGTACTTACCGGAGGTCGGTTTTGAGGAAACATTCTGGGTGCCGAATTCTTAAAAAAAATCTTCCTCTCTTATGGGCAAAAAAGGACAGAAATGGAGAAGACGTTATATTGTCGGTTTCAGAGACGCATTTGGCTTGGTTTCAGAGGCAGTAATGGCAAAGCTAGTCTCGGCTCGCTAATTCCTTGCTCAAGACTCCCTTTGTTCTGGTCTATGTTCAACCCACAGACAAATAACATTCGATGTAGTAAAGATGCACCCAGTCCACGACTAAATGTTTAGAGGCCTCGTGACTACGCACTTCGAATGAGTAAAATGGCACCTTTTCTTCTCGTAAATACTCCCCTCCCCGGTGTATTCTCACCTAGAATAAAAAGCAAATGTGGCTAGGTTGTACTATGTGGGTTCTGAGTCGGACACCACCACATTCAATGCAGCCGCAGCCTCTTTTGTCTCGTTCGTCGCCCTTCTCCTTTACAACACTGCTCTCCTCACACTCCCACCTTCTTTTCTGGTCCTCGCCTGATCTTCAAGACATAGCTGACTTGTTTTCTTGAGAGAGAAACTAAAGGGACATTTGCTAGACAGAATGAGAAGGGAGTATCTCGCTATTCTCGTTGATCAAGCCAGCATAGGACTGGAGCTAAGGTTTCGCCTTTCTGTCCTTATTTATGACACCGCATCTAGCCTACCCACTCTAATGAAAGAAGGCCACATCTGTTTGCTGGTGTTAAAACATTTCAGACCAATGACATACAGTTTGCCAATTGCTCTTGTATAAATAGTCTAATGATATTAGTAAAGTAAACACCCTTGTTGATTTTCTCACCATGCGTGTACATTTTCTACTCAGTTCGTTCATTCGTGTAGCCATGCAAATGAAGCCCGCTTTGTACTTAAACAATATATATATATATATATATTTGAGATTCCTACATTAACCATGTTATAATTGTATATACACTACGTGTAGCCTACAATATAACGTGGGGTACAATGGAATCGTTCAACAATTGAATGAAATCTCCACGTGGGGCTCGACCCAGTCACAATTAACGCTGGTGAACGTAACCAATGAGTAATCCGAATACCCACGTGGGGGACACCGACCGTTTGTTTATTGGAGGATACTGGTATTACAGTGCTCCAAACGTCAATCAAGTAGTCTGAACCCGCTGAGAGGACAATTTAACCCTTTCGACGTGATAGTGATGAAGTTGTGGTAGACCTACAGAACAGTGTCTATTAAGCTTATTTCCTCTTCCCACAAATCGTATATCGGTGCACAAATCTTGAATGTTGCATATATATATATATATATATTTTTTAGTATATATTTTTTATATATATTTTCTTATTTATATATATATATATATATATATATATATATATATATATATATATATATATATATATATAAAATATATTATATTTTTCTTATTTATATATATATATATATATATAAGAAAATATATTGTCAGGCCCTATGATAAAATTATATTCTAAATCTGAGTAATGTTCATTTTTGGACATCTGAAATAAACAATGAACATGAGTAAAGAGAGCATCCCACCTCACAAACAAATGTATTTAATCTCATAATTATTTAATATTGCAAGTATGGTACAGAAGGAAAGCTATAGCTGTAAGCTTTAAAAATGTTTTTAAAACACACTGCCATTTTTGTTGTCGCTGATTTGAAAACAACACAGCATTGAGACTTGCACTCTTGATGATCCAGTGAGTAATACAATGGTGATTATAGCCAAGCACCTGCATATTTCAGTGTGTATTGTTTGTTCCTTTAAACTTTAAAGAATCAAAAATAGCATTTAAAAGAGGAAAAATTCAGAGACATTTATTGGTATTCTGGTGGCACGACCCCTTTAGCAGGCCTCATAATTAGAGAGACAGATATTGAAAAAGCAATTTTCTGACAGTGGAAATCACAATCTGCCAGGGGTGGAGTTGGAAAATACAGAGTGTGAGAGAGAGAGAGGGAGAGAGAGAGGGATGAAGGACAGCGGGGGATGCTAAGAAAGAGGAGCCAGTGTGAGAGTTAGAGATTGAATGAAAGAGAGTGCCCAAGGGTGGTAGAAAAATAGAGTGAGAGAGAGAGAAATGGGGAGGGTGAGAGAGAGAGAAATGGGGAGGGGAGAGAGAGAGAAATGGGGAGGGGGAGAGAGAGATGGGGAGGGGGAGAGAGATGGGGAGGGGGAGGGAGAGAGAGAAATGGGGAGGGGGAGAGAGAGAGAAATGGGGAGGGGGAGGGAGAGAGAGATTTTATTGCAATTTTTTTCCCAATGAATTTTAATGCAGCTTGCTGGTCTCCCTCCCAGGGTCTAGGATCACATTTATTAGAATAAAAAAAGTTGTGAGGAATGCAATGTATTGCAGGCTTCTGCTTGGAGATGTTTCATGTAGTAGGAGGGCGGGTAGGGCGGGCAGCGTAGGGCAGGCAGGCAGCCAGCAGGATGTATGGGTGTGCGTTGTGTGCTGGAGGAGGCATAATAATAGATGATAGAATGTGATCTGGTAGAAGTGAAGGACACACATTATTGCTATAGGCAGGTCAGCCCAGAGAGGGGGTGATACTAACTGGGGTCTGATTGAGGCCTGCAGATCCCAGTGCTGTCTGGTCTGGAGCACAGCACTCATTTCAAAGTCCTCAATCACCACACCATTGTTATGGAAGAGGCTCTTTTGTTTTTAGGAAAATGTCCTGTTGAAAAGCAACTAGTCCATATGATCAACACACTCCTTTTATATCATACATGACACATGGTCACGCACCTGCAATATCCCTTGTAATCACAACTTTTAGAACTGCATTTGATACAGAGATGGACTTGTACACAGCAGTAAGAGCAAGGCAAACTACTATTTATGGACAGGAAAATATCAGCAGCCAAAAAAACATCAACAGGGAGTGGTTGAATATGAGGAATTGTGGAGATGCAGCAACCTGTTTTTTGTCTTCAAAAACATACAATTGCCTAGCTACATTTATCAAATAGAATAGTATTTGTCACATGCTTTGCAAACAACAGGTGTAGACTAACATAGGGAGGAGGGCAGAAACATGGCAGTGTGGTGCCAAGTTAACAACCTCGCCCTCAACGTGATCAAGACAAAGGAGATGATTGTGGACTACAGGAAAAGGAGGCCCGAGCATGCCCCCATTCTCATCAACAGGGCTGTAGGGGAGCAGGTTGAGAGCTTCAAGTTCCTTGATGTCCAAATCACCAACAAACTGTCATGGTCCAAATGCACCAAGACAGTCGTGAAGATGGCACGACAACGCCTATTCCCCCTCGGGAGACCTGCATGGGTCCTCAGATCCTCAAAAATTCTACAGCTGCACCATCAAGAGCATCCTGACTGGTTGCATCCCTGCCTGGTATGGCAACTGCTTGGCCTCAGACTGCAAGGCACTACAGAGGGTAGTGTGTACGGCCCAGTACATCACTGGGGCCAAGCTTCCTGCCATCCAGGACATCTATTCCAGGCGGTGTCAGAGGAAGGCCCTAAAAATTGCCAAAGACTCCAGCCACCCCAGTCATAGACTGCTCTCTCTTCTACCGCACAGCAAGACATACTTTTGAACAGTGAAATGCTTACTTAAAGGCCCTTCCCAACAATGCAGAGAGAAAAATATATACAAAATAATAACATGAGGAATAAAAACACAATGAGTAACAATAATCTGGCTATATACATGGGGTACCAGTACCGAGTTAATGTGCAGAGGTACAGGCTAGGAGGTAATTGAGGTAGATATTGTATGTACATATAGGTAGGAATAAAGTGACTAGGCAACAGGATATATAATAAACAGTAACAGCAGCACATCTGATGAGTCAAAAGAGTTAGTAAATTCATGCATTTCACATCAAGTTTTAACATAGAACTAAGCTGTTTCAGTACATCCATCTCAAATGAAAACAAGTGATAGAATGTATCATATTGTACCGATGGGGGGCTGGGTACCCCCAAATGCCCCCCACCCCCACATGCTGGGGATGGCCCCTGCCCAGCATGGGGGTGAGTGACAGAGAGACAAGGCTCCAGTGTTGTTATGAGTGCCCCTCCCCCCAGCAGACAAGCCTGGTGTCAGCACAGAGACAGCACAGTGATTTATAGGTCTCTCTTCTCCTGGGAACCCGCCTCCCTCTCCCATTCCCTCCATCCCCCACTCCATCCCTCCATCCTCCCTCCTCTCTTTCCTCCTGGCCCCTGGGGGAAAAGAAGGGGTAATGACCCACATCAGCAGCCACACACAGACACACACACATACAGTGACACACTTTCACGCACTCAGAAATAAACACAAAATACACAGACGCACACACACACACACACACACACACACACACACACACACACACACACACACACACACACACACACACACACACACACACACACACACACACACACACACACACACACACACACACACACACACACACACACACACACACTCCTGACAGAGACTCAGGCACATTAACACCCACAGGCATGTGTATCTGTGAACTCAGGATTCCACTGCTCTCCTTTCATGTTGCATTCCCTGCCCACTCAACAGTCCCTCACATTCCTGATGCAATATGATGCTATATGTCCATACTACACTGGAAACTGAAACAATACACCACATCTGAATCGATGCATTAGTTGCATACAGTCATATAGGCCTACCAGTATTTAGGAGTGATACAATTTTGTCTTTTTTCAAATACGTTCATTGCTCTTTGTGGATGCGAACAACAACATCAGGCATTGCTCAACCAAAACTACCTACACATCTCTTTGGAATAAACCATGGGTCACCATAAAAATAAAATTCCCTTAGCTTAACAATGTTTATGCAATATGACTATGACATTTTTTGGGATCTTTGAAGGGGTCATTGTCAATATCTGACATAAGCCTACTGTAGGCTATATGCCATCATTGTAAGTAAGAATTTGTTCTTAACTGACTTACCTAGTTAAATAAAGGCTCAATAAAGTAAATATTCTCTTGTTCTCTGTATGATCAATATAACGGATATAGCCTATGTATTTAATACAGTCCAGTATCTTGGCATAAGCAATTCATTTTGAATTCAAACACACTCTGCAGGAGGAAGAGATGTTGGCCTAACATTAACTTGCAAATTACAACTTTTTCACACTGCCCTGTCATTCATTACATACAGTAGAGTGGGATCTGTTCTTTTCTCACATCTAGAAAAACCTGCTCATGGGCAGTCCCACCACATAGGCTATTCCCTATTGTATGTTAATCATGGGCTCGACATTCAGGGATGCCCTCTGGCCCTGCAACATCTTCCGAGCACACAGGGCAAGTTAATTAAACGTTCATATGGCCCGCTTGGGCCAGTAGGCTACATTTTCAAAAATCATAAATAAAAAAAAGGATATTTGTATTTAATGCTTCACAATCTTCCCGACCTCTGACGCTTCACACTTGTTATCAACCAGCGTTTCCAAGCAGAGGTAAGAATGCCAAACCATCTCCATCTCGAGTGAGCCCCTCCTATACGTCCTGGATCCTTGCGCCAGACCCATCTCAGCGGAGGCGGAAAATCATCAATTCAGTGTTGAACATCAGCATGCGCATTAAAAAGATAACCAGTGGTGGAAAAATTGTCTTATTTGAGTAAAAGTACAGATACCTTACTAGAAAATGACTCAAGTAAAAGTGAAAGTCACTAAGTAAAATACTACTTAAGTAAAAGTCTCAAAGTATTTGGTTATATATATACTTAAGTATTAAGAGTAAATGGATTTGCTAAAATTTACTTAAGCATCAAAAGTAAAAGTTTAAACCATTTCAAATTCCTTATTTTAAGCAAAACAAACAGCGCAATTCAATTTTGTATTTTTATTGACGGATAGCCAGGGGCACACTAACACTCAAACAATTTACAAATGATGCATTTGTGTTTAGTGAGTCCACCAGATCAGAGGCAGTTGGGATGACCAGGCAGATATAAAAAAAACTACTTAAATAGTATTTTAAAGTATTTTTACTCAGGTACTTTACACAACTGAAAATAACCACCTACTTTTCTGTATTTTTTCATATTAGACACAACGATGTCATTATTAGCAAAGCAAAGTTTATGTAGGCCTATACTATGGAGCTGCTTGTTTGTCAAGACATGAACAGTATTTAAACAAATAACATTTTGGTTAAATAGGCTAGGCCTACAGGAATAAATAAAAATGAATTTTGTAGTAATGCGATTCTGTAGTCTGTATAGGCCTAATTGTAAAAAATAAAAAAATGTTTACGAAAATATTAATTCCCGAAGCTGTTAATGAGCTATGTCATTTATTTATGAGCTTAACATATCAGCTGTCGGGTGGCAAGAGTGTGCAACTCCTCACACACAGCTGATTGCTGCGTGGAAAGAAATACGTTCGAATAAGTCCAGTCACTGCCAACATTCCTAAATACAATTTAGGGAAAAGACAACAGTGTTGCTGATATTTATTGAAAAACGCTGGATACCATTTTTTTTAATGCTATACTATGCATTTCTCAACTCCAATTTTTTGTGCAATTGGCAGCGTTTTACAATCTGAGTGTCTGGCATGACAATATTTTCGAAGTCAATCTTGAACGATCTGGCTGCTATAGCCTATTAACTGTAAAATTCACACAATTTCTCTGTATTTATTAACACTGTAAAAAAATCACATGATTGTATTAGTGCCAATGGGAGCTATTATTTAAAGACATTAAACAAGCAACAACATCATATTTAGAGTCTGTGACCTAGCTAATGATTAGCCCATTGGGGTAAACAATGCAGAGGAGGCTTTAACTTGTGCCAACGTTTTTAAAAGTTGTTTCGGAGTCCAAGGGCGAATTTAGTTATTGCACATGCGCATTCAGTGTCCCTATTGAAATATGCAAATTACCTACATGTTAGAACACGCCAATAGGATCTCGCTAGCTCGTGCTTGGCTCTGCCCATCTCCTTGCTTGTTCTGCCCACTATGATTAATTTGCTCCCATTGAAAACGGAAGGCCGTGATCTATCTTGGGTTAGTTATACAAATCTTTGATATTACCATTTGCCAAAGATTCCAAATCATTCTGTTTCTCATCTTGGACACCATATGGGCTTTCTTTGCAAGGAAATCTGTCTGCGATAATAAGCACAGGTTGCCGCCTCCCGTTCATTTGTGGCATTGCAATTGCATTGAAACGAAGGGGAATGATTTGCCGGATACTAGACACCGCTAAATATGGATTGTAATATTGAGTTAAGCGAATACAATCATACTAAAGATATTTCTACAATTATTTAATGTTAACATTTGAGCGATAGATCATTTTTATATTTTATAATTCCTCTCGTCATGCGCAGCACGGTTCTATGGTGTAATGGTTAGCACTCTGGACTTTGAATCCAGCGATCCGAGTTCAAATCTCGGTAGAACCTTGTTTTATGAAAAATTGCAACTTTGGATTTCTATTTGACATATTATCAATAGGCAAAATAATCAATGATAATACTGGCAAGTTAGTAGATATCAGTTTGGTGTATTGGTACACCAAATATATGCCATATATGCAAAACACTGAATCATTGGATTTCTTGTTTTATAACAGTAACGTTGTATTACTTGTGATATATAGAACCAAAGTATAACAGCAGTGGTGTAAAGTACTTAAGTAAAAATACTTGAAAGTACTAGTTTAGTAGTTTTTTCGGAGATCTGTACTTTACTTTACTATTTACATTTCGACAACTTTTACTTTACTAACTTTCCTAAAGAAAATAATGTACTTTTTATTCCATACATTTTCCCTGACACCCAAAAATATTTCTATTTTGACAGTATTCTATTTTGACAGTAAAATGGTCCAATTCACACACTTATCAAGTGAACATCCCTGGTCATCCCTACTGCCTCTGATCTGACGGACTCACTAAACACAAATGCTTAATTTGTAAATTATGTCTGAGTGCTATCTGTCAATAAAAAAAGGGAAATTGTGCAGGTTTGAAATGGTTTATACTTTCACTTTTACTTTTGATACTTACGTACATTTTAGCAATTCCATTTACTCTTAATACTTAAGTATATTTAAAACCAAATACTTTTAGACTTTTACTCAAGTAGCATTTTACTAGTTTTCTATTAAGGTACCTTTACTTTTACTCAAGTATGACAATTGAGTACATTTTCCAACACTGTATAACAGCAAATAGCAGCACACGTTTTACAATCCATGCAACAGGCATAATATATATTTTCACAATATGAACAGTAACAGGCACATGACTGCCCACTTAGCCTTATTTCATCGCTGCAACTCCCATACGGACTCGGAAGAGGCGAAGGTCGAGAGCAATGCGTCCCCCGAAAAACACAACCCCACCAAGCCGCACTGCTTCTTGATACCCTGCTCGCTTAACACAGAAGCCAGCCACACCAAAGTGTTGGAGGAAACACCGTACAACTGGCGACCGTGTCAGCGTGCATGACCAGCCACAGCACAATGGCCAGCTAGAGTACAATAGGACAACAACATCCCGGCTGGCCTAACCCTCCCATAACCCGGACAACACTGCGCTGCCTCATGGGTCTCTAAGTCACAGTTGGCTGTGACACAAACCGGGATTGAACCTGATCTGTAGTGACTCCGCCAGCCTTAGACCACTGCGCCACTCAGGAGGCCAAGATTGAAGTTTTTGGCAAAAAATATATTTGATATTTGATATTCTTCAAAGAAGCCACCCTTTGCCTTGATAACAACTTTGCACACTCTTTACATTCTCTCAACCAGCTTCACCTGCAATGCTTTTCCAACAGTCTTGAATGAGTTCCCACATATGCTGAGCACTTGTTGGCTGCTTTTCCATCACTCTGCGGTCCAACTCATCCCAGACCATCTTAATTGGGTTGGGGTCGGGTGATTGTGGAGACCAGGCCATCTGATGTATTACTCCATCACTGTCCTTCTTGGTCAAATAGCCCTTACACAGCCTGGAGGTGTGTTGGGTCATTGTCCTGTTGAAAAACAAATGATAGTCCCACTAAGCGAAAACCAGATCAGATGGCGTATCGCTGCAGAATGTTGTGGTAGCCATGCTGGTTAAGTGTGCCTTGAATTCTAAATAAATCATTGACATTGTCACCAGCACAGCACCCCCCACAACATCACACCTCCTCCTCCATGCTTCACGGTGGGAACCACACATGCAAAGATCATCCGTTCACTTACTCTGCGTCTCACAAAGACACAGCAGTTGGAACCAAAAATCTCAAATTTGGACTCATTAGACCAAAGGACAGATTTCCATCTGTTTAATGTCCATTGTTCATGTTTCTTGGCCCAAGCAAGTCTCTTCTTCTTTTTGGCGTTCTTTAGTAGTGGTTTCTTTGGCGCAATTCAACCATGAAGGCCTGATTCACACAATATCCTCTGAACAGTTGATGTTGAGATGTGTCTGTTACTTGAACTCTGTGAATTTATTTGGGCTACAATCTGAGGTGCAGTTAACTCTAATGAACTTGTGTACTGCAGCAGAGGTAACTCTGGTTCTTCTTTCCTGTGGCAGTCCTCATGAGAGCCAGTTTCATCATAGCGCTTGATGGTTTTTGCAAGTGCATTTGAAGTTCTTGAAATTTTCACGATTGACTGACCTTTATGTCTTAAACTAATGATGGACTCTCGTTTCTCTTTGCTTATTTGAGCTGTTGTTGCCATAATACGGACTTGGTCTTTTACCAAATAGGGCTATCATTTGTATGCCACCCTACCTTGTCACAACACAACTGATTGGCTCAAATGCATTAAAAAGGAAATAAATTCCACAAATTAACTTTTATCAAGGAACACCTGTTAATTCAAATGCATTCCAGGTGACTACCTCATGACATTGATTGATAGAATGCCAAGAGTTTGCAAAGCTGTCATCAAGGCAAAGGTTGGCTACTTTAGAGAAAATAGCCAAATATTAAATATGTTTTGATTTGTTAACCACTTTTTTGGTTACTACATGATTCCATATGTGTTGATTCATAGTTTTGATGTCTTCACTATTATTCTACGATGTAGAAAATAGTACTAATAAAGAAAAACCCTGGAATGAGTAGGTGTGTCCAAACTTTTGACTGGTACTGTACGTAAATATGATATTTCAAAAACCTGTTTTCGCTTTGTCATTATGGGGTATTATGTAGACTTTAGGATTAAGTTTAGGAGTTAGGTTAAAGGGTTAGGTTTAGCTAAAAGGGTTAAGGTTAGGGGAAAGATTAGCTAACATGCTAAGTAGATACAATTGATGAGGGAAAAAATGTTAATTAATTTTAGAATAAGGCTGTAACGTAGGGGTCTGAATACTTTCTGAATACACTTTATAATCTAATCAACGCCACAATCTGAAAGACAAGAGGAAGTTGAGACATCCCACTAGCAGATTTGCACGTTTTTTTGTCAAAGAATTAAGACCAGAAAAATAATTCCCCAGCCCCACATACATAAACACACACACCAACATGGATGTCTCTCTCTCTCTCTCTCTCTCTCTCTCTCTCTCTCTCTCTCTCTCTCTCTCTCTCTCTCTCTCTCTCTCTCTCTCTCTCTCTCTCTCTCTCTCTCTCTCTCTCTCACTCTAATAGAATATCAGTGTGTAGGTGTATTATTATATGGTCATAAGTGTACAGTAACAGTGCAAACATGATGAGCATTAGCAGCATTGGGTAAAAGTTTATATACATATTTACAGGAGAATAAGGAAGAATATAGAATACATAAAGTGTACAGTGCCATACGCTTTAGCAATGAAGAATGTTTACACTATGGAGTAAAGTGCCAGCCATGTAAACCTAGTCTCAGAGCATTTCGTATTATTCAGTATGTAAATCCGAGACACTCCATTTAGTATAATATGTTATGTTTTGGATGGTATGTATTAACTTGTGGATGTCCATCACTCATTCCGTATGTTATGTCACAAATTACGATTTGCATTATATGTTACGAATTTGCAAAATGTACTATATGTTATGAATTTGCTAAACGTATGATATGTTATGGATTCTGCTAGGTGGCTAGGTATCTAATGTTAGCTAGCTGGCTAACGTTATCTAGGCTAGTCGTTGGGGATAGGGGTTAGACTTTAGGGTTAAGTTTAGGAGTTAGGTTAAAGGGTTAGGGTCAGCTAAAAGGGTTAAGGTTAGGGGAAAGATTAGCTAACATGCTAAGTAGATACAATGTAGCTAAAAAGTGGTAAGTAGTTGAACATTTGCTAATTAGCTAAAATTGTCTGTGAGGTTACCAAGCGTAACCTATCACACTAATTTGAGTGTCCCGGACTAACATTTACTGTGTTCCATCTAGTCTATGAGTTTTACTTTGTAACTTGATGTTTTTGTTACTTAATTTGAGCCTAACAGGATCCAGCACCTCTCAGTTTTGGACTGTTTCATTCTGGGAACCTATTTGCCAGCATCCGGTACCTCTCCTGGCATGAAACATAATGTTCACTGTTTGCAATGTAAACAGTCAAATAAAAGCGACCAAAGTTAATTAGAGTTGTCTCCTCTGTAATTGTCCTGCTCCCTATAAAAAACATAGCCTAATGTGAAAACTTAGATTTTCAGCCTGTGCCCGGTATTCTAACAATGTTTTCGGGTTGGGCCAGCCCTGGTTTATGGTTTGCTCAACATTGTAGCCTAGATACCAACTCGTGGCAGTTTCCTGTAGCCTGTCTCTCACAGAAGCAGAATGAGATTCACTTTCTATGATCTCTTTTCCCATCTCTGCTCTGGTAGACACGAGCCTGCAACTACCATCTCTCCTGAGTTGTACTTCAAAATTTGTTTCCTTATAGAATCATAGGGTGCTGGTGGTGCTTCAGCACCCCAGATACATTGAAATACATTTGCCGAAGTTATAGCAGTAATAAATGAAATAATTCAGAATACTACACCAGGAGTAGGCCTATAATTTAGCCACAGAGGATCACTCGCTTTTGTTGTTTAAATAGCATAGCTGTGGATGGTGTGCAGCCCAATAACAAGGCATTGCCTACATTCGGGAACGTGTGGCAAATCTGTCAGTGAACAGCATGCAGCCAAAACAGGCCTTTAGCAATATTTTTAACACAATCGTGCGATAGCACATGTTGTCATGTAAATGGCTCCTGCTGAAACAAAAATACTTATCTGTCTGTAGGCTGAATAAATATTGTATACCTTCCAAATAGGCCTATTGAGTGAATAGCATTGTTTTTACAAACTAAAACAATGGCTGGTGAGTGAGCTGCTCATCATTGGTTGAGTCAGTGAAACTGGAAGCTTTTTAGGACTTTAATTTCCTCATATTGTACGATATGTGTCTCCACACACCTAGGCCTAGGCTATTGATGGATTCAAGACAAGGTCGTTTTTAATGATCTCAGATTCTCAGTTTGTCAGTGTCAAAGTAGCCTGACAATTCAATCATTTGTGCGGTATTAAAAAAGATTATGCTAAAGTTTCTAGTCATATAAAATGACATATAATTGCATGAAATGCATTTCTAAAAGGCCACATTTTTCTCAGACCCTAGGCTACAAAAAAATAATGCAAGCGCCTCTACTCTACTGCTCTAGTCTAGACCACTACGTAAATGTGATGATGTGCATGCAATACTTTATTATAATGGCGATTTTCCGGTACCTCAGAGCTCCCCAGGTCACCCCCCTCTCGCGCTCACTATTTGTTCCGGCACCTCCTGAAGTACAAATTAAGTACTGCGTGTCTCTAAAAATACCTGAATGACAGAAGTGAAGGATACCTTATATTTCAGTCCAAGGATGCCTTATGACTGTAAAACAACCTCAGGACTTACCCATACTTGTTTGCAATACAATGTCCCATCGTTCTTACTCTGGTAGAGTGTGGAATGCCCTTCGCAAACTCAAAGAACACATATGAACATACCGATTTCATGGGTTTCATAAAAAAGACCTAAGTATGTCACTTGGGCTCATATCATGGAAATATTGGGGGCTTTTGTAAATTCACTCTAAGCTCACAACATTCAACACACCGTTTGGACGCTACAGGTTCCGTCGCCTGCCTTTTGGGATTATCTCAGCCCAAGACGAGTTTCAGCGAAAGATCGACGAACTGTACGAAGGCCTCGACGGAGTTGTGGCCATTGTGGATGACATCCTTGTCTATGGTAGAACCAAAGATGAGCACGACCAAAACCTCCGCGCGATGCTGCAAAGGTCCCACGAGAGAGCAGTCCGGCTCAAACCCGAGAAGAGCGCTACAGAGGTCAGCTACTTCGGACATCTTCTCACAGCAAATGGAATCAAGCCAGATCCACAGAAGATCTCAGCCATAAAAGAAATGGAGCCACCAAAGAACCGTGCAGAGCTGGAAACAGTGCTTGGCATGGTCAACTACTTAGCCAAGTTCGCACCCTGCCTCTCCAATGCTAATGCACCCCTGCGTCAACTGCTAAAGCAGTCCAGTGAGTTTCTCTGGGACAAGCAACACGACATTGCTTTCCAGAATGTGAAAGAGTTGATCACGAGAGAACCAGGACCAATCCTTGCCTACTACGACGCCGACAAAGAGCTCAGACTCCAAGTGGACGCGTCAAAGTATGGACTAGGTGCAGTGGTACTGCAAGAAGGAAAGCCCATCGGCTACGCTTCCAAATCTTCCACAGACTGTGAAATCAAATACGCTCAAATCGAAAAGGAGCTCTACGCCATTCTGTTCGTATGTAAACGTTTCTATCAGTACGTACAGTGGGGCAAACAAGTATTTAGTCAGCCACCAATTGTGCAAGTTCTCCCACTTAAAAAGATGAGAGAGGCTTGTAATTTTCATCATAGGTACACTTCAACTATGACAGACAAAATGAGAAGAACAAAATCCAGAAAATCACATTGTAGGATTTTTAATGAATTTATTTGCAAATTATGGTGGAAAATAAGTATTTGGTCACCTACAAGCAAGATTTCTGGCTCTCACAGACCTGTAACTTCTTCTTTAAGAGGCTCATCTGTCCTCCACTCGTTACCTGTATTAATGGCACCTGTTTGAACTTGTTATCATTATAAAAGACACCTGTCCACAACCTCAAACAGTCACACTCCAAACTCCACTATGGCCAAGACCAAAGAGCTGTCAAAGGACCACAGAAACAAAATTGTAGACCTGCACCAGGCTGGGAAGACTGAATCTGCAATAGGTAAGCAGCTTGGTTTGAAGAAATCAACTGTGGGAGTAATTATTAGGAAATGGAAGACATACAAGACCGCTGATAATCTCCCTCGATCTGGGGCTCCACGCAAGATCTCACCCCGTGGGGTCAAAATGATCACAAGAACGGTGAGCAAAAATCCCAGAACCACACAGGGGGACCTAGTGAATGACCTGCAGAGAGCTGGGACCAAAGTAACAATACCTACCATCAGTAACACACTACGCCGCCAGGGACTCAAATCCTGCAGTGCCAGACGTGTCCCCCTACTTAAGCCAGTACATGTCCAAGCCCGTCTGAAGTTTGCTAGAGAGCATTTGGATGATCCAGAAGAAGATTGGGAGAATGTCATATGGTCAGATGAAACCAAAGTAGAACTTTTTGGTAAAAACTCAACTCGTCGTGTTTGGAGGACAAAGAATGCTGAATTGCATCCAAAGAACACCATACCTACTGTGAAGCATGGGGTGGAAACATCATGCTTTGGGGCTGTTTGTCTGCAAAGGGACCAGGACGACTGATCCGTGTAAAGGAAAGAATGAATGGGGCCATGTATCGTGAGATTTTGAGTGAAAACCTCCTTCCATCAGCAAGAGCATTGAAGATGAAACGTGGTTGGGTCTTTCAGCAAGACAATAATCCCAAAAACACCGCCCGGGCAACGAAGGAGTGGCTTCGTAAGAAGCATTTCAAGGTCCTGGAGTGGCCTAGCCAGTCTCCAGATCTCACCCCATAGCAAATCTTTGGAGGGAGTTGAAAGCCCATGTTGCCCAGCAACAGCCCCAAAACATCACTGCCCTAGAGGAGATCTGCCTGGAGGAATGGGCCAAAATACCAGCAACAGTGTGTGAAAACCTTGGGAAGACTTACAGAAAACGTTTGACCTCTGTCATTGCCAACAAAGGGTATATAACAAAGTATTGAGATATTGAGGTATTTTGTTATTGACCAAATACTTATTTTCCACCATAATTTGCAAATAAATTAATGAAAAATTCTACAATGTAATTTTCTGGATTTTTTTTCTCATTTTGTTTGTCATAGTTGAAGTGTACCTATGATGAAATTTACAGAAAATTACAATTGGTGGCTGACTAAATACTTTTTTGCCCCACTGTATATGGACGACAAGTCATTTTGGATTCTGACCACAAGCCCCTTGAGTCAATAATGAGGAAACCACTAGCCGCTGCCCCGCCAAGGCTACAGAGAATGATCCTTCAACTACAAAAATACGACTTCACAATCACTCACCGTCCAGGTATAGACATCCCTGTCGCAGACACACTCTCCAGGAAGTTTCTTACCTATAAGGACAGCAGCCTCAGTGAAGGCATGGACATGCAAGTGCACACTGTGTACAGCAACTTACCAGTTAGTGACACAAAACTGAAGCAGATCCAAGCAGAAACAGAAAAGGACGCACAACTCGCACAGCTGAGGAAAGTCATACAGGATGGATGGCCTGAGGAGAGGAGAAAATGCCCTCACAGCGTTTCAGAATTCCAGAACCATCATGATGAACTATCACAGATCAACGGAATAATTTTCAAAGGAGAGAAAATCATTATTCCTACCAGTCTCAGAGAAGAGATTTTGACAAAGATTCATGCTGGACACATGGGCATGGAAAAGTGCAAACAGAGAGCACATGCCATTTTGTTTTGGCCCGGAATGTGCAAACAAATAGAGGACATTGTTGGTAAATGCGCCATATGTCTTGAACGTCGCCCCTCAAACACCAAAGAGCCAATGTTACCTCACTGTATCCCAGACCGACCCTGGCAGGTCGTGGCAACCGATCTGTTCACCTGGAACAATGAGGACTACATCGTAACAGTGGACTACTACAGCAGATACTTTGAACTCGACAAGCTTCACAGCACCACATCTGCAGCTGTGATACACAAGCTGAAAGCAGCCTTTGCCAGGCATGGCATTGTAGAGACTTTAATATCTGACAATGGGCCCTGTTACAAATCAAATGAGTTTGTATCCTTCACAAAAGCATGGGAGTTTACACATGTCACCACAAGCCCACATTACCCTCAAAGTAATGGCCTTGCTGAAAAATCAGTGCAGATTGCTAAATCACTCATGGACAAAGCAAAAGCAGACAAGAGAGACCCCTACCTCAGCCTCCTTGAATACCGAAACACTCCAGTTGACAACTTAAAATCACCAGCCCAGCTGTTGATGAGCCGCAGACTTTGCTCAAACCTTCCCAGCACCAACCATAAGCATAATGTTAACTTTCACTGCTATGGGGAGGACACACAGCTGTACATTTCAATGAAACATGGTGAAGCCGCAAAATTGCCCTCGCTAGAAGCCTGTGTTTCAGACATAAGGAAGTGGATGGCTGCAAACGTTCTACTTTTAAACTCGGACAGAACAGAGATGCTTGTTCTAGGTCCCAAGAAACAAAGATCTTCTGTTGAATCTGACAATTAATCTTAATGGTTGTACAGTCGTCTCAAATAAAACTGTGAAGGACCTCGGCGCTACTCTGGACCCTGATCTCTCTTTTGAAGAACATATCAAGACCATTTCAAGGACAGCTTTTTTCCATCTACGTAACATTGCAAAAATCAGAAACTTTCTGTCCAAAAATGATGCAGAAAAATTAATCTATGCTTCTATGCTTTTGTTACTTCTAGTATAGACTACTGCAATGCCCTACTTTCCGGCTACCCGGATAAAGCACTAAATAAACTTCAATTAGTGCTAAATACGGCTGCTAGAATCCTGACTAGAACCAGAAAATTTGATCATATTATTACAGTACTAGCCTCCCTACACTGGCTTCCTGTCAAGGCAAGGGCTGATTTCAAGGTTTTACTGCTAACCTATAAAGCATTACATGGGCTTGCTCCTACCTATCTCTCTCATTGTAAAGTGGCTGTTCCACTGGATGTCATAAGGTGAATTCACCAATTTGTAAGTCGCTCTGGATAAGAGCGTCTGCCAAATGACTTAAATGTAATGTAAATGTAATTTGGTCCTGTCGTACATACCTACACGTACACTACGGTCACAAGACGCAGGCCTCCTAAATGTCCCTAGAATTTCTAAGCAAACAGCTGGAGGCAGGTCTTTCTCCTATAGAGCTCCATTTTTATGGAACGGTCTGCCTACCCATTTGAGAGACGCAAACTCGTCTCAACCTTTAGTGGGTCATATGATTGAGTGTAGTCTGGTCCAGGAGTGTGAAGGTGAATGGAAAGGCTCTGGAGCAACGAACCACGCTTGCTGTCTCTGCCTGGCCGGTTCCCCACTTTCAACTGGGATTCTCTGCCTCTAACCCTATTACAGGGGCTGAGTCACTGGCTTACTGGTGCTCTTTCATGCCGACCCTAGGAGGGGTGCATCACTTGAGTGGGGTGAGTCACTGATGTGATCTTCCTGTCTGGGTTGGCGCCCTCCCCCCTTGGGTTGTGCCGTGGCGGAGATCTTTGTGGTAAATACTCAACCTTGTCTCAGGATGGTAAGTTGGTGGTTGATATCCCTCTAGTGGTGTGGGGGCTGTGCTTTGGCAAAGTGGGTGGGGTTATATCCTCCCTGTTTGGCCCTGTCCGGGGGTATCATCAGATGGGGCCACAGTGTCTCCTGACCCCTCCTGTCGCAGTCTCCAGTATTTATGCTGCAGTTGTTCACGTGTCGGATGGCTAGGGTCAGTTTGTTATATCTGGAGTACTCCTGTCTTATCTGGTGTCCTGTGTGAATTTAAGTATGCTCTCTCTAATTCTCTCTTTCTCTCTTACTTTCTCTCTCTCGGAGGACCTGAGCCCTTGGACCATGCCTCAGGGCTACCTGGCATGATGACTCCTTGCTGTCCCCAGTCCACCTGGCCTTGCTGCTGCTCTAGTTTCAATTGTTCTGCCTGCGGCTATGGAATCCTGACCTGTTCACCGGACATGCTACCTGTCCCAGACCTATTATTTGACCATGCTGGTCATTTATGAACATTTGAACATCTTGGCCATGTTCTGTTATAATCTCCACCCAGCAGAGCCAGAAGAGGACTGGCCACCCCTCATAGCCTGGTTCCTCTCTAGGTTTCTTCCTAGGTTTTGGCCTTTTTAGGGAGGTTTTCCTAGCCAGCATGCTTCAACACCTGCATTGCTTGCTGTTTGGGGTTTTAGGCTGGGTTTCTGTACAGCACTTTGAGATATCAGCTGATGTACGAAGGGCTATATAAATACATTTGATTTGATTTGATTTGAACCAGCAGCTGCAACCTGAGGTCGTCAGCTGCAAGGAAATGCATGGAAAACGTGCACAGAGACAACAACAACAAAAGCGATACTACGACAGATCAGCTAGACCACTGCCACCACTGATCGAAGGAGAGTCAGTTAGAATCCAGGAGCATGGCCTCTGGAAGCCAGCAGTCGTCATCCAGCCAGCTGACACTGAACGTTCATATCACGTCCACACCGCAGAAGGAGCAGTGTACCTCCACAATCGTCGTCACTTACTGAACACAAAAGAACAACACACTGATGAGATGCACTGTTCCCCTGAAAGAGAACGTGGTGGACTAAACACACACACAGCACAACATACACCATACTTACCTGCAACACCACAAGAACGGTTGACTGACACAGAAGCATGCTCAGCATCATATCGCACAAGGTCAGGAAGAGAGGTCAAGTCCAGAGCTGTCCTAGACCTGTGAAATGTCAAAGGGTGTAGGCGGATCGCTGCCCTAAAAGAGTTCCAGACTGTAAACTTGTTATTGAAAGTTCATTTGAAATGCTTTGGTATTGTTTTTGTTTGAAATGTTAAGATGTTACTTCTACAGTGAAAGCTGAGTTGCTGAGAATCCCTTGTTAGAAAAGTAAGAGTATGTTGGATTATTGTTTCAGAGTTTATGTTGATTCAGTTGGTGTAGTATGTAATATAAATGGTTACTTACCTTGAGTTCAAACTACAGAGCATGTATTCAAAAGAAACGCTTAGAATATGTAAACATTTTATTTTGTTTTAAAAGAAGGGGGATGTAATATTCATATGTGTAAACATACTGAATTGTAATTGGATGCATTTTACCACCATATCATACTGTGCTATGATTGGTTAAGACCACCCAAATGGTTAGGTCATGGTCAGTTTGATCCTGGTTGGCGATACGTGAACATGCCAGTTATAGCTAGCTAATAAAGAGCTACGTTAAGAAATATCCTGTAGTACTGCATTATATTAGTTTGTACAAAGTGTACAAAACAAGACAGTATTGTGGTTAACAATTTCCACATTCATGTTTTCAAATGATTTCTTGGAAATTTTGATGACCACATTATTGACATTTACTGAAAATTGATTTGATCACTTAACACCCTATTATTATGCAAAGCACATTTCTGAAGCTGGCACATGGGAAAAAATACATAAAGTATGATAAAAACTGCAGTTTTAAAGGTTTCCACAAGGAGTCAGTATAGTACAGCTGATAGAGAATAGTCATTAGGCACAGGGCTTTGTATCGTTACTTTTGTAACTCATGGTCATACATACACACACAGTGAATGAGAGAGAATTAATGAGAGATAAAAATGTATTTCTGTCTTCATCTTGTTACGAATTGTGTTTTCACAATACAATACAAAAAATAATTATCTAACTTTAAATAGTACTACTTTACATTACAATTCCCTTATTACTGTCTAGCTACTTGTGCAATTACAGTTGAACAAGTATTGTAATTACTTATTGATTCAATGTGTTACACTGTACTCACAGCAGTAATCCTAAACGTAGCCCTAACCCTAACCCAAGCTTCATGCCCACATCACTGGTTTACCCTCAACCCTATTCCTATCACCCTAACTATCATGTTTAGTTAAGACCCAGATGCAGACAGTGTCGAAGTAATAAGAGTTTATTACAACAACAGGGGCAGGCAAACGACAGGTCAATGCAGTCAGGGGTCAATAATCCAGAACGGTGCGGTAAGGTACAAAACGGCAGGCAGCCTCAGGCTCAGGGTGGGCAGAACGGTCAAAACCGGGAAGGACTAGAAAGCAGATGTAAGAAACAGGCAGGAGCAGGGAAACAAACTCTGGTAGGGTTTATGAACAAAACAAACTGGCAACAGACAAACAGAGAACACAGGCATAAATACACAGGGGATAATGGGGAAGATGGGCAACACCTGGAGGGGGGTGGAGACAAGCACAAAAATAGGTGAAACAGATCAGGGTGTGACACTAACCCTAGCTTCATGTCCACATCCCAGCTTAACCCTAACCCTTGACCCTAAACTTGGCATTATGTCCAAAACACAGCTCAACACTAACCCTTAACACTAACCTCAACCCAAACTTCTGAATGTGTGTGAGGGTCTTCCACTGACTTTCCCACAACTGGTTATATTATTATTATACTTTCCTTCCCTTTTACGACCAACATTCTTTTACTATAAAAATGTGATAAATCATATTAATCCCTCATGGGTCCATCATATGCTTTTCACAGACTGACAAGGGATCAGTGCAGTCTTGTCAACAATAAAATCAGTTTGTGTTTGTGCTTGCATGTGTGCATATTTTCTAATGAGGCACAGAGGATGATGTCCATTAGGAGTCTCAGTTGTCACAGGCAGTGGATGACTGAAATTCAGAACAAATGTACCACTCTGATTATGTGTGTGTAGTCAATGTTCTGAAGCTTGACTAATAACCATAAACTTTTGGAAACACTAAACCAGTTCATATTTTCCATGTACAGTCATCGCCACACAGGGAGGTTTGTTGGAAGAAAACAGCATAATTTTTTTTAACTACACAAGTCAGTTAAGAACAAGTTCTTAGTTACAATGACATCCTACCCTGGACAAATTGTGCACCCCCCGATGGGACTCCCAGTCACAGCCTAATGTGATGCAGCCTGGATTTGAACCAGGGACTGCAGTGACATCTCTTGCACTGAGATGCAGTGCCTTAGACCGCTGCACCACTCAGGAGATCACAATGTCCAAAATATGATTTATTAAATCATATCCATTCTTGCATATAAACATTATTAGACAGTGATCTATCTGTATTCATATAGATTTGGGGTTTGTCGTTAAATTTTCCTTGGAGTTGTGCCATTCAGAAATATCATTGACTAAACTATAACATGTCGGCACTGGCGCCCTGAGCCCAATTAGTGGGTCCTGCTGGCAGTTGCTGCTTAGTAGTTCTCACCCATAGTCTCCTTCACAGTGGTCAATAGATTGTTCCAGTGCAATAACAGGTCATATAGTAGAGATACAGTAGAGATCTTGTCTCATCAGTCAGACTCCAGGGTGACTACATGACTAATGAAAGCCAATAACAACAAGAGTGTTTATGCATATCTGACTTGGCACAAGAGCTGGACAAACAATAACAATTGTGTAGAAATATGATAATGTCCTCCCACTCACTTTCTGTTTGCTGTTGTCTACGAAAACCAATAAACCCACACCGACACTCATGAGTGAGCTGAGTCTTCCTGACTATCTTGATATCTGACTCCTCTCTGGACCATGAAGATCCTGGGAGCCAGGGGTCAAGGGTCAAGGGCCTCCGCTGTCTGGACAAACCCAGCTCTGTAGAGCTAAAGGGGCCCAAATATTAATCTTAGTGAATCTGTATCAGTCAGCAATATTTCACATCCTTAATGCACAGAATGAATGATAACAAAAACAGACAAATGAAAATAATCAGTGGAAACCAGAGAGGATCTTCTCTGCTGGGGAATGGATGGGGTCAGAAGAAAGTCACTGTTTTGAGGTTGGACTAAGCTCTCAAGTACATTGTTTTGACCTAAACGCCACCATGTTTGTATTCATCTTTATCTACTTTTACCCATTTTTCAGTATCCAAATTGGTAGTTACATTCTTGTCTCAATACTGCAACTCCCATATGGACTCGGGAGAGGCGAAGGTCGATAGCCATGCGTCCTCCGAAACACGACCCAACCAAGCCGCACTGCTTCTTGACCAAATGCCCACTTAAACCGGAAGTCAGTCACACCAGTGTGTTGGAGAAAACACTGTGCACCTGGCAACCGTGTCAGTGTGTTTACACCTGGCCCACCACAGGAGTTGCTAGAGCACGATGGGACAAAGACATCCATGCCGGCCAAACCCTCCCCTAACGCGGACTACACTAGGACAATTGTGTACGGCCCCAGGGGTCTCCCGGTCACGACTGGTTGCACAGTGCCTGGACTCAAACCAGGATCTCTAGTGGCACAGCTAACAACTGCGATGCAGTGCCTTAGACCACTGCGCCACTCGGGAGGCCATATTACTCATTATCTAATGAAGTACAGTATTCGTCTCTCTATTGAAAGAGTATTGTGTATCAAGCCTTTCACATTCAGCAGGCCTAGATGAATACAATATTTTAGGAAGTACCTCTTCCCTATCCTGAGGACTGGTCATGCTTAACAGATTGCAAACCACTTTGCACTCTCTCAAGTATTCCTTCTTGGTGAGTTTGTGGTGTCTCTTGCTGAATATATACTACTGTTATTGACATGTCTGTTCCCTTAATTGTCTTCCCGGTCTCTCCGTAACACTAGCCAAAACGTCTGCCTCAGGACAGCCACATAGAAAGCTATGATGACTATCCTCTCTGGCTCCATTCATCATCAGTTTTATGAGGAAAAACAATTCACGCATTAGGTTACTCTTCTACTTATCCATCCTCTACCTTTTTTTATTCTTAAATTTACATTTTCCTTTGTGTTTCTCTCCCACATGTATTGGCTCCTTCTCCCTCTATGTGCCTCTCATCCTCTCTTCAAGCCTTCTTATTTCCCCATGGGGCGCCAGAGCATGGGAACTGAACTGCCCTCCACTCTCTAGCCATCACACTCAGAATTTCCTTTTTTCTCTTGTTTTTCCCTCTCCCCTCCACATTTCTGACACAGGAAGGGACCTAGCATTTTCCAGGGGAGCCCAGCTGGCTGTGCAGAGTGCAATAAACCCAGGCCTCCTGGTTCCCCCTGTGGTCCCTCACTCTGTCTGGAACTGGAATAGGCCCACTGCACCAGCCCAATAGAAACCAGTACAAACCCAGTAGATGTGATCCAGCCCTTTGCTACATGGATTTAGTCAAGTCTGGATAGCAGTAGCTAGTAGTCAACAATGCTTTTGGCTACTGAGTTGTGGGGTTTGTAATTATGTGCAGGGGCATTTCATGACAAATCCAGTGCATTGTGATATACTGCACCCTAACCCACCGGGATTGACTATGAGGTGCTAGTCAATATGATTTATAAACAAGTCATTGGATTTCAGGCAAGTTGTTAAGGTGCCATGTAAAAGCAGATATTTGTTGACAGTTATCAGGAAGTGCGGAGTTTGTGAATTTGAATGAGGCATTAAATTAATGCTCAACCGCATTCACCTCAACTCACTACCCCAAAAGATAATACTTCATAAAGCCAATCTAAATATAGTGTGACTTAAAGACAGTGTTGTAGTACTCAAATCTGGTCTCGAGACCAAATATTGAGTGTTTCGTTCTAGTCTGGATGTAGGATACATTTGTACTCGGTCTTGACTCGGTCTCGGACAGTGAGGACTCAGAATTTCTTCCAAAGGACTGTGTTTTTTTGTTTGTTTATTTGCGTTGTTTGTAACTTATTTTTTAACTTATTTTGTACATAATGTTGCCGGTACTGTCTCTTATGACAGAAAATAACTTCTGGACATCAGGACTGTGATTACTCACCATGGACTGGCAGAATCCTTTTTATCCTTTAACGAGTGTAACGAGCCAAACGCAAATGATATACTGTGTTCTCGGGAACAGGCCCAGATCCCTGTGATTTGCATGCCACCAGAGACTCTGGGTTCGAGCCCAGGTTCTGTTGCAGCCGGCTGCGACCAGGAGGTCCATGGGCAACGCACAATTGGCTTAGCGTCGTCCGGGTTAGGGAGGGTTTGGCTGGTAGGGAGATCCTTGTCTCATTGTGCACTAGTGACTCCTGTGGCAGGCTGTGCGCAGTGCATGCTGACCAGGTCGCTAGGTGTACGGTGTTTCCTCCGACACATTGGTGTGGCTGGCTTCCGGGTTGGCTGTGTGCTGTGTTAAGAAGCAGTGTGGCTTGGTTGGGTTGTGTTTCGGAGGACGCATGGCTCTCGACCTTCGTCTCTCCCGAGCCCATACGGGAGTTGCAGCGATGAGACAAGACAGTAACTAGTAACAATTGGATACCATGAAATTGGGGAGAAAAAGGGGTAAAAAAGAAAGAGGAGGTGGAGAAAAAGGGGCCAGAGGGCGGGCTGCCTTCAGAGAATTCATAGGTGATCGAATAAACCTCCACTTCCTTCCATTCTGCTAGCAAATGTGCAATCTTTAGAGAATAAAATAGATGACCTACGATGACCTAAACTACCAATGGGACATTCAAAACTGTTTCACAGAGTCGTGTCTGAACGACGACACTATCAACATACGGCTTGGCCGGTTATACGCTGTACCTGCAGGATAGAACAGCGGCGGATTATGCATTTTTGTAAATAACAGCTGGTGCACGATATCTAAGGAAGTCTCAAGCTGTTGCTTGCCAGAGGTATCTCATGATAAGCTGTAGACCACACTATCTACCTAGAGAGTTTTCATCTGTATTTTTCGTAGCTGTTTACATACCACCACAGAATGAGGCTGGCACTAAGACAGCATTGAATGAGCAGTATTCCGCCATAAGCAAACAAGAAAACGTTCACCCAGAGACGGCGCTCCTAGTAGCCGGGGACTTTAATGCAGGGAAACTTAAATCAATTTTACCAAATTTCTATCAGCATGTTAAATGTGCAACCAGAGGGGAAAAAACTCTGGACCACCTTTACTCCACACAAAGAGATGCATACAAAGCACACCCTTGCCCTTCATTTGGAAAATCTGACCATAATTCTATCCTCCTGATTCCTGCTTACAAGCAAAAATTAAAGCAGGAAACACCAGTGACTAGATCAATAAAAAAGTGGTCAGATGAAGAAGATGCTAAGCTACAGGACTGTTTTGCTAGCACAGACTGGAATATGTTTCCGATGGCATTGAGGAGTACACCACATCAGTCATTGGCTTCATCAATAAGTGCATTGATGAAGTCGTCCCCACAGTGACCATACATACATACCCCAACTAGAAGCCATGGATTACAGGCAACATCTGCACTGAGCTAAAGGCGAGCTGCCATTTTCAAGGAGCGGGACTCTAACCCGGAAGCTTATAAGAAATTCCACTATGCCCTCCGATGAAGAATCAAACAGGCAAGCGTCAATACAGGACTAAGTTCGAATCGTACTACACCGGCTCTGACGCTCGTCGGATGTGGCAGGACTTGCAAACCATTACAGACTACAAAGGGAAGTGACACTGAAATAACACTGAAACATGCATGAGAGCACCAGCTGTTCCGGAAGACTGTGTGATCATACTCTCTGCAGCCGTTGTGAGTAAGACTTTTAAACAGGTCAACATTCACAAGGCCTAAGGCCAGACGGATTACCAGGACGTGTGCTGCGAGCATGCTCTGACCAACTGGCAAGTGTCTTCACTGACATTTTCAACCTCTCCCTGTCCGAGTTCGTAAAACCAACATGTTTTAAGCAGACCACCATACTGCCTGTGCCCAGGAACACTAAGGTAACCTGCATAAATGACTACTGACCCGTAGCACTCACGTCTGTAGCCATTAAGTGCTTTGAAAGGCTGCTCATGGCTCACATCAACACCATCATCCCAGAAACCCTAGATCCACTCCAATTTGCATGCCGCCCCAACAGATCCACAGATGATGCAATCTCTATTGCAATCCACACTACCCTTTCCCACCTGGACAAATGGAACATCTATGTGAGAATGCTATTCATTGACTACAGCTCAGTGTTCAACACCATTGTGCCCTCAAAGCTCATCAATAAGCTAAGGGCCCTGGGACTAAACACCTCCCTCTGCAACTGGATCTTGGACTTCCTGACGGGTCGCTCCCAGGTGGTAAGGGTAGGCAACAACACATCCGACACACTGATCCTCAACACAGGGCCCCTCAGGGGTGAGTGCTTAGTCCCCTCCTGTACTTCCGGTTCACTCATGACTGCATGGCCAGGCACAACTCCAACACCATCATTAAGTTTGCCGATGACACAGCAGTGGTAGACCTGGTCACTGACAACGACGATACAGCCGATAGGGAAGAGGTCAGAGACCTGGCAGTGTGGTGCCAGGACAACATCCTCTCCCTCAACGTGGTCAAGACAAAGGAGATGATTGTGGACTACAGGAAAAAGAATACCGAGCACGCCCCCATTCTCATTGACAGGCTGCAGTGGAGTAGGAGAGCTTCAAGTTCCTTGGTGTCCACATCAACAACAAACTAACATGGTCCAAGCACACCAAGACAGTCGTGAAGAGGGCACGACAAAACCTATCCCCCCTCAGGAGACTGAAAGGATTTCAGATCCTCAAAAGGTTCTACAGCTGCACCATCAAGAGTATCTGACTCTGTATATAGTCTCACTATTATTATTTTACTGCTGCTCTTTAAATACTTGTTACTTTTATTTTTTATTCTTATCCGTAATTTTTTTAAACTGCATTGTTGGTTAGGGGCTCATAAGTAAGTGCTTCACTGTAAAGCCTACACCTGTTGTATTGTGTATGTGACTAATAAAATTAGATTAGATTAGATTTGATTTGACATTCAACAGACATTCGCCAAAAGCCATTTAAAGTGGTATAAATCAATAACTAATTCACCGTTTGTCACAGAAACATCAAACTATGTATGATTTATTCTATAAATGTCTAGCATACTTTTAAAACCTTTGCCGTAAGTAGAAATTACAGCATTTTGATTTGATAGAAATACACAAAATCTCAAATATTGCATTTAAAGATGAAGAAATTAATAACTAATTCAGTGATTGTTTCAGAAAAAAAATGAAAATATGCTTTTATTTGCAATAGCTTTAAAGAAATGTTCATTTCAAGTGCAACTTGTTCTATATGAAGTTAGACAATGTTTACATAAAGTTGTACAATGTTGACAATCTTAAATTGTATGCCAAATAAATGTTTGCAGTTTTTAGTGCAACAGTTTCATATTTTAAAGTAGTTACAAGGCACAACAGTCATTAATTTCTATGTCTCTAATTTAACAGCAGAGGCCCCTTACAATCATTTTCTATTTTGGCTTTGTTAATGCCCTTCTTTGTCATCCCCAGACAAGCTGAATGGTACCATCTCTGGCACACAGAGCATTCTATCTGCAGTATTAAAAACATAAAACAGGGTTATGTTTATTTACATGTAAATTACAGTTCTGGAATACCCAAATTCTGTTACATGCTTTTGCAAATAGAAACATTTTCAAATTGAATTGGATTTTTATTCAGGAAAAATAAATGTAATAAAGGCATATGAAAAAAAACGTATGGGTTATAAAAAATGATAAAAAATGTATCTTTGAAATGGCAGTCTTTGAAATCCGTCACGCCCTGACCTTAGAGATCCCTGTTTATTCTCTATATTTGGTTAGGTCAGGGTGCGACTAGCGTGGGTACTCTAGTTTTTGCATATCTATGTTTTCTTTTTCTTTGTTGGCCTAGTATGGTTCCCAATCAGAGGCAGCTGTCTATCATTGTCTCTGATTGGGGATCATACTTCGGCAGCCCTTTTTCCCACCTTCAGCTGTGGGATCTTGTCTTTGTTTGATTGCATGTATTTTGCACAAAAAAGCTTTTGTGCAAAATTCATTGTTTCTTTGCAGGTTCACATTTTAATAAAATATGATGAACCCAAATCACGCTGCGCCTTGGTCTAACCTTAACGATGAACGTTACAAAATCAGTTAAATCGTCACTTGTGCCAGATACAACGTGTGTACCTTTTACAGTGAATTACTGTCATAGTATCTCTCATAATAGAATAATAAATAGTGTAATGATAATAGAACATTAGAGCAAGGATAACCCTGATAAAAAAGTTTCAAGACAAAGTTTCATACTTCTAAATGTCTTGAAGGATGAAACTAAATTAGTTTTCATTTTTACTTTGTTTTTCAGTGGGCATTGCGTATACTCACTTCTTAATCCCTACTGATGCATATCAAAGTAGTGTAGTGGAGGTATGCGATGTATCAATTATTTAGTACAATAGAGAAATCATGCACAAAGTGGCCCACACAATCGCAAAGCAAGGGAATTATATTCACATCTGGGCCACACACAGCCTAGTTTCAGTGGAATATCATCTCCAGGCAGCAAGAGTGTGGAGCTCTCAACTGGTTTTGGAAAGACGTTTCAACGTTTGATATCTACCAGTAAATTCTATCTAAGGCATGCAAACCAGGTATTGAAAACGTTTAGTCCGAAGTGTTGGTTAGTAGGCTATTTGTGATGTGCAATTGTCATCATGCACTGTTTGCATCAGGGGCATAGAAGTGGATGGGCCAGGGTGGACAAGAGGCCACACCCACTGGGAAGCCAGGCTCTGCCCACCCAATCAGATTGATGTTGTTTAAGCATTGTTCGACCATCTAATCTTTGTATTTTTTTTCCGTAAAAAGTGTGATTTTTCACACAGGGTGCTTTTCCTTCACTGGGTGGGCCGTTTGGGAGCTTTTGGCAACATTTGCGTATACCCACTTCTCCAGGTACCACAACACCACTGCATGGGGCAGATGGAAAAACAGCAGTCAAACACAGCATGATGTTAAAGGATAAGCAGTCCATAAACTGTGACATAATAAACCAGTAGGTCCCAATCGTAATAATACAAAAACACAACCATTAATTATTTCCCAGTCGCAATGTAACTATTACTTCCCATTGCATAAACATTTCCCGTTTAGCACACAAAATGACCTAAAGTTTAAAGTAGAACTGACAGCGTTTTAACTACTTTGAAGATATGAAACAAACAGACAATCATAATATCAGTACACAATTTCAAATTTCCAGTTTATGCTACAAAACCAGCTTTATAAGAGGTTTTAAAAATAGGTTCTATTTGACTCAAAGTTCCATAATGTACACTCGGGCATTGTTGGCAGAATACAGTGCCTTGCGAAAGTATTCGGCCCCCTTGAACTTTGCGACCTTTTGCCACATTTCAGGCTTCAAACATAAAGATATAAAACTTTATTCTTTTGTGAAGAATCAACAACAAGTGGGACACAATCATGAAGTGGAACGACATTTATTGGATATTTCAAACTTTTTTAACAAATCAAAAACTGAAAAATTGGGCGTGCAAAATTATTCAGGCCCCTTAAGTTAATATTTTGTAGCGCCACCTTTTGCTGCAATTACAGCTGTAAGTCGCTTGGGGTATGTCTCTATCAGTTTTGCACATCGAGAGACTGAAATTTTTTCCCATTCCTCCTTGCAAAACAGCTCGAGCTCAGTGAGGTTGGATGGAGAGCATTTGTGAACAGCAGTTTTCAGTTATTTCCACAGATTCTCGATTGGATTCAGGTCTGGACTTTGACTTGGCCATTCTAACACCTGGATATGTTTATTTTTGAACCATTCCATTGTAGATTTTGCTTTATGTTTTGGATCATTGTCTTGTTGGAAGACAAATCTCCGTCCCAGTCTCAGGTCTTTTGCAGACTCCATCAGGTTTTCTTCCAGAATGGTCCTGTATTTGGCTCCATCCATCTTCCCATCAATTTTAACCATCTTCCCTGTCCCTGCTGAAGAAAAGCAGGCCCAAACCATGATGCTGCCACCACCATGTTTGACAGTGGGCATGGTGTGTTCAGGGTGATGAGCTGTGTTGCTTTTACGCCAAACATAACGTTTTGCATTGTTGCCGAAAAGTTCAAATTTGGTTTCATCTGACCAGAGCACTTTCTTCCACATGTTTGGTGTGTCTCCCAGTTGGCTTGTGGCAAACTTTAAACGACACTTTTTATGGATATCTTTAAGAAATGGCTTTCTTCTTGCCACTCTTCCATAAAGGCCAGATTTGTGCAATATACGACTGATTGTTGTCCTATGGACAGAGTCTCCCACCTCAGCTGTAGATCTCTGCAGTTCATCCTGAGTAATCATGGGCCTCTTGGCTGCATCTCTGATCAGTCTTCTCCTTGTATGAGCTGAAAGTTTAGAGGGACGGCCAGGTCTTGGTAGATTTGCAGTGGTCTGATACTCCTTCCATTTCAATATTATCGCTTGCACAGTGCTCCTTGGGATGTTTAAAGCTTGGGAAATCTTTTTGTATCCAAATCCGGCTTTAAACTTCTTCACAACAGTATCTCGGACCTGCCTGGTGTGTTCCTTGTTCTTCATGATGCTCTCTGCGCTTTTAACGGACCTCTGAGACTATCACAGTGCAGGTGCATTTATACGGAGACTTGATTACACACAGGTGGATTGTATTTATCATCATTAGTCATTTAGGTCAACATTGGATCATTCAGAGATCCTCACTGAACTTCTCGAGAGAGTTTGCTGCACTGAGAGTAAAGGGGCTGAATAATTTTGCACGCCCAAAATTACAGTTTTTGATTTGTTAAAAAGGTTTGAAATATCCAATAAATGTCGTTCCACTTCATGATTGTGTCCCACTTGTTGTTGATTCTTCACAAAAAAATACAGTTTTATATCTTTATGTTTGAAGCCTGAAATGTGGCAAAAGGTCGCAAAGTTCAAGGAGGCCGAATTCTTTCGCAAGGCACTGTAGATGCAGTTCAATGCATGATAATATAACTCACCAATCCCAGCTGGCCTGGTAAATTGTTTGCTGCCTCCATTTGGAATGCACTGTTTCAGTATCAATTACACAATATTTTGGCCAAAAATGGACAAATGTAATGAAGGCCATGAATGTCAATACAATCAAACTAGCAAGGGCAATGATCACAAATCAGTCATAATGTTGCTAATAGGCTAGCATATCTATTTATGTAGCAAGCTAAAAACACGGAGCCTAATGTTGGCTAGCTAGCTATCCAGCTGCTAGGAAGATGTAATGTCATGCCATTGGAAGAGTGGATGAGTGACTGACTTTTCCCCCTCATATTGTTTTTCGGTGGCTATGCACAGCCAGAGATGCAGGTGTCATTTGGTTAGCTTTTAAGAACCTGAATGACTGTTATCCAGTTAGCATATATCTTGCATTTGCAAATTCACTCTTGCTATATACTCCAATTTCAGAGTACTTTCATCTGTGTGCCAGAGCGCAGAACAACTGATGAATTTACAAACGCTGAATATGACCGGTGTCAGTAAACGTAGACCAAAAAATAGTTAGTCAAGTACTGTCTAGATAACACGTAAACAGGCTAACCAGCTCTGCTACGGCGAGTAAAATTGTCAGAACGAGGTGTTCCATCATTTGTGTCTGGTTGTAGGTAGCTAGCAAGCTATCCAACTTTAGCCAGTTTGCTTGGGTGCTTGGTTGGGACAAGCATGCAATGGCAGGCAAGCTACAGCAGGACAAGCAGGCTACAATTCCCCATTGTTTATCAGTGCAATTTTGATGGCCAACTAGCTGAAAAAGTTTAAGAGGGTTTACCTAATGTTCCTTTTAGCTCATCTTGTTCTGGCTAGCATTAGTTCTTGATCTTGTTGTTGTTGGTGTGCATAACTGAGGCAGAAAGAGCCTTGGTTGTTTGATCAATAGGACAGTAAAGTTCCCAAATGTAAGAGGACTCCCATGGTGTTTACATATTTTCAGAAATCCATTCTGGTGTATTTACGTGGCTTTTGCCGAATGCGTTCTAATGATCTAAAGTCGTGCTGTTGCAACTGCCTGTAAACACACAGTCCAGTTCAAAGTGAATGATGGTAGGTCCGTTTGGCAAATGGCTTGTTTTTATCAAGGCCAACTATAACTCTAATTGGCTATAGCGCACCGGTCTGTGTCGACTCTGGTCCTGGACGAGACAGATGTTTTTATTTGGTTTTATTTGCTGCAGTGTCTATTAATTGTGCAAATGCACATCTGCTTTCCCACTCTATTTTGCTATAGAATTTTCACAAATGCCTTAGTAGACGTGATTCCCAAACATTCAAAGAATTTATCAAAAACTTGAAAATGACAATATCTAAGTGGTCACTGGTCAGATTTTTGTTTTTGTTTAGTGTCATATTCTTCCTAGAGGTGTACAGTCATGGCCAAAAGTTTTGAGAATGACACAGATATTAATTTTCAGTCTGCTGCCACAGTTTGTATGATGGCAATTTGCATATACTTCAGAATGCTGTGAAGAGTGATCAGATGAATTACAATTAATTGCAAAGTCTCTCTTTGCCATGCAAATGATTGCATTTCAGCCCTGCCACAAAAGGACCAGCTGACATCATGTCAGTGATTCTCTCGTTAACACAGGTGTGAGTGTTGACGAGGACAAGGCTGGAGATCACGCTGTCATGCTGATTGAGTTCGAATAACAGACTGGATGCTTCAAAAGGAGGGTGGTGCTTGGAATCATTGTTCTTCCTCTGTCATCCATGACAGAGGAAGAACCTGCAAGGAAACACGTGCAAGGAAACACGTGCCGTCAACATTGCTTTGCACAAAAATGGCTTCACAGGCAAGGATATTGCTCCCAGTAAGATTGCGCCTAAATCAACCATTTATCGGATCATCAAGAGCACCCAAGAAAGTCCAGCAAGCGCCAGGACTGTCTCCCAAAGTTGATTCAGCTGCGGGATCGGGGCACCACCAGTACGGAGCTTGCTCAGGAATGGCAGCAGACAGGTGTGAGTGTATCTGCACGCACAGTGAGGCGAATACTTTTGGAGGATGGCCTGGTGTCAAGAAGGGCAGCAAAGAAGCCATTTCTCTCCCGGAAAAACATCAGAGACAGACTGATATTCTGCAAAAGGGATTTGACTGCTGAGGACTGGGGTAAAGTCATTTTCTCTGATGAATCCCCTTTCCAATTGTTTGGGGCATCTGGAAAAAAACTTGTCCGGAGAAGACAAGGTGAGCGCTACCATCAGTCCTGTGTCATGCCAACAGTAAAGCATCCTGGGATGCTGGTTGCTTCTCAGCCAAGGGAGTGGGCTCACTCACAATTTTGCATAAGAACACAGCCATGAATAAAGAATGGTACCAACACATCCTCTGAGAGCAACTTCTCCCAACCATCCAGGAACAGTTTGGTGACGAACAATGCCTTTTCCAGCATGATGGAGCACCTTGCCATAAGGCAAAAGTGACAACTAAGTGGCTCGGGGAACAAAACATCGATATTTTGAGTCCATGGCCAGGAAACTCCCCAGACCTAAATCCCATTGAGAACTTAAAACCACACATTCTGACAAACTCCAAGCATTGATTATGCAAGAATGGGCTGCCATCAGTCAGGATGTGGCCCAGAAGTTAATTGACAGCATGCCAGGGCGGATTGCAGAGGTCTTGAAAAAGAAGGGTCAACACTGCAAATATTGACTCTTTGCATCAACTTCATGTAATTGTCAATAAAAGCCTTTGACACTTATGAAATGATTGTAATTATACTTCAGTATTCCATAGTAACATCTGACAAAAATATCTAAAGACACTGAAGCTGCAAAGTTTGTGAAAATTATTATTTGTGTCATTCTCAAAACTTTTGGCCACGACTGTATATGATTTTAATCAGATTTGATATGGCTAAAATGCTGTTACATCCACTTTAAATGTTATTCTTGAGAAGTGAGACACTAACAAATTAGCAACAACATCCTCATTGATAACACCTGCTGCACCTGTTGCAAACTAGCCAACACCAAAAGCTCGCTAGCTAGACTGTGGGAACACTACTGCTCGCTATTGCACAGTGACCTGTTGGCCTTCAATAAGTTTTTGTAAAAACAGTCCAAATGTGATTGGTTGAATCCACTGCCACTCCAACATTTTGCCCTAACACAGTTGAATGGCTGACATTGCTCATCCATATATTTATATATTCTTAATTCCATTCCATTACTTAGGTTTGTGTGTATTATGTATTTGTTGTGAAATTGTTAGGTATTACTTGTTAGCACAAGCATTTCACTACATCTGCAATAACATCTGTTATAAACATGTATGTGACCAATAACATTTGATTTGATTTATCTAGCTTCTGATGGCCTAGCCAATGACTGACTTAGCTAGCTAGATTTATCTCCCCAGAGAACAGCAAAAATAAAACTCTGATTGAGTTTTCTCTTCAGTGTTAACCCTTTAATTTCCAACAGAAATTGAGGAGATTAAATCAGAACATCGTTGAAAATAATAATAATTATTATAATAATTATTTTATAAATCCTTAGCCCTTCTCTGAAGGCATAGAAGGCCCATTGTTCTCCACTGTGTTTGGGTTAGTAATAATTTGTAGAGTAGCTCTATTTTTCCCTCAGCTGGTCTTAAATCGGTCTCGCTTAAAGATAAACACATAAACATGGTAAAAATCTAGTTGGATAAATACACCTTTTCACCCCTTTGGCAGAGACATAAATCAGTTCCACACTAGATGAGATGGCTGAGCTGTGTATCATCAGTACACCATTAAAGTATATAATTCATATGATTTGTGTGTACATTATTGTATATGTAAACACATAGACACAGCAACATATCTGCTCATCATCATGTCTGATCAACAAATGAGCTATTATCCCATGCTGCAGTAAGTGTATCCTTCCCTGCAAAATGACATCATCCCATACTGAAACAGAGCCTTCTGCTGTATCCATATCAAGCCCCATGGCTCTCACGCTGCGCTTTCAGGTACTGAACGTCTGTTTTTCTCTGTGTGTCTGAGATGGTCGTTACCAGTGAGCCAGTAAGTCATCCACAGCTTTATAGATTTATGAGGGGCCGGCAAAGCACACGCCGCTGTGAAATAGTAGCGATTGGAGACGCAGTTGAAGCGACAGTAACAGTGGCCATGTATAAATATATAAATCCGTCGTCAGGGCTGGTGGTGGTTGTGGGGATGGCTGGGTGCCAGACGTCAGTGCTCTGCTCCACAGGCTGAAAGAAGTACAGCATTGTCCAGCCAGGCCCCGGGTCTAGAGCTCAACGCCTGTCTCATGGTCTGACAAACATCGCTGTAGCTCGGCCACCTTCCACAGTGGATGCTGTGGATTGAGACATACATAGACCATGCAAAAAAACAAATATCTCTCTCTAGCTTAAATGGATTTTGATGGGATTTTTTTATTAGGTGACTTAGATTGATGCACGGTGAGTCAGTAGACTCTTAAGGATTTAAAGAGTGCATGGTGGGTGGAGGAATTGACCTACAAATCTATGGATTTAGCAGCCTATAGCCTATAGTCTGTCAAACAGGTAGGCCTACCTCTTATTTCTTAAAAAGGAAGAAATAGGCTCCAACTCAAAGCCATCTTGTTTTTGGTAAAGTCTAATTAAAATGAAGATGGTTGAAATGAATTATGCCTATTCAAATTGGCTTACTTTCAGCACCATGAACTGTCCATTTCCAATTGATTGTGATGCAGCTGCTGCTTCAAGTTTGAGCACCACAATGTAAGTTACTCGAATCTGGCTTATAGTGAGGTCAATAACTCTGATAAATACATCATAGGCAAGAAACATATATTTTTTAAATGAAATTAAATTATAGTAGTAGCATGCTATTAGAGTTAACCTCCAGTCCTCCTTCTCATCTTCACGCTCTCCTTCTCATCTTCACGCTCTCCTTCTCATTTTCACGCTCTCCTTCTCATCTTCACGCTCTCCTTCTCATCTTCACGCTCTCCTTCTCATCTTCACGCTCTCCTTCTCATCTTCACGCTCTCCTTCTCATCTTCACGCTCTCCTTCTCAGACTGAACAGAATATATAGAGCATTCGGAAAATATTCAGACCACTTGACAATTTTCCACATTTTGTTACGTTACAGGCTTATTCTAAAATGGATTAAATATTTTTTCCCTCATCAATCGACACACAATACCCCATAATGACAAAGAAAAAACTAGTTTTTAGATTTTTTTGCAAATGTATATAAAAATATATATATCACATTTACATAACTATTCAGACCCTTTACTCAGTATTTTGTTGAAGCACCTTTGGCAACTATTACAGCCTTGAGTCTTCTTGGGTATGACGCTACAAGCTTGGCACACCTGTATTTGGGGAGTTTCTCCCATTCTTCTCTGCAGACCCTCTCAAGCTCTGTCAGGTTGGATGGAGAGTGCTCTGGCTGGGTCATTCACGGACATTCAGAGACTCCTGCATTGTCTTGGCTGTGTGCTTAGGGTTGTTATCCTGGTGAACCTGGTGAACCTTTGCCCCAGTCTGAGGTCCTGAGTGCTCTGGAGCATGTTTTCATCAAGTATCTCTCTGTACTTTTCTCCGTTCATTTTTCCCTCGATCCTGACTAGTCTCCCAGTCCCTGCCGCTAAAAACATCACAACAGCATGATGCTGCCACCACCGTGCTTCACCGTAGGGATGGTGCCATGTTTCCTCCAGACAGGCCTGATTGGTGGAATGCTGCAGAGATGGTTGTCCTTCTGGAAGGTTCTCACATCTCCACACAGGACCTCTGGAGCTCTGTCAGGGTGACCATCGGGTTCTTGGTCACCTTCCTGACCAAGGCCCTTCTCCCCTGATTGCTCAGTTTTGCTGAGCGGCCAGCTCTAGGAAGAGTCTTGGTGGTTCCAAACTTATTCCATGTAAGAATGATGGAGGCCACTGTGTTCTTGGGAACCTTCAATGCTGCAGAAACATTTTGGTACCCTTCCACAGATCTGATCCTAGACACAATCTTGTCTCGGAGCTCTACGGGCAATTCCTTTGACCTCATGGCCTGGTTTTTGCTCTGACATGCACTGTCAACTGTAGGATCTTATATAGACAGCCTTTCCAAATCATGTACAATAAAGAATTTCAGATTTACGTATATTATAATGCGAAAGGCTATGAGACCGGGTTGAACTCTACTCTTCTCTTTTTCAATTTTTGCTTCAGGGGAAGGAGAAAACTCTAGCTCGCTACATTAAGGGACAGTTTGCATCTGAAATTAATGGTTTGTAAAAGGAATGTCTGCAAAAGCAATACATCGTTCTGTAAAGCCTAGATATAAATGGCAAATATGAATTGGTCACATGAGAATCAAACCATGGGTTAATTTGCGATACAAACTATGGAATGGATGGGAGTGTGTGAGTACAGTAAGGATTTGGAGGCACTCCACCCTTTGGTTATTTTGCAGGTTTTAATGTATGCACATATTTTTATAAATATCAGCTTTGGACTGTTTTACAGTCAAACCCTACTAGACATGAAAATAATAGGTTACACTCTGTCACAGATTACTTAAATGAATTGAAGCTTCCTGAAATAGATGCAGTGAAATGGACCAAAACATGTTAACATACTTGATAGCGAGGCATGTGGCTTTTCTGTTATGACAATCAGTTTTGACTTAATTTCACTAAAGCGTTAGACAAGTCGACTAATGGAGTTATATGAAAAATATGACGGTGGACTAAAACTTGGTCAAATGGCTCGGAGAAAGATTAATTATATTTCTAGGGATTACAATACAATTTCAAGAGGATTTAGAGTATTACTATCCATGACACGACGAATGAACACAGAACACAACAGTGAATAGATGCTATGTGGACAAGGCCACTTGAGGGGTGGTGTCTCATTAGGAACCAGCAGTGAGACAGAGAGCTGCCTGTAACAGGAGGTGGAAAACAACAGTGACTCAAGCAGTGGTAGCTTATTTTGTGGATACATTTTAATTGGTAGAATGTAGAGCTAAGCTGAAAATGCCTCTATACAGGGATCCTGCATGAGAAAATAAAACTTTAACCATGACACCTACTGTATATCTACAGTTGATGGTGGATACACTACATGGCCAAAAGTATGTGGACACATGCTCGTTGAACATCTTATTCCAAAATCATGAGCATTAATATGGAGTTGAACCCCCCTTTGCTGCTGTAATAGACTCCACGCTTCTGGGAAGGCTTTCCTCTAGATGTCCACATACATTTGTATACATAGTGTACATTTTACATTCAATAGAGACTGGCAAATGAGTGAATGCAGCAGAATCATTGAGTAGTCAGACCACTATCTGTGAAATGTTTGAAAGGACACTGGCCTAATGGTCTTATCTAGATAACCTTTGAACCGGGCCATTTGATCAATAGGTCTAATCCCCTTTTTAAGTCTGATAACAGCTAGGAGCTAGTTACTGAGAGTGGGTGTTGACATTGTGAGGAGCACTCACGTCCCTTGTCTTAAGCACGTGAACCGTGAACATAAACAGAGACACACCCCAATGAAAGCCGCAAAATAACAACAATGAAAGCCGCAAAATAACAATGTAGGCCGAGGCGAAGAAAGACAATACAAGGCTACAATCTAACGTGCTCCAGTGTTTGCCCAGGCATTCCAGCTTGGGACCGCATGGTCGTCACAGTGTGTGTGAGTCGGACCAGAATGAGGCGCACGACAGGGCTGGAGCCACAGCCCCAAACACTGCAGCCGGAGCCCATTCTCTCTCTGTCAGACTTCTAGACTTCTTCCCAGCTGAGGTTTCTCTAACCGCTCATTTGAGGGCCCACTTTTCACTAGGCACTGAGCCATTCACTCCTGGACCATTCATGTCTCTAGAGCTCAGATGGGTTTTAAGGAACTGTGTGAATTACTGTGTTATTTGTCATATATGAAGATTATGATACCTGTATTTTGGATTAATACTGAGATTTCAGGGTTATAATTATGCACACCTGCAAGATTAGCCTAATCATATTTATCGTGAGGTTACCTCTCCAGGCAGATCTATGAATGTTCTTATTACTATGCTAAATAAGGGGTTGAAATGTCTTAGCATTTCAGCTATAGGTCCATAGCCTCACACTCATTGCTCTGAAATGTGCCTGTGTTACCATAGGAACAGATATTCAGCAAACTCGGGATACTATTGTATGCATGTGTTATTTATTACTGAGAAATGTAGCATATGCATTTAAGTCCACTCAGTACCTAGCTGCAACTCAATCAACAATTTTTACTCTCCTAACCACCTGACATTGAAAACACAAAACAAGTTAGAGACATACTCAGGTATTTCGAAATAGGTCAGTAACTAATATTGTTTTAAATGAGTGGTGTATATTTGAGCTGCCAATAAGACTTTTAAAAATAATGGGGTCCAATGTTTATTTAGATATGCATGTTTATTATGGTTGAGAGTTCCCATTCTCTGGCCCTTGTCTGAGGGGGTAGAGAGTCTTGCTCAACTTCTCCCAATCCCTGGAACTTGATTTTAATTAGTCTTGTTGAAAAGCCAGGGGGATAAGTCAAGGGGTTTTGTACTGAACTTTTAAAGCAGGACAGAGCTGGGGCCACAGGACAGGATGTCTCCAAGTAAAAACCATGTAATTAATGGATCGATCTGCCCAGTTGAGCCATATTCCCACCATGCATTGCATGCAAAGCCTTGGGCTCTCAGACACTAATCAAACTTATAACCTCATGTAGTCAGTGTTGCTACCGCTACCTAAATGGTCAGAAAATTTCAGTGGAAGTGTCATGAATAACCACCTCAAGATAGCTTCTCCAAAGCTCTACTCCATCACAAGTGTGCAAGAGCAGCAACCCTACAGGCATTGATGATTGTGATATCTCTATTCATCTCTTTAATGTACACAGGATAAACTCCCTACAATGGCTAGAAAATACTCAGGGCTAAGTGCACACAAACAGTGAAGGAAACTGAAGAATCACTAAATATACCCTCCTCACACAAGAACAGAAACTCAGATAAGAGAACCATGGTAATAGCAGAACAATGAGTAAATAGCTTTTTACAGATAATGTTGGTTTCCTCTTTGCACAGGAACAATAGGTGAGGCAGGGTGTTTTTAACAGTCAGAAAAACTTACTCGTGGGAATGCCACTGTCAATAGGAAGGATGTCAAACTCGTAGGGATATCTTTCTATGGTCAGGTTTTTCTCTCACAAACAATTGACCCATAAAAGCAGATTCCAATCCTTTATCAGTAGATGTATATAAGTTACTGTATATTTGTGAAATAAACAGTTACATTAATTTGTTTAATTTCTGAGTGAGACCTTCCACCTCGTACAGTAAGTACTTGCAGAGGGACTGGAATCATCAAGCAGCTGGAAATCATGATTCATGATTATTATAAACAAGCTAGCTGGAGCATGCCCAGATTAGAAGGGATACAGCTTTTGTTAAATTGACGCCATTTGGAATTTTAGCTAGCTCTAACCCTTTTCCTAACCTTAACCTATGTCTGCTATTTTAATGATCCTAACCTGCTGCATAAGTTCTCCTAACCTACTACAAAAAGTCAAATCTGACAAAAGCTGTATCCCATTGAGTCAAAACCAGACTAGATGGCAAGGCATCCCGTTTCTCTTATTGCCCCAAAATTTACTTCAAAACGCACTCTGATATCATACCCACCTCATCACGATTTACAAATCACTCAGACACAATGTGAGATCAGTTACATTTCACACTTCTGAACTCACAAGCCCCACCACCTAACCCATACTTGTGAAATGTGTTGCAAGAGTGAAACCAGCATGGCATCAAATTATTTGATTACTGAATGAGTTCTTTGGAATGCAAACTCGTTAAATGTGGAATGAAATGTATGACAAACAACGTGTCAAGACAATGCATACATCGAATATTAAACCTTGATGAAAGCTACGCAGACTCAGCTGTTTTGTTAATATGAAAGTATAGCGTTGCATTGAAACATGGTGTATTTGTATTTATATTTATTTATATTTATTTGTATTTATTTTGATTCCTTTCGTGCATACATAAACAGCTATGGATAGATACATGTACAGTGAACAGAACAGCATAATGTTTGACATACAGTTGAAGTCGGAAGTTTACATACACTTAGGTTGGGGTAATTAAAACTCGTTTTTCAACCACTCCACAAATTTCTTGTTAACAAACTAGTTTTGGCAAGTTGGTTAGGACATCTACTTTATGCATGAAACAAGTAATGTTTCCAACAATTGTTTACAGACAGATTATTTCACTTATAATTCACTGTATCACAATTCCAGTGGGTCAGAAGTTCACATGCACTAAATTGACTGTGACTTTAAACAGCTTGGAAAATTCCAGAAAATGATGTCATGGATTTAGACATCATTTGAGTCAATTGGATGTGTACCTGTGGATGTATTTCAAGGCCTACCTTCAAACTCAGTGCCTCTTTGCTTGACATCATGGGAAAATCAAAAGAAATCAGCCAAGACCTCAGAAAAAACATTGTAGACCTCCACAAGTCTGGTTCATCCTTGGGATCAATTTCCAAACGCCTGAAGGTACCACGTTCATCTGTACCATGGGACCACACAGCAGTCATACCACTCAGGTAGGAGACGCGTTCTGTCTCCTAGAGATGAACATACCTTGGTGCGAAAAGTGAAAATCAATCTCAGAACAACAGCAAAGGACCTTGTGAAGATGCTAGAGGAAACAGGTACAAAAGTATCTATATTCACAGTAAAACAAGTCCAATATCCACATAACCTGAAAGGTCACTCAGCAAGGAAGAAGCCACTGCTTCAAAACCGCCATAAAAAAGCCAGACTACAGTTTGCAACTGCACATGGGGACAAAGATCGTACTTTTTGGAGAAATGTCCTCTGGGCTGATGAAACAAAAATAGAACTGTTTGGCCATAATGACCATTGTTATGTTTGAAGGAAAATGGGGAGGCTTGCATGCCGAAGAACACCATCCCAACCATGAAGCACGGGGGTGGCAGCATCATGTTGTGGGGGTGCTTCCAAAGTTGTGGGAAAATGGCTTAAGGACAACAAAGTCAAGGTATTGGAGTGGCCATCATAAAGCCCTGACCTCAATCCTATAGAAAACTTGTGGGCAGAACTGAAACAGTGTGTGCGAGCAAGGGGCCTACAAACCTGACTCAGTTACACCAGCTCTGTCAGGAGGAATGGGACAAAATTCACCCAACTTATTGTGGGAAGCTTGTGGAAGGCTACCCGAAAAGTTTGACCCAAGTTAAACAATTTAAAGACAATGCTACCAAATACTAATTGGGTGTACGTAAACTTCTGACCCACTGGGAATGTGATGAAACAAATAAAAGCTGAAATGAATCACTCTCTCTACTATTATTCTGATATTTCACATTCTTAAAATAAAGTGGTGATCCTAACTGACCTAAGACAGGGAATTTATATTGGGATTAAATGTCAGGAATCGTGAAAAAGTGAGTTTAAATGTATTTGGCTAAGGTGTATGTAAACTTCCAACTTCACCTGTACATATAATGGCCAACCAGGACCAATCCGCTAATGGGAAGAGTATTATTATTCTTTAAAAACATTTTTTTGACCCCCTCCACAATTTCGTGGTATCCAATTGTTTAGTAGCTACTATCTTGTCTCATCGCTACAACTCCCGTACGGGCTCGGGAGAGACGAAGGTCGAAAGCCATGCGTCCTCCGAAACACAACCCAACCAAGCCGCACTGCTTCTTAACACAGCGCGCATCCAACCCGGAAGCCAGCCGCATCGTGCACCTGGCGACCTTGGTTGGCATGCACTGTGCCCGGCCCGCCACAGGAGTCACTGGTGCGCAATGAGACAAGGATATCCCTACTGGCCAAACCCTCCCTAACCCGGACAACGCTAGGTCAATTGTGCGTCGCCCCACCGACCTCCCGGTCACGGCCAGCTGCGACAGAGCCTGGGCGCGAACCCAGAGTCTCTGGTGGCACAGTGCACAGTGCCCTAGACCAATGCGCCACCCGGAAGGCAAGGAATAGTATTATTACATATGAAACACACACCACCCAGAACAAGGCTAACAGAGGGGATTTTATGATGAAAACCTGGAGGAAACTCAAACCCCATAACATTGTGATACTATTGCTTCATGGGTAAATTTGGGCTGGGGGATTCAGTAATACACAGGTGAGACATTACACAACACTTCACTGAAGCTGCTCCAGGTGGTTATCATTATGGAATTCAAAGAAAAGTCTTTCAATCTCTTGAAGTCCGTAGGACCTGCGTCTCAGCAGGAGGCCCCTCTGAGTACCTTGCCATTCCACAGTCACAGGCCAGCTCTGAGTACCTTGCCATTCCACAGTCACAGGCCAGCTCTGAGTACCTTGCCATTCCACAGTCACAGGCCATCTCTGAGTACCTTGCCATTCCACAGTCACAGGCCAGCTCTGAGTACCTTGCCATTCCACAGTCACAGGCCAGCTCGGAGTCAGCTCTCTGAGTCAGCTCTCTGAGCCTCACAATTACTACCAGAGGTGAGCCTCTCTCTGCCATCAGTCCTCCTGTGCCAAGCAGGGCCAGGCCTGACATAGTCACTGTACAGGAGCATTTCTTCACAAATTAACCCCAGCAGTCCACACAAGAAAGGAAAAATCATTGAACTTTGCATAGAGCATTATACCAGCTTGCCACAAATGACTCAAATAGTAAGCTGTATCATTACAACTCTTAAAGGCTCATGTTAAGGCATCTGGTTTGTGTTGTGAACTTGGAATCTGATCCATTTGTGTCAATCTTAAAGGGCACTAGTCCAAGAAGGCACTGGTTTGATATGGGCCACAGAAAAAATAACATACTTGAAAAAGGAAAAATGCCATAATATTAGCAGATACAGTATTTGTGGCTCATAGTGGCTAACAGGGGTGATTGTGATTGCACAATACCTTAACAGTGCTGGCATTATAGACATTTCTGACCTTGTGAATAAAGTAATCTATGAAATAAAAATGAATAGGCACTGTCCAAATACCTTCAAGGAGCAATGTTACAGTTAAAACATTGTTTTCTTCATTTAAAAAAATAGAGTGATTGATGCCAGAATGTGCATAGCTAAAAGCAGAATTTCTCATTTTCAATTTCTAAAATCTTTATGCCAAACATTTGAATTGATTGTTTGTGATCTAGTGGTATATCAAGCTTACACAATCAACATCAACATTTCTAAATCTCTGCAGTCCATTTCACATAGGTGAAACAATCAATATATCAATCCCAAACTCCCAATGAAGTTCAGATTACTCACATGACTAAAGGTGCACTAAAATGGGACTCATCTAGACAGCTTCTCTTTTGAGAATGGTCTTTCTTTTTTTCTTATCTGAATGTTTGGTACTCTTACCTAATCTATTGTGTTAAAAAAAGCAACATAAAAACTTCTGAGACGAATATACTAAGAAACTAGTGAACATCAACCATGATGTCTCAATATAAAAGTCCTCTCCCACTAATGCGCTGGTGCACCCAGGACATAGAGGACTCTGGTAATGTGCACAGCCCCCTCAGTCAGTCCAGTGGTTTGTGGGAGCTTGTTGTGAGAGTGGTTGACTGGGTTGGCCCCTCTCACACAGGCCCTGGGTAGCTGTAATGGTTGTTGTGATCTGCATCTGCAATCTGCAGGCTGGGTTTGCGGCGCTCCAGTTCCTCGTTCTCGACCGTGTCTGGGCTGGAGCAGTGGGGAGGACCCTGCTTGAATAAGTCTGACACGTGGCGCACCTGTAGGGAGGAGAGGAGTGAAATGGTGTGGGTCAGACAAAGTGAGAGGACCAGAGTAGGGCTGGAAAATGTGATTGTATACTGTATGTCTGGTGGTGGAGGGCACCATGCAGCTGCTCCACGTCTCAGAGGAACACACAGTGCGTTGCATAACCCCTCCAGCTCTCTAACCAGGCCAGAGAAGTCATAAAACATTGGGCCTGGGAGGGTCCCCAATTGCATGCAGTAGTCTGAAATAAGCTACGCTTTCCAATATGAATCACTCACGTCTCCGCGACTATAACAACAGTGGACTAGGAACAATAAAAAGCCAGCAGGCAACACTCACGTTGAGGATGGCAATGAGAGCGCCTTGGAGGAAGCCCACCAGAACGTCGCTCCAGTGGTGCTTGTAATCGGACACACGGGTGTAGCCCACGTACACTGCAAAAGCCACCAGGAAGAACTGGATTGTGGGTCGGAGGAGTCTGGCCCACTTTGCCCTCAGCCTCGCCTGGACATACAACTAGAGAGAAAGAGAGGGAGGAGATGTTTCAGTTCTCATAAGTAGAGCTATCTTTGTTTGAAGACTATTTGCTTTTACTGCTGATTGAGGTCATTAGTGGTTTTTGTGTTCACAAGTGGTGAACCATCTCACCAAATAAGGCAATGTTATTTGACTGTAAACTGGCCCCAGTAACATTAAGCCTATCATCATATTTCAGTCCATCAAATATGCCTCAATGAAACACAGCATTTGTTAGTAAATGTTATTTTCATGTATACAGTGTGTGAGAGTCCATTCTACAAGTGGCTAATATGAAAGCACATTGTTCAGCTTTTACAAAATGCTAACGTCAGCAGGCTACATGTAGTCACTAGTCAGATAAACATGTAACAGGCAAGAATTGTATTCAATTTCTTTCTGTCAAATGTGTCGCAACTTTGTTAAATACACATTAAATGAAATGTGATTTGATTTAGTCAGATAAACATGATAACAGGCAATCATTTAAAAGTTAAATGCCCCTTCATACTAAATCAAATCCCAGTAAAAACAGAAATATGGTATGCTTTGAATTGCATAAACCATGAAAAGACTGAATGTTGATCTAATTTATGCCCAACTATGGACTGAAAACCATTTTCACAGAAGAGGAGAGTTGCTGCCAGAATGTCTAACTGGCACATTCATTTCTCTGGGCTGCTACCAGGCTCCTGCCATAGTAGGTGTGTAAATTGGCATCCATTCATGCCCCCCTACTGCACATACACTCAATCTCAGCATTCAACACTTGTAGGGAGATGGAGATATTAAGCACATCTAATAGGGAATATCAAAGAGGAACAAAGCAGAGCAGATTACTGATCGCTTTGACTGGCAGTGAGGACCGAGTCGTCTGCTAGAGTCTCCTGCCTGCTTTGTCTGTCTGTCTGTCAGTCAATGGCTATATTTATTGCTGTCAATCAATGATATCACACCATCTGGTGCTGACAACTTGGATGGAAAATAACTGAGGATAGTAGTGGACTGTATTACCACTCCTATTTGCCATTTCTTCAATCTAAGCCTACAGGAAAGTGTGTTCCCTCAGGCCTGGAAGGAAGTAAATGTCATTCTGCTACCCAAGAATATTAAAGTACCCCTTTCTGGTTCAAACAGCTGAACAAATTAACAAATGACTTTCAGCACGCTGATAGGGAGGGGCACGCAACATGTATGGCACTGAGACAAATGACTGATGATAAGCAGAAAGAAGATTGTGGGAGATGTTTTGTTAGACTTCAGTGCCGCTTTTGAGGTTATCGATTGTAATCTGCTGCTGAAAAAGAGACGTGTCATGGCTTTACATCTTCTGCCATATCGTGGATTGAGAGCTACCTACCTAATAGAACACAGAGGGTTTTATTTAATGGAAGCCTCTCTCACGTAAACCAGGTAGAGGGTGATATACCTCAAGGCAGCTGTCTTGGTCCTTTACTGTTTTACATTTTTACTAATGACCTACCACTAGCCTTGAGTAAAGCTTGTGTGTTTATGACTCAACATTTACACTTCAGCTACCACTGCAAGTGAAATCACTGAAACCTATAATAAACAGCTACAGTCAGTTTTAGAATGGGAAGTTAGTAATAAGCTACACCTAAATATAAAAAACAACTAAAAGGTAAACCCTAAACCTCATCTAAATATTTTAATGAATAATGTGGCAATTGAGTGAGTTTAGCAGACTAAACTGCATGGTGTAACCCTAGATTGCAAACTTACATGCCCAAAACATATTGATGCAACTGTTGCTAAGATGGGGAGGTGTCTGTCTGTGATAAAATGCTCTGCGTTCTTGACATTACAATCAACCAAACACATCCTACAGGCCCTAGTTATCACACCTGGACTACTGCCCAGTTATATGGTCAAGTGCTGTAAAGAGGGACATAGGGAAATTAGAGTTGGCACAGAACAGAGTAGCACGGCTAGCCCTTAAATGTACACAGAGAGCGAATATCAAGAACATGAATGTAAATCTCTCCTGGCTCAAAGTAGAGGAGAAATGGACTGCAGCACTACTTGTCTTTTTGAGAGCTATTGACGTGTTGAAAGCACCAAACTGTCTCTTCAAACAGTGAACACACAGCTCAGACACCGATACATGTCCCACAAGACATGACACCGGGGGTCTCTTCACAGTCCCTAAGCCCAAACATAGAGGCTGGGAAATGCAGTGCATTGCACTGTACAGCAGTGTACTAGAGCCATGATCACATGGAACTCTTCCACATCATGGCTCCAGTACAAGCTAGCAGTGAAATCAGGAAAAAACCATAAAACATGGGCGGCAGGCAGCCTAGTGGTTAGAGCGTTGGACCAGTAACCGAAAGGTTGCTGAATCAAATCCCCGAGCTGACAAGGTAAAAATCTGTCGTTCTGCCCCTGAACAAGGCAGTTAAACCCACTGTTCCCCGGTAGGCTGTCATTGTAAATAAGAATTTGCTCTTAACTGACTAGTTAAATAAAGGTTACATTATAATAATTAAAAATAAAATAAAACAACACCTCACGGCAAAACACGGACTGTAAAGACATGCATGCACACACAGTAATATTGTATTATTGTAAATTTATATAGTGCAATGTCTTTTGTGATGTATCATTTTATTTATGTTTATTTATTGTTTTGTTTTGTTGTGATGTAATTGTTTTATTTTATAATTATTTTATTTTATTTATTTATTATATTTGTATTTATTATGTAGATTGTTTTGTTATGATGTAGTTGTTTTATTTATGATGTAGACTAGGTATTCCCAAACTGGGTACTGGGGGTACGCGCAATGCCGTCGGGGGTACGCCAAATAAAAATGTGATTCATATTTTATTTTATTGTTTTAGTTGTATTTGTTTAAAAAAAATGATCTTCACATTTTCAAACAGTCCATTTATATATTCCAACAGGGCTATACATTTTGTGAGGGTTTTTTCTCACCTGAGTAGCCTCGTTTCACTGCCAAAAATACAATTAAACCATCTAGTGTTCAGCGAAATAACAATGTCAAATTCAGGTAGCCTAGTCAAATAATTAACATCCAATCACATTAATCATTACTTTCTCGTGGGAATCCCACTAGTCCGTATGTAGCCAAATGTAGCTGCTGCTCATTCCGTTTTGCTCTAAAATGGATAAATGGTAAAAAGAAATGTAAGGCCCCCGTCCATAGAGACACATACCAGCTCTACTGGTAGTACTGCTACTACCAGCAGTACTACACCTGCACCTGTCGACAACACAAGTTGTTTTGCTTCCAAGAGCACATCCAATGCTAGCATCAGTAAATCTACATTTGTTGATAGCCCAGCTAGCATGGACACTGACAGTTTCTAAGAGCTACTACCCCCTTACCCGGGAAAGCACCGAATAACAGACAAGGACGTTGGACCATCGAAGAGGCGCAAATATGATGAGAACTACATTGATTTGGGATTCACTTATATTGGGAGTAGTGTCTTTCCTCAGCCAAAGTGTGTCATATGTGCAAAAGTACTCTCTCACAACTCGATGAAACCTTCACTCTTGCGCAGACATTTAGAAACAAAACATGGCAATTTGAAAAATAAGCCACAGGAGCTTTTTGAGTGAGAATTAAGACGACTTTCAAGTAGTAAGACATGTATAAAAGCAAAAAATACCGTTATAAAGAAGGGGCTAGAAGGTCTTATATGGTGAACTACAGAGTGGCTAGGACAGGCAAGCCCCATACTATTGTGGAGGACTTAATTCTTCCTGCTGCCACAGATATGGCTGGGACAATGGTGGGGGAAAAGGCCAAAAGAACTATACAGACAATGCCAAGCAGCGAGACATAGTGGAGTGGTAACGCGTGTGCAAGCAGTTGCTCCCTACAGCGAGACATAGTGGAGTGGTAACGCGTGTGCAAGCAGTTGCTCCCTACAGCGAGACATAGTGGAGTGGTAACGCGTGTGCAAGCAGTTGCTCCCTACAGCGAGACATAGTGGAGTGGTAACGCGCGTGCAAGCAGTTGCTCCCTACAGCGAGACATAGTGGAGTGGTACGCGCGTGTGCAAGCAGTTGCTCCCTACAGCGAGACATAGTGGAGTGGTAACGCGCGTGCAAGCAGTTGCTCCCTACAGCGAGACATAGTGGAGTGGTAACGCGCATGAAAGCAGTTGCTCCCTACAGCGAGACATAGTGGAGTGGTAACGCACGTGCAAGCAGTTGCTCCCTACAGCGAGACATAGTGGAGTGGTGACGCGCGTGCAAGCAGTTGCTCCCGATGCCACTTTGGTACATTTCAGCATCCACCGAGAGGCTCTTGCTGCCAAGGGAATACCTGACAGCTTGAAAGACGTTTTGGACACTACAGTGAAAATGGTTAAATTTATTAATGCAAGGCCCCTGAACTTTCATATATTTTCTGCCCAATGCAATGATATGGGCAGCGACCATGTAACGCTTTTACAACATACAGAAGTGCGCTGGTTATCAAGCTGCAAAGTATTGACAATTTTTTTTAAATTGAGAGACGAGCTTAAAGTTCTTTACTGACCATAATTTTAACTTGTCTGACTTCTTGCATGATGGTGAGTTTCTCACACGACTGGCCTATCTGGGTGATGTTTTTTCTCGCCCGAATGATCCAAATCTAGGATTACAGGGAGTCTCCGCAACTATACTCAATGTGCGGGACAAAATTGAGGCTATGATTAAGAAGTTGGAGCTCTTCTCTGTCTGCATTAAGAAGGACAACACACAGGTATTTCCATCATTGTACACAAACAACTGGATTCGATATCCCTTTCATGCCCTGCCTCAGTCCACTTACCGATATCTGAACAAGAGAGCGTCATCAAAATTTCAACAAGTGGTTCTGTGAAAATGTAATTTAATTAGAAACCACTGCGCCAGATTTCTGGATTGGGCTGCACTCAAGAGTATCCTGCCTTGGCAAAATGCGCTGTTAAGACACTGATGCCCTTTGCAACCACGTACCTATGTGAATACCAGCACAGACTGCGTGGAAAATTATTTAAGACAGAGACTCTCTCCAATACATTGCAGAGTTATGTGCATCCTTTCAAGCACACTCTTCTCATTAACCTGTGGTGATTTATTCACAATTTTCGATGAACAAATAAGCTTTCATATGTAAGATGGTCAAATAAAGAGTAAAATTATTGGTCATTATTATTTGTGCCCTGGTCCTATTGTATAAGAGCTCTTTGTCACTTCCCACGAGCCTGGTTGTGTGTGAGGCAGGCTTACAATGATGGTAAAAAACTAAATTTGAGAGTGCGCTGACCCTGGTGCTAGGCGGGGTACGCAGCTGGAGGTTGAATGTTTGAAGGGGTACGGGACTACAAACACTTTGGGAACCACTGCTGTAGACTATTGTTGTGTTGTGATGTGTTGTTTTATTCCTGTTTGGACCCCAGGAAGAGTAACGGCTGCCTTGTCAGCAGCTAATGGGGATCTTAATAAATACTACATTTCACAATGACAAGGCCCAAAGCAGTTGAACTAGATAACCAGGAAAAGAACACAGGCCTAGCCTTCATCTCCGGTCTATGACAGTCCAGCAGGGCATTAGCCTCTGTGTCAAAATTCGGCTGAACTTTTGACTTGCCCTTTATATATATTTATATATGAGCACAATCACTCTCAGTAAAGCCTGCTCTATTTTGCCTTATCATATCTACCCCATTTCTCCTAATTTAAATGGAGAGGTGTTACATCAATTGATTCCATTTGAGAATGTTGAATATAAGGGTGTTTGTAGTTGATATTTGCATCTGTTCCATGAGACTTGTATACTCACTGCTAGAAACAGCATACAGTACATCCCGAAGGAGGAGTGGCCGGAGTAGAAGGACAACCTGGAAGAATTGAGAAAAAAATTGATGTTCTTAATTAAAAATGGTCATGTCAACCTGTCATGACTGTTTGGAGACTACAGTGGATCTATTTAGTGTGTTTCTACCAGAGCGTTAAGCTGTGGTATCCAACCCTTGTCCTGGTGAGCAGCAGTTTGTATAAGCATTGGTTCCAGTTCAGCAATAACCACTGGCATAGAGCAATGCACCGGTCAACAATATTCCCCTCATACCCTCTATCTCAGTAACTACCTGGACTCAGTGACGTCATGAGAGTTGCCGGTGCAGTTGATATCCAGCATGTAGCCTTTGCAGACCTTGGGGTTGCAGACGGCCATGAAGTTGGGCCGCAGGCGTCCAATGGTGAACTTAGCCAGGTCTGTCAGTGATTGGCTGACAGCTGCTCCGAACAGGAAGGTACCTAGCACCTTGTAGAGCGCCGCCACGTACCCGTTGAACTCAGAGTTAGAGTGAATCCTCTTACTGTAGACCAGGTAGGCCTCTCCTGATGCTAGCTATGGGAAGAGAAAGAGAGAGGAGCTTGAATTACATCTAACCTTCCAGTATCTTCCAGTATGACAGGTAATATATGGTCTGGTCCACTGGCTACATAGACAAACGCCTGTTTGTGACACTGATCTGGGAATCAATGTAGTCAGATGTTCTTTATCTCACCTAGGTGTCAGAGAGGAAAGTATAGGGCGGGACTCACGATGACGACGGTGCAGGAGATGGTGACTGCAGCCAGCAGGCCGTGGGTGATAGTGTCATGTTTGAAGGGGTACTTGATGTCCTCATCGTCACAGTACACACCCCTCTGGTAGGGCCGGAAAACGACGGTCATAATGAGGAAAGGCAGTGCCGCTATGAGAAGAAAGAGCAGGCAGGCAACTTGTTAATTCACTCCAACTTGAAAAATGATGTCTGCAACAATTGTATGGATCCAACTGCTGACATAATTTCATTCTTCATTCATTTTTCTGTCCAGCACCTGAACTAGCAGGATGTGAATTTTATTTTCTCTTTCATTATTTTACTTCAACTACCAGCATCGACTTTTCCTATAATAAAGGGCGATAAAGTACATCAGGAGCGATTAATGATAATGCTGTTGATTCAAGCTAACGTATATAAAGATTTACGAGAGCATCCACCAGTTAAATAACATATATTTTACATTTCCAGAAACCCAGACATTACATCACTATTCAATCTGGGAGGTTAAATATTTCTTCAAGGTGCTCTGAGAAGTTTTATTTCTCCTTCATTCCTGAAGACCTCGTTCAGTGGAACAACACTATCCTGAAAATATACCACATTCATGGCCCAGAAAAGCCCAGCATAGCGAAGCAGTGCACACCAAACATTGAAGTAGGTTGTGAAATGTTGTAGTAAAATCTTTAGAGTAAGGGATTGCAAAAACAAACACATGGACTCAGATGTACACACACACACACACACACACACACACACACCCCTCCCCAGTGCACTTCCTTAGAAGACTGACTGATGTGGTGGTGTGCACAAACAAGCCCAAATATAGCCTCTCAAGGCTATAGAGTGGATGGAAAATGCACTTGAAACTTTCGGAAAACATCATCGAATCCACACACACGCGCTCAACCTGTCTGATGTGTGATGCAAAGCCACAAACACACCATGAGGAAGGCATTATGCGTTCATTACTGCAGTTCATGTTGATAAACTCAACCTAATGAATAATACTCTTCTCGTCTGTGCTGCATCTACAAATTAAAGCGTATGTGAAAAAGACCTTATTGGTACAACTGCTGGGAGCTCTTCCCAGCTAACAATTCTAGGGAGAGAGAAAGTGTTTGTCATATCACCCTAATGTTTCACTGATGTTTGAGGGTCCAGTTTTCCAGGAACATTCAATGACAAACTATTCAGCATGTTTTGGGGTTAGAGTTAGGTGAACATTCCCTTAATGTCAAACCAATCCAGAATGTGGTTACCATGTTCTCAGAATATCCCATATTAACATTCTAGACACGTTTCATGGGACATTGCAATACAATCCATGTGTCCAGTTTTCTGAGGGTTAGAATATTCCATCAACGTTCCACCAAAACATTGTTGCCATACACATTTCTGTGTATCAGTTGTCAGGAAGTCACCTGATGGTCCGAAAGAAACGTTCTCTCCGCCCATTTATTTCTCTCTCATTACACATCACACCTTGTTACTGTTGCGGAGCTTATCAAGGCCCTGACTGGTGAACCACTGATCCATTCACAGCTTTGTCTGTTGGCAAGGTTAGGGACACACAGACAGTGCTTTAAAACACAGGGTGTTTCTCAATATGCATACTATCGTGCTCCACACTCTCCGAGTGCATTCTCAGGGGACGTTCTTGTAAGGGCGAGAGTGTGGAGAACGCATAAAACATGACATTTAAGAAGCAGTCGCTCCCCTACTGTATTAACTAATGCTGCACCTCCCCCTTCACTGAACCTTCTTCCAGCCAGGACAATGGCAACAACAGACGAAACAAGAAATAAACAAAGCAAGCATTTTACTTCATAATTATCAGCTTGATATATGTGAATTGTAATAATCTAGCTAGCCAGCTAGTTAAACAGGCAAAAATGACCCAAAACTAACGTTATGCAAGGTAGATGTAAATTTGTCGTGGGTAGCTAACTACCCATTTTTCGTGGCTAGCTAGCCAGTTAGCATTACTCATTTATTATGGACTTTTTTATATAGCCATTTTCTCCCCAATTTTCGTGGTATCCAATTGGTACTTACAGTCCTGTCCCATTGCTGCACTCCCGTACGGACTCAGGAGGCGAAGGTCAAGAGCCGTGCGTCCTCAGAAACACAATCCAGCCAAGCAGCACTGTTTCTTGACACAATGCCCGCTTAACCCCGAAGCCAGCCACACCAATGTGTCGGAGGAAACACTGTGCACCTGGCGACTGTGTCAGTGCGCCCTGCCCCCCACAGGAGTCGCTAGTACGTAATGGGACAAGGACATCCCTGCCGGCCAAACCCTCCCCTAACCCGGACGACGCTGAGTCAATTGTGCGCCGCCTCCAGGATCTACCGGTCGCGGCCGGCAATGACTGTTTTGGACAAACTAGTATTCATAGTAAATATCATGAAGAAAACACAAGGCCAGATAACACCATCTAGTTTAATGTAAACTAGATGTTGATGACATATACATTTACATGGATAAGAATTAGCCTAAGCTTGAAGAAGAAAATGATATTTATATCAGATCTAACTCGTATCACATGAACAGAGAGTCAACACATCTCATTTCATCCTCGATTCTAAAAATAAATATGCAAAAATACAAATCCGCTGAAACAGCACTATCTACATTGGGAATGGGGGATACCTAGTCAGTTGTACAACTGAATGCATTCAACTGAAATGTGTCTTCCACATTTAACCTAACCCCTTTGAATCAGTGAATCAGAGAGGTGTGGGAGGCTGCCATAATTTACATCCACGTCTTCGGCACCAAGAACAATGTAGGATGGGACATAAACCTAACAATTTCAATGACTAATCTCTCTGAACAGGGGGAAAAAAAATCACAAAATTCGCTGAGAATACAATACATTGGATAAAGAAACAACACTCCAAGCCGCAGCTCCAAACTACTTGTTAGACATAGAGAACTGATAAGATAAACTCATTGTTGGGGTGGGATTGGCATGTGAGGTTGGGGTGGGGTCCGTGAGGGGCTTTAGACCATTTCTTTGGATTCCTCATGTCGAACTCATTGTTCGAAAAAAGTTTGGTCCAAATCAGATGTAGGGCACTATATTTATTGAATATTATATGAATCCCATCAATTAAAATGGCCAATTTGGGTGTAATCAATTAGCTTAATTTCTCAGAGATCAAATTATATAAAACAATGTTGCAGGAATGCTAATCTTATCTGCTTACAACAACATAAACAATTGCAGAACAATCTGAGATGGTGGGTGTCAAAATCCTCTTTCTTGTGCTTTTTGAGGTGGAATGACCCTATAGGATAAAGACAGATCAGTGTACTGTGTCATACAGTCTAACCTTGCTGCTAGTTGTCAGACACGACAAAAGACACAATGAGACAAACATTTGAGAGAAAAACCTAAACTGGAGATAGCCGCTAAGATTCACTCAAGCTACATCTACAAAAAGTGTCCATTGTATTGCTAGCCTTCTAATATTAGTTCAAGAGGATATGTTTATTACATTTAATATGAATGCAAGCACCCACCATTATATCAACAGAGATCAGACAGCGTCACCACCAAACAGGTGGCACTTAACCGTCAGATATGGGATCCAAGACGCAACCCTTCATTCTCAACCGGCACCAACCATTATCCCTCTGTACTCTGCTCACCTGCCCGCCGCTCCTTGTTTTCCTCAGCACAAGGCTGTTGGGGTAGTGTTTACACAGTGGTAGAAAGCTTTGTGAGGGAATAGAACCCTAAAATAAAAGCCTTAGTGGCCCCAGGCCCTCAGCACCTCCATCCTTTCTGGTGGTGCCACAAGACAATGTGGCCATCCACCATTTTATTGTCAATTCATTTGTCCTACATCCTGCCTCCAGCTAGCACAAACAACATCAGTCAGAATCACACCAAGAATGTCAAGGAACAGCTTCCTTTTCCTCCTCCAAATCCACACATGGCAGGAAGTGAACCACAGAAAGAGTGGAGGAGGTTTGTGTTTCTTGGTTATTGTGACTATTCATTCATCCCACTCCCCCTGATCCAGTGTCCACGATAACATGTGTTTGGTTTCTGGAGGAATAATTTGCCATTGTTTTGTTCCCAACATCTGAGCTGAATGGAACTTAAATCAGGACAGGCTGATGATCTTTGAAGGACATTCACTCTACTATCACCACTTCACTTCTGAGTTAATCATACATCACTTTGAAAGTTTTTATACAAGATACAGTATTTTCTTAAAGCGTATTTCCATACTCTTGATCTTTCATAATGTAACTTGCTTGGGATTAGTACCAGCTGTCAAATCCTCTGTAATGTATTCAGAAAAACAATATTTACCGGGAATATAAGTGGCTATACATTCCTAATAAAAATAAACTTGTGCTTGATGGCTACTGTGTGCATGGCTGTCGTTACTGTACAGCTGGAAATGTTTTAGACAGTATGATATGAAATCTGTCTCCACACACACAGCCATTCAATACAAAATCCTATTGGTAGGAATGTTCACACCTTGCAGCCGATTGAAAACAGAATGTAAATGCTGACAACCTCGAGGCTTATTGAAACCTGTATCTGGTTTGCATTGCCCATATGAGTGAACTTAGAATGCTTACAGTATTCGTGTTGTGAGTCTGAGCGCTGGTCTGGCCCTCTGGATAAAATCTAGGACATTTTTATTTTCTTTAATACAGCATGGTGAAGGCCATTTTAAATAGACAGTTTGTGCTTGATGCTGTATAACAAACATCTTGCAGCAATTGCAATGCTTTCAACACCATTGTTCAGAAGGGTCTGTCAGAAGCATTAGTAGTGGCTAAGTGGGAAAAATAAGGTTCAAATTATGATAGAAAAGTGACAGAATAATCAGACTTCTGAACATTAGTTCCTGTAAACTGAAAACAGAGAAAAATATCACAACAACACAAGTAACAAGACAGTGCAGGAGTGGAGGGAATCAGTGTCGAATCTGAGATGAGCAAAAATAACAAATATTTGTGCACAAATCTTACATTACATCAATGCTTGAAAGTTGCACATCTCAAGTTTGGATCTAGCACTTCTGGCTATAAAGAAGTTAGAAGAGTGAAGGACGCTATTTCTATTAGTGTATTAGTGTTGGGCATGGGATAGGCAGTACACCCAGCCTGAAATGACCACCTCCAGGCCTATTAAGCTGTGTAGGTCTTTATTTCTGTACTGATAATACTGCATTTATACTGCAGACACATCACTTTGACTGATGAGACATACATCTAAAAGTTAATATGAAAATATTGTTTTTTAAACAATGTCGGTAAAAAAAAACAAATAAATAAAATAAAAAAAACATTGGCACTAGTGTCCTACAGTAGGGGTGTCTAATAGATTTCCAAGCCTCTTAACACACCTCAAAAAACATTCACACAGACAGACACAAACAAACACAGTCACACTGACAGACAAAAATAGACAGGCAAATTAGGTCTCCAGGATACCACAACAAAATGCCACAGCCCAAATTGACAGTGCTGCAGAACTTCATCTGTACAGAAGGAAAATAGGGAACTTGGTCTTTAACGGTCCAAATGAAAGTTGTTACAAGAAAAGGTAGAGTAATAGAGGAAAGCAGGTTTGAAAGGGAATGTATTCGCCCCATGAATCACCTGACTCTACAGTTGGAGGGAAATGAGGCCCTGCTTGGAATGACAGTGAAATATCTCCTATTTGCGCCCATAACGAGGCCTTCTGAAGTCACAAGAAGCAGGAGTTCACATTACCTACCTCAGATTAAGGAACCCCATTTGAACATTTTTCAGTCACATTTTGAGAAAGTAATGTTCCCCTTCCTCCTCTACTTTCGATTCACAATCATTTACAATGGCACCTTCGCCTACTCTATGCTTCTCCTAAACGGGGTCTTGGAGCACAGAAATACAAGGGAGAGGGGAGGAAAATGACTCGAAGACAATTGGTTCAGACACAAACACATGGGAAAGAAGTTTGTTAAAGCTATCAAGCACCTGCTCAAAGTTACAGGATATGCATAAGATCTACACGTTTTCATAGAGGGTCCTAAGCTACCTGACCCCTCTGCGCTGGGTAGAAGAGATTCATTTTATTCCATCAACGCCACTCATTTCTATCCTCCTTTGTGCCCTCACTCTCTTATTCAGAGTCTCTCGAGCTCATTCATCCTTTGTCATTCCTTCAATCCCAGTGTCCTCCTATACTCTCCCGCTCTGTAAATATAGAGGTCTGAATGGAGCCCGGCTTATTTTAGACAGCTGATCTGCAATTACATGGGATGATTTGGGTCATGATCTCACTGGAAGCTGAGAGTCACTGCATTTGTCACGTCCTCTCTCTGTCTACACAGTGGAGGGCAGGGATCAATGCCATCTCAATTCATGAAGTGAATTGAATTTCCAGCACAAGAACCAAAGAGACATAATTGAAAATACAGTCAGACACCCTTGATAAATATGAGCAAAAATTACCGTATAAAACAAATAATTAAAATACTGAGCTATTGGATGCTATATATACACAGTACCAGCCAAAGGTTTGGACACACTTACTCATACCAGAGTTTTCCTTATTTTTTTGTATTTTCTACATTGTAGAATAATAGTTAAGACATCAAAACTATGAAATAACACATATAGAATTGAAATTGGCACATCTAAAGATTCTCAGAAATAAAATCAAACAAAATAAAACATTTGAATTTTAATGCAGATTCTAAGTTAATTTCAACAAATTAACTATTGTGGCCTTCCATGGCTTCCTGTTTTACTGGTAATGTCGTAATACACATGTAAATTCCTGTTGTCATCCATTACCATGGGAAAAGGCAAAGAGCTCACAAATGGTTGTTGACCTTCATAAAATCCGCCAATGGGTACAGAGAAAATTGCAAAAAATATATATACACCACTTACCACTATTAGGGCAACAATTAAGATCAGCGATAAACTTGGACGCATATCTTGTCCCCACGCAGTGAGGAAGATGGTTCAGGACGCAAAGAAATATCAAAGACCCAAAGTTGGAGAATTACAGAACTTGGTCGCATCTGTGGGTCACCACGTCTCCAAATCTACAATTAGACGCCACCTCCATGCCAATAGGCTCTTTGGAAGGGTTGCCATAAAAAGTGACTTTATTGAGAGCAACCAACAAATGTTTGCTAAACGCCATTGGCACTTGGATTGGAACCAGTACTACGGTCCGATGACATGAAAATAGAGCCCTTTGGCCACACAGTGGTGGGTTTGGCGTTGAAAGAAGGATGCGTATACAGAAAATAACCTCATACCTTCTGTAAATATGGTGGTGAATCTTGGATGTTATGGGGCTGTTTTGCTGCCACTGGTTCTGGGGCCCTTGTTAAGATCAACGGCATTTACCAAGTACAAGGACATTTTAGCCAAAAATCTGATTGCTTCTGCCAGGAAGCAAAAACATGGATCTTCCAGCAAGACAATAAAAGCATACATCCACAAAGACATAGTGAACTGAACACAAAGTCATAATTTTGCAATAGCCATCTCAGTCTCCAGACTTGAATCCCATTGAAAACCTGTGGTTTATATTGAAGAGGGCAGTCCAAAGCGCAGGTAAAGGATATCAAGGATCTGGAAGGATTCTGTGTGAAGGAATGGTCTAAGATCCATCCCAATGTGTTCTCCAACTCATAAAACACTTGAGAAAAAGGCTCAGTGCCATTATCCTCGCAAGGAGAGGGTGCCGGGAGTATTGAAAACAGGGGTGCCAATCATTTTGACACTCTTTTTGGAGCAATTGTATTAGTATAAAATATACATTTCCAAAAAATGTTGAGCATAAAATATGTATTATTTATTTCATAGTGTCTTTTTTGCTCATCTTCAACAAGGGTGCCAATAATGTTGGACCTGGCTGTACACGGCTCGTTTCGATTCTTGCATTGAAATGTACATTTATTCCCTGAAATGAGTGCAGTAATGGAGTGGTCAGAGCCTGAACTCAAACACCTGAGTAACTGCGCTGACTGCACAGCACATCTAGACCAATGATTTAATTAAAGATTCATTCTCCGCCTCAAACTTTACTGACACTGCACTATAGACCGGGCGGGCCTCTCCCTGCTTTTTACTGTGTGGCGCCTGGACTGCTTTATAGACACAGTTGGACTAAATTACAAAAACATACAGCCTGGGATTTTACTTTGTGTGATTTTTTAAAGCATTCAACTGATTCATCTGATGTGATATTCACATGCTGTGGTGTGACTAGGGCTGTGGCTGTCATGAAAAGATGTCAGCCCCGTTATTTGACATAAACACATTTAGCATCTCCAGGCTCCACTCACACAAGCAGCATCCTCTGATGCTCGCCTTTGGAACATCTACATTCCACTCACACAAGCAGCATCCTCTGATGCTCGCCTTTGGAAGATCTACATTTAAAAAAGTTGAATAAATCAATTGAATACACACCATCACAATAAATTCATTATTTATTTTAGGCAGGTCTAAAGAAACTTGAAGGAAATGTATTTCAGAAGAACAGAATATGATTTGGCCTTCTGTATGTTATCTGGCTATGCATCGTGATATAGGCTGTAGGCTTGTTCATTTAGCTGACAAGATATGCTTATAAGCCCCGTGACATTATTTTATATGATTTTATAGTAAGAAGAAAATACTTGAACTTAATAAAATAGAAAGGATATTTTTCCCATTCTGGAACAAGAGAGCGCGCGCATATGAAGTGGCTATGTTATACGAAAAAGTGATCATTTGAAACAGGTCCTAAATGCTAGATTTCTAGTTATTGGGCAACTTCACTTGTTAATGATACAAACCTTAGAATGCATTAGTAATCAAAACATATGGGCTGCGTGATGCAACTACAGGCTATTGATAAAAAAGCTTGTACTACCATATTTACTATACATGTGCAGTGATACTGGAGTGATGGAGGTAGATATGTATAGGGGTAAGGTGACAAGGATACTAGAGTTATAGAGGTAGATATGTATAGGGGTAAGGTGACAGGGATACTAGAGTTATAGAGGTAGATATGTATAGGGGTAAGGTGACAGGGATACTAGAGTTATAGAGGTAGATATGTATAGGGGTAAGGTGACAGGGATACTAGAGTGATGGAGGTAGATATGTATAGAGGTAAGGGGACAGGGATACTAGAGTGTTGGAGGTAGATATGTATAGAGGTAAGTCGACAGGGATACTGGAGTGATGGAGGAAGATTAGTATCCCTGTCACCATACCCCTATACATATCTACCTCCATCACTCTAGTATCCCTGTCACCTTACCCCTATACATATCTACCTCATCACTCCAGTATCCCTGTCACCTTACCCCTATACATATCTACCTCCATCACTCTAGTATCCCTGTCACCTTACCCCTATACATATCTACCACTATCACTCTAGTATCCCTGTCACCTTACCTCTATACATGAGTGATAGTGGTAGATATGTATAGGGGTAAGGTGACAGGGATACTAGAGTGATGGAGGTAGATATGTATAGGGGTAAGGTGACAGGGATACTGGAGTGATGGAGGTAGATATGTATAGGGGTAAGGGGACAGGGATACTGGAGTGATGGAGGTAGATATGTTTAGGGGTAAGGTGACAGGGATACTGGAGTGATGGAGGTAGATATGTATAAGGGTAAGGGGACAGGGATACTAGAGTGATGGAGGTAGATATGTATAGGGGTAAGGTGACTAGGCAGCAGGATATAAGATAAACAGAGTAGCAGCAGCTTGTATGTGAGTGGGTGTGCGGGTATGTAGAGTCAGTATAAATGTATGTGCGTGAGTGAGTGTGTGTGTGAGAGAGTGAGTGTTTGTGTGAGAGAGTGAGTGAGTGTGTACGTGTGTGAGAGTGAGTGAGTGTGTGTGTGAGTGAGCGAGTGAGTGTGTACGTGTGTGAGAGTGAGTGAGTGTGCACGTGTGTGAGAGTGAGTGTGTACGTGTGTGAGAGTGAGTGAGTGTGTATAGTGCCCTGTGAGTGTGTATAGAGCCCTGTGAGTGTGTATAGGGCCCTGTGAGTGTGTATAGGGCCCTGTGAGTGTGTATAGGGCCCTGTGAGTGTGTATAGGGCCCTGTGAGTGTGTATAGGGCCCTGTGAGTGTGTATAGGGCCCTGTGAGTGTGTATAGGGCCCTGTGAGTGTGTATAGGGCCCTGTGAGTGTGTATAGGGCCCTGTGAGTGTGTATAGGGCCCTGTGAGTGTGCAGAGACAGTGCAAATACTGAAATAAAAAGGTCAATAAAAAGGTACAAGAGGAGATTACTGTGACTCGACAGTCCTCTAGAATTTTACAGTACCACTGTCACCTCAACAGCCCTTAGATGTGACCTGGTTCAGACTGGAGAGGCGGCTTTCCTACAGAGTCACAGCTGGGCCACGTGCTTGAACACTGGGATTGGATGGCCTGCCTTTCCACACTGAGGGTCCGTCATCCAGTGACTTTTTTCTCTCCAGCCACTCTCCTCTCAGTCACTCTCCTCTCAGTCTCACATTCAGTGCCTCTACTCTGTTCCTCCTTCGCCAGTCCATCTACGCCCTTTCCTCAACTCTCACTCCTCTCTACCAAGTCAACACAAATGGAGCTGGCGGAGGTCCATCTGTGCCGTTCTCTACGTAGTTCAACGTACATTTGTTTGGCTGAATTTTTGGAACACAATGAAAATGGACCTACGTCAGTTCTGTTTGCGTAGACTGTGTAGAGCCCTTCATTCAACTTCTCTCAGTGTCTTCTTCCCTCACTGTGTAGTGTGTGGACTAGGGCCCTTCTCCCAGCCCCAGTCCTCTCTGGCAGGCTAGACTGACTAATGTGGAAGGTATGTGCTGAGCATACAACTTCTGCATTTGGATTCTAATTCACACTAGAAACACCCGACTTCCCCAAGCAGTCACACCAAATCCAGCTACCCATTGCTTTCTAATCCCCTTTCTCTCGTTCTCATCATTTACGCATTCTGAGCACCAAGTAGTGCGGATGGAGGGCAGTTTAATCTGGTCTGGGGAATAGTCTGACTTTACTTAGACCAAACAAATAGACCAGACAACACATTTTGATTATACATCTGGGAGCTGTAGATATTTGTAGACCCATGGTTAAGAAACTATTTAAGGTACTCTTCTCCATTCCATTTAACCTAATAGTATCAAATCCTCACTAAACAAACTCATCTAAGTGTGTTTGTCCACCTATTCTACTCTGTTTAGTGAAATGCCTTCAGATTCCAGAAGATAACTGTCCTGGGAGCACTATTCCCTCTGCTGTCATCAGTACAGCTCTCATTGAGTGGAAACAGTTGGAGAACTCATGACAAGGTACAACCAATCTGGATGAGAATCCTGAATCCCTGGAGACAGCTTCATTGTTTCCTTCACAAGCCTCTTTCAACCACTACAAACTCCAGGGCAGTCAGTTCAAAGAACATGGGAACATATTTTATTGAGTCAAATCTTTTTCCCAACATTTTTCCAGTACTGTCCTATTTAACACAGATAGAAAAGCTTTCTTACCGGTGGCACTAAGATTCAAAATATTGGCCGCATACACATATTTTGCAAATGTTATCACAGGTGCAGCGAAATGCTTATTTTTCTAGCTTCAACAGTGCAGTAATACCTAACAATACACACAAATGGAGAAATATCAGAACGAGCAATGTCAGAGACCAGAATATAAATATATACACTGACTGTACAAAACATTAAGCATACCTTCCTAATATTGAGTTGCACGCCCTTTTCCCCACAGAACAGCCTCAATGTGTTAGGAGATGGACTCTACAAGGTGTCGAAAGCGTTCCACAGGGATGCTGGCCCATGTTGACGCCAATGCTCCCACAGTTGTGTCAAATTGGTAGCATGTTCTTTGGGTGGTGGACCATTCTTGATACACACGGGAAACTGTTGAGCAGGAAACACCCAGCAGATTTGCAGTTCTTGACACAAACCAGTGCACCTGGCACCTACTATCATACCCAGTTCAAAGGCACATAAATATTTTGTCTTGTCCATTCACCCTCTGAATGGCACACATACACAATCCATGTCTGTTGTCTCAAGGCTTAAAAATCATTCTTTAACCTGTCTCCTCCCCTTTATCTACACTGATTGAAGTGGATTTAACAAGTGACATCAATAAGGGATCATAGCTTTCACCTGGTCAGTCTATGTCATGGAAAGAGCAGGTGACCTTAATGTTTTGTATACTCAGTGTACATGGACATACATTCCTAATAAAAATAAACTTGTGCTTGATGGCTACTGTGTGTGCATGGCTGTAGTTACTGTACAGCTGGAAATGTTTTAGACAGTATGACATGAAATCTGTCTCCACACACACAGCCATTCAATACAAAATCTTATTGGTAGGAATGTTCACACCTTGCAGCCGACTGAAAACAGAATGGAAATGCTCAGTATCGGGTTTTGTCCACTCAATGTATATGTGTATATAATGGTGACATTTGTGGGTTTTCAAGCATGACCTGCTCGTTTCAATTCCTGCCACAACATCTCAATTGGAATTAGGTCTGGAGTTTGACTGGGCCATTCCAAAACTTCAAATTTGTTGCTTTTTGGCCAAATGGGATGTCAGAGACTGATCAGTGTACTGGGTGGAGGCCGGCTAGTGGTGACTGTTTAACAGTCTGACGACCTGGCGAAATAAGATGTTTTTCAGTCTCTCGGTCCCAGCTTTGAAGAACCTGTACTATCTCTGCCTTCTAGATGGTAGCAGGGTGAACAGGCTGTGTTTCGGGTGGCTGTGACACCGGGTGTTGTAGATGACCTGGAGGCCAAGCAGTGTGCCTCCGTTTTTATTTTATTTTTTACCTTTATTTTACTAGGCAAGTCAGTTAAGAACAAATTTTTATTTTCAATGACGACCTAGGAACAGTGGGTTAACTGCCTGTTCAGGGGCAGAACGACAGATTTGTACCTTGTCAGCTCGGGGATTTGAACTTGCAACCTTTCGGTTACTAGTCCAACGCTCTAACCACTAGGCTACCCTGTGCAGACTGCACCAACCTCTGGAGAGCCCTGCGGTTACGGTTTGTGCAACTGCCGTACCAGGTGGTGGTACAACCCGACAGGATGCTCTCAATGGTACATCTGTAGAAGTTTGTGAGGGTCTTTGGGGCCAACCCAAATGTCTTCATCCTCCTGAGGTTGAAGAAGAACTGTTGCGCCTTCTTCACCACACTGTCTGTGTGAATGGACCATTTCAGGTTGTCAGTGATGTGTCACCACACTGTCTGTGTGAATGGACCATTCCAGGTTGTCAGTGATGTGTCACCACACTGTCTGTGTGAATGGACCATTCCAGGTTGTCAGTGATGTGCACGCTGAGGAACTTGAAGCTTTTCAACCTCCACTGTGGCCTTGTCGATGTGGATGGGGCGTGCTCTCTCTGCTGTCTCCTGAAGTCCACAATCAGCCTCTTCGTTTGGTTGATGTTGAGGAAAGAGGTTATTTTCCTGGCACCACTCCAGCAGGGCCTTCACCGCCTCCCTGTAGGCTGTCTCATCGCTGTTGGTATTCAGGCCTACCACTGTGCTGTCATCAGAAAACTTGATGATTGAGTTGGAGAAAAGACATTGTGAGTTCTTAACTGATCACAAAGCATTTCCTTTGCTGTCTTGCACTCAATTCCTCAGAAGTGCCAGGGATACTCTGATTTGCATTGCTGTGCCACTGAGTTTGAGTGGAAAAAAATACAAAATCTCCTCAAGTCCCTTTCTAAACCAGCTGATTCCTTCTTGTGTCCCTCTGTAGCTGTGCCAAGACCCTGGGGGTCCAGTAGTATGTATGTGGAGACCTAACTGAGTCACACTCACTCATAGCCTCTCAGCTCTGGAGAGAGTATGTGGTGAGTGTAACCTCTGCCTTGCCGGGGGGGCGGGGGGTTAGCAATCATGTGTTGCTCAGAATACACTTTATTTATAAGAAACAGTACAAAGCTATACATATGGACTGAAGCACAGAGTACAGCTGAAAATGTAGACTGTTATTCTGCTCTGCTGGTCTCTCTGTAGTGCTACCTATGAAAACTTCAGACAGGGAGAGGTTAACCCCAGCTAACACCCACTGTCTATTTGTGCTGAGTGTAGGTTTACAGACAGAAGAGAGGGAGGGAGAAAAAGAGGGTTAGAGGGTTTGAGAGGGGTGGGAGAGAGGAGCCTATATTGAATGTCAAACTCAAGGCTAAACTAGGGCAGATATTTGAGTATCCCAAAAAAATTGGTAACTACAGATTACTTACTAGCCGCTGAGGCCATCTAGGACATAAACATGAGAGAGAAAGCTCTCTGAAGCATAGAGTCTTATTGTCTGAGGAACATCTAATTCCACAGTGAAATCCTAGCATGGGTTGTAAAGCAGGGGGCTTGTGAGGACTCAAACTAGTGACCTTGAAACTGCCTCTTTGTCATGGGGCAATTCCACAATAATGGAATTATGCTGAGCCAAACAAAAAACATTGATTTCAAAGTTTCAAAAACCATATATGCGACCACGTTTTTCAAAAACAGTATTTGCTCCGAATTATGGTAGCTGCTAGTAGATAGGGCAATGACTAGAAGTCTATGGTAGCTGCTAGTAGATAGGGCAATGACTAGAAGTCTATGGTAGCTGCTAGTAGATAGGGCAATGACTAGAAGTCTATGGTAGCTGCTAGTAGATAGCGCAATGACTAGAAGTCTATGGTAGCTGCTAGTAGATAGGGCAATGACTAGAAGTCTATGGTAGCTGCTAGTAGATAGCGCAATGACTAGAAGTCTATGGTAGCTGCTAGTAGATAGCGCAATGACTGGAAGTCCATGGTAACACTAGTTAGAGGTAGTTTTGCGAGCTAATGCGAACTTCCTTCATACTGGATGCAAAGACATAAAAATGGTGTCCATGAATTCAGCTGACTCTGGAGAAGTAGATAAAGGGCTTCATTTCCAAAATTCCGAAGTGTCCCTTTTAGATTCAAAGATGTTTGCAGAAAGAATGGGATGTCAGCTATGACATGACACCTTGAGCATTAAATCATCTATTTTGGGTACTGAACTATAGTAACAGAATTCAATCATGGATCCCTGATCTGTACTACACAGAAATGCATAATTATGGATATGAATGTCATTCTCTTCATGGTGCTGTTTCCTAAACAGGTAGAAATATGCAACATAATCCTTTGCATATATGGCTATTATTGTAATGAGCTCCGCCCACAAACAAGCCCAAATTTAGTTGTTTCGGACCTAATCTCAACCAATCATAGACATCTTTGTTTCACACTGTTTGAACAGCACAGTACATCACAGTAAAGTAGAGGTCAGTACAGTTCAGTAGAGTTCATTATTCTGTACTAAACTCTAGGGTGCTCTACAGTACTATACACGACTACTGTGACGACCAAACTTGTGAAATATAGACGTCTATGATTGGTTCACGTCCACGTTTGGGCCAAATCACGGATGTTCCGGACCGGACTAAAAAACGTTGTCTGTGGATGTTGAAATCAAATCAACTACTTTTCAACGTCCATGGATGTCTGGTGTCGGTCAGTGCTCAGTTGGTAGGGATGCTGGTTACAGCAAATGGAAAGAGAGGGGTAAGTGTCAGTAAGAGAGGAGAGGTAACATTAACTGGAGAGAGAGAGGGGAGAGGAGAGAAAAGAGAGAAAGAAGAGAGGAGAATGAGAGAGAGAGAGAGAGAGAGAGAGGCAAAGAGAGAGAGCGGATGGGTTGTTCAGACAGTTTTCACTCTGGCTTTGAACATGAAAGCACAGAAAGAGAAAGACAACCGTTATAAACTGAACATAACCAGTATGCCAGTGGAAGGGAGGACAGTAGCAGGTTACCCAACTGTGGTTTGTGACTACTATCATCTCCTATTGTAGCCAATTCAATTGCAGTAATTCCGTTAATGATTTTTCAGTCATTTTTACAGATTTGGTAACAGAATTGAATTTGGTTCGCTTAATAACTCAAACAAATATTGATATCAGTAAAAACACTATAACAAATTGGTAGGTCTACCTTTACTTGTTACTTCTGTGAACTTTCATAACCCTCCCTAATAATGAGGGAGAGACTTTTGAAAATATCTTAATGATATGCAGGTTTTTGGTAATAGAATTGCAAGGCACAAGGCAATGTTTCATACATTTACAGAAGGAAAATAAATTCTCCAAAACTAAATAGAAGTGTTGATATTAGTTGACAGGGGTCTTTCTTCAACATTATTGTGTTTGGATGTATTTCTAAAACCTTTGAAGACTTTTTCTTGAAGATGTTTTCTAAGATTCCTTTTCCATCTGTTTAACCAGAAATCAAAGCCATTACAATTGTTTTACATGGAAAATGGTTGAAAAATGTATCATGCCTTCATTTGCCAAAAATATAGACTCTTAGCTTTCATTTGACACCCAATTTGATATGCTCCTATGAACTTCATATGCTGGTGCTCATGGGTCCTTTAGAAATGGAAATGACCCATGGTTAATAATCACACACCTCACCTGCCACACCAGCTTTTCATAGTTTGACATGGGCGAAGCCCTGGGCAGGATAAGTATTTACCAGTTATATTACTCTGTGATTATATCTACAGAGCTTAGTGTAATGTCATTTAAACGTAATAGCCTACAACAGAGGTTAACCCTGGGGAATGTGGTTCTGACTTGTTGCATAACCATTGCAATACCATTAATTCACACTTCACAGTAACCTAATAATTAAACTACAGACCACATCACTGCACTCTCCCTTTATATCAACTTCCCCCTTGGTAGAGATTCAGTTGTATTTTTACTTCTAGCAATTTATGTCCTTCAGGCTTGGGCAGTGGAGTGCATTTCAATCCATTTTGGAGGTGGTACAAAAGCCACACCATAACTAGTGTATCCTGTGTCTAAAAAGACTATTTTTTTGCGAAGATCAGGAGCATGGATATGACTTACTTCTCCTTTCTTTGGAGGGTGCAAGAAGTGAGGTGGATCATCTAAATTTGACCGTGAGAATTTAAGACAAGACTCGTGACATGGTGGGCTTTAGAGTTCATTAGGGGGGCCGGCCAGACCCTCTCTATGTAGCAGTCGGTGTGATGTACTCACTGCTGAAATCTCATGGTGGAATGGATCATATCCTGAAAGCCTGGGGATGCTGCCCTGAAGCAGGTCCCAACAGGCATTACCCATTCTGCTCTCCTCTTCTCTCACACCACACACGAACAACAACAATGTGGGAATGTGCTGCTAAAGGCCAGACCATTACGCAATCAGTCTGCCAAGTGTAAATGCAGTTATCAGTTATCATACACCCCCTGTGTAACAACACCCCCACATTGGAGCCTTGACAGATGGAAAACCTACCGCTAAGCAGTGTTTCCCAACTCCCAAGTGTTAAACAAATCAAAACATATTTCATATTTGAGATTCTTCAAATAGCCACCCTTTTCCTTGGTGACAGCTTTGCACACTCTTGGCATTCTCTCAACCAGCTTCACCTGTAATGCTTTTCCAACAGTCTTGAAGGACTTCCCACATATGCTGAGCATTTGTTGGCTGCTTTTCCTCCACTCTGCGGTCCAACTCATCCCAAACCATCTCAATTCAGGCTCCCAAGTGGCGCAGTGGTCTAAGGCACTGCATCTCAGTGCTAGGGGCGTCACTAAAGACACCCTGGTTTGAATCCAGGCTGTATCACAACCGGCCGTGATTGGGAGTCCCATAGGGCACTGCACAATTGGCCCAGCGTCGTACGGGGTTTGGCCGGTGTAGGCCATCATTGTAAATAAGAATTTGCCTAGTTAAATATATATATATTTTTTATTGGGTAAGGTTGGGTGATCGTGGAGGCCAGGTCATTGATGCAGCACTCCATTACTCTCCTTCATGGTCAAATAACCCTTACACAGCCTGGAGGTGTGTTGGGTCATTGTCCTGTTGAAAAACAAATGGTGGTCCCACTAAGCCCAAACCATGGTGTATCGTTGCAGAATGCTGTGGTAGACATGCTGGTTAAATGTGCCTTGAATTCTAAATGAATCACAGACAGTGTCAACAGCAAAGCTTCCCCATACCATCACACCTCCTCCTCCACGCTTCACAGTGGGAACCACACATACAGAGATCATCCGTTCACCTACTCTGCGTCTCACAAAGACACGGCAGTTGGAAACAAAAATCTCACATTTGGACTGATCAGACCAAAGGACAGATTTTCACCAGTCTAATGTCCATTGCTTGTGTTTCTTGGCCCAAGCAAGTCTCTTCTTATTGGTGTCCTTTAGTAGTGGTTTCTTTGCAGCAATTCAACCATGAAGGCCTGATTCACACAGTCTCCTCTGAACAGTTAATGTTGAGATGTGTCTGTTACATGAACTGTGTGAATTTATTTGGGCTGCAATCTGAGGTGCAGTTAACTCTAATGAACTTATCCACTGCAGCAGAGGTAACTCTGGGTCTTCCTTTCCTGTGGCGGTCCTCATGAGAGCCAGTTTCGTCATAGCGCTTGATGGTTTTTGAGACTGCATTTGAAGTTCTTGAAATTTTCACAATTAACTGACCGTCATGTCTTAAAGTAATGATGGACTGTCGTTTCTCTTTGCTTATTTGAGCTGTTCTTGCCATAATATGGACTTGGTCTTTTACTAAATAGAGCTATCTTCTGTACCACCCCATACCTTGTCACAACACAACTGATTGGCTCAAATGCATTAAGGAAAAAAAAACACAAATGAACTTTTAACAAGGCACACCTGTTAATTGAAATGCATTCCAAGTGATTACTTCATGAAGGTGGTTGAGAGAATGCCAAGAGTGTGCAAAGCTGTCACCAAGGCAAAGGGGGGCTACTTTGAAGTATCTCAAATATAAAATATATAAAACACATGTTGGTTAATACATGATTCCATATGTGTTGTTTCATAGTTTTGATTTATTCACTATTATTCTACAATGTAGAAAATAGTAAAAATAAAGAAAAACACTTGAATAAGTAGGTGTGTCCAAACTTTTGACTGGTACTGATTGTATTGCTATAGCTTCACCTCAAACCACTGTCCACTTGTACATTTGCACTGCCCTATCATTTATCTTCATTGATTCATTGACAGTCTGCACTTTAAATTCCCAGCCAGAATTCATATTGAACTAACTCAGTATTGAAGTAGCTGGTCTGTCATGCACATTTGCAAGCAAGATCCTTGAAAATGCATTGAATGTGGAAAAGAGGCATATTCTTCAAAAGATGTTGGAAGGCCAAATAGAGGAAAATAGGGATAAGGGGGCACTCATATTACATTTCCACAAACAAATATTGAGTTTACTGAAATTCATTACAAAAGGTAAAAGGCCCATGATGAAAATGAGCCTTTCCTATTTTCCCATGGTGCAATTTAATATCGCATCATGTCATCTGGACAAATGTGCATGTTTGTAAGTGGTGATGGTCTGGAGCAGAGACAGGCTGGCATTAAAAACAAGCTACTCCCATCTTATTCTCTACTACGGTGTTATAATCAGTATGAACTGGAGAAAGTGTTAACACAAAACTTAAATCTGACTCTTTCACAGTCCGCCAGCTTTATAAGAATTGTCTCTAAGGGCGCACATATTTGAACTTTCTATTTTTTTTAATGAAGAGTAGGCCGACAGTTCGACTCAACTATGTAATCAAAAGTGACTAAATCAGTTAGATATACAGTAAAGACGTTGTCATTTGCCACATACATTAACCACGAGGAGGAATATTATGTTGGTAACAATCTGTATAATCTTTTCCATTTCATGTCCAATGGATTTTCATCCGTCTAAAATTAAAATCAATGTTAACGAGGCACGGACACGGTAGTCCTAATGACTGTATGTGAATGGATCTGATTACGTAGCCTGCCTAGTATATAATCCTGTCTTTGTTCAAGCGCAGTGTGAAATTGATACACTGTAGCTACTGTACTTACCCACTACCACGCACAGCACGTCCACGAAGACATACAGCTTCTTTTTTCTAAAATCCGTCATTTTTCCTTCTGTATTTGATTAAAAACTTGTTTCAAAACTTACTTTACGAGTGCCGTATGCAAACTGCCAACCTGTATCGCGAGTTCTTCCGGAAGGCTACTTCCCTACCTGCCCACAAATGCTGTTACCTTGGAATGCAATTTTGAAATCCCAAAGATGTCTTCCGAACTCAGACTCTAATCATCTCAATCGGCCACAGTGTTAAAACTATTACGCCCTTTGCCCGCATATTTTGGTTACGGACTGAAAAATAAAACGTTTTTATATTAGTTGAGGCGTCTGTCAAACCAACGCAACACTCTCAGTGCACTACGCCACTGATCCCTCCTTCCCACTTCCTTACAGTATTTTATGCGGCGTTCAAAACAACTGGGAACTCGGAAATAGTTACTTAAATGTGCGAAATTTGAAAGATAAGAATTGACACAAGCCAGGTTTCCAGTCAACCTTTTTATAGATATAAAGCACATGTCGGATAAAAAATGTCACGATGGTAATAGCAAATCAGTAAACTTTCCAAATGTTGACAAAACAAAATATGCTAGAAAAGGTGTGATTTGTTTTGCGTCGGTAAAATAAATGATTCGAGAAATTGTGGTGGAAACGACATTATGCTCAAATATTGATAGCCAATAGGCCCAATAACCATCTTATCGTAGTACATTTTAGGTGACGCGATGACGTATGGTCTTCCCACTATGACTCGGGAAAGCATTTAGAAGGCTGCAGCTGAAATAAATTATGAACTTTACAGGGTGGTGAAAGTGCACTGTGATGAGTTTAATGCTCCATTCCAATAAATATGGGGGATCTAATTCTGGTGACATGATCAATGCTTTAATTGGCTCCAGTTTGAGAAATAAAAATGATCCCGGTCTTATCCATAATATCATAATGTAGGCTATACCAGCACTGTATCTGCGAGCTGTTGGCAAGAGCTCACTGCCAAGACCAGACTGGGCTAATTTGCTATACAATGCAACAGTTTGAGACAAAACCATCGGCAGAGTTGAAAACGCATGGAAACCCATTTAAAATGGATCGGACACTTTTTTTTGCAATTTTCGCCTAAAATGCCATACCAAAATCTAACTGCCTGTAGCTTAAGACCTGAAGCAAGGATATGCATATTCTTGATACCATTTGAAAGGAAACACTTGGAAGTTTGTGGAAATGTGAAAGTAATGTAGGAGAATATAACACATTAGATCTGGTAAAAGATAATATAAAGAAAAAAACATGCGTTTTCTATTTTTATTTTTTTCATCATCTTTGAAATGCAAGAGAAAGGCCATTATTACACGTAGGACTCTAGGCGCAATTTTGATTTTGGCCACTAGATGGCAGCAGTTTGTGTACAAAGTTTTAGATTGATCCAATGAACCATTGCATTACTATTCAAAATGTTGTATAATGTGCCTACACCGAAACCGTAGAGGTTAAAGGAAAACTCCACACAAAAACTCTCGTAATATTAATTTCATTTTTCCATTGTTGATATTGTCTCAAAATGTTTTGCATCTCAGCAATGAAGTTTTCAAGATATGTAACTTTCAAAATACAGAAATACAGCCTCTGATGCATTTTGAATCATATGATCATGACGGCTGTATTCTGTATTTTGAAAGTTCGCAGATAAGTTTTGGGGTGGAATTTTCCTTTAACTTATATTTTTTTATTTGGTATATGGGAATTTAACAGCAAAAATTAACGTTTGTGCACGACGTCATCATGCACAGCCTTTTATTCACAACAAGTTAATGGAAATGATGGAAACATCTCTTGTGGGAAAATGCACATCATGCACAGCCTTTTATTCACAACAAGTTAATGGAAATTATGGAAACATCTCTTGTGGGAAAATGCACATATTGTTGTTATGCAGATTTTAGAATACTTGCATGAAAATCTGTTCCCAATTGGATGGAAACCTACTGTAGCTACTGACAGCAACAATAAAGGAAAGCAGAGCAGAAATCATCCTGCGCTCTGCACCATCCCGTCAGTCTTGCTGGTGGTAAAGCAGTTAGTTTCTCAGAGTAGTCTACAGTGCACACAGTGGATAGCAGCTGACTATTGGGGAGTTGCCTGTGTTACTGACTGACTGTGTACATGTGCCATAAAACGTCTGGGGATATTTTAGGGCATTTCCATAGATCAGTGTCGACTGGGATTTGGGGGGGAAATACATGGCACTCTACATTAATGGTGACATATTGATAATAAAGACATTTTTATATATTTTATATGTTATATGATTAGACTAAAGTGATCAGTCACAGAATTCAAGGCAAGTAATTATTTACTAAATATAATTCTAAACATTGTAATAACATTATCGTTACAAATTCAGGGGTAACCCCAATCAGGACTCGAACATGGGTCCAGTAACTGTGTAGCCAACACCTTAACTGTGACACCATGAGGTCGTATACTCTTGACTAGCTCGCTAGGTGTTAGGTTAAGGCTGCTACAACATGACATGACATGCATGACAACCAAACTCCATCCACTCGAGCCAGTAGGCTACAGACCTCAGCAGGCATCGCATGCAGCATTTTCTTGTCCTGAGCCAATACTGCATTCTTGAAAAGCATTTGCATAGTTTTCCATGCAGAGCCGGACCCTTAATTCAGTATGCAGTATTTAACAACATGCTATCCTCCCAAACTGTCAACCCTTCTGTAATCTACTTGTGAAAGAGCAAAAAACACCAGGGATGCTGACTCACACATGACTGGGGATGACCGGTTGACACTGGGTAGTAAAAATAAAATTGGGTTTAAATGTGCCATAAGTTATGGGCATTATTCAAAGCTCTAACAAAGTGTGTGTGGGCGTACTGGACTCAGTATGTGGAAACAGTTACAGTTACAAAAGCAAAGGGAGTTTTATAAGTCCTGCTGGGACTGTAGAATTAACATCACCAAGCAACAGTAGGACTCAGAGGAACTGGGATAACTTGTGTTTTTGTTTCTTCATCAGCACTAGACCTGGGGCTAGACGTTCTAGCCTGGTTTGACAGACTTCTAGCCTCTCTTATAACACAGCAGCTCTTAAAAGAAACTGCAGTAAATACTCAGACACGCATCAGTAGCATCAGTAGATGATACGATATTACAGCATATAAAGGATATATATAGAACAGATGAAACATATATTACTTGAATTACTTTGCAAGTGGCCTTATTTTGACTTGCCAGGTCACAATGAAACTTGATTGGATAAAAACAATATTCAAAGTACTGTACAGATGCCAATGAAAACCTCACAGTGTGTTATAACGTAAACAAATTCAGAACATATAACAGAAAAACAAAGAACAGGGTTCAGACGTCATAAGAAATTATATTACCACATACAATCAACATCAATAGTTTTCTGCCCCCTGCTGGGGGAGTGGGGGCACTGGGGCGTTATTTGAAATGGTGTTCTCTCCTCTGAGATTCTGAAAAATAAAGAGAATAACTTAGAACATGTTTTATTGGTTAGACAAATAATATAGCATAAACGTGCAATACAGAGTAATCAATCAAACAAAAATGCTTCACTAAATTAGTCCTACTCTGTATTTTTATGTGGACTTCCAGAGATCTTCAATGAGATCATTGTCTACAGATATGTACAATAGAAATCTGTGTTTTTCCATTTTTTAGGGCACAGTCCAATTTTGCCATCGGGTATATAAAAGTATGCAATTGTGGATCCTTGTGACGTCCCTACCCTAAACCCTAACCCCTACCTGCATGACCCCTCTGACCCTCATGCAGTGACTGACTTGGTGGCTCATTACAACAGTGAACTATCCTCCCACCTGGATGTTCTTTTCCCCCTTAAAACGAGGGTGGTCTCCTTCAACATCCCAGCGCCATGGTACAATCCTGAGTTGCGTGCCATGAAAGCCACAGGATGACAACTAGAACGGCTCTACAAACGGAACAGGGCTCATTGTCCATAAGGAGGCCTACAAAGACCACATTCACAACTGCAAGGACTCACTTGCCACAACCTAATCTGCCTATTTCTCCAACATCATAAGGAATGAACAAGGAAACCCAAGATAGCTCTTCTCAAACATCAACAAACTTCACCATCGACCTTTATGTCAGTTTTCTGGCCTCTTTTCAAAACAAAGTCAAGGCTATCTATCCAGCAGCTGCAACAGTCTCACCCTTTCTTAATGGTACGGGACACCCAAGTGCACACACACATTTATTTTTATACTACAACAATTACAGGGTAGCTTACTCTGTTGACACTGACAAACAGATCAATAAAAACCATGTTGTCTGATCCATATAATCGGCCTACGAAAAGTGGCGACACGAATACAATATGACGTCCATCTAACCTGAAGGAGGAAATAATTGTCCAAAAAGAAACAAAAGTGGCACTGACCCAATGATAAAGACAGTGAATATGCACACTCACAGGGGATATGGCCAATGTTCTCCACCGGTGCCAATAAGATAGGCTACTGTTTGCTCAATTAACTTAATCATTTTGATAACTAAAAGACAAATTGGAGTCTTTTCAATGTCATCTTTTTACAGTAATAGACATTTGCTTTTAAAACAGTTTTTCCATTATTGTATTTTTAAATATTGTGATATGCCTGGCTGGATCTCTGCTTTTCACTGACAGTCATAACTCTACAATCATCTATTTGGTATTTGCAGCATGAGCTGCGCAAATTGCGGGCCCTTCAGACTGTAGGTGATTTAAAACAATCCACATCTTTTTTTATGAAGCTAATGATCCCCTGTGGCCAAATCATCATATTTTCTGGTGTAGTAGCCTATTTTTAAGGATTTTATTTATTTCTGTTTTCAGTGCATTCGGAAAGTATTCAGACCTCATTACTTTTTCCACATATTGTTACGTTCCAAACTTATTGGAGGTAGGTAGCCTAGTGGTTAGAGCATTGGGCCAGTTACCGAAAGGTTGCTAGATCAAATCCCTGAGCTGACAAGGTAAAAATCTGTCGCTCTGCCCCTGAACAAGGCAGTTAACCCACTATTCCTAGGCTGTCGTTGTAAATAAGAATTTGTTCATAACTGACTTGCCTAGTTAAATAAAAGTAAAAAATATATATTTATAAAATTGATTAAATAGTTTTTTCCCCTCATCAATCTACACACAATACCCCATAATGACAAAGCAAAAACAGGGTTTTAGAAATTGTAGCAAATGTAACTATAAAAAAGTATTCAGACCCTTTAGTAAGTACTTTGTTGAACCACCTTTGGCAGTGATTACAGCCTCAAGTCTTCTTGGGTATGACGCTACATGCTTGGCACACCTGTATTTGGGGAGTTTCTCCCATTCTTCTCTGCAGATCCTCTCAAGCTCTGTCAGGTTGGCTGTGGATTTTTCAGAATGCTGTTCATTGACTACAGCTCAGCAATCAACACCATAGTACCCTCCACGCTCATCATTAAGTTCGTGCCCTGGGTCTGAATCCTGGACTTCCTGACAGGCCACACCCAGGTGGAGCAGGTAGGAAACAACAACTCCACTTCGCTGATTTTCAACACAGAGGCCCCACAAGGGTGCTTGCTCAGCCCCCTCCTGTACTCCCTGTTCACCCATGACTGCGTGGCCATGCACGCCTCCAACTCAATCACCAAGTTTGCAGATGACACAACAGTAGTAGGCCTGATTATCAATAATGACGAGACAGCCTACAGAGAGGAGGTGAGGGCCCTGGGAGTGTGGTGCCAGGAAAATAACCTCTCACTCAACGTCGACAAAACAAAAGGAGCTGATTGTGGACTTCAGGAAACAACAGAGGGAGCACGCCCCCAACCACATGGATGGGACCACAGTGGAGCAGGTGGAAAGCTTCAAGTTCCTCTGTGTACACATCACTGACAATCTGAAATCGTCCACCCACACAGACAGTGTGGTGAAGAAGATGCAACAGCACCTCTTCAAACTCAGGAGGCCAATTTTGGGGGCTTGGCACCTAAAACCCTCACAAACTTTTACAGATGCACAATTGAGAGCTTCCTGTCGGGCTGTATCACCACCTGGTACGGCAACTGCCCAACGCTTCATCGGGGGCAAACTACCTGCCCTCCAGGACACCTACAGCACCCGATGTCACAGGAAGGCCAACAACCACCCGAGCCTCTGCCTGTTCACCCCACTATCATCCAGAAGGCGAGGTCAGTACAGGTGCATCAAAGCTGGGACAGAGAGACTGAAAAACAGCTTCTCAAGGCCATCAGACTTAAATAGCCATCACTAGGCTGCTTCCACCCGGTTACGTAACCCTGCACCTTAGTGGCTGCTGCCCTATATACATAGACTTGAAATCACTGGCCACTTTAATAATGGAACACGAGTCACTTTAATAATTTTAACATATATACTATATTCTATTCTACTGTATTTACTCTATGCCACTCCGACATTGCTTATCGTAATATTTGTATATTCCTTAGATTATTTGACTTTTAGGTTGTGTGTATTGTTGTGAATTGGTAGATATTACTGCACTGTTGTAGCAAAAAAATAAAAAATGTTACACCCGCAATAACATCAGCTAAAGATGTGTATGTGACAATTAAACATTTATTTAAGATCACCCCCAACGTGCAGGTTAATCTCAAGATTGAACCCAACATGGGGGGACTGTCATGACGTTGGCCTGTGGGTGAGGTTTATGACCCCACCCCATAAATACCTTTCTCCCTTTCCTCTCTCTTGACTCTACAGAAGGACTCTTGAAAAGCCTTTGTTAAACATATAGAGTCTGGGAACATCAAAAGGTGGGGGGAAAGGAACCATATTTCAGTAATCCAACCAGTTGAAAATATGCATTGGTACTTAATGAATATGATGCCAGATCTGGTGGCGTCTGAGACATTCTTACTAATGATAGGATGACATAAACTGTATCTTGGAAAGTCTACACATTATAGTTATCAGATTCACATGGAATTGTTGTGCAATTTAAATATTTAAATATGAAACTATTTGTGAAAAGATCAAATGTAATTTTAGGTTAAAGCTCTGCTCACTCAGTGGCCCCGCCCATGTGAAGAGACATTGGTTATAAACTATGAAACACGCCCTTCTCTCCCCTCCTATATAAAGTCCTTGACGAAAATGTAACTTTCTGATCCGAGGACGAGAGGACGACAGTCTCCACGTTGAAAGGGCTCAGATAATAACCTAACAAAATTAGCATCGAATTTCAACGTGAAGATGGCGATCAACACGCCGAAAGGATGAATTTCGACTATACCAGCCAGAATATAGCATGAGCTTAAAAGTATGGCAACTTGATATGAATTTTGAACTTTTATTCACTCCAGAAGTGATACCTCCTAGCCGTTGAGTTAGTAGCAGTCGTTAAACGTGGGCTAGGAGAGGACGGACGGAGTATCCATTCTACCAATTCACTACTAGACATTCTTCAGAGGACCAGAGATCCATAAAGGACAAACCGGCCTTCCATCGACGACCAATCTACCGAAGCGCAGCTCAGAGTAAATATTTATTGCATTCTCCTTTTTCAAATAGGCGGTTATTTAGAATGCATAAGATTCTGTATTTACGAAAGCAATGCTTCTCCCTTTGTTACTCAGTCTTCCCGCTCTTTCAGCCGCCATATCTGTCCCGTCCACCAGGGACGTTTTCTTTATGACATAATTTGTAATCAATGTATGATCCATTCTGCGTGATTATTTAGGTATTTAGTAAATAAATAAATAAATCAAATGTTGTATTGCTGATTCAACTTGTTAGCAAGGGTTCGGGAAGATGACCAAGAATATATCACTTTCAGATGAGACTAAAAAGGGGACGATTAATAATTGACTGCTATTGATGTAAAAGATTACCAGGTCTTTAAGAGTTTATTCGGAAGATAACAGTTCAATTAATATTATTTTGTGGTGCCCCGATTTTCTAGTTAATTATCTACTTGATTAGCTTAATCAGGTAATATTAATTACAGAGAAATAATTTTATAGAATAGCATGTCATATCACTTAATCTGGCATAGACAAACACACGACACCTGTCATCATGTTGAGTGTTATCCATGGTTAGCCTCTCATCATGTTTAGTGTTCTCCATGGTAAGACTGTCATCATGTTTAGTATTCTCCATGGTTAGCCTGTCATCATGTTTAGTGTTCTCCATGGTAAGCCTGCCATCATGTTTAGTGTTCTCCATGGTTAGTCTGTCATCATGTCTAGTGTTCTCCATGGTTAGTCTGTCATCATGTTTAGTGTTCTCCATGGTTAGTCTGTCATCATGTCTAGTGTTCTCCATGGTTAGTCTGTCATCATGTTTAGTGTTCTCTATAGTTAGTCTGTCATCATGTTTAGTATTCTCCATGGTTAGCCTCTCATCATGTTTAGTGTTCTCCATGGTTAGCCTGTCATCATGTTGAGTGTTCTTCATGGTTAGCCTGTCATCATGTTTAGTGTTCTCCATGGTAAGCCTGTCATCATGTTTAGTATTCTCCATGGTTAGCCTGTCATCATGTTTAGTGTTCTCCATGGTAAGTCTGCCATCATGTTTAGTGTTCTCCATGGTTAGTCTGTCATCATGTTTAGTGTTCTCCATGGTTAGTCTGTCATCATGTTTAGTGTTCTCCATGGTTAGTCTGTCATCATGTTTAGTGTTCTCCATGGTTAGTCTGTCATCATGTTTAGTGTTCTCCATGGTTAGTCTGTCACCATGTTTAGTGTTCTCCGTGGTTAGTCTGTCATCATGTCTAGTGTTCTCCATGGTTAGTCTGTCATCATGTTTAGTGTTCTCCATGGTTAGTCTGTCATCATGTTTAGTGTTCTCCCTGGTTAGTCTGTCATCATGTTTAGTGTTCTCTATAGTTAGTCTGTCATCATGTTTAGTGTTCTCCATGGTTAGTCTGTCATCATGTTTAGTGTTCTCCATGGTTAGTCTGTCATCATGTTTAGTGTTCTCCATGGTAAGTCTGTCTTCATGTTTAGTGTTCTCCCTGGTAAGTCTGCCATCATGTTTAGTGTTCTCCATGGTTAGTCTGTCATCATGTTTAGTGTTCTCCATGGTTAGTCTGTCATCATGTTTAGTGTTCTCCATGGTTAGTCTGTCATCATGTTTAGTGTTCTCCATGGTTAGTCTGTCATCATGTTTAGTGTTCTCCATGGTTAGTCTGTCACCATGTTTAGTGTTCTCCGTGGTTAGTCTGTCATCATGTTTAGTGTTCTCCATGGTTAGTCTGTCATCATGTTTAGTGTTCTCCATGGTTAGTCTGTCATCATGTTTAGTGTTCTCCATGGTTAGTCTGTCATCATGTTTAGTGTTCTCCATGGTTAGTCTGTCATCATGTTTAGTGTTCTCCATGGTTAGTCTGTCACCATGTTTAGTGTTCTCCGTGGTTAGTCTGTCATCATGTCTAGTGTTCTCCATGGTTAGTCTGTCATCATGTTTAGTGTTCTCCATGGTTAGTCTGTCATCATGTTTAGTGTTCTCCCTGGTTAGTCTGTCATCATGTTTAGTGTTCTCTATAGTTAGTCTGTCATCATGTTTAGTGTTCTCCATGGTTAGTCTGTCATCATGTCATGTTTAGTGTTCTCCATGGTAAGTCTGTCTTCATGTTTAGTGTTCTCCCTGGTTAGTCTGTCATCATGTTTAGTGTTCTCCATGGTTAGTCTGTCATCATGTTTAGTGTTCTCCATGGTTAGTCTGTCATCATGTTTAGTGTTCTCCATGGTTAGTCTGTCATCATGTTTAGTGTTCTCCATGGTTAGTCTGTCATCATGTTTAGTGTTCTCCATGGTTAGTCTGTCACCATGTTTAGTGTTCTCCGTGGTTAGTCTGTCATCATGTCTAGTGTTCTCCATGGTTAGTCTGTCATCATGTTTAGTGTTCTCCATGGTTAGTCTGTCATCATGTTTAGTGTTCTCCCTGGTTAGTCTGTCATCATGTTTAGTGTTCTCTATAGTTAGTCTGTCATCATGTTTAGTATTCTCCATGGTTAGCCTCTCATCATGTTTAGTGTTCTCCATGGTTAGCCTGTCATCATGTTGAGTGTTCTTCATGGTTAGCCTGTCATCATGTTTAGTGTTCTCCATGGTAAGCCTGTCATCATGTTTAGTATTCTCCATGGTTAGCCTGTCATCATGTTTAGTGTTCTCCATGGTAAGTCTGCCATCATGTTTAGTGTTCTCCATGGTTAGTCTGTCATCATGTTTAGTGTTCTCCATGGTTAGTCTGTCATCATGTTTAGTGTTCTCCATGGTTAGTCTGTCATCATGTTTAGTGTTCTCCATGGTTAGTCTGTCATCATGTTTAGTGTTCTCCATGGTTAGTCTGTCACCATGTTTAGTGTTCTCCGTGGTTAGTCTGTCATCATGTCTAGTGTTCTCCATGGTTAGTCTGTCATCATGTTTAGTGTTCTCCATGGTTAGTCTGTCATCATGTTTAGTGTTCTCCCTGGTTAGTCTGTCATCATGTTTAGTGTTCTCTATAGTTAGTCTGTCATCATGTTTAGTGTTTTCCATGGTTAGTCTGTCATCATGTTTAGTGTTCTCCATGGTTAGTCTGTCATCATGTTTAGTGTTCTCCATGGTAAGTCTGTCTTCATGTTTAGTGTTCTCCCTGGTAAGTCTGCCATCATGTTTAGTGTTCTCCATGGTTAGTCTGTCATCATGTTTAGTGTTCTCCATGGTTAGTCTGTCATCATGTTTAGTGTTCTCCATGGTTAGTCTGTCATCATGTTTAGTGTTCTCCATGATTAGTCTGTCATCATGTTTAGTGTTCTCCATGGTTAGTCTGTCACCATGTTTAGTGTTCTCCGTGGTTAGTCTGTCATCATGTTTAGTGTTCTCCATGGTTAGTCTGTCATCATGTTTAGTGTTCTCCATGGTTAGTCTGTCATCATGTTTAGTGTTCTCCATGGTTAGTCTGTCATCATGTTTAGTGTTCTCCATGGTTAGTCTGTCATCATGTTTAGTGTTCTCCATGGTTAGTCTGTCACCATGTTTAGTGTTCTCCGTGGTTAGTCTGTCATCATGTCTAGTGTTCTCCATGGTTAGTCTGTCATCATGTTTAGTGTTCTCCATGGTTAGTCTGTCATCATGTTTAGTGTTCTCCCTGGTTAGTCTGTCATCATGTTTAGTGTTCTCTATAGTTAGTCTGTCATCATGTTTAGTGTTCTCCATGGTTAGTCTGTCATCATGTTTAGTGTTCTCCATGGTAAGTCTGTCTTCATGTTTAGTGTTCTCCCTGGTTAGTCTGTCATCATGTTTAGTGTTCTCCATGGTTAGTCTGTCATCATGTCATGTTTAGTGTTCTCCATGGTAAGTCTGTCTTCATGTTTAGTGTTCTCCCTGGTTAGTCTGTCATCATGTCTAGTGTTCTCCATGGTTAGTCTGTCATCATGTTTAGTGTTCTCCATGGTTAGTCTGTCATCATGTTTAGTGTTCTCCATGGTTAGTCTGTCATCATGTTTAGTGTTCTCCATGGTTAGTCTGTCATCATGTTTAGTGTTCTCCATGGTTAGTCTGTCATCATGTTTAGTGTTCTCCATGGTTAGTCTGTCACCATGTTTAGTGTTCTCCGTGGTTAGTCTGTCATCATGTCTAGTGTTCTCCATGGTTAGTCTGTCATCATGTTTAGTGTTCTCCATGGTTAGTCTGTCATCATGTTTAGTGTTCTCCCTGGTTAGTCTGTCATCATGTTTAGTGTTCTCTATAGTTAGTCTGTCATCATGTTTAGTGTTCTCCATGGTTAGTCTGTCATCATGTTTAGTGTTCTCCATGGTAAGTCTGTCTTCATGTTTAGTGTTCTCCATGGTTAGTCTGTCATCATGTCATGTTTAGTGTTCTCCATGGTTAGTCTGTCATCATGTTTAGTGTTCTCCATGGTTAGTCTGTCATCATGTTTGGTGTACTTTTATACACTTACTCATTTTAACGTGTGATTTTATTGCCTTTAATTCTTCTGATTTTCTCTTGTATGTAAAGTGACTTTGGGTGTCGTGAAAAGCGCTTAAAATAAAATGTATTATTACTCTAACCTTAACCATTTTAAATGTAAACTTTAATGGGGTAGGGACGTCCCGGGGATTCCGGATGGGAAGGATCATAAAAGTACTCACCCCCCCCCAGAGAAAACGACTGTGGTGTATTTAGTCTCTGTGTTCCAGGTGGACAGGCTACTATGTGCAGGGTCAGGGACTGTAGGCCAGAGATTCTGCTTTATCCTGCAGAGAACAGACACTGTTATCAGACACAGACTAAGGCATCTGCAGTCTGCTGCTAATCAGCCAGGGATACATGTGGGTCTGGAAAAGTGCAGCAGGCTGGCAAGACATGGGGAGAGTTCCACTTCAAGAACTCTACTAGTAGGTTGCCCTCTCTGTGGCTCTCTCACCTCTGTCTCCACTGTAGGCAGTTCAAAAGTATCATGACGGTGAGCACTGTAGGAATGCAACACCACAGTATGGTGTCCACCAAAACAACGCCCCCTAGATTGGAACACACACACACACAAATGAATGAACAACTGTCCACTCCAATGGAGGTAGGTCAGTAGAACAGTTAAATCATCTCAGCCTGTATTGATCCTCACCTACAGCCACATCAAGCATTGGACCAGGAGGACTCCCTCCTGCATCAGTGTGAGCCACCATGTGGATCCTGTACAGTCCAGACAAACCACTCAACTGGTACCTCAGGCTGTCTCCTGGCACCACTACAACCTCTGGAGTTTCTTCTTCTTCACTCTGGATGTAGAGGGTGTAGTAGCGGATGAAGCCATGCCTCTGCTCCAGAGGAACAGGCTCCCACTGCAGGACAACAGCACTGCTGCTCAGCTCCTGCACCACTGGCTTGGGGCCAGCAGAGGGAGCTGAAGAGTCAGTGTAAAATGGGCGAGTAAAAAGATGTACAACACATCCACATAAAAGGTTATTCATTATGGTGGCAGCTATTGACAAATCAATGAATGAGCTAAAGCCTAGGATATAAAGTAAGTTGTTGTGGTGTGTGTGTGTGTTTGACCTTCTTGCCTGGTGTAGGCTTCTACTGACAGCTCCTCCCCAGTCTCTGCATCATACTCAGGCCTCACAGTCACTTTGTAGCACAGTTTCGGCCACACGCCCTCTGACAACAATGGATATTTGGTCGCACATTACTCACACCCATCGTCAGAATGTAATCCCATGCAACAAAACATACTTGTGTGTTAAGTCTTTGTAGATACAACATATTCTGTAAAAGTAGGGCCCCAGAGGTTTTCCTGATCACGTCACCAAATATAGGCCATTTTATTTATTTACACTGAACAAAAATAGAAATGCAACATGCAACAATTTCAAAGATTTTACTGAGTTACACTGCATATGAGGAAATCACATGTCTAGTGAGGATGCAGGTCATGGAAGAACGGGGACATTTTCAGCTTCCAGGAATTGTGTACAGATCCTTGCAACATGGGGCCGTGCATTATCATGCTGACATGAGGTGACGGCGGCGGATGAATGGCACGACAATGGGCCTCAGGGTCTTGTCATGGTACAGTATCTCTGTGCATTCAAATTGCCATTGATAAAATGCAATTGTGTTCGTTGTCCGTAGTGTATGCCTGCCCATACCATAACCCAACGGCCACCATGGGGCACTCCGTTCACATCATTGATATCAGAAAACCGCTCGCCCTCACGATGCCATACACACCGTCTGCCATGTGCCCAGTACAGTTGAAACCGGGATTCATAGTTGAAGAGCACACTTCTTCAGGGTACCAGTGGGCATCGAAGATGAACATTTGCTCACTGAAGTTGGTTACGATGCCAAACTCCAGTCAAGACCCCGATGACGAGCATGTAAATGAGCTTCCATGAGGTGGTTTCTAAAAGTAGGTGCAGAAATTCTTTGGGTGTGCAAATCCACAGTTTCATCAGTTGTCCAGCTGGCTGGTCTCAGACAATCCCACAGGTGAAGAAGCCGGATGTGGAGGTCCGAACTGGCCTGGTTACACACGGTCTGCGGATGTGAGGCAGGTTGTACGTACAGCCAAATTCTCAGTTAGCAGTTAGCACACCAATTGCACGCTCCCTCAAAACTTGAGATATCTCAGGCATTGTGTTGTGTGAAAAGACTGCACATTTTACAGTGGCCTTTTATTGTCTCCAGCACACGGTGCACCTGTGTAATGATCATGCTGTTTAATAAGTTTCTTCATATGCAACACCTGTCAGGTGGATGGATTATCTTGGCATTGGAGAAATACTCAAATACATGGATGTGGAATACGCTTTCTGTGCGTATGGAATATTTTGGGGATCTTTTATTTAGGCTCATGAAACATGTTGCCAACACTTTACATGTTGCGTTTATATTTTTGTTCAGTACATATTTTTAGGGTAGAAAAAACAATGTGCTGCTGCACTCAAATGGGTAAAGACCAGTGGAGGCTGCTGAGGGGAGGACGGGCCATAATAAGTAGCCGGCTACCGCCCTGTTACGTGGCCACATGTTACTCAACCCTGCACCTTAGAGGCTGCTGCCCTATATACGTGGACATAGAATCACTGGTTACTTTAATAATGGAACACTAGTCACTTAAATAATGTTTACATACTGCTTTACTCATTTCATATGTATAAACTGTATTCTATTCTACTGTATTTTAGTCAATGCCACTCCAACATGGCTAGTGCTAATATTTATATATTTCTTCATTCCATTCTTTTACTTTTAGATTTGTGTGTATTGTTGTGAATTGTTAGATACTACTGCACTGTTGGAGCTAGGAACACAAGCATTTCGCTACACCAGCAATAACATCTGCTAAATATGTGCATGTGGCCAATAGAATGTGAGTTGATTTGAATAATGGCTGGAATGGGGACAATGGAATGATATCTAACACATCAAAGACGAGGTTTCCATTTGGTTGATACCATTCCATTGACTCCATTCCAGACATTATTATGAGCCGTCCTCCCCTCAGCAGCCTCCACTGGTAAAGGCTGTAAGGCCATTGGAAATTTGGTAGAAGGTGCTCTTTGCAAAGGGTGGACTATGACTGGCATTAAAACAAAAAGTATAATGTCCACAACTTAGTAAGTGAAAAATGTAGAAAAAATAATAATTGGGCTGACTTTTCACATCAAGGCATTTTTGAAGGGGGATGATGTAAAAAGCCTTTATTGTCTTGTCATTTTGGTTTGTCATGTTTTTATACGGTATTATAAAAAACAGAACCCGAAAGTGTTTGGGTTTGGTACAAGCCTTCATTAGGGTGTAAAAGGATCAACAAGTTAATCTCTCCATTTTTTTTCAAGAGTGCCTTGATGAGGAAAAGTAAGACCCACAATAAATGTTCCGTCATTTTCAGTTTACTAAGTGGTGGATATTATCCACTTTGTTTTTTGGCCATATTTTGTGGAGTATTTGGAAGTTATATTGACAAGTATAGGTTAGAATATGAGATGGGGAAATAGATAGGAGAGACCACTGCCACCAGGGGCATACCTGGTCATGGCGGGGGCAGCAGGACAACCACTACAACATCCCTCGGCACACATAGAGTAGGAGGCCCCTGTGACATGTGACCTGATCAGGGAAAACTCTGTGTCCTAGTCATAGGCATGACAATTAACTAGCTGAATGATGCATACAATCAACCCATTTACCTGTGATTATAATTTTGCTTGCATTGTGGCTCAGTCTTTGCCAGTATGGAGTATAGCTAGCTGTCTCAGATAAAGCCCACCACTCCACCAGGAAGCTGCTTAGTGATGGGGACTCTAGAGCTGTCCATCGTACCTCCAGTCTGAAATCATCCAATGCTGTGACACTGACATCCACTAGAGCCGTGGGTGCTGGTGATCATACCATCAGTAAGTTATACTCTCATTTTACAGAGGATATGCATTAGACACAATACAACTAAAATGATGCAAAAGTTTCTGGGCATTTGTTCAAATTCATATCAATATATACACTGCCACACAATGCTATCGTCTTAATATGTCGCAATGCTATTGACGTCAATGGTCAAATAGAGTCAGAGTCTGTGTACCTGTGTCCGTGGTGCTGGGGATTGTGATGGTAGCTGGAGGAGAGATGCCGGCAGGGTTGGACATGCTCAGTGTGCAGGAGCAGCGCTCAGGGGGAAGGGTCAGATGACAGGAAGTGTCAGACACACTCAGGGCATTGCAGTCCCATGTATGCAGTGCATTCTGGGAACCCTCAGTACAGCAGGATACGTTAAACCATGGGACTGAGCATTTCACTTGACTCCTGGGTGGGGACTGCAAGACACACAAGGACAACAACAACTCAAACTGAATGTTTATAGAAGAAGGGTTAGGGTTTCCATATAGACACTTTACAATGGAATAGACCTGAGAGAGCAGAATAACTAGCCCTAGTGTCACCTCAGAGAAAGTTGGTGGGAGGAGCTTTAAGAGGATGGGCTCATTGTAATGGCTGAAATGGAAATGAGTCAAACGTGGTTTTCATATATTTAATGTGTTTGATACCATTCCATTCCAGCCACTACAATGAGCCCGTCCTCCTATACCTCCTCCCACCAGCCTCCCCTGTGCCACCTTACCTTCCACAGCAGAGTCACTCGTCTCAGGTCTGCTCCACCTACAAGCTGAACGGTCCTCCATAGCTGAGGGACAGTAGAGGGTGCTAGAGGGGAGAACACAATCAGACCTCACTAGTATCTAGAAAACACTCCTAACCACATCCATTCAAAAACCTTGTCACACATGTAAGGTGATGTATAAAAGATTCATGGACAATAATGTGCTCATTTAAGCAGACAATTTCTGCTCTTATCTACATATGATTTATGGTCTGCCCAGACAACATTTCCCACAAGCCTGTGGAGCCAAGGAGGAAGCACACTATGGCCAACTTGGCTTGGTTTTCATTTTCACCTAGCGTGTGACTTTTAAAGGGGCAATCTGCAATTTAAACAATAACAAAGTGGCCACCAGGCTTTCTTTAAACAATTGAGTGATGGGGCTGGAGAAACGTAACCACTCTCAAATTCATAGACAAGAGCTATGGACTGACTAGAACCAATTTTTTAAATCATTTTACTCCAGTGCTAGCCTCCCTACACTGGCTTCCTGTCAAGGCAGGGGCTGATTTCAAGGTTTTACTGCTAACCTACAAAGCATTACATGGGCTTGCTCCTACCTATCTTTCTGATTTGGTCCTGTCGTACAAACCTACACGTACGCTACGGTCACAAGACGCAGGCCTCCTAATTGTCCCTCGACAACAGCTGGAGGCAGGGCTTTCTCCTATAGAGCTCCATTTTTATGGAATGGTCTGCCTACCCATGTGAGAGACGCAAACTCGGTCTCAACCTTTAAGTCTTGACTGAAGACTGATCTCTTCAGTGGGTCATATGATTGAGTGTAGTCTGGCCCAGGAGTGTGAAGGTGAACGGAAAGGCTCTGGAGCAACAAACCGCCCTTGCTGTCTCTGCCTGGCCGGTTCCCCTCTTTCCACTGGGATTCTCTGCCTCTAACCCTATTACAGGGGCTGAGTCACTGGCTTACTGGTGCTCTTTCATGCCACCCCTAGGAGGGGTGCGTCACTTGAGTGGGTTGAGTCACTGATGTGATCTTCCTGTCTGTGTTGGCGCCCCCCTTGGGTTGTGCCGTGGCAGAGATCTTTGTGGGCTATACTCGGCCTTGTCTCAGGATGGTAAGTTGGTGGTTGAAGATATCCCTCTAGTGGTGTGGGGGCTGTGCTTTGGCAAAGTGGGTGGGGTTATATCCTTCCTTTTTGGCCCTGTCCGGGGGTATCATCGGATGGGGCCACAGTGTCTCCTGACCCCTCCTGTCTCAGCCTCCAGTATTTATGCTGCAGTAGTTTATGTGTCGGGGGCTAGGGTCAGTTTGTTATATCTGGAGTACTTCTCCTGTCTTATCCGGTGTCCTGTGTGAATTTAAGTATGCTCTCTCTAATTCTCTCTTTCTTTCTCTCTCTCTCTCAGAGGACCTGAGCCCTAGGACCATGCCTCAGGACTACCTGGCATGATGACTCCTTGCTGTCCCCAGTCCACCTGGCCGTGCTGCTGCTCAAGTTTCAACTGTTCTGCCTGTAATTATTATTATTTGACCATGCTGGTCATTTATGAACATTTGAACATCTTGGCCATGTTCTGTTATAATCTCTACCCGGCACAGCCAGAAGAGGACTGGCCACCCCTCATAGCCTGGTTCCTCTCTAGGTTTCTTCCTAGGTTTTGGCCTTTCTAGGGAGTTTTTCCTAGCCACCGTGCTTCTACACCTGCATGGCTTGCTGTTTGGGGTTTTAGTCTGGGTTTCTGTACAGCACTTTGAGATATTAGCTGATGTACGAAGGGCTATATAAATAAATTTGATTTGACCATTAACGATATCAACATTATAGATTTAACCATGTTTTGAGGATATACAGTGTTTGTTTACAATTACATAGTTTAAGGAGTTAAACAAGCTTATATTTGGGTTCTTATGGGGTTAGTTGAACTAAGCTCATGAGGCATAAGTTAAATTCGTAAAAAATCTCTGGGTATATATCATTAATTTAAAATGCAGTTTGCCCCTTTCATGTGCTAAGGGGAAGCTACACTGCCACTAACTCCCTCTCCAACCAACGGTCATGAAATGATCATGAATACAACTCTTCAGGGATGGTTGAATTTCCTCTTCCCTTCATTTGAATGTTTTTGTTGACTTTATTTAACTAGGCAAGTCAGTTACTTATTTACAATGACAGTCTACCCCAGCCAAACCTGAATGACACTGGGCCTATTGTGCACCGCCCTATGGGACTCCCAATCACAGCCGGATGTGATGCAGCCTGGATTCAAACCAGGGACTGCAGTGACGCCTCTTGCACTGAGATGCAGTGCTTTAGACTGCTGCGCCACTCAGGAGCTAGAATGTACTAGAAATCAACTTCTGTTCTAGCTTAACAGGTAAAATGATTCTACATGAGTAATTTGAAAAGCCACACAGATCTATATGAGGGGAATAGGAGGAACTGGGGTTTATCAACAGTTTTAGATGTTGACGTGATAAAAGATATTCCCAGATCATTGTTCCTTGAATGTTTCATAGTCCTAGGAACAAAGCACACTACGCTGACAATATAATGTTCTACTCTACATCCCTTCTTTTCTTTTTCTACTAGAAAGCACATCAAACTCTCTCATGTCACATGGTTTCCCTCTCCTCGCTTTCTTTTTTTCTTATTTTCTTTTTCCTAAAGGAGTAGGGCATTGGAATCCATGCTGCAGCAGTATACAGTGGGCTCCAAAATTACTGGCACCCCTGACTGGCAATGCACAAACAATACTTAAAAAATATAAACAATATAATTATAGAGATAAACTCAAAATACCAACATGTGAGAATACTGTACTTTATTAATGTTTCAATGGAACCCACCAAAATAAATGATTGATTTAATAAATAATCTATGACCTCCAAATCAAATCATGGCACCCTTAAAGATTATTGTAAATAACATCTACCAAAATTAAACCTGGAATTAAATTCCACTTATTTAAGTTTATCTAAGTCTTAAGGAACTACGGTGCCTTGCGAAAGTATTCGGCCCCCTTGAACTTTGCGACCTTTTGCCACATTTCAGGCTTCAAACATAAAGATGTAAAACTGTATTTTTTTGTGAAGAATCAACAACAAGTGGGACACAATCATGAAGTGGAACGACATTTATTGGATATTTCAAACTTTTTTCACAAATCAAAAACTGAAAAATTGGGCGTGCAAAATTATTCAGCCCCTTTACTTTCAGTGCAGCAAACTCTCTCCAGAAGTTCAGTGAGGATCTCTGAATGATCCAATGTTGACCTAAATGACTAATGATGATAAATACAATCCACCTGTGTGTAATCAAGTCTCCGTATAAATGCACCTGCACTGTGATAGTCTCAGAGGTCCGTTAAAAGCGCAGAGAGCATCATGAAGAACAAGGAACACACCAGGCAGGTCCGAGATACTGTTGTGAAGAAGTTTAAAGCCGGATTTGGATACAAAAAGATTCCCCAAGCTTTAAACATCCCAAGGAGCACTGTGCAAGCCATAATATTGAAATGGAAGGAGTATCAGACCACTGCAAATCTACCAAGACCTGGCCGTCCCTCTAAACTTTCAGCTCATACAAGGAGAAGACTGATCAGAGATGCAGCCAAGAGGCCAATGATCACTCTGGATGAACTGCAGAGATCTACAGCTGAGGTGGGAGACTCTGTCCATAGGACAACAATCAGTCGTATATTGCACAAATCTGGCCGTGGAAGAAGGTCCTCTGGTCAGATGAAACCAAAATTGAACTTTTTGGCAACAATGCAAAACGTTATGTTTGGAGTAAAAGCAACACAGCTCATCACCCTGAACACACCATCTCCACTGTCAAACATGGTGGTGGCAGCATCATGGTTTGGGCCTGCTTTTCTTCAGCAGGGACAGGGAAGATGGTTAAAATTGATGGGAAGATGGATGGAGCCAAATACAGGACCATTCTGGAAGAAAACCTGATGGAGTCTGCAAAAGACCTAAGACTGGGACGGAGATTCGTCCTCCAACAAGACAATGATCCAAAACATAAAGCAAAATCTACAATGGAATGGTTCAAAAATAAACATATCCAGGTGTTAGAATGGCCAAGTCAAAGTCCAGACCTGAATCCAATTGAGAATCTTTGGAAAGAACTGAAAACTGCTGTTCACAAATGCTCTCCATCCAACCTCATTGAGCTCGAGCTGTTTTGCAAGGAGGAATGGGGAAAAATTTCAGTCTCTCGATGTGCAAAACTGATAGAGACATACCCCAAGCGACTTACAGCTGTAATCGCAGCAAAAGGTGGCACTACAAAGTATTAACTTAAGGGGGCTGAATAATTTTGCACGCCCAATTTTTCAGTTTTTGATTTGTTAAAAAAGTTTGAAATATCCAATAAATGTCGTTCCACTTCATGATTGTGTCCCACTTGTTGTTGATTCTTCACAAAAAAATACAGTTTTATATCTTTATGTTTGAAGCCTGAAATGTGGCAAAAGATCGCAAAGTTCAAGGGGGCCGAATACTTTTGCAAGGCACTGTATATTGAGCCATTAAATCACTTCCTGTTTCACTAGGATATAAAAATAAGGTAACACACATGCAGTATCCCTCTGTCATCCAACACCATGAACGAAACAAAAGAACTAGCAGTTCAAAAGATAGATAAATCTGGTAATGGCTACAAGAAATATCCACAAACGATTGAATATACCACTGAACACTGTCAGAGCAATTATTATTTTTAAATCTAAAGATACGAAACAGTTGAAAACCTCACGGGTAGAAGACGCAAATGCATTTTGCCTCCCAGGATGGGGATGAGGATCGTGAGAAAAGCAAAAAATCCCCAAGAATCACTGTGAAAGAATTGCAGGCCTTGGTGGCATCTTGGGGTCACCAGGTTTCAAAAAGCACCATCAGACGCCACCTCCACAACCACAGGCTCTTTGGAAGGGTTGCCAGAAGAAAGCCCTTTCTGACCCCAAAACACAGACGCAAGCGCTTGGAGTTTGCCAAACGTCATTTAAATCATGACTGGAAGAAGGTGCTCTGGTCAGATGAGACCAACATTGAACGTTTTGGTCAAATACAGCATCAGCATGTTTGGCGTCGAAACAGAGATGCATACAAGGAGAGGCACCTCATACCCACGGTGAAATATGGTGGTGGGTCAGTGATGTTTTGTGTGGGTCAGTGATGTTTTAATTCCAGAGGTCCAGGGGCACTGATTAAGACTGATGGCATAAGGAATTCCACCAAGTACTAGGCAATTAAGGCTGGAAATCTGGTTGCCTCTGCCAGAGGGCTGGGACTTGGCCGTAGGTGGACTTCCCAAGAACACAATCACCCAAAACAGACCTCAAGATCCACACAGAAATGGTTCTGTGACAACAAAATCAATGTTCTGCCATGGTCATCTCAGTCGCCAGACATCAATCCAATCGAAAACCTATGGGCTGAGTGGAAGAGGGCAGTTGATAAGCGCAAACCCAAGAATGTGAAGGATCTTGAAAGGATCTGCATAGAGGAATGGTCCAAAATCCCTCCAAATGTGTTTCTTAACCTTGTCAAACATTACAGGAAAAGACTCCATGCTGTTATCCTTGCCAGAGGTGGTTGCACTAAGTACTAAATGAGGAGTGCCAATAATTATGAAACCTTGACTTTGGGGAAATGTATTTTGCATTAAATAATTGTATGATTTTGGTTGGTTCCATTGAAACATTAATAAAGTACATTATTTTGAGTTTATCTCTATAATTATATATTTTAAAGTATTGTTTGTGCATTGCCAGTCAGGGGTACCAGTAATTTTGGATCACACTGTATGTGTTTTCGGTCTGGAGGACACGGCTTAGACCACTAGATCTCTCTCTTTCTCTCACACACTCACTCACTCTCACCTGCCACCTCTGTACACTGCTGTTGTGTTGGGCTCCAGTCGCTCCAGTGGCTGAGAGTACTATTGTATCGGTAACGCATCATCACTGTATATAGAGTGGAGGCGGAGAAGAGACACGTTGAGGCAGAAAAGAGACCCTGCTCTCTCTCAGGTCTCAGGTCCACCTTCACTGTCTTGGGCTCAGGCTGATGGCAATATATAGGGAAAAAACAGATAACAACTTAACGCCAAACACCCGCTGAAGATATACATATATTATACATATCACACTGTATATATTACATAGTCCTACAGTAACTGATAGATTGGAGATGACAGTGGGCCACACACCTGCTCCTCTGTGCTGTACTGCACCTGGAAGACCAGAGCACCATTGGAGATATGTTTTCTGGTCACCGGAAAGCTGGTATTGGTAGTCCACTGCAGCTTCAGGCATCTGGGTTTGCCTCTCACTGCTGACACATTGGAGAGGACAGGGGTGGGCAGCTTCACTGGGGGGAGAAAAAGACAAAGGGTTAGATGTAAAGTAAGATGTGTGTAAAACATGTGCATACAGGTGGAGGATCTTAATTTGAGCCAGTTTGCTACAGCAGGAAAATAATCCTGTAGCAATAGGAAATGTGAATTATTATGTGGTTTGTAATTAATGGACATTGTAATTAATGGACAACTCAGAAATTTCAAAGCGGAACTTACAAACTTCAGAAGCCATTTTAAACTTAAAATAAACTACAAGGTTTACATTTCCAATATTCTCCTGCAACAGGGTGATCAAATTAAGATCCTTCATTCTGTATAGTCTATTGTATGACACTGTGTATTACCTGCGTCTATGGCATTGAGGCAGAGGCTGGGTGAGCTGGCTGTTGTGTAAGGGCTGTCGGCCAGGACCCTGATGCAGTAGCAGCGGCTCAGATAGGTCACGTTAACAGAGCAGTGGGTCTGGGTAACAGTCTGACACAGTTGGGACTGATGGATCACAGGGTCATCGCATCCGGTTCTGCAGGCACAAACACACAGGCATGCACACGCACACAAAATAATTTTGATTGCTTCCTGAATAGTTTCCTGCACAATGAATCTCCACTGTGTCAGCCTCAGAACAACCCAATCCGAACCTCAAATCACATTACACTGCAGTCAGGTGTTTCGCCTGATGTTGCCTGGTGATGAAATAAAATGATCTATATGTAAAGGTTCATGAGTACCAACTTTGAGAATATATTATTCTACAGATCTGTGTAATAAACATGTTACAATGTCATTTTTAAGTACAAACCAGGGAAATAACAATTACAAACTCAAATATGACTCACACATGACTCACACAATGATAAAGTTGAAACACCAGAATGGCTTTGGGTAGACATTAGGCAACTTATGCTGGGAGCTTTGCCATCAATATAACTAATGAACTCTATGAATTATATTTTAAATCTTCTCATTCAACCTGTGGTCATGGAGAAAACAAAGGCATGCTGATGTCAAGGTGTAGAGTACTCTTTGAAATAGAACAGAGGAAGCTGGTGGGAGGAGCTATGGGACGGGCTCGTTGTAATGGCTGGAATGGAATTAATAGAACGGTGTCAAACACATCAAACATATGGAAACCAGATGTTTGACTCTGTTCCAAGAATTCCATTCCAGCCATTACATTGAGCCTGTCCTATAGCTCCTCCCACCAGCTTCCTCCGAAATGTAATGAATCATTCTGTGGTTGCGCAACTGCTGGAATATGTCAGCCTGCCTTTGTTTACTTCAATCAGGGCACACTGCATGTTGAAGGATATATTGGCATTCAAGTACTGCCTCTTCCTCTGTCTAAGGGACCTCATACAATCACAAACATTAACTTGTGTCGTAGATGTTGTAGCACGTGTCTTACATGTTGACCTGCAGTGTGAAGCGCGTGTCTGAGGGAGAGCCTTGTCCAGGTGTCCAGTAGCAGGTCACATTGGAGTAGGCAATAAAGACACACTGAGGCTGGCTAGGGCTGAGAGGGAATTCTGCATGGACCAGAGGGGAGAGAAAGGATACAGGTGATTCAAAGTGTGTAGAAATAATGTTTAATTAATGCTCACATATGGAAACAGCACATTCAAAATCATCTGCTTTGATCTATGCTATTGCTTGCCATTGGCTGAACAAACCACAGTCTCAAATCAAATGCAATGTCATTTGACACATGCGCCGATTACAACAGGTGTAGGCAGCCCTTACAGTGAAATGCTTACTTACAAGCCCTTAACCAACAATGCAGTTTTAAGGGGAAAAAAGTGTTAAGGAAGTATTTACAAAAATAAACTGAAGTAAAAATGTTTTTTTAAATAACAGTAGCGAAGCTTTATACAGGGGGTACCGGTACATAGTCAATGTGTGGGGGCACCAGTTAGTCGAGGTAATTCAGGTAATATGTACATGTAGGTAGAGGTAAAGTGACTATGGATGGATAATAAACAGAGAGTAGCAGCAGCGTACAAATGGGGGTGGGGGGACAATGCAAATAGTCTGGGTAGCCATTTGATTATGCTGTTCAGGAATCTTATGGCTTGGGGGTAGAAGCTGTTAAGGAGCCTTTTGGACCTAGACTTGGCGATCCGGTACTGCCTGCCGTGCGGTAGCAGAGAGAACAGTCCATGACTAGAGTTGCTGGAGTCTTTGGCAATTTTCTGGGCCTTCCTCTGACACTGCCTGATATAGAGGTCCTGGATGGCAGAAAGCTTGGCCCCTGTGACATACTGAGCCGTCCGCACTACCCTCTGTAGTGCTTTGCGGTCGGAGGCTGAGCAGTTGTCATACCAGGCGGTGATGCAACCAGTCAAGATGCTCTCGATGGTGCAGCAATATAACTTTTTGAGGATCTGAGGACCCATGCCAAATCTTTTCAGTCTCCTGGGGGGGAATAGGCGTTGTCGTGCTGTCTTCACGACTCTTGGTGTGTTTGGACCAGAGGTCGACCGAATAATCGGCATAGCCGATCGGCATTTCCGATCAATTAGGGCCGATTTCAAGTTTTCAAAGAAATCAGTAATCAGCATTTTTGGATGCCGATTATGGCCGATTACATTGCAATCCACGAGGAGAATGCATGGCTGGCTGACCACCTGTTATGCAAGTGCAGCAAGGAGCCAAGGTAAGTTGCTAGCTAGCATTAAACTTATCTTATAAAAAACAATCTTAACATAATCACTGGTTAACAACACATGGTTGATGATATTACTAGTGTAACTAGCTTGTCCTGCGTTGCATGTAATCAATGCAGTGCCTGTTAATTTATCATTGAATCAAAGCCTACTTCATCTTCACCAAACAGGTGATGATTTAACAAAAGCGCATTTGCGAAAAAAGCACAATCATTGCACAAATGTACTTAACCATAAACATCAATGCCTTTCTTAAAATCAATACATATGTATATTATTTTAAACTTGCATATTTAGTTAAAATAAATTCATGTTAGCAGGCAATATTAACCAGGGAAATTGTGTCACTTCTCTTGCGTTCAGTGCAAGCAGAGTCAGGATATATGCAGCAGTTTGGGCCACCTGGCTTGTTGCGAACTGTGTGAAGACCATTTCTTCCTAACAAAGGCCGAAATTAATTTGCCAGAATTTTACATAGTCATGACATAACATTGAAGGTTGTGCAATGTAACAGCAATATTTAGACTTCGGTTTGCCACCCATTCGATAAAATACGGAAAGGTTCCGTATTTCACTGACTGAATAAACATTTTGTTTTCGAAATGATCGTTTCTGGATTTGCCCATATTAATGACCTAAGGCTCGTATTTCTGTGAGTTTATTATATTATAATTAAGTCTATGATTTGATACTTGATAGAGCAGTCTGAAAAATGATAATCGGTCAACCTCTTAGTTTGGACCATGACAGTTTGATGGTGATGTGGACACCAAGGACCTTGAAGCTCTCAACCTGCTCCACTACAGCCCTGTCGATGAGAATGGGGGCGTTCTCGGTCCTCCTTTTCCTGTAGTCCACAATCATCTCCTTTGTTTTGCTCACATTCAGGGAGAGGTTGTTATCCTGGCACCACACTGCCAGGTCTCTGACCTCCTCCCTATCGTTGTCTCTCTCAAGAAATACCAACAAATTATAGTCCTTTCTGATATACTCCTGGATATTACTGTGCATTCCTATTTAGCCTTATATATAATTTCTATGAAGTCATAGTGAGATTAGCTAATCTATTTTTGAAATTAGATCTATATCCTGAAAGCCAATAAAAGATTAAGAAACAACATACATAGTAATTACTCAAAAGGCAATACATTCCAAAAAATATTGCATTCCTCCACAACCAAGCTCTCAATTAAGGTCCTGAATTTGGGATAGTTCAGGATTTTGGCACACCAAAAATACTGACCTTGATTGACTATTAGAGTGATGTAAATTTGGTATGCTACCTCTCCACACGTGCTCTTGACACTGTTAAATATATCAGTGTAGGCTTGACCTCACTAACCAACCTGAAGTAGGTTGCAGAAATCTATATTATTAGTTCTGCAGGGTATACTACAAAGCAGGAGCAATAAGTTAGCCAGATAACTTTGATAAATAGCGAGAAATAATTGATGATTTTCCAGTTCAGTTAGAAAGCTAAACTTAGATATGTGTTTTTTGTTGTTGAGTCAATTAGAGATTGCCCATTTCAAGTTTATCTTTCAAAAATATCTGTTTTTCCCCCCAGAATATTTAGGCTAGTTAGCTGGCTAACTCCTTGATCCTGCTTTGTAGTATGCCAGGTATACTATACTATGAAGGACGCTAGATCTACTCAGGGTTTTCTAAAGCTAGACAGCTTCAATTAGCTTCACATTCCAGCTCAGGCACCCTCTCCGGCGCCAGTTGTCTCATCATTGGGGCGGCAGGAAGCCTAGTGGTTAGAGCGTTGGACTAGTAACCGAAAGGTTGCAAGATTGAATCCCCGAGCTGACAAGGTTCAAATCTGTTGTTCCGCCCCTGAACAAGGCAGTTAACTCACTGTTCCTAGGTTGTCAGTGAAAATAAGAATTGGTTCTTAACTGACTTGCCTAGTTAAAAAAAGGTAAAATAAATAAATAAATACAAATTATGCGCACCTGTGCCTCATGACACTCACTCGGACTCCATCACCTTCCTGATTTCCTCCTCTGTATCTGTTTTCCTCAAGTGTTATTGACTCTGTTTCTTATCTGTACGCTTTTCGTGTTTCTTGTTTTGTACTATGTTCTATTTGTTAATACATTTGCACTCCCTGTACTTGCTTCCCGATTCCCAGAGTATATGTTACACATCTGTACTACGACCGGTGGATACTGAACGCTGAACTCTTCATTAAGACAATGCTGAAACATGAATCCATGGGTGGGTCAGTGTCACATTTGTTACTAAATAAAAATTAAAGGAAATGTATCTTGCAAATTCAGCAGGCTATGGTGTAAAACAGGATTTTAGAAGTGGCATCTTTATTTTAATGCCGGACATTTTCCCCTCTCCTATCAATAAAATAATTGTATTAAATCATACATATGTATTAAATCATGCAAAAGTTTTACTGTGCGTGAAGTTCTAAATACATTTTGTCATTACTAAATGACAGCTGCACCACTGGGAGCATCTTGATTGGCTTCATCACCACTTGGTATGGCAACTGCTGTCAACGTTGAAAACACTGTATATAAAAGTACTGTGTGTGTGAGTATCCCTAACCTTGCCTACAGACAAAGAGCTATGAACACATTAGTGGTACACTAATCAGAGCCTTATTTGGCTCGGCAACAGAAATAAGGCTTGATGTGTAATGAAATAAACATTTTAAACAACAGGCGACATCCTTACAACAGGACACATGAATGTTCTTGCAACGTTAGCATGAAACATGTCCAGAACATTATCTTCTATTCGGAGAACATGGCAACCATGTTCTGTGTATGTTTGGTGGGATTTTGATTGAATATTCTCCTAATCCTCAGAACTGGACACATGAATGTTATTGCAACATTCCCATGAAACATGTCCAGAACATTAAAATCTTAAATTCTGAGAACATGTTAACCACATTCTGGGTAAGTTATATTTTACATTATGGGAAAAGTCTCTGTAAACATTCCTTGCACATCAAATGAACATTCTTATGAAAACGTTAGTTAATGACCTAATGAGACTCAAAGGAACGTTCTCTAAAGTTGTGGGAATGTTTGTTGTTAGCTGGGTAGGTACCAGCATGCCAATTATTACATGACCTAGTATTTAATCAAGATCTCTTAAATATGTCCTTTTTAAAAAACTTTCATAAGAGAAACAAGACTTGTTCCAACTTCCAATGTATGTTGATAAAACACACTAAAAAGTTATACAAACTCTCACCTGTAGCAGTGCAAATATTTAGTCCAATGTAAAGAGCCACAAGTGCTAGACTCCTGTCGTCCATCCTAGAGTTACGATGAATTCCTATGCCTCCTCCTGCTGTCACTAACGGTGTCCTCGGAGTGTCACACAACAGAGCTCTGAATATACAGTGAAGACCTGTGACAGTTCCAGGAACATAGCTCGTATAACGAGCCCCTCATACCAGTTATGACGATGCTCTTCAGCAATCTCTCATATTTCAGCAACATGCGTGCAATCAGCCGCTAGCCTAAACGTGATTGTTTGACAATCAGATTAAAACATCATAACTGGTAGAGTTTAATAAAAATGTATTAGGTCTAAATGACACATATTTATGACTATTTCCACAAGAGATCATATTGAATTAAGATATTACATATGGAAATATATGATTAGGCACACACAAAAATGTGGAGGTCCGGTACAGGGAAGAAATGAGTTATATTTTTACCATTGTTCATGAGTATCTTTAAAACAGGTTAACACGCCCCACAAACATTAAAACAGGTTATCACGCCCACAGACATTAGACAACTATACAGAAAGCCCTAACTTGCTGAAATAAAAAAATAAAATCAATGCTGAGAATAGTCAGATTAACCGATAACCGCTATGGACACGGGCATGGTGGTGTAGCTGACAGATTGAAGTGTTGGGAACCAAGAGGCTGTGGGTTCAAAAACCCAGGTGCGAACTGTTGAATAATAATACCTGTAGAAATGAACATGCACAAAGTAACAATCTTGGTCAACGTGTGTCACATATGTAAATTGAAAACACTTAAGTTAAAAGCACAGAAATGTACAGTAGATCCAGGCAGGGGCGTAGCCAGATTTTTTTGGGTGGGGATAGGCCGAGAAACATTTGGATAGCACAGTAACAATGATGCACACTCTAGCAACTCGTTCTGAATTTCGGGGCTCATAAGCGTGGCATTGCGAGGTAGCTCATTAAGCCTGTTTTGTATTTCTGAGTCATACTTTGAGATGAAATTGAAGATTTCTAAAAAGTGACCAATGATGATTGCCTCTATTCGGTTTCTCTATGCCCTCTGAGTGGAATATCCTGCTCTGCACACATTAGGACCATATCTATGACCTCTTTAACATGGGCACGGTTTCTTTCTATAAAATCCATGTTTGCATCACCATGTATTTGGTTCAACACAGTCCCACAACTTCTAGGCCCATGGTTCGCCTTGTAGGATTCAAATTTTGCAAGGGCACTAGCATGTCATTTGCTATTCTCGTGTTTGCAGCAAGCATTTCTTGTGAGTTTCCAGTTTGTAAATCCATCTCATACAAATCTGAATTCGACATGTCCCAGGAAAGTACCTACAAAACTTACAAGAAATTGCATTTTTTTTTTTACTATACTCAATCCACACGAACTGGTCATACCACCTTGAAGAGAAGCAGTGTGATTTGCCGTTTATCATACTTGAAGGGAACTTTGCTAGCTTTGGTTGACAGGCTGGTTCATCAACAGCAGACAAATCTGTCTGTGGACCTACTGCAGGTTCACCCCCACCCGCAGCATCAAGACCGAGAGGACACGGTGGGGTGGGCAAGCATGCCTGGCTCAACGTGGCATTGGCGGTTGTGATGGCGATTACGGTTGTTTCTATCCTGGGGCCACCTGTTAATGTCTCATTCTGGAGGCTATCGGTAGATTAATCCAAATTATTTTCTGGTACACACTCTTTTTCCTCCAGACGTCTTTTTTTTTTTAACCTAGCGATCGACATTTGGTTTGCCATTGCTAGAACTAATAAATTACCTTAGCTGGTGAGTCAATTCGAGTAAGCTAGCGTGGTAGAGCTTGCTAGTTTATGCGCTACAAAGTTTATCCACGCGACGTTGTTCAGGTAAACCACAGTATGATTTTTTATTTAACCAATAGTCGGAAGCCAATTTGATTGTTGCGGCCTATTTCTTTGTTACATTATATTATAATTACCCATAGAAAAATACATATCACATGCGTTTCTTTTAAACATGTAATAACATAAATACAAATAAAAATGTTATATTGAATAATACTAATAATAACTTTTTTGGGGTAGGCCTGAGATCAAATTGGCCTACCTGTGGCTACGCCGCTGGATCCAGGTGAACTTGAAGCCTGGTTATACCATAGGCATAGTAGAAAGGCCACTACTCTGGAGATCTGTTTGGGTTTTTCAGCTACTGGGTTATTTAGTATCGGTTCTATGTTAACCAAGTTGCTGCTGAATAACCTATACCCAAATGGTTATATACACAGTGGGTTATTCAACTACTATTATGGCACCACATAATCACAGGAATTATTTTTTGTATTGCCTATGTGGATATAATCTTGGTTAACCCAGAACTAGAAACTCTTGTAATTTGGTCAGATAAGTAGTCTGTCCATGAAGACAACATTGTACCCAAATTAATAAGTTTGATTCAAGTCTTGTGTGCAGTTTTGCACACAAGACTATGATTCAAGTACTTGTGTGTGTGGTCTAACTTTACCATCCTTTTGGGTTCCAAAAGTCCTCACAAGGAAAAAGTGGGGACATTTCACATTCCCCAAAAGGAAAAATGCTATTTTAGGTTTAGGGGTTAGATTCACAGGAGGTTGGTGGCACCTTAATTTGGGAGCATGGGCTCATGGTAATGGCTGGAGCGGGGGATTAGTGGAATGGAATCAAATATATCAAACATGGTTTCCATGTGTTTTATGCCATTATATTTGCTCCGTTCCAAATATTATTATGAGCTGTGCTCCCCTCAACAGCCTCCTGTGGTTAGATGTAGGGTTACAATTACTGTAGGGTTAGGGTTACAATTAGGGTTACAATTACTGTAGGGTTAGGGTTACCATTAGGGTTACAGGCTGACTACACCGCTCGTGTCACGTGCCCGAACGTTGCAAAATACATTTTGAAATCTATATTATTCAATTATTGCACCCACCCTGCTCGTGCGGGCCAATGAGCGTCTGCGTTGCCAAGGGCTAAAATAGAAGTCAGTTCTATTTGTGACACAGATCGCGCTGCAATTCCTGCCTCTCTTATCTCCTCATTGGTTATACCCACGTGGGTGACTGAAAGACGAACGAGGTCAGTGGTGGAAATGCACCTAATTTATGAAAGTTGCCAATCGCAAAATAAAGTCAAGAGAAGAAAAAGCCTAGAAAAGATGACTAGAAAAGATTTGGTTGACCATTTATGTGTGGATTAATTGTCGGAGTAGAGGACCTTGTGCATTTCAGGCAAAATAACAACTTGGTGTTTATATCACAGGACAAATAAGCTAGCAACAGCAAGCTAGCTAAATAGAACAAATTAGCTAGCAAGTGCAAGCTAGCTAGCTAAATTGCCATAAATGTTTTAATGCTTTTTGACATGTCCCCAAATTAATGTAATTGGTTCAGAGTTTATTTGATATTTTAATCTGCGTGTTGTGATCGTGTTTGCGTGGGGACAAAATACATTTATGCACGATGGCGCATGCGCGCAGCCAGTTTGGGTTCCGTGTTAGGCATTACGATTAGTGTCAGGAGTTAGGGTTGTGTTTAGTTTAAGTGTTAGGGGTTTAGGGAAAATAGGATTTTGAATCAGTATACATTTTTTGATCACTTGGATAGTAAAAAAAAAGTGTGTGTGTGTGTGCAATGACTTTCAATGTCAACATGTGTATTTTTAATAGATTATTTTTTGTTTTTTTACAAAATATAATAATTACAAACCAACATAAACAGAAGAAGTATGATATAAATGCTAAAAAATAAACAAAAGCTGTGTTTCTACTCCCTTTCCTGCCCCGATAGTCAACATCCAGAACCTTCTGTAAACGGTTGGAGAAAACACAGATCTAGAACAGCTTAGGTCAGAGCAGGGAGTAGAGGATGACCCCACCTATAAAAAATAAATAAAGACATGGAGTTTTACTGCTGTCAGGGCAGAGAGCACAGGGGACGTATTCTCTCCGGGCCCACCTGAGCAGGGGTTGTGAAGCAGGCAAGCTCTCTTCAGACTATGTGACAGCCGAGATCCTCTCGTGGCAGGATACTGTAGCGCATCACTGAAATCTGGGGACTGTATAGCTAGCTATATATCACAATCTCCATCTGCAACATTGTTAATATTGCATCCTTCTGAACACACACGTTTTGGGTTGATGTCCTTCAATGCCATTGGGCTTTTTCAATGACTGTTACCCCCAAAGTTGCATGTGTGATTCGGGGTAATATCCAACACTTAATCACACAACAGGAGTTGAGATACATGGAAGAAGCCAGAGGCTACAAAACCTGAGTAACTGTGTATTCAGTGACTTACCATCAGTAACATGTACAATAATGCGCAAAACACAGGCTAACGTGCCTATCATGGTTGTCAGGCAATTGTGAGAGTTTGGTTCTGTACAAGACCTTTCAAATGTCAACATAAACTAGAAAGAACACAAAAGTACTCCCATCACAAACTCTGTTTTCTCATTGCAAACCTTCCAAGACATTTCTGAACAACAAGGAACAAGAAAATAAAAACAGTGACAATCTCAAAAGCATTGTTTCATGGTATTCTTATACAGATCTTTCCTTTTAAACAGACTGTATACAAAACCTTCAGTTTCAGTTGTGGATGTTCAAGAGGTGGAACCACAGTGAACTAGGGAGACTGATCCTACCTAAGAGGTCCACAGTCAGAGTGGTGAAGAGACATACAAGTGCAGACTGAACACTGCTCATAGAAACAGCCTTTTCAGATCTGATAGCGGGAGAACATCTCTTGTGGACATACTGCTATAATATGACATCCAGGTCATGCTGTCTGTCTGCTGCTCAATGTTCCCAGGAAATGTTGGGAAATCAGTGAGGGATGTTACATCTGTCTCAAGTTCTGCTCTGGAATAGGAGGAGGCCACTGCAAAGAACATCAGGACAGTTGCTTTGGCCTTGGAGCTATCAACAAGCCCACCCGCTTTTTCAGTACCAACATTACCTAAGAATTCTCTAAGAACTGGGAACATCCCTGTAGAACGACTGGCCTTCCAGAACAGACAGGTAGGTAAGCCATTGTGCTTATGTGCAGTGGGAGTCCCCCCTAGTAAACACTATGATACAGGTATGCACATCTCCCTGTAAAAACATAGTTTCTCTCCTGGGGAGTTTCACACCAACACATGAGTAAGCTCTGGTCCAAGTTTACTTCAACAGGCAATAATTAGAAGTACAGACAACCCAGGTGTTATTGGAATGTTCTCCAGAGTAAAGACACCCTTCTTCCTCCCCTTACTGTGTGAGAGAGCGGGGGTGCTGGACGGGAGAGGGGCACAGGGCTGAGGGACACAGGTAACTGCTGATGGCCCCAAAGTCAGAAGTGATAGAGACTGAGGGGGCAATGGCGGGTGAGGTCTGGGGGATGGAGGGCAGGGAGAAATCTATCTGCAACCCCTGGGAGTCCCCATCCTCTGGCCCCATGGACAGGCCATCTGGAAGGAAAGGCCCTAGCTGCAGCTGGTAGAAACCAGAACCCAGGAGAGGAGGCTCCGCTGGGGGGCACGGGGAGCTGCAGCAGGGCAGTGAGGAGAGGTGGAGCTGGGCAGGGGGCGAGGTGGGACTGTGGCCCGGGCTGGAACAGTTCAGAGAGGGCTCCTGCTGCAGGTTCTCCAGAGGGTGGAGTGGAGAGAAGTGGCTGAACTGCTGCTCCCTCAGTGGGCTGGGGCAAGGAGCGCCACACAGCTCCAACACCTCCATCCCCATCTCAGCATCTAGACAAGCAGAGAAGAATTACTAAAGAGACTCGAACAAGCACTACCTCAACGGTAACAGACAGAGCACGTGGCACTAACAGGTTTCCATCCAACCATTTCATGCTGATTAATTACCTGACACATTAAAAAAACCTCTTGACCGGCCTGATGGATACAGCACATTTGCTGTGTAAAATTTCCCAATGTCGACAAAACAAAATACGCTAGACAAGGGTGGATATGTTTGTCTGTGAAATAAATTATGCGACAATTGTGGTGGAAACGCATTTATGAGCAAATGTTACGTTGTACTACCACCACAACGTGGAAAATCCGTTAATAGGGAGATTAAATAAGTTATGAACTTCATTAAAAAAAAACTCAACCATCGAGACACAATACCACATAATGACTAGCGAAAACATGTTTTAGAAAGTTTAGCAGATTTCTTGAAAATGAAATACACTACATGACCAAAAGTATGTGGACACCTGCTCAAACGAACATCTCATTCCAAAATCATGGGAATTAACATGGAGTTGGTTTCCACCCTTTACTGCTATAACAGCCTCCACTCTTCTGGAAAGGCTTTCCACTAGATGATGGAACATTGCTGAGGGGACTTGCTTCCATTCAGCCACAAGAGCAATAGAGAGGTCGGACAATGAGGCCTGGCTCAGAGTCGGCGTTCAAACCCCTCTTTTACGATACTGCTACTCTCCGTTTATCATATATGCAGAGTCACTTTAACCATATCTACATGTACATACTACCTCAATCAGCCCGACTAACCAGTGCCTGTATATAGCCTCGCTACTGTTTATAGCCTCGCTACTGTATATAGCCTCGCTACTGTATATAGCCTCGCTACTGTTTATAGCCTCGCTACTGTATATAGCCTCGCTACTGTATATAGCCTCGCTACTGTATATAGCCTCGCTACTGTTTATAGCCTCGCTACTGTATATAGCCTCGCTACTGTATATAGCCTCGCTACTGTATATAGCCTCGCTACTGTTTATAGCCTCGCTACTGTATATAGCCTCGCTACTGTATATAGCCTCGCTACTGTTTATAGCCTCGCTACTGTATATAGCCTCGATACTATATGTAGCCTCGCTACTATATGTAGCCTCGCTACTGTTTGTAGCCTCGCTACTGTTTATAGCCTCGCTACTGTATATAGCCTCGCTACTGTTTATAGCCTCGCTACTGTTTATAGCCTCGCTACTGTATATAGCCTCGCTACTGTTTGTAGCCTCACTACTGTATGTAGCCTCGCTACTGTTTATAGCCTCGCTACTGTTTATAGCCTCGCTACTGTTTATAGCCTCGCTACTGTTTATAGCCTCGCTACTGTTTATAGCCTCGCTACTGTTATTTTTCACTGTCTTTTTGACTGTTGTTTTTATTTCTTTACTTACCTATTGTTCACCTAATACCTTTTTTTACACTGTTGGTTAGAGCCTGTAAGTAAGCATTTCACTGTAAGGTCTACACCTGTTGTATTTGGCACACGTGATAAATAAACTTTTATTTGATTAATCTCAAAGGTGTTCGATGGAGTTGAGGCCAGGGTTCTGTGCAGGCCAGTCAAGTTCTTCCACACCGATCTCGCCAAACCATTTCTGTATGGCCCTGACTTTGTGCACGGAGATATTGTCATGCTGAAACCGGAAAGGGCCTTCCCCCAAACTGTTGCCACAAAGTTAGAAGCACAGAATCGTCTAGAATGTCATTATATGCTGTAGCAGTAAGATTTCCCTTCACTGGAACTAAGGGGTCTAGCTCGAACCATGAAAAACAGCCCCATATCATTATACCTCCTCTACCAAACTTTACCATTTGCAATATGAATCGGAGCAGACAGCGTTCTCCTGGCATCCGCCAAATACATATTAATCTGTCGGACTGGAAAATGATGAAGCGTGATTCATCAGTCCAGAGAACGTGTTTCCACTAGTCCAGGATTGAACCCACAACCTGCTCTATCAACTGAGCTACAAGGAACAATCAGCTCTTTACAAAATGTTATGGTTTCAGACTCAAAGTACAATATAACAAAGCTGGTGAACATGGTAAGCACATCAAGGTAAAGTCTACACTTGTTGTATTTGGCGCATGTGACAAAAAACATTTCATTTGATCTGTTATAGAATTAATAACATAATTTAAATAAAATATTCATTAAATATTTTAGGTTAAACTATTGTGAGGAAGCCAAAACAAAACTTTAAAATCTAACCCTCCAATGAGACTTTTCATGAGCCCTAAGTTTTAATTATGGTTTGGTAGATTTCCTGCAACTTCCTGACCTAAGAAGCATAATGCTTGTATTTGGTATTTAACCTTCTTATTTATTTACAATGACAGCCTACCCCAGCCAAACCCGGATGACACTGGGCCAACTGTGCGCCGCCCTATGGGACTCCCAAAACATTTTGTGTGAACTGGTTGAATCTGACTGCCTATTAAACACTGTGCACCCAGGACTCCAGTGGGGTTAGTATGTGCTAGGTAGGTCAGGCACAGTTAGAGTCTTTGCCCGGTGGCCCTGCCTGGTTAGAGTCTTTGCCCGGTGGCCCTGCCTGGTTAGAGTCTTTGCCCGGTGGCCCTGCCTGGTTAGAGTCTTTGCCCGGTGGCCCTGCCTGGTTAGAGTCTTTGCCCGGTGGCCCTGCCTGGTTAGAGTCTTTGCCCGGTGGCCCTGCCTGGTTAGAGTCTTTGCCCGGTGGCCCTGCCTGGTTAGAGTCTTTGCCCGGTGGCCCTGCCTGGTTAGAGTCTTTGCCCGGTGGCCCTGCCTGGTTAGAGTCTTTGCCCGGTGGCCCTGCCTGGTTAGAGTCTTTACCCGGTGGCCCTGCCTGGTTAGAGTCTTTACCTGGTGGCCCCATCTGGTTAGATTCTTTACCTTGTGGCCCTGCCTGGTTAAAGTCTTTACCTAGTGGCCCCATCTGGTTAGATTCTTTACCTTGTGGCCCTGCCTGGTTAAAGTCTTTACCTAGTGGCCCCATCTGGTTAGATTCTTTACCTGGTGGCCCTGCCTGGTTAAAGTCTTTACCTAGTGGCCCCATCTGGTTAGATTCTTTACCTTGTGGCCCTGCCTGGTTAAAGTCTTTACCTAGTGGCCCCATCTGGTTAGATTCTTTACCTTGTGGCCCTGCCTGGTTAGAGTGGCCTGTGTGCAGTGAGCTCAGGGCTTTAAGAGAAAGCGGGGCGTTCGTCTGCGACGGGGACGGCCCTCCTCCTCTGGAAAGCCATGCCAACACAAAGGTAGAAACACCACAGGCAAACACACAAACCAATGGGAAAACACAGATGCACACAGGTGGGATAAAACAATACATCAAAATGCTTCAAATCATATGTTCATGAATACAACACATCAAATTGAGGCAAACAATGTAATCAAGACAAATAATAATAAGACAAAGAGTGGGGTGGATATGAAATGGTGAGAGGGTGGATGGCATGTATGACTATTACTTATGTATCCAGCTAACTCTTGTTACCTCTTAAAACAAGCTGGAGTGTTTGTGGAGTGTTGGTTTCAGGTTTTTTTCTTTACAAACATGTTTTTTTTTTATTATTTGTTATATTTTTCTCTCTATCATCACTGCATTGTTGGGAAAGAGCTCTCAAGGTAAGAATTGCACTGTACTATACACCTTTTGTATCCTGTGCACATGGCAAATAAACTCTGAAACTTGAATGATCTGGGGCAAGGATCAAGGCCAGGGCTGTGGTATAGGACTGGGGCTAGAGAAGGGGCTACGGGCAGGGCTGTGGTATAGGACTGGGGCTAGAGATGGGGCTACGGGCAGAGATCAAGGCCAGGGCTGTGGTATAGGACTGGGGCTAGAGAAGGGGCTAAGGGCAGGGTCCAAGGCTGTGGTATAGGACTGGGGCTAGAGAAGGGGCTAAGGGCAGTATCCAGGGCTGTGGTATAGGACTGGGGCTAGAGAAGGGGCTAAGGGCAGGGTCCAGGGCTGTGGTATAGGACTGGGGCTAGAGAAGGGGCTAAGGGCAGGGTCCAGGGCTGTGGTATAGGACTGGGGCTAGAGAAGGGGCTACGGGCAGGGATCAAGGCCAGGGCTGTGGTATAGGACTGTGGCTAGAGAAGGGGCTAAGGGCAGGGTCCAAGGCTGTGGTATAGGACTGGGGCTAGAGAAGGGGCTAAGGGCAGTATCCAGGGCTGTGGTATAGGACTGGGGCTAGAGAAGGGGCTAAGGGCAGGGTCCAGGGCTGTGGTATAGGACTGGGGCTAGAGAAGGGGCTAAGGGCAGGGTCCAGGGCTGTGGTATAGGACTGAGGATAGAGAAGGGGCTAAGGGCAGGGTCCAGGGCTGTGGTATAGGACTGGGGCTAGAGAAGGGGCTAAGGGCAGGGTCCAGGGCTGTGGTATAGGACTGGGGCTAGAGAAGGGGCTAAGGGCAGGGTCCAGGGCTGTGGTATAGGACTAGGGCTAGAGAAGGGGCTAAGGGCAGGGTCCAGGGCTGTGGTATAGGACTGGGGATAGAGAAGGGGCTAAGGGCAGGGTCCAGGGCTGTGGTATAGGACTGGGGCTAGAGAAGGGGCTAAGGGCAGGGTCCAGGGCTGTGGTATAGGACTGGGGCTAGAGAAGGGGCTAAGGGCAGGGTCCAGGGCTGTGGTATAGGACTGGGGATAGAGAAGGGGCTAAGGGCAGGGTCCAGGGCTGTGGTATAGGACTGGGGATAGAGAAGGGGCTAAGGGCAGGGTCCAGGGCTGTGGTATAGGACTGGGGATAGAGAAGGGGCTAAGGGCAGGGTCCAGGGCTGTGGTATAGGACTGGGGCTAGAGAAGGGGTTAAGGGCAGGGGCTATGGGATAACCAGGGAAGGGGTTACCTTGCTTGTCCAGAGCTATGATTGGTGGATGTGAGGGGAGCTGAATCTGGGAGCACCCCTCCATCTCCCCAACCTCTCCATCCTGCTCTCCATCCTCCCTGGAAAACACAAAACAGAAGGAAATGGCTTGTGAAGGAAAAACCGTTCCAACTACACCTGAACTTGTCCAAGAAGAAAACAAATTTCCATTCTCAGATTCAAACCATTCTGTTATTGTTATGAGTACTGAACACGACCCAGGACTCCCAGCATGATATCAGCTAAACATATCAAACATCTCTAGTCTGAAAACAATGACAATGGGGATGTTATATTGAGATACACTACTTCTGCTTGTCAACACCTGTTATTTATTACATTCACCGTACAGTGCGTCTACACCTGGTACTAAAATGTGTCCGCTGTGTCCAGTGTCAGGATTTCCTTTTCCTCTCTATTTAAATAAGCTATTATTCTGGGAATGATGCCAGGCTAAGGAGATGATCATGACAACAACATGATGGTAGTGTCATAGTAGTGCCTGCAATTCTAAACTTTACTCAACTTGATGGTAGTATTTGCCAACTCAGGTGGCATTGAAATGGGGCTTGACTCTCAGGTCGAGACAGGGTCATATCTGCAGTGCTACTCACATGCTCCCTGACTGCAGACTGTACTTCTTGCGGCCCAGCTTAGTGGTCTGCTGGGTGAAGTACTCGTGGCGATCCGACTTCTTCCACATGTAGTAATACTCCACACACTCACCCACCGAACGCGTGCGTACCTGACATATAAACACAGTGCGGTTTACTGTTTGCTATGGTATGAATCAGTTTACTGTTTGCTATGGTATGAATTTTTTTGTCTGATCAATGGAGACAAGCAGGTTTGCACAGGCTATGCCAGTCTTGGCCATTACTTAAAAAAAGAGAATTTCAACTTTGTAGCAAATCAGGCTCGCCCCAAACCTGATGTTGGTAGTTTCTGTGCTGCTCACCTTATTGGCCTGAATGAGGTGGAAGTTCTTCCCATGAACTCGATAGCCATGTTCAAAGTTTCGACATTCCTCCTCGCTCCAGGCACACAGCTCCTCTACACAGAAGACAACAGCAGTTGTCTCTGAACAGACTTAAATGAATTGTTTTGGAGTTCTATTACAGGAGCTAACCACGTCAAGATGATTACTATTAATCCATTCACCCTTAGACCACCGCAGTGGGGCGGCGCACAACTGGCCCTGCGTCGTCCGGGTTTGGCCGGGGTAGGCCGTCATTGTAACGGACTTGCCTAGTTAAATAAAGGTTCATTTTTTTTTAAATCAAACAAACTCATCTGACTGCTTGATTTCCATTATCGAGCTACACTAAATTACCAAAAGTATATGAACACCTACTCGTCGAACATCTCATTCCAAAATCATGGGCATTAATATGGAGTTGGTCCCCCTTTGCTGCTACAACAGCCTCCACTCTTCTGGGAAGGCTTTCCACTAGATGTTGGAACATTGCTGCAGGGACTTGCTTCCATTCAGCCACAAGAACAATAGTGAGGTTGGGCACTGATGCTGGGCAATGAGGCCTGGCTTACAGTCGGTGTTCCAATTCATTACAAAGGTGTTCGATTGGGTTGAGGTCAGGGCTCTGTGAAGGCCAGTCAAGACCTTTCACACGGATCTTGACAAACCATTTCTGTATGGACCTCACTTTGTGCACAGGGGGATTGTCATGCTGAAACAGGAAAGGGCCTTCCCCAAACTGTTAACACAAAGTTGGAAGCACAGAATGGTCTAGAATGTCATTGTATGCTATAGCATTAAGAAGTCCCTTCACTGGAACTAAAGGGCCCGAACCACAAAAAACAGCATCAGACCATTATTCCTCCACTACCAAACTTTGCAATTGGCACTATGCATTGGGGCAGGTAGCGTTCTCCTGGCATCCGCCAAACCCAGATTTGTCCGTCGGATTGCCATATGGTGAGGCGTGATTCATCACTCCAGAGAACCACTGCTCCAGAGTCCAATGGCGGCGAGCTTTACACCACTCCAGCCGACGCTTGGTATTAAGCCTAAACCCGCATTAAGCCTAAAACATAGGCAACAAATGTAAGTTGGTAGATTTGTCAGCCTACACTGGAGAGGGCACAATAGGCTACATTTTAACCTACACTCTAGAGCTCTGCTACCTGACCCCCGACATTACACATTGGGTTAAGGGCCAGGTAGGGGCTGTTTTTTCAGCGATAACTAGGGTATAAGCAGGGCTCAAATATCACTAAATTGATCACTAACATTTTGAAGCTGAGCCATTTGCTTGTGCTCTGCTACGCAGTACAGAGACTAAGATCATAACATGGTGTCAGAAGTGCTTCAACCTCGTCAAATATAAAACAGGAGACATTATTTAACAGAAAATAATAAATGTTCCTTGAGTTGTCTGAGTTTAGAGTGACGAAAGTAGGTAACTGCGAACTGCTCTCTCATGACTCTTCATTGATGACTGAGCCATTGCTATGGATACTCACAGACTCAAAGAGCCATGAGCAGAGCGAGCTGCGCGCAGGGAGCGTGTGACAGACAGAGAAGAGCAGCTAATGGATTTACTAACAGGCTCAGGCTTACAATGAATGCCCAAGCAGGGCTTTACTACACCAGCTTGGATGTGTGCGGCAGAAATGCAGGATCCAAAACTATTTGTAGCGTTAGTCAAGATGACAGTAGGCCTAGGACAATACCAGTATCGCAATAACGAAGCAGAACGAACTCTCTGGTCCTTTAAAAACTTGCTGTATGTAAAATATTATGTGCTATAAATTGGAATATAAATTCATGTGATTCTGGATGACAACATTTATTTATTTATTCTTTTATTTTACCAGGTAAGTTGACTGAGAACACATTCTCATTTACAGCAACGACCTGGGGAATAGTTACAGGGGAGAGGAGGGGGAGGAATGAGCCAGTTGTAAACTGGGGATTATTAGGTGACGCGATGGTTTGAGGGCCAGATTGGGAATTTAGCCAGGACACTGGGGTTAACACCCCTACTCTTACGATAAGTGCCATGAGATCTTTAATGACCTCAGAGAGTCAGGACACACATTTAACATCCCATCCTACACAAAGGGCAGTGTCCCCATTCACTGGGAATTGGGATATTTTGTTTTTAGACCAGAGGATATAGTGCCTCCTACTGGCCCTCCAACACCACTTCCAGCAGCATCTGGTCTCCCATCCAGGGACTGACCAAAGCAAACATAATGATGTTTGTTTCCAAAATTAGGGCTGTTTTCCTAAAGAAGTTACACCCGCTTCATGTTTTGTTTTCTTGCCACGACACTAACGAGTATCGCGATACTGGTATCGTCCCGGCACTAGATGACAGATTCAAAAAGGTTTTCAGAGTAGGACTGCTGATATGAATATGATTACAAACCCTGAGATTTAGCTGAAATATTTGACCTAGGCAAATATGTGTATTTTTAAGTGGTTGGTAACAAGGGTTCGTGGTGGGTCTATCAAATAATTGCATTTCGAAGGGAAAGCAAAGATTAAGCTTCAAAGAAACCAAAGAAGTTCCACGGTCCCACACAAAATGTTTATTTTTAATTCTCTGAAATGTAGAATACTAGCATCATTCAGAGACTAAACAGCTGTAGAGAATTAACACACAGGGGTGGTTATTGAGTTTTAGAAACTGGGTAGTTTGAGCCCTGGATGCTGATTGGATGACAGCAGTGGTATATCAGACCATATACCACGGGTATGACAAAACATTTATTTGTACTGCTCTAATTACGTTGGTAACCAGTTGACAATAGCAATAAGGCACCTCTGGGGTTTGTGATATATGGCCAATATAAGGCCTCCCGGGTGGCGCAGTGGTTAAGGGCGCTGTACTGCAGCGCCAGCTGTGCCATCAGAGACTCTGGGTTTGTGCCCAGGCTCTGTCGTAACCGGCCGCGACCGGGAGGTCCGTGGGGCGACGCACAATTGGCCTAGCGTCGTCTGGGTTAGGGAGGGCTTGGTCGGTAGGGATGTCCTTGTCTCATCGCGCACCATCGACTCCTGTGGCGGGACGGGCGCAGTGCGCGCTAACCAAGGTTGCCAGGTACACTGTGTTTCCTCCGGCACATTGGTGCAGCTGGCTTCCGGGTTGGATATGCACTGTGTTAAGAAGCAGTGTGGCTGGTTGGGTTGTGTATCGGAGGACGCATGACTTTCAACCTTCGTCTCTCCTGAGCCACGAACCCACCACGAACCCTTGGGAGTTGTAGCGATGAGACAAGATAGTAGATACCACTAAATTGGGGAGAAAAAGGGGTAGAAATTCAACAACAAAAAAGATATGGCCAATATACCGCGGCTAAGGGCTGTATCCAGGCACTCCACGTTGTGCCGTGCATAAGAACAGCTTTAGCCGTGGTACACTGGTTACCACACCCACTCAGGCCTTATTGCTTAAGAAGACTCTACAGGGATCGTGGTTGCTTCACTGTCTGTCCTCAAATTTGAAATTCCAATGAATAATTCGATGCCGGCCTCACGAGTGGCGCAGCGGTCTAAGGCACTGCATCACAGTGCTTGAGCTGTCACTACAGACCTGGGTTCGATCCCAGGCTGTCACAACCGGCCGTGACCGGGAGTCCCATAGGGAGGCGCACAACTGGCCTAGCGTCATCTGGGTTAGGGGAGGGTTTACTTGGCTCATCGCGCTCTAGCGACTACTTGTGGCGGGCCGGGGGCACCTGCAGGCTGACTTCGGTCGTCAATTGAACAGTGTTTCCTCCGACACATTGGTGCAGCTGGCTTCCGGGTTAAGCGGGCGGGTGTTAAGAAACGTTGTTTGGCGGGGAATGTTATCGGAGGACGCATGAATCAACCTTTGCCTCTCCCGAGCCCGTTGAGTGTGCGGCAATGAGACAAGGTCATGATTGGATCGCAATTGTATATCACGAAATTGGGGAGAAAAGGGTAAAATACCAAAAATATAAAAATTTGAATAATAATTTGGTGCCATTAATGAGTCATTGATATGAGTTAATAGACTCTTGAAAGATTTGTCTAAATGAGGACTATAAGAGATCCGAATAAAATCAAAAAGAGTTGTTGTCACGAGTAAGATGACATATAACCTACTATATAGCAGTAATAAATGTGTCGTGGGCGGTCTTACCGCTGAATACTTTCACATTAAAACGCATTCGTCTCAGTGCCTCCTCTGGATTAAAGCTGCATTTCACCAGCTCATACAGAGCCTGAGAGATGGAAAGAAAGAGAAAAGAAAGCAAACAGTTGTGACAGAAGTCTGTGACCTCAACCACAGTATGAACTGTGCAGAAATCACTCGACATGCAAGCAAAGTTAATAGATTTACATGACAATCCAGCCCTACTAAGTCCCACTCTGTTTCTGCTTTACCACCCAGATTCAAGTTCATTCAGTCGTATGTACAAGATACATATGGAATACACCGTCCAACTAAATGATTACTGGGAGGTTCCTCCTCAACAATGCAACAACAATAAGAAATACAATTGAAGTCAGATGTTTACATACACTTAGGTTGGAGTCATTAAAACTACGTTTTCAACCACTCCACACATTTTTTGTTAACAAAATATAGTTTTGGCAAGTCGGTTAGGACATCTACTTTATGTATGAATGGTTAGCAGACAGATGACTTAATTTATAATTCACTGTATCACAATTCCAGTGGGTCAGAAGTTTACATACACTAAGTTGACTGTGCCTTTAAACAGCTTGGAAAATTCCAGAAAATGATGTCATGGCTTTAGAAGCTTCTGATAGGCTAATTGACATAATTTGAGTCAATTGGAGATGTACCTGTGGATGTATTTCAAAGGCTACCTTCAAACTTAGTGCCTCTTTGCTTAACATCATGTAAAAATCAAAAGAAATCAGCAAAGACCTCAGAAAACAAATGCAGACCTCCACAAGTCTGGTTCATCCTTGGGAGCAATTTCCAAACACCTGAAGGTACCACATTCATCTTTACAAACAATAATATAAGCACCATGGGACCACGCAGCCATCATACCGCTCAGGAAGGAGACGCGTTCTGTCTCCTAGAGATGAACGTACTTTGGTGTGAAAAGTGCAAATCAATCCCAGAACAGCAGCAAAGGATCTTGTGAAGATGCTGGAGGAAAAAGTATCTATATCCACAGTAAAACGAGTCCTATATCGACATAACCTGAAAGGCTGCTCAGCAAGGAAGAAGCCACTGCTCCAAAACCGCCATAAAAAAGCCAGACTACGATTTGCAACTGCACATGGGGACAAAGAGCGTACTTTTTGGAGAAATGTCCTCTGGTCTGCTGAAACAAAAATAGAACTGTTTTGCCATAATGACCATCGTTATGTTTGAAGGAAAAAGGGGGAGGCTTGCAAGCCGAAAGAGAACCATCCCAACTGGGTGGGTCTTCCAAATGGACAATGACCCCAAGCATACTTCCAAAGTTGTGGCAAGGACTACAATGTCAAGGAATTGGAGTGGCCATCCAAAAGCCCTGACCTCAATCCTATAGAAAATGTGGGCAGAACTGAAAAAGTGTGTGTGAGAAAGGAGGCCTACAAACCTGACTCACTTACACCAGCTCTGTCAGGAGGAATGGGACAAAATTCACCCAACTTATTGTGGGAAGCTTGTGGAAGGCTACCCAAACCGTTTGACCAAAGTTAAGCAATTTAAAGGCAATGCTACCAAATACTAATTGAGTGTATGTAAACCTCTGACCCGCTGGGAATGTGATGAAAGAAATAAAAGCTAAAATAAATCATTCTCTGTACTAATTATTCTGACATTTCACATTCTAAAATAAAGTGGTGATCCTAACTGACCTAAGACGTAATTTTTTGTATGTAAACTTCCGACTTCAACTGTAATAAAAGATAAGAATACGAACATAAAGTAAATGACCCAACCCACTACATTACTTGTTCATTGTCTTTGATTATGTCCCCGTTGATGAGGGTGTCTACAGCCCCGTCCTGACCTGCCCGTCTCTGGGCACTTAGCAGGAACTCCTTTACAGCCTGGCCTGGCAACATGTCTGGGGTCCACAGGAGCTGGTCCTCATTCTCATAGACTGGGAACAGGAGATGGAAAGATAGTGATAGAGACACAGGTATAAGGATGTGTGTGAGACTGAGGCAAAGTGTCAACACACTAATCCAAAATGTACACTGATTCTGAAAGGGTCAGTTGGGGGTTACCTCTCTCCTGGTATGAGTATGGGCTGAGAGGAGGGATTTTGGCTTGGTACATTGAGCCCACCATGATGTCCTGGAAAAATAACAACCACAGTGTCAGTCACAAAGGCACTACAGAAAACAGGTTATATTTCCCTAAATAGTAATTGTAGAATATTTGAGCTCTGTTCAGTAGGCCCCAGTGTCTCACCTTGCGTTCATCATTGGACGGAATGGAGGTGTTGTCGTCATCATCATCTGAGACATCTTCTGAGGAGCTGACGAAGGTGCCTTTTTCTCCATCTGCCATGGAATGGGCTGGCACATGGGAACATTTATTACATCAATATGTAGCATTCTCATAACACCACCAGTTAACAACTTCAAGGTACAACAAATTAGTTTTGGCATAAAGGGGCCCTCAGGCCATTTAAAAAAATATATCGATGTGATATGATAAGGGGATTCTCCTGAGTGGTGAGCTGGGTGGGTGGGGGTCTGTTTACAGGAAGTGGTAGCTGTGCTCCAAAAGTAGGAGTGTGTCATACCCATTATATAAAAGGTAACTGCCGGAAACAATTGAGTAAATGGGGATACAAAGTATATTGAAAGCAGGTGCTTTCAATACAGGTGCTTTTCATTTTTGCCATTGAAAAAAATATTGCGATACTGGTATCGTCACAGCCCTAATACTCTATTTGACATTATTGGTCATACCTCTTAGGTGGCGGCGGAAGATGAGGTCAGAGGCTTGGGAGGTGACAGAGAGAGTGAGGTCATCAGCTGATGACTCCTCTTCATCCTCTCCTGAGAACAGATCTTTAGCAATCTGGTCCTGGAAGAATGGAACAGTCCATTACTGTCTCAATGGAATAGTTCACTACCTTCTCTAAGCATCACACTCAGTGAAGTAAATGGAATTTATGATACATAAACGTGATTTAGTATTTTTCATGTTTTCTGAGTGTTTGTAGACTAGACAGGGCATCTAGAGCCCATCTTAACTCAATTCCTTTAGGGCCAAGTCGTAATTACTCATACAAGAGTCAATAGACATCATGTCAACTCCAGAACATGTATCCTATAATGCTCTTGAATGCAGAACTGCACAGCTCCTCGAAAATCACAGTATACTCTATGCTGGTTTTCCTTCTTGCCTTTTAACTACCGATTGATTTCTGCTTGGAAAACCAGGTTGGTGCACCACTAACCAATTATACCACATCGGTCACCGGTGTTACGGCTTTCTAGGTGTGAAGGAGAGTCGGACCAAAATGCGGTGTGTAGATTGCGATCCATGTTTAATAAAATGAAGCAACACGAATCTAAATACAAACACTACAAAAAAACAATAAACTTAACGAAAACCGAAACAGCCTATACTGGTGTAAATAAACACAGAACAAGGACATCAGGACACTAAGGACAATCACCCACAAAACACTCAAAGAATATGGCTGCCTAAATATGGTTCCCAATCAGAGACAACGATAAACACCTGCCTCTGATTGAAGTGGTTCTCAGACAGCCATAAACTTAACTAGAACACCCCACTAAGCTACAATCCCAATACAAACACACCACATTCAAAAACCCATGCCACACCCTGGCCTGACCAAATAAATGAAGACAAACACAAAATACTTCGACCAGTGCGTGACAATCGGCTTCATTAATAAGTGCATCGACGACGTCACCCCCACCGTGACCATGCGTACAATACCAAACCAGAAGCAATGGATTCCAGGAAACATCCCGCTATGCCCTACAACGAACCATCAAATAGTCAAAGCGTCAATACATGACTAAGATCGAATCCTCCTACAACAGCTCTAAATGCTTGTCGGATGTGGCAGGGCTAGCAAACTATCACAGATTACAAATGGAAACCCAGCCACGAACCGCCCAGTGACACGAGCATACCACAAGAGCTAAATGAACCATGCATGAGAGCACCAACGCTCTCCATAGCCGATGTGAGTAAAACCTTTAAACAGGTTAACATTCACAAGGCCGCAGAGCAAGACGGATTACCAGGACGCATACTCAGAGTATGCGCTGACCAGCTGGCAAGTGTCTTCACTGACATTTTTAACCTCTCCCTGACCCAGTCCGTAATACCTACATGTTTCAAGCAAACCACCATAGTCCCTGTGCCCAAGAACGCCTAGGTAACCTGCCTAAATGACTATCGCCACATAGCACTTACATCTGTAGCAATGAAATGCTTTGAAAGGCTGGTCATGGCTCACATCAACACCAGCATCCCAGAAACTCTGGACCCACTCCAATTTGCATACAGCCACCAACAGATCCACAGACGCCGCAATCTCTATTGCACTCGGAACTGCCCTATCCCACCTGGACAAATGGAATGCCTACGTTCCAGCGTTCAACACCATAGTCCCCTCCAAGCTCATCACTAAGCTAAGGACCTTGGGACTGAACACCTCCCTTTGCAACTGGATCCTGGACTTCCCAATGGGCCACCCCAGGTGGTGAGGGTAGGCAACAACAACAACAACAATCTGCCATGCTGACCCTCAACACGGGGCCCCTCAGGGGTGCGTGCTTAGTACCCTCCTGTACACCCTGTTCACCCACGACTGCGTGGCCATGCACCACTCCAACACCATAATTAAGTTTGCCACTGACACAATGGTGAAAGAATCTTCATCAATATACACACAATACCCCATAATGATAATGCAAAAACAGGGTTTTAGACATTTTTGCAAATATATTAAAAATAAACTGAAATACCTTATTTACAGAAATATTCAGACCCTTTGCTATGACACTTGAAATTGAGCTCAGGTGCATTCATCCTTGAGATGTGGTAAATTCAATTGATTGGACATGATTTGGAAAGGCACACACCTGTCTATCAGTGGCAGCTCCTCAGAGGAGAAAAGGGAGGACCATCCTCATCAGTGAATTTCATCAAAATAAAAATGGTAAAACAATGAAAAAGTTTTCCTTTTTAAATAAACCTATACTAAATATATTCACGTCACCAAACAATTGATTAAAACACACTGTTTTGCAATGAAGGTCTACAGTAGCCTCAGAAGCACTCTGTAGGGTAGCACTATGGTGTAGCCGGAGGACAGCTAGCTTCCGTCCTCCTCTTGGTACATTGACTTCAATACAAAAACTAGGAGGCACTTGGTTCTCACCCCCTTCCATAGACTTACACAGTAAATAATGACAACTTCCGGAGGACGTCCTTCAACCTATCAGAGCTCTTGCAGCAATGAACTGACATGTTGTCCACCCAATCAAAGGATCAGAGAATGAATCTAGTACTGAAAGCATTAGCTACAGCTGGCTAGCACTGCAGTGCATAACATGATGAAGTGAGAAGTTGACTCAAAGTGAGAGAAAGACAATAGTTGAACAGTTTTCAACAAATACATTTCTTAAAAAATGAAGATAGAGAGAGAGTGTCATTTTTCTTCAGTTTCACTTACTTAGCTAGCAAATGCAGATGGCTAGTTTAGCTACTCAAACACCTGGCTCAACCAGAGGGATGTTATGTTAGCTAGCTGGCTATGACTATCCAACAAAACACTGGAACTCTTCCAAGTCAAGGTAAGCTTTTGGTTTTATTAATTTATTGCCACTGGGGCCCACCGGTGTAACTGCTTACTGACTATGCACTGCAACATTACTGCATGATTAGCTAATATGGGGACAACGATGTAGATGGTTTGGCTTGGAAAGTTATTTTTTAGCCTGGTCACATACAGCTGATGTGTTGTTCATTGAAGTCCACAAACGAATGGCAAAGGTGAGAGGAGGTGAGTGCATAGAGGCGAGAAGGAATAACAATGCTATGAACGTGAACTGCGTTTATGCGTGATCAGGGGTGTATTCATTCCACCGATTCTGTTGAAAAACGTTTCTTAAACGGAAGCAATCGAACCAGGGATAAAAAATAATTTGTTCAATTGAAACTCTCGTTTGCAACTGTTGGACGAATGATTACAACCTAGATAGCTAGATGCAGGCAAGAGTGTGCAAGGCAGTATTGAAAGTCACTGTCTGTCAATGTGTCACTGTCTGTCATCTCAAATTTCTCTTTGGACCTGTGTGCACCTACGTTGTAAAATTTAATTCATAGGCTAGGTTGTAGCTAACTCATGATGGGTATAGGGAAATTTGAGTATCATGTAGTAGTCTAAACATATCAATGCTACATTAAGCTGGGTGAATGGTACATGAATGACAGTCATCCAACATGCTGTAATAGAAATAAGGCCATGCTCATGAAAAGAAAAATCTTCCTCCCTCATCATAAATGGTACTGACCGCCACTGCTGTTTATATAAGGTCCCACTGCCATGAAGTCGAAGGAATTGCACATAGAGCTCAGAGACAGGATTGTGTCGAGGCACAGATCTGGGGAAGGCTACCAAAACATTTCTGAACATTGAAGGTCCCCAAGAACACAGCGGCCTCCATTATTCATAAATGGAAGAAGTTTGGAACTGCCAAGACTCTTCCTTGAGCTGGCCGCATGGCCAAACTGAGCAATCAGGGGAGAAGGACCTTGGTGAGGGAGGTGACCAAGAACCCGATGGTCACGCTGACAGAGCTCCAGCTCTGTGGAGATGAAAGAACCATCCAGAAGGACAACCATCTCTGCAGCACTCCACCAATCAGGCCATGATGGTAGAGCGGCCAGACGGAAGCCACTCCTCAGTAAAAGGCACATGAAAGCCCGCTTGGAGTTATGGCAAAAATTACCTAAATGACTCCCAGACCATGAGAAACAAGATTCTATGGTCTGATGAAACCAAGATTGAACTTTTTGGCCTGAATGCCAATCGTCACGTCTGGAGGAAACCTGGCACCATCCCTACGGTGAAGCATGGTGGTTGCAGCATCATTCTGTGGGGATGTTTTTCAGTGGGCTGGGAGACTAGTCAGGATCAAGGGAAAGATGAACGGAGCAAAGTACAGACAGATCCTTGAAGAAAACCTGCTCCAGAGAGCTCAGGACCTCAGACTGGCTCGAAGGTTCACGTAACAGGACAACAACCCTAAGCAGACAGCCAAGACAAAGCAGGAGTGGCTTCAGGACAAGTCTCTGAATGTCCTTGAGTGGCCCAGCCTGAGGCCAGACTTGAACCCGATCGAACATCTATGGAGAGACTAGAAAATAGCTGTGCAGTGACGCTCCCAATCCAACCTGACAGAGCTTGAGAGGATCTGCACAGAAGAATGGGAGAAACTCCCCAAATACAAGTGTGCCAAGCTTGTAGCGTCATTCCCAAGAAGACTCAAGGCAGAAATCGCTGACAAAGGTGCTTCAACAAAGTACTGAGTAAAGGGTCTGAATACTTATGTAAATGTAATATTTCTGTTTTTTTATTATTTTTTTTATAAATTTGCAAAAAACAGTTTTTGCTCTGTCATTATGAGGTATTGTGTGTAGATTGATGAGAGGGGAAAAAAACTGTTGAATCAATTTTAGAATAAGGCTGAAACAACTAAATGTGGAAAAAGTCAAGGGGATACTGAATACTTTCTCAATTCACTGTATATGCAATGACTCTCTTGCAAAGGCTTGATGTACACTCACTGGACTCTAACCACACACCCACACATACTACACTAACACTCCAACACACACGGACAAAGACACAGGCATATTGACACCACACACACATGCTGCTGCTACTCTATTTATTTTCTATACATAGTCACTTTACACCTACCTACATGGACATATTACCAATTACCTCAACTAACCCGTACATTGACTTGGTACTGGGCCACTTGCATATATCCTCGTTATTATGCTACTTTTTCCTTTAGTTTATTTAGCAATTTTTTGTACTTTAAAATAAAACTCTACATTGTTGACTAAGGTCGTATGTAAGCTTTCGGAGCATATGACAAAGCATATGACAAATAAATTAGATTTGATTTACTAACATATTAATCAATTAAGTACTACGAAGAAACAAAACAAAAACAAAAATCAGCCAGACTGGAGGGCCTGAGTTGTTCACCCCTTCTGCAATGCTTTCCTGGCTGTGTTTACAGTTTTATCTGTGGATTACTCCAGTCTCAGGTATGTCTAGTTATACCCAGGTCTCACCTTGTCCAGTGTCATGTCAGGCAGACTGGCTGCTAGCTCGTTGGGCTCCCTGTCCTGCTGCAGGAGGGGATCAGACACCTCATACCCACACAGAGACAGCAGGTCCTCCAGGGGAATCTCACTGCCCTATAGAGAGAGACAGAGAGAGAGAAAGCGAGAGAGCAATTATTTTTCATGGAGGGCCACATTAGAATATATTTTTTCCATCGCGGGCCAGAATCATATTACAGGATTGTACATCATGTGTATGACTGTTTTTTTACATGCACACAATTAAACCACATCCATGTTCTCCTTTTGTAGGCATTTTCATTATTAAACATGCAATGAACTACACGGAGGGAAAAGTACATTGTGCATTCAGCACCACGGACAGAACTCTTAACGGGTATTGCACTCTAGTGACTGGTGGGCCGGGCGCATGCACGCTGACACAGTCGCCAGGTGTACAGTGTTTCCTCCGACACATTGGTGTGGCTGGCTTCTGGGTTAAGCAGGCATTATGTCAAGAAGCAGTGTGGCTTGGTTGGGTCGTGCTTTGGAGGATGCATGGCTCTCAAGTTGTAGCGATGAGAGAAGACTGTAACTATCAATTGGGGAGAAAAAGGGGTAAATATATACAGTGCCTTGCGAAAGTATTCGGCCCCCTTGAACTTTGCGAACTTTTGCCACATTTCAGGCTTCAAACATAAAGATATAAAACTGTATTTTTTTGTGAAGAATCAACAACAAGTGGGACACAATCATGAAGTGAAACGACATTTATTGGATATTTCAAACTTTTTTAACAAATCAAAAACTGAAAAATTGGGTGTGCAAAATTATTCAGCCCCCTTAAGTTAATACATTGTAGCGCCACCTTTTGCTGCGATTACAGCTGTAAGTCGCTTGGGGTATGTCTCTATCAGTTTTGCACATCGAGAGACTGACATTTTTTCCCATTCCTCCTTGCAAAACAGCTCGAGCTCAGTGAGGTTGGATGGAGAGCATTTGTGAACAGCAGTTTTCAGTTCTTTCCACAGATTCTCGATTGGATTCAGGTCTGGACTTTGACTTGGCCATTCTAACACCTGGATATGTTTATTTTTGAACCATTCCATTGTAGATTTTGCTTTATGTTTTGGATCATTGTCTTGTTGGAAGACAAATCTCCGTCCCAGTCTCAGGTCTTTTGCAGACTCCATCAGGTTTTCTTCCAGAATGGTCCTGTTTTTGGCTCAATCCATCTTCCCATCAATTTTAACCATCTTCCCTGTCCCTGCTGAAGAAAAGCAGGCCCAAACCATGATGCTGCCACCACCATGGTTGACAGTGGGCATGGTGTGTTCAGGGTGATGAGCTGTGATGCTTTTACGCCAAACATAACGTTTTGCATTGTTGCCAAAAAGTTCAAATTTGGTTTCATCTGACCAGAGCACCTTCTTCCACATGTTTGGTGTGTCTCCCAGGTGGCTTGTGGCAAACTTTAAACAACACTTTTTATGGATATCTTAAAGAAATGGCTTTCTTCTTGCCACTCTTCCATAAAGGCCAGATTTGTGCAATATACGACTGATTGTTGTCCTATGGACAGAGTCTCCCACCTCAGCTGTAGATCTCTGCAGTTCATCCAGTGTGATCATGGGCCTCTTGGCTGCATCTCTGATCAGTCTTCTCCTTGTATGAGCTGAAAGTCTAGAGGGACGGCCAGGTCTTGGTAGATTTGCAGTGGTCTGATACTCCTTCCATTTCAATATTATGGCTTGCACAGTGCTCCTTGGGATGTTTAAAGCTTGGGAAATCTTTTTGTATCCAAATCCGGCTTTAAACTTCTTCACAACAGTATCTCGGACCTGCCTGGTGTGTTCCTTGTTCTTCATGATGCTCTCTACGCTTTTAACGGACCTCTGAGACTATCACAGTGCAGGTGCATTTATACGGAGACTTGATTACACACAGGTGGATTGTATTTATCATCATTAGCCATTTAGGTCAACATTGGATCATTCAGAGATCTTCACTGAACTTCTGGAGAGAGTTTGCTGCACTGAAAGTAAAGGGGCTGAATAATTTTGCACGCCCAATTTTTCAGTTTTTGATTTGTTAAAAAAGTTTGAAATATCCAATAAATGTCGTTCCACTTCATGATTGTGTCCCACTTGTTGTTGATTCTTCACAAAAAAATACAGTTTTATATCTTTATGTTTGAAGCCTGAAATGTGGCAAAAGGTCGCAAAGTTCAAGGGGGCCGAATACTTTCGCAAGGCACTGTATATATAAAACAATTAGTGTTAAGTCTGATGGGCATTGACTAGAGCAGTGAAGTCATGTATAGTTTCTGATGTTGCTATATGCAGGATTGCTGAGAGGTGAGTGTCAGTAAGAGATGATATGTGCCTTGACTTGTTATATTTCATCACTGAAAATGTCTGTTAATGAGGGTGGCGCAGTGCTAGCTGTGCCACCTGACACTCTGGGTTCGAGCCCAGGCTCTGTCGCAGCTGGCCGCGACCTGGAGGTCCATGGAGCGACGCACAATTGGCCTAGCGTCATCCGGGTTAGGGAGGGTTTGGCCAGTAGGGATATCCTTGTCTCATCGCGCACTAGCGAATCCTGTGGCGGGCCGGGAGCAGTGCACGCAAACCAGGTCGCCAGCGGCACATTGGTGCCGCTGGCTTCCGGGTTGGATGTGCGCTGTGTTAAGAAGCAGTGCGGCTAGGTTGGGCTGTGTTTCGGAGGACGCATGGCTTTTGACCTTCGTCTCTCCCGAGCCCGTACGGGAGTTGTAGCGATGAGACAAGATAGTAACTACTAACAATTGGATACCACGAAATTGTGGAGAAAAGGGGGTAAAATTTTTACAAAATATTTTTTTTTTTTAAATGTCTGTTCACGTACATAGGTTGACCCAAACAGTACAAACATCTTCTGAGCCTGACTCCTCCTTTGGAAAGTTTTGTTCATCGAGAGATGCATAGAACCTCGACAGTGACATTGCAGAACTATTCAAAACAATCTCTGCATCAGACTGAAGATTGATAAGCTCAAGTTGCAGGTCAGTGGGAGCATTATCCACATTAAAGGTGGAAGGAGAGGAAACCAACAGCATGTCATTTTCCAACGTTCTGATCCTCAAAATGATGAGAATTCTCACCGTTCAAAGCATGCCACAGCGATGTATACTTCTCCTGATAGGGAACAGACTAGTAGTGTCGGAAGGTGGGTGAGATTGTTGGCTTCTACTTGGTGGGTCAGGAGGAGTAATTTTCCCTTGAAGGCTTTTTACAAGGTTGTACATCTGATGTGCAAAAAGGCTCTTCCCTTGTAGTTTGGAATTCAGCTAATTCATGAGGGCCATGATGTCCACGGTGAAGGCAAAATCAGCCAACCATTCTTTATCTTGCAGTTGAGGGAAATCCACATTTACCTTGTCTTTCAACTGTTGTTCCATATTCTCTGCGATGTCCACAACACGCCGTGTCACTGTTTGTCTTAACACGGAAACATTTTAAACAGCTCTTTCTTGTCGGGGCAAAGTATTGCTGCAGTCAATTAAACATTATTTAATAAATTCGCCCTCGGCGAATGGCTTGCTATGTTTAGACATTTTGTGGGACGATTTAAAAAAAAACAATATATTTCACCTTAATTTAACCAGGTAAGCCAGTTGAGAACAAGTTCTCATTTACAACTGCGACCTGGCCAAGATAAAGCAAAACAGTGTGACAAAAACAACAACACATAGTTACACATGAGCTAAACAATAGTACAATCAATAACACAATAGAAAAAATATATTTACAGTATGTGCAAATGAGGTAAGATTAGGGAGGCAAGGCTTAGTGGCGAAGTAATTACAATTTAGCAATTAAACACTGGAGTGATAGATGTGCAGAAGATGAATGTACAAGTAGAGATACTGGGGTGCAAAGGAGCAAAAAAATAACAATATGGGGATGAGGTAGTTGGATGGACTATTTACAGATGGGCTATGTACAGGTGCAATGATCTGTGAGCTGCTCTGACATCTGATGCTTAAAGTTAGTGAGGGAGATATAAGTCTCCAGCTTCAGTGATTTTTGCAATTCGTTCCAGTCATTGGCAGCAGAGAACTGTACGGAAAGGCAGCCAAAGGAGGAATTGGCTTTGGGGGTGACCAGTGAAATATACCTGCTGGAGCGCCTGCTATGGGTGGGTGCTGCTATGGTGACCAGTGAGCTGAGATAAGGCGGGGCATAACCTAGCAAAGACTTATAGATGACCTGGAGCCAGTGGGTTTGGGACGAATATGAAGCGAGGGCCAGCCAACGAGAGCATACAGGTCGCAATGGTGGGTAGTATATGGGGCTTTGGTGACAAAACAGATGGCACTGTGATAGAATGCATCCAATTTGCTGAGTAGTGTTGGAGGCTATTTTGAAAATGACATCGCCAAAGTCAAGGATCGGTAGGATAGTCAGTTTTACGAGGGTATGTTTGGCAGCATGAGTGAAGGATGCTTTGTTACGAAATAGGAAGACGATTCTAGACTTAATTTTGGATTGGAGATGCTTAATGTGAGTCTGGAAGGAGAGTTTACAGTCTAACCAGACACCTAGGTATTTGTATACAGTACATAGATAGCTCTCGCAATTCCGTCGTATGCTGAATGCAGTTTTGTGAAAAGTCCTTGCTGCTTTTGCAACTGTGAAAGCAACTCTTTTGATACACTTGCCCTCTGCTCAAAAGACATATTCCTATATTTCTCTACATACTTTGTCTGGAAGTGTCGGGAGAAGTTGTGGTCTTTCAAGACAGCGATGCTCTTTGCACACTAAGCACACCGCTTTCCCTGATACCTCAATAAATACATATTTAGATGTCCACTCTTGCTGGAACACCCTACATTGTCTACTTTCCTTTTTTTTATCTTTGAAAAAAAATGTTTGCTCAATTTCTAGCTAGCTACTATTTGTAACTGTGACGTGTGTTAGCCTGTCAGTCACTGTCTGTCCTTGTGCAGTTGTTATTTATACGTGCCTTCAAAAGTGAGTTAAATAATGACACAAACGCGGGTATTCATTGGGCTTTTAATTTGAATAACAAATATCTTTTTAAAAACATTACTATAGCAAATTCTTCATGTGATCTGAGCATGATTCCCGCAGGCTGTATTGAATCAGGTCGCCATCACATTATGGAATAATTGACAATCTATTACATAGAATAATATTATTCACTCCTGGTCTAGAGGGATGCAGTGAGGTCAGGCTTTTGTCCCAGCCCAGCACTAAAGTTGTGGTTGCCTACTGCTGCCTCTAATGGGTCAACACACCACACCAGAGAAGCTGTACTCACATTTTGGGGACGTGCTGCCATCTTCATTGGGCGGCCCTGTGACTGCGAGGCCCCCAGGCTGTTCTGCAGCTCCACTAGGGCCCTGGACTCCTCATAGCCCTGCCTTAGGATCTCCACTAGGCTGCGTCTGTGATCTCCAGAGCCCATCGAACTAGCTAAAACACACACACACACAAAGGGTTACCATCGTGGAGGACCAGTAGGTGCTTGATCCCTGTTCATTCCATTATATACTGAACAACAATATACACGCAACATGCAACAATTTCAAAGATTTTAATTAGTTACAGTAAATATAAGGAAATCAGTCATTTGAAATAAATAAATAATGCCCTAATCTATGGATTTCACATGACTGGGCAAGAGCGCAGCCATGGGTGGGCCTTGGAGAGCATAGGCCCACCCACTTGGGAGCCAGGTCGACCCACTCGGGAGCCAGGCCCAGCTAATAAGGATGAGTTTTTCCCTACAAAAGGGCTTTATTACAGACAGAAATTCTCCTCAGCATTCCCACCCCTCCCCCTTGGACGATCCCGCAGGTGAAGAAGCAAGATGTGGAGGTCCTGGGCTGGTGTGGTTAAACGTGGTCTGCGGTAGTGAGGCTGGTTGAACGTACTATCAAATTCTCTAAAACGACATTGGAGGCGGCTTATGGTTGATAAATACATTACATTCTCTGGCAAAAGCTCTGGTGGAAATTCCTGCAGTCAGCATGCCAATTGCACGCTCCCTCAAGAATTGAGACATCTGTGACATTGTGTTGTGTGACAAAACGGTGTAATGATCATGCTGTTTAATCAGATTCTTGATATACCACACCTGTCAGGTGGATGGATTATCTTGACTAAGGATAAAATGCTCACTAACGGTGATGTAAACAAATTTGTGCACAAACAGTCAAGTGTCAACTCAACATGGCTTTTATTTTGTCAGGATCATTATGCGATTATAATAAAACATTATAAGGCCTGTCATACATGCTAATGACAAGCCCTACAATGCATTATAGCAGTATAATTAAGCGATAAGGCCCGAGGGGGTGTGGCATATGGCCAATATACCACAGCTAAGGGCTGTTCATATGCACGAGTGCCTGGATACAGACCTTAGCCGTGGTATCTCGGCCATATATCACAAAACTCTGAGGTGCCTTATTGCTGTTATAGAATGGTTACCAACGTTATTAGAACAGTAAAAATAAATGTTTTGTCATACCCATGGTATACGTATATCTGATATACAATGGCTCTCAGGCAATACATTATAGGCTTACCTGCTGTTGTGTAAAGTGTTACAAGTCTTTTTACTTGTTATGTAATTCAAAGTCGCCTTAAGACCACTCATGAATTAAAGAATGGTTGAAGTTAATACAACAGTGGACACTAATGGTATTAGAAAAACTGAATTCGACTTTTTGTCAAAATACAAAATCCATTCAAATAGAGTTGACCTATGAACCAACAGTCAAGAGTTAGTTTTCACCTCAAGCAAATACAGCTATGGTCTACTTAAAACTCTTTTGGGCGAAAACTCTCACAAACAATACATTAGTGACAGGTACGTTTATGGCCATTTTAACTTTGAAAAGCTTGGTCCACTCCACTTCAGGACGCAATGACCAGGGCGCTTTCCTGTAACTTGGTGCTGAACGTTCCTTCCTCTGACTCACAAATGGCACGCGAGAGAAGGAAATAGTTCTGGCTATTGCGTTTCCACCCGAAAAGACACCGACAGAGTATCTGAAATAATTCGGACTTCTCTCAAAGTTTGCAGTCAAAATACATTACTAACGGAGCACACCTGGACCATTTCTTCAGCACCACCGTCGAGGTGGTCTCGGATTGTGTTCTATAGCGCACTATCCGGCAAATTGGGAATGGCTCTTTAATGCGAAGAACGCGGAGAGGCGAGCCTGGGACAAAATGCCCCCATTTTACTTCATTAATTATCAACACATATTACATTCACAACCTTCTGTAACCCGTTGACACGATTGTAAACATCGATAGCTACCGTCTTGGACGACAGAGGCTCTCAAACTCAGAGCTGTTCCAGTATCATTTAGTCCTCACATTCCTACCCAAGCCCCTTTGCTCACTTACCTCCGCCATTCCGTTTCTGCGCAGGCTGAGGAATGCCCGGATGTTGTAGCGCTATGGCTCTATTCTACAGTATGTACAGCCTACAGACCTAGTTTACTGCCGCAACGTTTCAGCAACAATGATGACAGTAAACTACATGAAAAATGCTGAAATGAGAGAGGACGCCGTGTACTATTCACGTCTGGTATTGGTACAGGCTTTCATAAACTTGCCATCCCTCTAGCTCTTTGTGAAAATAACTAACAAAGGACAATGATTGAAGTTCAGATGTTTGTAAAGTTGCCCTTTGAACTTAACATCACATGTTTGTTCACCTATGACCCTGAATATTCATTGTAGCAAATCTGATTGTCATGGTCCAGGGGAGAGTGGGGTAAATTTAGCTGGTTTTTAAAAAATAACATTCAGCATTACTATTTCAAGGGAAATATAGTATTGTTTCTAACAAATATATCTACATATATCTCAGGATGTTGTGTATCCCTGGAAATAATCAGAATTCATGGAATCATAACAGTTTTGAAAATATACAGTACCAGTCAAATGTTTGGCCACACCTACTCATTCAAGGGTTTTTCTTTATTTGTACTATTTTCTACATTGTAGAATAATAGTGAAGACATCAAAACTATGATAACACACATGGAATCATGTAGTAACCAAAAAAGTGTTAAACAAATCAAAATATATTTTATATTTGATATTCTTGAAATAGCCACCCTTTGCCTGATGACAGCTTTGCACACTCTTGACATTCTCTCAACCAACTTCACGAGGTAGTCACCTGGAATGCATTTCAATTAACAGGTGTGGCTTGGTAAAAGTTAATTTGTGGAATTTCTTTCCTTCTTAATGTGTTTGAGCCAATCACTTGTGTTGTGACAAGGTAAGGGTAGTATACAGAAGATAGCCCTATTTGGTAAAACACCATGTCCATAATATGGCAAGAACAGCTCAAATAAGCAAAGAGAAACGACAGTCCTTCATTACTTTAAGACATGAAGGTCAGTCAATACGGAACATTTCAAGAACTTTCCTTGAAAGTTTCTTCAAGTGCAGTCACAAAAACCATCAAGCGCTTTGATGAAACTGGCTCTCATGAGGACCGCCACAAGATAGGAAGACCCAGAATTACCTTTGCTGCAGTTGATAAGCTCATTAGAGTTACAGCCTCAGAAATTGCAGTCCAAATAAATGCTTCACAGAGTTCAGGTAACAGACACATCTCAACATCAACTGTTCAGAGGAGACTGTGTGAATCAGGCCTTCATGGTCGAATTGCAAGAAACCACTACTAAAGGACACCAATAATAAGAAGAGACTTGCTTGGGCCAAGAAACACGAGCATTGGACATTAGACCCGTGGAAATCTGTCCTTTGGTCTGATGAGTCTAAATTTGAGATTTTTGGTTCCACCCCGCTGTGTGAGACGCGGAGCAGGTGAACAGATGATCTCCGCATGTGTGGTTCCCACTGTGAAGTGTGGAAGAGGAGGTGTGGGGGTGCTTTGCTGGTGACATTGTCTGTGATCTATTTAGAATTCAAGGCACACTTAACCAGCATGGCTGCCACAGTATTCTGCAGCGATACGCCATCCCATCTGGTTTGGGCTTAGTGGGACTATCATTTGTTTTTCAACAGGACAATGACCCAACATACACCTCCAGGCTGTGTAAGGGCTATCTGACCAAGGAGAGTGATGTAGTGCTGCATCAGATGACCTGGCCTCCACAATCACCCGACCTCAACCCAATTGAGATGGTATGGGATGAGTTGTAAATTTGTGCATTTTATTAGGTACCACATTAGCTAACGCCATAGCGTTAGCTAATCTTCCTGGTGTCCAACACCAATGAATAAGACATTACAAACAATTACAAATTAAGACTACAAAAATTTAACAAATAAACAATACAGACAATTACAATACCTGACAGGAAACACATTAAACATTCAGTTGGTGCTTTCTATTTCCTGTCCAGTCATATGGTCTTATAGGATTAGATGTGTTTTGCCTGAGAAATATGGATTAGTAAAGAGTTCCATTCAGCTATGACTCTATATAAAACTGTAGATTTAAGGTGATTTGTCCTTAGCTTGGGCTGTCTTAGATGCCCTGATCATATTGATCATATTCATATTCATACGGATAGAGCAATGAAGAGCTAATCTGGCAGCCCTGTTTTGAGCCATTTTGAGATTTTTTGTTATATCATTCTTTGCTGCAGATGACCTTATAACTGGACAGTGCTCTCAGTGTGATAGGACCAGGGATTGAATCACCTGATTCAGAGTACTAGATATTACAGACTCTGAACATTTTCTTGTAAAAGCAATTCCCTTGCCCATCTTAATAACAATATTATCTATGTGTTCTGACCATGATAAAGCTGCGTCCAACAAGACACCTAGTACTTTTGTTTTTTTCACTTGCTCTACATGCGTTCTATTCATCGCAAATTCAATTGGGGATCATCAGCAAGCATGTACAGTGGGGCAAAAAAGTATTTAGTCAGCCACCAATTGTGCAGGTTCTCCCACTTAAAAAGATGAGAGGCCTGTAACTGATCCGTTTAAAGGAAAGAATTAATGGGGCCATGTATCGTGAGATTTTGAGTGAAAACCTCCTTCCATCAGCAAGGGCATTGAAGATGAAACATGGCTGGGTCTTTCAGCATGACAATGTTCCCAAACACACCGCCCAGGCAACGAAGGAGTGGCTTCGTAAGAAGCATTTCAAGGTCCTGGAGTGGCCTAGCCAGTCTCCAGATCTCAACCCCATAGAAAATCTTTAGAGGGAGTTGAAAGTCCGTGTTGCCCAGCAACAGCCCCAAAACATCACTGCTCTAGAGAAGATCTGTGTGGAGGAATGGGCCAAAATACCAGCAACAGTGTGTGAAAACCTTGGGAAGACTGACAGAAAATGTTTGACCTCTGTCATTGCCAACAAAGGGTATATAACAAAGTATTGAGATAAACTTTTGTTATTGACCAAATACTTATTTTCCACCATAATTTGCAAATAAATTCATTAAAAATCCTACAATGTGATTTTCTGGATTTTTTTTCTAATTTTGTCTGTCGTAGTTGAAGTGTACCTATGATGAAAATTACAGGCCTCTCATCTTTTTAAGTGGGAGAACTTGCACAATTGGTGGCTGACTAAATACTTTTTTGCCCCACTGTATCTTGAACCAAATACAATACATTTAGTTTTAGAAATGTTCCACACCAATTTGTTCATATCAACCCACTCAGACACCATTCTTAGTTCACTACTCAGTACATCTGTTAGCTCATTACATTCTGATGCGGCGCTATACATTGTAGAGTCATCAGCATACATTACCACTCTTGCTTCGTTCATTACTGAAGGTAAATCATTAGTAAATATGGAGTAGAGCAGTGTGCCTAGGCAGCTTCCTTGAAGAACATCACAGTGTATATCTTTACTGTTTGAAAAGCTACCATTAAAGAACACTTTTAGCCCTTTCCTGGATAGATAGCTTTCCATCCAGGATAGAGCTGCAGACTTAACCATAACATTTGAGTTTACCTAGTAACAGTTCATGATCAATTACATAAAAAACAGCACTGAAATCTAGCAACACTGCACCAACTAACTTCATGTCATCCATACTCTTTAACCAATCATCTGTCATTTGTGCTAAGGACATATTCGAGAATGCCCGTCTTTGTATGCATGCTGTAAATCCGTTATCAGACCATTACATTAGAAATAATCCTTGATTTGTACAGATACAGTTTTTCCCAATAATTTACTTAACACAGGCAGCAAGCTTATAGGATGATTATTAGGACCATTGAATGTAGATTTTTTTATCCTTAAGTAGTGGAATAACCTCAGACTCTTTCCAGACTTCTGGTCACACCTCATACATCAAGCACGTCTTCAAAATATGAGAGATTGGGGTAGATATTTGGTTAGCTGTAACTCTAAGCAATTTGGCGTCAAGATTATCTGTACCAGGCGACTTGTCATCCGAAAGATACAACAGCATCCTTTCTACCTCTTCCCTTTCTACTTGGTGAAATTCGAACATGCATTGCCTCTCCTTCATGATATAATCTTTTATAAGGTCATATGACATGGAGCCATCAGTTGAAATCATAGCATTCTTCAACTTTTCTAATTTGCCTGTAAAATATTAATTAAAGTAGTTTGCGATGTCGTGTGGTTTTGTAATAAATATACTCCGTGATTCAACAAAAGAGGCGGACATATTCGAATTCCTACCCATAATAGCATTCAACGTTCTCCATAGTTTTTTCTCATCACCCTTTACTTCATCAATTTTGTGGTGATAGAATCCCTTCTTCTTTCCTTTGTTTAGTTTGGTCACAAGATTTCTTTATTTACAATAACTTTGCTTATCAAACAGAGTGCCAGATTTATCTGCTGCTTTTTTGTCATCATAACGCTGAATCATTACATTTCTCAGCTCATCATTAATCTATGGGGCACCGTTTGACCTCACAGTGCATTTTCTTAAAGGGGCATGCTTATCAGCTATACTCACAAATAATTTCATAAACAAATTTAGTGACATTTCATACTTCTAACCATTGCACATTCTTAATCTCATCCACAAATAAGTCCTGATTGAACCCTCTGTAGGACGTTCGATAGATTACCTTAGTGGCAGCCTTTACTATTTTAGTTTTCCTAGTGAGTGCAACCAAGTTATGATCACTACAACCTCATGCCACTGATACAGCATTAGAACAATGTTCAGGCATGTTAGTAAAAATGTGATTGATACAAGTTGATGATGTGATACCGGACCTATTAGTGAACGTTCTGATTGGTAATGTCATAACTTGGGTCAGGTTACATACGTACATTGGCAACAGAAATACATTTCTTTCTGATTGGATATTGGTTAAATCTATATTTATATCTCCCAAAAAACAATATATTTCCCAATTTTCATTAGATACCTTATCCAACATTTCGCAAATTACATCAAGATATTTTACATCAGCACTAGGTGGCCTATAGCAGCAACCAACTAGTATAGGTTTCAAATGTGGTCAATGCACCTGTACACATAGCGCCTCTAATCCATTCAACATTAAGTCCTTACGTTGTTTTGCTGGAAAATGACTCTGGATGTAAGAGTCCAAGTGAGTCTCTGATATTGCCAATATATGAATATTGTTTGACTGCACTAGACAGCATATTTCAGGAAATGTGTTCCTTAAACTGCATATATTCAAGTGAGCAATCTGGTAGATTTACAGTATTTATATGTCCAAACATGAATCAGCAGTTGGAATCTGAGAGTGAGATACTCAGTCAGTGTGTGTGTGTGGGGGGGGGGGTGAACAATATACAATTTGTGACTGATAGCACCTATGTTTTAGATTTTAGATTCTTCAAAGTAGCCACCCTTTGCCTTGATGACAGCTTTGCACACACTCTCTGTCAGGATTTGGCCAGGGTTGTTCCGGGTTTTGGTCACTAGATGCCCCCATTGTGCTTTTTGACCTTATGTTTTTTCCCTTGTTCCCCATTATTATTTGCACCTGTGCCTCGTTTCCCCTGATTGTATTTAAACCCTTAGTTTCCCTCAGTTCTGTGCTCTGTGTTTGTATGTTAGCACCCAGCCCTAGTGTTCTGTGTATTCTTGTCGTTTCCGGTGGATGCTCTTGTGGAATTCTGTTTTTGTTTTTGAGTATCTCTTGAGGCTTTTTTGTGCTATTCCTACCACCTTTTGGATTTGCCATTTTTGTATTGAAGGACTTCTCCTTTTTACTTTATTAAATACACCGTCTTAAGTACTGCTGTGTCTGCCTCATCTTCTGGATTCTGCTGACTATTCGTGGCTCAGTTGGTTAAGTGACTGTTTCTCACTCCGGAGACCCAGGTTTGTAACCGGGTCCTGACACTCTCTCAACCAGCTTCACTTGGAATACTTTTCCAACAGTCTTGAAGCAGTTCCCACATATGCTGAGCACTTGTTGGCTGTTTTTCCTTCCGTCTGCGGTCCAACTAATCCCAAACCATCTCAATTGGGTTTAGGTTGTGTAATTGTGGAGGCCAGGTCATCTGATGCAGCCCATCACTATCGATCTTGGTCAAATAGCCCTTACACAGCCTGGAGGTGAGTTTGGGTCATTGTCCAGTTGAAAAACAAATGATAGTCCCACTAAGCGCAAACCGGATGGGATGGCGTATCACTGCAGAATGCTGTGGTATTCATACTGGTTAAGTGTGCCTTAAATTGCAAATAAATCACTGACTGTGTCACCAGCAAAGCACCCCCACAATATCCCACCTCCTCCTCCATGCTTCATGGTGGGAACCACACATGCGGAGATCATCCGTTCACCTACTCTGCTTCTCACAAAGGCACGGCGGTTGGAACCAAACATCTCAAAAGGACAGATTTCCACTGGTTTAATGTCCATTGCTTGTGTTTTTTTGGCCCAAGCAAGTCTCTTATTATTATTGGTGTCATTTAGTAGTGGTTTCTTTGCAACAATTCGACCATGAAAGCCGGATTCACACAGTCTGCTCTGAACAGTTGATGTTACTTGAACTCTGTGAAGCTGCAATCTGAGTTGCAGTTAACTCTAATGAACTTATCCTCTGCAGCAGATGTAACTCTGGGTCTTCCTTTCCTGTGGCGTTCTTCATGAGAGAACGTTTAAAACCGAATCAAGTTTTATTCATCATTTGCGCTGAATACAACAAGTGTAGACCTTACGAAGAAATGCTTACTTTCAAGCCCTTATTAACCAACAATGCAGTTTTAAGAAAAAATAAAAAAAATAAAAAACTGAAATATAATAAATAATTAAGGAGCAACAATAGAATAACAGTAGCGAGGCTATATACAGGGGGTTCCGGTACAGAGTCACTGTGCGGGGGCACCAGTTAGTCGAGGTAATTGAGGTAATATGTATATGTCCAGTAGGTTGAGGTAAAGTGACTATGCATGGATAATAAACAGAGAGTAGCAGCAGCGTAAAAATGGGGGGTGGGGTGGGGACAATGCAAATAGTCCGGGAGGCAAATTGATTTACTGTTCAAGAGACTTATGGATTGGGGGTAGAAGCTGTTAAGGAGACTTTTTGACCTAGACTTTGTGCTCTGGTACCGCTTTCTGTGTGGGAGCTGAGAGAACAGTCTATGATTAGGGTGGCTGGAGTCCATGGCATTTCTTTGGGCCTTCCTCTGACACCATCTGGTATAGAGGTCTTGGATGGAAGGAAGCTTGGCCCCAGTGATGTACTGGGCTGTACGCACTACTCTCTGTAGTGCCTTGCGGTCGGAGGCCATGCAGTTGCCATGCCAGGCGGAGATGCAACCAGTCAGGATGCTCTCGATAGTGCAGCTGTAGAACCTTTCAGTCTCCTGAGGGGGAATAGGTTTTGTCGTGGCCTCTTTATGACTGTCTTGGTGTGCTTGGACCATGATAGTTTGTTGGTGATGTGGACACCAAGGAACTTGAAGCTCTCAACCTGCTCCACTACAGCCCTGTCGATGAGAATGGGGGCATGCCCGGTCCTCCTTTTTCTGTAGTCCACAATCATCTCCTTTGTCTTGATCACGTTGAGGGGGAGGTTGTTATCCTGGCACCACACTACCAGGTCTCTGACCTCCTCCCTATAGGCTGTCTCGTCGTTATCAGTGATCAGGCCTACCACTGTTGTGTCGTTGACAAACTTAATGATGGTGTTGGAGTTGTGCTTGGCAATGCAGTCATGGGTGAACAAGGAGTACAGGAGGGAACTGAGCACTCACCCCTGAGGGGTCCCTATTTTGAGGATCAGCGTGGTGGATGTGTTGTTACCTACCCTTACCACCTGGGGGCGGTCCATCAGGAAGTCCAAGATCCAGTTGCAGAGGGAGGTGTTTTGTCCCAGGGTCCTTATTTTAGTGATGAGCTTTGAGGGCAGTATGGTGTTGAACGCTGGGCTGTAGTCAATGAATAGCATTCTCACTTAATGTTTGCCTTTTGTCCAGGTGGGAAAGGGCAGTGTGGAGTGCAATAGAGATTGCATCATCTGTGAATTTGTTGGCGCAGTATGCAAATTGGGGTGGGTCTAGGGTTTATGAGATAATGGTGTTGATGTGAGCCATGACCAGCCTTTCAAAGCACTTCATGGCTAAAGATGTCAGTGCTACGGGTCGGTAGTCATTTAGGCAGGTTACCTTGGAGTTTTTGCGCACAGGTGGTCTGCTTGAAACATGTTGGTGTTACAAACTCGGTCAGGGACAGGTTGAAAATGCCAGCGTATGCTCGGAGTACACACCCTGGTAATCCATCTGGCCCTGCGGCCTTGTGAATGTTGACCTGTTTAAAGGTCTTACTCACATCGGCTACGGAAAGCGTGATCACACAGTCTTCCGGAACAGCTGATGCTCTCATGCATGCTTCAGTGTTGCTTACCTCAAAGCGAGCATAAATGTTATTTAGCTCATCTGGTATGCTCGTGTCACTGGGCAGCTCGCACTTTGCCTGTTTGATGGTTCATCGGAGAGCATAGCAGGATTTCTTATAAGCATCCGGGTTGGAGTCCCACTCCTTGAAGGCAGCAGCTCTAGCCTTTAGCGTTCGTGTGGATGTTGCCTGTAATCCATGGCTTCTGGTTGGGGTATGTATGTACCTTCACTGTGGGGACGACATCAGCGATGCACTTATTGATGAAGCCGGTAACTGATGTGGTGTACTCCACAATGCCATCGGAAGAATCCCGTAACATATTCCAGTCTGTGCTAGCAAAAAAGTTCTGTAGCTTAGCATCTGCATCCCCTGACCACTTCCTTATTGAGCAAGTCACTGGTACTTCCTGCTTTGGTTTTTGCTTGTAAGCAGGAATCAGGAGGATAGAATTATGGTCAGATTTGCCAAATGGAGGGCGAGGGAGAGCTTTGTACACATCTCTTTGTGTGGAGTAAAGGTGGTCTAGAGTTTTTTTTCCTCTGGTTGCACATTTAACATGCTGATAGAAATTAGGTAAAACGGATTTAAGTTTCCCTGCGTTAAAGTCCCCGGCCTCTTGGAGCACCGCTTCTGGATGAGCATTTTCCTGCTTGCTTAATAGCTTGTTGACTGCCATCTTAGTGCCAGCATTGGTGTGCAGTGGTAAAAAGACAGCTATGAAAAATATAGATGAAAATTCCCTTGGTCAATAGTGTGGTCTACAGCTTATCATGAGATACTCAGCGAGCAAAACCTTGTGACTTTCTTAATAATAGATTTAGCGCACCGGCTGTTAGTCACAAGGATATCCTTGATCGGAGGTAATTCATTTTGTTCTCCAATGATTGCACGTTGGCTAATAGGACTGATGGTAGAGGGGGTTTACTCACTCGCCGACAAATTCTCAGAAGGCAGCATGACCTCCTCCCCCTTTTTCTCAGTCTTTTCTTCAAGCAAATGACTGGAATTTGGGCCCGTTTCCAGAGAAAGCAATATATCTTAGTGGTTGATGGTTTTTGCACCTGCACTTGAAGAAACTTTTCTAACCCCTTTTCTAAAAACATCATTTCATAAAATACCTAAAAAGTGTCAACTGTAGCCATTTATTCATCTTTAAAGTGTATTCGCCTTCATCCACAGACTGTAACGTCCACTCCTGCTCCCCCTCTCAGGCGCTCAACGTCACCGGTCTCCCAACCACTGGTCCTGGCAACCCATCCTTACGCACACCTGGCAACCTTCATTGCGAACACCTGCACCTCATTAGGCACACCTGGACTTCATCACCTCCCTGATTAGTTCCCCTTTATATAGTACTCCATTGTTATCACCCACCAGGCAATATTGTTTGTTTCCATGTTTAGAACCTTTTCTTTTCTTGTTTTGTATTGTTCAATTTCCTTTGTCATTAAACTCACAAATTGCACTTGCTGCCTGACTCCCTGCATTTACATTACACAATTACACGTACCAAATTGTTTTTTTTGTGTCAGCAATTAGACATTGTTCTTAGGGGTGGCTAGATACCCCATATTAAATGTTTTGCTATTGGATTAACTGGTTCTTAAAATAACTACATAAATTGAGAAGTTATCATTATGATGTGTTTTGGTGATTTAAAGCAAATGTACTCATTATATTTCACAGTACAAGTATAATTTGGAACAATAGTTGTGTGGTGAAAGATGTCTACGATTTCTAAGTGCCAACTTACTAAACTCAAAAAAAGCAAAAAAACAAACTTCCTCTCGCTGTCAACTGCACTTATTTTCAGCAAACTTAACGTGCAAATATTTGTATGAATATAACAAGATTCAACAACTGAGACATAACCTGAACAGGTTCCACAGACATGTGACTAACAGAAATGGAATAATGTGTCCCTGAACAAAAGGGTGGGGGCATTGTCATGCTGGAGGGTCATGTCAGGATGAGCCTGCAGGAAGGGTACCACATGAGGGAGGAGGATGTCTTCCCTGTAACGCACAGTGTTGAGATTGCCTGCAATGACAACAAGCTCAGTCGGATGATGCTGTGACACACCGCCCCAGACCATGACAGACTCTCCACCTCCAAATCGAGCCCGCTCCAGAGTACAGGCCTCGGCGTTCGACAATAAAAGCGTATCCGACCATCACCCCTGGTGATGTCTGGTGACTCGTCAGTGAAGAGCACTTTTAGCCAGTCAAATCAAATCAAATCAAATTTTATTTGTCACATACACATGGTTAGCAGATGTTAATGCGAGTGTAGCGAAATGCTTGTGCTTCTAGTTCCGACAATGCAGTAATAACCAACAAGTAATCTAACTAACAATTCCTAAACTACTGTCTTATACACAGTGTAAGGGGATAAAGAATATGTACATAAGGATATATGAATGAGTGATGGTACAGAGCAGCATAGGCAAGATACAGTAGATGGTATCGAGTACAGTATATACATATGAGATGAGTATGTAAACAAAGTGGCATAGTTAAAGTGGCTAATGATACATGTATTACATAAGGATGCAGTCGATGATATAGAGTACAGTATATACGTATGCATATGAGATGAATAATGTAGGGTAAGTAACATTATATAAGGTAGCATTGTTTAAAGTGGCTAGTGATATATTTACATCATTTCCCATCAATTCCCATTATTAAAGTGGCTGGAGTTGAGTCAGTGTCAGTGTGTTGGCAGCAGCCACTCAATGTTAGTGGTGGCTGTTTAACAGTCTGATGGCCTTGAGATAGAAGCTGTTTTTCAGTCTCTCGGTCCCAGCTTTGATGCACCTGTATGGACCTCGCCTTCTGGACGATAGCGGGGTGAACAGGCAGTGGCTCGGGTGGTTGATGTCCTTGATGATCTTTATGGCCTTCCTGTAACATCGGGTGGTGTAGGTGTCCTGGAGGGCAGGTGATGTCTTCACGATGCTGTCTGTGTGAGTGGACCAATTCAGTTTGTCTGTGATGTGTATGCCGAGGAACTTAAAACTTGCTACTCTCTCCACTACTGTTCCATCGATGTGGATAGGGGGGTGTTCCCTCTGCTGTTTCCTGAAGTCCACAATCATTTCCTTAGTTTTGTTGACGTTGAGTGTGAGGTTATTTTCCTGACACCACACTCCGAGGGCCCTCACCTCCTCCCTGTAGGCCGTCTCGTCGTTGTTGGTAATCAAGCCTACCACTGTTGTGTTGTCCGCAAACTTGATGATTGAGTTGGAGGCGTGCGTGGCCACGCAGTCGTGGGTGAACAGGGAGTACAGGAGAGGGCTCAGAACGCACCCTTGTGGGGCCCCAGTGTTGAGGATCAGCGGGGAGGAGATGTTGTTACCTACCCTCACCACCTGGGGGCGGCCCGTCAGGAAGTCCAGTACCCAGTTGCACAGGGCGGGGTCGAGACCCAGGGTCTCAAGCTTGATGATGAGCTTGGAGGGTACCATGGGTCTGGTCCAGCGACGGTGGGTTTGTGTCCATAGGCGACATTGTAGCTGGTGATGTCTGGTGAGGATCTGCCTTACAACAGGCCTACAAGCCCCCAGTCTAGCCTCTCTCAGCCTATTGTGGACAGTCTGAGCACTGATGGAGGGATTGTGCGTTCCTGTTGTAACTCGGGCAGTTGTTGCCATTCTGTACTTGTCCCACAAGTGTGATGTTCTGATGTACTAATCCTGTGCAAGTGTTGTTACACGTGGTCTGCCACTGCGAGGACGATCAGCTGTCAGTCCTGTCTCCCTGTAGCGCTGTCTTAGGCGTCTCACAGTACGGACATTGCAATGTATTGTCCTGGCCACATCTGCAGTCCTCATGCCTTCTTGCAGCATGCCTAAGGCACGTTCACACAGATGAGCAGGGACTCTGGGCATCTTTCGTTTGATGTTTTTCAGAGTCAGAAGAAAGGCTTTTATAGTTTTCTAAGTTTTCATAACTGTGACCTTAATTGCCACCGTCTGTAAGCTGTTAGTGTCTTAACGACTGTTCCACAGGTGCATGTTCATTAATGGTTTATGGTTCATTTAACATGCATGGGAAACAGGGTTTATACCCTTTATAATGAAGATCTGAGAAGTTATTTGGATTTTTACGAATTATCTTTGAAAGACAGGGTCTTGAAAAAGGGACGTTTCTTTTTTTGCTGAGTGTATGACCAATCGGGATCAGACAGGAATCAGCAAGTCAAAAATGTCCAAGCAAATCTTTTACTACATGCCAAAAAGAGAGAGAGAACGTGAAGAGAAACATGCTGAAGTAGACAGTGTATTGTACATGCTCTGTAAAGGGACAAAACAGAGAGCAATGGGGGAGAAAGAAAGGGATTTCGAAGAGAAAGAAAGGTGTCATTGTGCATGAATTCTCAATCTTTTTCTACATTGTTTTCCTTGTGCAGTGCGATCAAAATTGCAGCATATAGGATAAGAATTCAATCAATTAGGATCAGACAAGATGTTTCTTAATGTACTGTAATAACTCAATCATTTTAATCATAATTTAGTAAATTGTCTTGCACACTATGACATAGCCACAGAATGTTGTGTGTGGTGGCCACATGCTGCCATTTGTCACTGTGACAGGTGCTGACATAAGGGTTCATCTATAGAGCTGCTGAGACTATATTGCCCATGGAATAGGGTCACAGTGACACACACACACACACACACACACACACACACACACACACACACACACACACACACACACACACACACACACACACACACACACACACACACATAGCCGGTACAATTAATCCAGACAACTACACAAGGGGTTAATTAATCAGGAGTGAAAGATGTTTCTCATTAATTTATTTGTGCTGTACAAGATACCTACAGATTACACTGCTCTGTCAAATTGCTATGTATACAAACGTGAATAAATCATAACACGTATGTGGTCCTTCTCCCATCCCTCCCCTCAGTCTCATTGCCCCTGCAAACGGCTTTCATCAGTAATGAGAGGGACACAGGAGATAAAGGATGAGGAACAGAGACATAGCCAAACATCTGCTGCCTTCATTGATATACATATACTACAGGTCAAAAGTTTTAGAACACCTACTCATTCAAGGGTTTTTCTTTAGTTTTACTAGTTTCTACATTGTAGAATAATAGTGAAGACATCAAAACTATGAAATAACTCTTATGGAATCATGTAGTAACCAAAAAAGTGTTAAATCAAAATATATTTATATTTGAGATTCTTCGAATGGCCACCCTTTGCCTTGATGACAGCTTTGCAAACTCTTGGCATTCTCTCAACCAGCTTCATGAGGTAGTCACCTGGAATGCATTTCAATTAACAGGTGTGCCTTGTTAAAAGTGAATTTGTGGAACTTCTTTCCTTCTTAATATGTTTGAGCCAATCAGTTGTGTTGTGACAAGGTAGGGGGGTAAACAGAAGATAGCCCTATTTGGTAAAAGACCAAGTCCATATTATGGCAAGAACAGAGAAAAAAACAAGGAGAAACGACCGTCCATCATTACTTTAAGACATGAAGGTCAGTCAATACAGAACATTTCAATAACTATTCTTGAAAGTTTCTTCAAGTGCAGTCACAAAAACCATCAAGCGCTATGATGAAACTGGCTCTCAAGAGTTCCCTCTGCTGCAGAAGATAAGTTCATTAGAGTTACCAGCCTCAGAAATTGCAGGCCAAATAAATGCTTCAGAGTTCAAGTAACAGACACAGTCTTACTTGGGCCAAGTGTCACGACATCTACCGAAGTCGATGCCTCTCCTCGTTCGGGCGGTGCTCGGCGGTCGACGTCAACGGTCTTCTAGCCATCATTGATCTATGTTTCATTTTCCATTGGTTTTTGTCTGGTTTTCTTACACACCTGGTTCCAATCCCATTCATTAATTGTTGTGCATTTGACCCTCTGTTTCCCCTCATATACTTGTCAGAGATTGTTCATTGTTATGTTCATGTTTTATGGATTGGTGTGCGAAGGGTTCTTGTACCCACATTTATTTTATTATGGACTTTGGTTTTTGAGTTTGTTTTTAAGTTATTAAAATACTCCAATTATACCAAGTTTAATTCTCCTGCGCTTGACTTCCCTGCTACCTACATACACAACATGACACCAAGAAACACAAGCAATGGACATTAGACTGGTGGAAATGTGTCCTTTGGTTTGGAGTCCCAATTGGAGATTTTTGGTTGAACAGATGATCTCTTCATGTGTATTTTCCACCGTAAATCATGGAGGAGGAGGTGTTATGGTGTGGAGATGCTTTGCTGGTGATACTGTCAGTGATTTAGTTAGAATTCAAGGCACACTTAACCAGCATGGCTACCACAGCATTCTGCAGCAATACGCCATCACATTTGGTTTTGGCTTGGTGGGACTATCATTTGTTTTTCAACAACACAATGACCCAACACACCTCCAGACTGTGTAAGGGCTATTTGACCAAGAACGAGAGTGATGGAGTGCTGCATCAGATGACCTGGCCTCCACAGTCGCCTGACCTCAACCAAATTGAGATGGTTTGGGATGAGTCGGACCGCAGAATGAAGGAAAAGCAGCCAACAAGTGCTCAGCATATGTGACCCGATTCAAGAAACTAGGCATATGTTGCAAGTTACGACATCACAGGAGAGTTGTTTGAACGTAAAAAAAATATTTTTATCAAAATGCGTTTTTTGCAGAATTTCCTTCTCAAACATGTGAACTTTCATCTGCCTTAATAACAAACTTGTAGGCCATCTGTAAATATGAATACAATTGTTAAATTACGAGCCAAGTTGGTTTAGCCACAGAAAGGGAGAGCAACCTTCCTGCTAGCCATGATTGCCTGAGATAATGAGTGGGCTGGACATGCCGAGAGATGAGTTTGGATTGGTCTACCATATAGCACGCATCTGTCTATTGGAGCTGGTCAGTATGTTTAGGTAATCGTGTCAAACGCGGCTTTAAAAAAAACATTATCACATAGTAAAACTGCATAAACCTAATGTTAAGTTAAAGTGTAGATAGCTAACGTTAGCTGGCTGGATCGCTAGCTAATGTTATGTGTATGCGTTCCACTTTCTGGAGGACCGAGTTTTGAAATCAGTGGAATTCAAGTTTGATAGCTAAGGAGTTGGAGAAAACGTCCGGGTCTGGATTACATCATCAATAAGGCAAACATGCATGGCATCAGACAGGAGATGTGTCCAACCACGATGTATACAGGTAAGATTTTCAGATATTACACGTTTCTAATTTTGACAGAGTGTGGTTTCATTTAAAATGTACTGTTAGTTGCCTGGGTTGCTAGCTAACTTTATCTGTATGATCTTATTCTTCGTATCTCAGACACACTTGCTTGACTAGTTATAGCCATATAACCTTGTTGATTAGCTACCTGCAGGGTAGTAACGTAATGAGTTGTGATTATGGTCTATTGTTTAGCTAGCTAGCTACATGTCTTTACAAAAGACTCCACTCTAATTTTGGCAAAGTATTTTCATTTCAAGTTAAAGTTAGCTAGCTAACGTTAGCTGGCTGGCTCGCTAACTAGCATTATGTCATGCGCTGGGATTCACTGTTTACCTAGCTAGCTATCTAGCTACATTTCTTAACAAAAGACTCTCATCTTAGTGTGCCAGAGCGCAGAATAACTGATTAATTTTTGAATGCTCAACACCCGTTGAATATGTCTGTTGTCAGTAAACGTTGGCAACAAAGCGTAATTCAGTTGTTGCCAGCAGCACAGTTACAGTCACCAACACTCTGGATAACATGAAACAATCCTAACCAGCTCTGTTAGGGCAAGTAAAATGGTCAGAGTGGGGTGTTCTCTCATTATGTGTCTGGAAGTAGCTAGCCAATGTTAGCCAGTTAGCTTGGGTGCTTGACTGTATCTGTGAGGTCAGAGCTTTCGGAACAACCCTACTTATTGGCCAGAGTGTCCAGTGTGCGGTCTGAACACGAAATCACAGATAGAGAGATAGGGAAAGTAATGTTCAGTGAGCTGTTCTCTCTCTCTCTTAGATGTCTGGAAGTAGCTGGCAAGTTAGTACAGAACGGTTGGATCAACCCTTAAAGATATGGGTGGGGCTAAGGCTTAAGAGGGTGTGAACGATGTTGAATGGGTGTAGACAAAGAAGGGCACTGCAATAGTTGTACCAAAACATTGAAAGACATTTTTCTAAAAAGTGAGTTTACAAGTTGATCAACTTTCAAAGCAGAATTACTGTCCCATTGTTTCCTCAAATGCAGTGTATCATATACCATTTTGTAGATCTGAGTCTCTACTTTTATCCAATGTAAAAAAACGAAATTCAAATGTTGCTACATAAGACCGAATCCAGGTGGTGAGTCACATATATGGGAACTCTTTCAAGACTGTTGGAAAAGCATTCCAGGTGAAGCTGGTTGAGAGAATGCCAAGAATGTGCAAAGCTGTCATCAAGGCAAAGGGTGGCTATTTGAAGAATCTCAAATATAAAATATATTTGGATTTTGATACTTTTTTGGTTACTACATGATTCCATGTGTTATTTCATAGTTTAGATGTCTTCACTATCGTTCTACAATGTAAAACCTTGAATGACTTTTGACCGGTAGTGTACATAATTCTGGTCTTCTATACGTCCATCAAATGAAAAGAGTCGGCCACTTCATTCTGCTGCTCCGTGTTTCCATTAGCCAGAGGGTGGGGAAAGGGGAGGGTCAAGTTAGGGATGATGCTGGTGGCAGCCAGGCTGTGCAAATTAGTGGGCGTGTCCCAGGGCTTGATCAGTACAGTATGTAGAGTATTCCTTAATAGGAAGCTCCACCCTCACACACACACTGGATGCTTTCAATTACTCCTGGTGAAATAACTTTAAAAGGGGTTATAGGCTGGGACGTGGAGAGGCATCTTTTGCCTTGCCAGGGGTCCTTAATTAGTTTTGTTTGTTTCTTTGTGTGTGTGTGTGTGTGTGTGTGTGTGTGTGTGTGTGTGTGTGTGTGTGTGTGTGTGTGTGTGTGTGTGTGTGTGTGTGTGTATGTGTGTGTGTGTGTGTAAGAGGAGGCTGGTGGGAGGGGCTATAGGAGGACAGGCTCATTGTAATAACTGAAATTGAATAAATGGAACGGAGTCAAACATGTGGTTTCCATATATTTGATGCCGTTCCATTTATTCCCTTCTACTAGCCTCTTCTTGTGTGTGTTTCAGGCTGTCCAGATCAATTAAGCTTTTGGGGCAGATGCACTGTTTGTTACGTGTGTAAATGTTGACTACAATTTGGAAGGAAATTGCCCACAGACACCAGAAACAAGTTAATTGGTCTTGACCTATGGGGACAGATTTATTATGAGAGGGGAGAATCCAAGGACAAAGCACTGCCCTAACAATATAGACCATGCTCGCAGTAGGACAGCAGAGGTGCCTTATTGTATTATCTCTGATAGTAGAGTCCCATATGAAAGACTGGGAATGGAGTTTGCCTGGCAGGACACAGAGGATTGGGCAGGTAAGCATTTTTCATCATTAATCTTTTTCTGGAGGCCAGTGGCGGTTCTAGCTTGTATGGCTCCCTGGGCGAACCCCCCTCCTTCAGCACCCTGTCACGTTCGTTGAATGGAGGAGACCAAGGCGCAGCGTGACATGAATACATGTTACTTTTAATAAAGACGGACACTAAACAAACTATACAAAATAACAAAACAAACGTGAAGCTGTAATATAAATGTACAGGCAACTAGACATGGACAATAACCCACAAATTACCCCAAAAAATATGGCTGCCTAAATATGGTTCCCAATCAGAGACAACGATAAACAGCTGCCTCTGATTGAGAACCAATCTAGGCAACCATAGACATACAAAACACCGAGATAGTAAACAACCCCATAAACATACAAAACCCCTAGACAGTACAAAAACACATACATCACCCATGTCACACCCTGACCTAACCAAAATAATAAAGAAAACAAAGAATACTAAGGTCAGGGCGTGACACATCCCCTAGAATCATGGCGCCCACACCGACAAGGTTAATTGACCCACAGTCCCACACGGTGACATGATATCATTGACGTGCAAATGAGCGATAGAAAACCGATCGCGCAAATGTCACCAGTCCAAATATTTGGGTGCGGGCGTCCCATGCCGCCCTCCGCAAGATGCGCATGTCGCCTATACCTAAATCTGGAGGCTGGAGGCAGCTCTCCAGAGTGGTCACTAGCTAGCACAGCCACAAAGTCATAAAATCTGATTTTAAACCGAACTCTAACTTTAAACCACACTGCTAACGCCAATGCCTCATCATAACCCAAAATTAAGACCAAAAAGTTATTTAAAAAAAAATATTTATTTATTTATATAGCCAATTTTTACTTTGCAGCTGGCTCATCTAGCGGAAATCGCTCAGTTCTGTCTCCAGGGTAATATTCGTGACAATAGACGTCAACCTTTGAGGTTTAAAGGTTATATACGTACCTGTAGGGTTTTACCCAGACAAATGGCTAGGAAAAACTCCTGGAAAACTGTTGGCCCTTGATGGAAGAGACAAAGGTTTCAGTAAACCTCATTCAAAAAATCAACATATTAAAATGACAGTCAAATCAGAAATGAAACCAAATTCCAATTCCAAAATGTCCTAATTGAAAAGCATTGAGGATCATTTGAATATCATTGTACTTCCTGAATTGACTGGAATTTAAATGGAATTGAGCCCAACCCTGGTTCACAGGTTGGTACTGATGTCAATGTTATCTGTGGTATGGATTCCCCCATCCTTCCTTCCCTCCAGCTCAGCCCATCTGTGCCACCAACCACCTCTACTCAGAGCCCAGCGCAAATTAGGTCTGATTTTAATAACCCAATGGGACTGAACTGTTGCATTGTTTTACTATTAGGGAGGAAGGGTGTTTGTTGAAAGTTAATTTAATAGATTGCTTTGAAAAGTGTGTGTGTGTGTGTGTCAACGTGGGGGTTGTAGGGGCATTGCATACCTATATAAAAAAGTTAGAGGAGTCAAGTGTTGCTCCAAGACACTCTTGCAGCGACATACTTTGTGATGGACCATTGTTGGATGAGAACCTACTGAGTCCAGCTCAGACAGAATTCCTCTCACTGGGGACGGTTGATGTCCTGTCAGAATACACCCCGATGTTACAGGAGAAAACCATGGAGGAACACAAAAATGCAGGTAAATGTGTCTGATACTATAACATCATAATTTACACCATAACATGTTCTCTGGAAGTTTTCCTTTCATATTCATATACTCACTGTATGTAGACTTTTAGTTATTTTTTTCTACTGTATTATTGACTGTATGTTTTTGTTTATTCCATGTGTGTTGTTGTATGTGTCGAATTGCTATGCTTTATCTTGGCCAGGTCGCAGTTGCAAATGAGAACTTGTTCTCAACTAGCCTACCTGGTTAAATAAAGGTTAAATAAAAAAATTAAATACAAATATTTACAATGAACTCAGTGTGTGTATATGACCTCTGTTGAGTATAACAAATTAAGCATTTTCTTTATTTACGAAATGATTATATAAAACATTTTTCTGGATCAAACTTTTAAACTTAATACCTATGAGAAGATGCTAAGACTAAAACATTTGTTTTTATTTAGAAAATTCAAATATTCAAATGATATGTCCTTCCTTGATTACTGCTAATAGAGAGATTATGAAGTTCCATATCATGAACAAACTGTTACAAAAATGAACTTCTTGAGATCTTTTCAGAGGCGGTGTCACACAAAGGTCATTCTCAGTCCAGTACTTTAACACCAGTAATTCCAGTAGAACCAGGGTGCAGTGAGGAGTCATGTCCACAGGGGGCAGCATGGCCCAGTGTTGGCTGTGGAGAGCCTATCAGAGACCTTGTGGTGCTACAAGTGTGCACAGACCAGCAGTGGCACACAGGGTGCCTGTCCTGTGAAGCATGCCACTGAACCCTGGTAGAGTATGTCAGCTGCTTCCTGAGGGATGGGAGGACCTTGTATAGGTCAGATTATGCCTGGTGAGTCTTCAGCTTAATTTTTTAAATTTTTTTATTCAACCAAACAAGTCAGTTAGGAACAAATTCTTATTTACAATGACGGCCTACCCTGGCCAAACCCTAACGACACTGAGCCAATTGTGCGCCCCCCTGTGGGACTCTCAATCACAGCCAGTTGTGATACAGAATTCGTAGCGATGAAGAGCTAACTTGTAATGTCAACTTTGTGGTTATATGTAGTGTCTTCAGAAAGTATTCACACCTTTGACTTTTTCCACATTCCACACAGCCTGAATTTTAAAATTTATTAACTTGAGATTTTTTTGTCACTGGCCTACAAACAATACCCATAATGTCAATGTTTACAAATTAATAAAAAATGAAAAGTTGAAATGTCTTGAGTCACTAAGTACTCAAGCCCTTTGTTTGGCAAGCCTAAATAAGTTCAGGAGAAAAAAATGTGTTTAAATTGCATGGATTCAGCCTGCATGCAGTAGTGTTTAACATGATTTTGAATGACTACTTCATCTGTGTACCCCACACATACAATTATGTGTAAGGTCCCTCAGTCGTGCAGTGGATTTCAAACCGTTTCAACCACAAAGACTAGGGAGGTTTTCCAATGCCTCGCAATGACGGATACCTACTGGTAGATGGGTAAAAAAGACAGCAGACATTGAACACCCCTTTGAGCATGGGGAAGTTATTAATTATACGTTGAATGGTGTATCAATACACCCAGTCACTACAAAGATACAGGCGTCCTTCCGAACTCAGTTGCCGGAGAGGACGGAAAGCGCTCAGGGATTTCACCATGAGGCCAATGAGTGAAAAGATGGAAGCATGTAGAGAATAAAAAATATTCCAAAACATGCATCCTGTTTGCAACAAGGCACTCACTAAAGTAATACTGCAAAAAAATGTGGCAAAGCAATTAACTTTTTGTCCAGAACACAAAGTGTTCTGTTTGGGGAAATGTATGCTTGTAATCGTTAAGTACTGGGGAGTTTTTCAGGATACAAAATAAACAGAATGGAGCTAAGCCCAGGTAAAATCGTAGAGGAAAACCTGGTTCAGTCTGCTTTCCACCAGACACCGGGAAATCAATTCACCTATCAGCAGGACAATGAAGGACACAAGGCAAAATCTGTACTGGAGTTGCTTACCAAGAAGACGGTGAATGTCTGAGTTACAGTTTTGACATAAATCTACCTGAAAATCTATGTCAAGGCCTGAAAATGGTTGTCTAGCAATGATCAACAACAAATTTGAAGAATTTTGAAAAGAATAATGGGAAAATGTTACACAATTCAGGTCTATAAAGTTCTTCGAGACTTACCCAGAAAACCTCACAGCTGTAATCGTTGCCAAAGGTGCTTCTACAAAGTATTGATTCTGGGGTGTGAATAATTTTGTAACTGAGATATATCTTTGTCATTATCGGGGATTGTGTGTAGATGGGTGAGAGAGAAAAAATATATATATTCAATCCATTTTGAATTCAGGCTGTAACTTAAGAAATAAGTCAAGGGGTATGAATACATACATATGTATGTATGTATATATATATATATATTACACTAGCATGTGGACACCCCTTCAAATTAGTGGATTAGGCTATTTCAGCCACATCTGTTGCTGACAGGTGTATACAATTGAGGACACAGCCATGCAATCTCCATAGACAAACATTGGCAGAAGAATGGCCTGTACTAAAGAGCTCTGTGACTTTCAACGTGGCACCGTCATAGGATGCCACATTTTCAACAAGTCAGTTCGTCAAATTCGCCTGCACAGAGCCCTGACCTCAATGATGAATTGGAACGCAGATTGCGAGCCAGGCCTAATTGCTCAACATCAGTGCCTGACCTCACTAATTCTTTTGTGGCTGAATGGAAGTCCCTGCAGCAATGTTCCAACATCTTGTGGAATGTCTTCCCAGAAGAGTAGAGGCTGTAGCCATGTAGTGTATAGGGCTATCTGTGGACCCATTGGCTTCCATGCTTTTGAAACAAAAGCTTGTCCGAGGACATTGGACACGAGCTTGGTTAGAGATGGTTGCTATCCAATGGAGCACTGCGATTGGTTACCCAAAATTCTGGGGTGTGGCTTAGCGAAGGGTCAATTCTGCATGTTCTATATGGGTACATTTATCAAAAGTTACAGATCAATGAGACAAAACAAAATGTAGTGCCACTATACAATGGCCACATGCAGTGTCAGATCACAGGGTAACCTGCCTAAATGACTACCGACTTGAAGAACTCACGTCTGTAGCCATGAAGTGGAGTCACCATTATCCCAAAACCCTAGACCCAGTCAAATTTGCATACTGCCCCAACAGATCCACAGATGATGGAATCTCTACTGCACTCCACACTGCCCTTTCACACCTGGACAAAAGGAACATCTATGTGAGAATGCTATTCATTGACTACAGCTCAGCGTTCAACACCATAGTGCCCACAAAGCTCATGACTAAGCTAAGGACCCTGGGACTAAACACATCCCTCTGCAACTGGATCCTGGACTTCCTGACGGGCCACCCTCAGGTGGTAAGGGTAGGTAACGACACATCCGACATGCTGATCCTCAACAAGGGGCCCGCTCAGGGGTGCATGCTCAGTTCCCTCCTGTACTTCCTGTTCACTCATAACTGCATGGCCAGGCACGACTCCAACACCATCATTAAGTTTGCCGATGACACAACATTGGTAGGCCTGATCACCGACAACGACGAGACAGCCTATAGGGAGGAGGTCAGAGACCTGACCATGTTGTGCAAGGACAACAACCGCTCCCTCAACATGATCAAGACAAAGGAGATAATTGTGGACAATAAGAAAAGGAGTTGCGAGCATGCCCTTATTCTCATCAACAGGGCTGTAGTGGAGCAGGATGAGAGCTTCAAGTTTCTTGGCTTCCATATCACCAACAAACTAACGTGGTCCAAGCACACCAAGACAGTCGTGAAGAGGCCATGACAAAACCTATTCCCCCTCAGGAGACTGAAAAGATTTGGCATGGGTCTTCAGACCCTCCAAAAGGTTCTACAGCTGCACCATCGAGAGCATCCTGATGGGTTGCATCACTGCATGGTATGGCAACTGCTCGGCCTCCGACAGCAAGGCACTACAGAGGGTAGTGCGTACGGCCCAGTAGATTTTAGGGCCAAGCTTCCTGCCACCTAGGACCTCTATACCAGGTGGTGTCAGGGGAAGGCCCTAAAAATTGTCAGACTCCAGCCACCCTAGTCATAGACTGTTCTCTCTGCTCAAAGGCACTTTAGTTGTGCAATCCTGTGACGGGCAGATAATGTGAATGTCGACATCACCCCACAAGGGGGCAATACAGTCTCAACATAGGGAAACAAAGGTGCAAGATCCAACATACAGTTTACACAACAGCACCCTAAACTCCATCTAGGCAGTGTGAGAAGTGTAGACCTACATATTTGGTGGACTCTGTACAATATTTATTGGCTGTGGGCTGTACTTAGATTGGCTGCAGAGCACAGTTGTAATTTGGTTAAATTTGGACCTGTCTTCTTTGCATGCCCTTTTATACGAGACCTCTCAATGTCACTGCTCCCACTACCATTGCATGCATTCTTCCATAATGTTGTTCCACAATTGTATCACTTACTGGTGGAAATGATGCGTCTCTTCCCACTCAAAACAAACAAATACATGTTCTCTCATTTTTATGTGTAACTTTTTAAATCATTCATACTCCTCCTGTATGAAGAATAGAGTGCTATCTCATCTCTCTCTGTCGCTTTCTCTTTCATCACATGTCCTCCCACCTTCCTCTTTTTCACCTCCTCTTCCCCATTCCCTCTCCCTCCTCTTAGGTGCCCCCATTCCTTGTTCTCCCCACATGCAGCCTCTCTCTCACTCTGCCTGTGCTAGTATAAACAGGATGTTAATGCCTCTGTGGGCCGCAGTCAGAAGAGCACAACACTGATGATCAGATAGTAGCGTAGAGAGCTCAGCTCCCACTGTTCCCCTGCTCTCCCATTCCTAGTGCAGATTAACTAGGATTTAAAGGTTCCATTCTGCTGGCCACTAAAGCAACACAGCACAGGTCACCCAGCCAACCGCACGCTCATGCTTCCTCTGGCCTGGCCATTGTTGCCCTGACGATCGAGCCCCCCGCTCAGATCACTATCGGTCATTCCATGTTTATTACGAACAGTGTCACAGCAGGCCAGGGGCACACTGGTGCACATAGCCTACATATAAACAGTCACTCCAATACCAGGACTATCACCACTAACAATCACTTATAAGACGAAGACATCCTTTGTGTGACTAGGAAAGAGACATCAAACATTTGGACAGATTTGACTGATCACCATCAATCTGTTGATGAAGAGACAAAGGGATTAAACCTTTGGACATCTTACAAAAACTCAGTCATGTCCATTCTTTAGTAACCACACATCATATGGCAGATCAGCTGCTTGTGGTTTGAAGTGGTTTTTGAGTCACTGTGCCACAGCAGAATTCATGTCACCATGAAGTGCAAAAAACTCTAATCTGAAACAAACATTTCCAAACAAGTGAGCCCCACTTCAACAACCTGAGGGGTCATCATAAATGATTAAGGGTGGCAATAAAATGGTCATGGTTCTGGGGTCACTATTGAGGAACAGTGATGATATTACAGTAATGGCACAGCAATGTATGGTAGCCATTTTACGGGCTCCCGACCAACTCTGCTGTTTTGTGGGTTTTTTGCACATAATGTTTCCACCATCGTTTCCTATGTCCGAAAAAAGCATCTGGATATCAGAACAGCGATCACTAACCTCGATTTGGATGAAGACTTCAACAAGTCGGAGGCACAGGACATACAGCTCAACCCCGGAACAGGCCCTAAATCCCAGGACTCGAAAGAGAAAAGAGCCTCTACCCTCTGTTCTGTTGGCCAACGTACAATTATAGGAGAACAAACTGGACGAGCTCTGTTCAAGACTATCCTAACGGGATGTGAAGAACTGTAAATATCCTATATTTCTTGGAGTCGTGGCTGAACAAGGACATGGATAATGTACAGTACCAGTCAAAAGTTTGGACACACCTACTTATTCAATGTTTTTCTTTATTTTTAATATTTTATTTTACTAATTATAGTGAAGACATCAAAACTATGAAATAACACATATGGAATCATGTAGTAACTCAAAAAGTGATAAACAAATAAAAATATATGTTATATTTGAGATTCTTTAAAGTAGACACCCTTTGCCTTGATGACAGCTCTACGCACTCTTGCCATTCTCTCAACCAGCTTCAACAATCTGAGGAGTCCTCATGAATTAATAATGGTGGTGATAAAATGGTTATGGGATCACTAGTGATGATATCGTTGAATGGCGCTGGAGCGAATGGCTGAAATGTTACGTGCTCCTAACCAACTGTGTAATTTTAATATTTTTTGTGATGTTTGTAAATCTTTCTTATTTTATACATAATGTTGCTGCTACCGTCTCTTATAACATCAGAACAGCGATTACTCATCTCAAACTGGAAGAAGATTTTTTCTTTAACGGGTCTGACGCAAAGGATATACTGATTTCTCGGGAATGGGCCCAAATCCCTGTCATTTGAGTGAAGAAAAGACTGAGAAAAAGAGGGAGGCTGGTGCACGATGTCTAATATTAAAGTCTTGAGGTATTGCTCGCCTAATTCTATCCTCCTGATTCCTGCTTACAAGCAAAAACTAAAGCAGGAAGTACCAGTGACTTGGTCAATACAGAAGTGGTCTGATAAAGTGAATGCTAAGCTACAGTTTACCACATCAGTCACCACCTACATTAATAAGTGCATCGGCGTCCTCACAGTGACCGTACGTACATATCCCAGCCAGAAGCCATGGATAACAGGCAACATTCGCACTGAGCTAGAGCAGCCACTTTCAAGGAGCAGGACACTAATCCAGACGCTGATAAGTAATCCCTCTACGCCCTCCGACAAATCATCAAATAAGAAAAGCTTCAATACATTACTAAGATCGAATCCTAATACACCATCTCTGACGCACGTCACGTGGCAGGTTTTCCAAACTATCACGGATTACAAAGGGAAACTGGGCCGCAAGCTGCCCAGTGACGCGAGCCTACTAGAGGATCTAAATGCCTTATTGCTCGCTTCAAGGCAAGCAACAACACTGAGCCATTCATGAGAGCACCAGCTGTTATGGACGACAATGTGATCACACACTCTGTAGCCATTGTGAGTAAGACCTTTAAATAGGTTAACATTCACAAGGCAGATGGATTACTAGGACCATACTCAGAGCTTGCGCTGACCAGCTACCAAGTGTCTTCACTGACATTTTCAACCTCTCCCTGACCCCGTCTGTAATAACTACATGTTTCAAGCAGACCACCATACTCCCCATGCCAAAGAATGCCAAGGTAACCTGTCTAAATCGTCAGTCACATCTCCAGTCAAGAAATGCTTTGAAAGGCTGGTCATGGCTCACATCAACACCATCATCCCAAACACACTGGACCCACTACGATTCGCAAACCGCCCCAACAGTTCCACAGATGACGCAATCTCTATTTCACTCCACACTGGCCTTTCCCACCTGGAGAAACACCTATGTGAGAATGCTGTTCATTGACTACAGAGTTCAAAACTATAGTGCCCTCCAAGCTCATCACTAAGCTAAGGACCCTGGGATTGAAAACCTCCCTCTGCAACTGGATCCTAGACTTCCTGACGGGCCGTCTCCAGATGGTGAGGGTAGGCAACAGTATATTCGCCATGCTGACCCTCAACATGGGGGGCCCTCAGTGTTGAATGATGAGTCCCCTCCTGTACTCCTTGTTCACAAAAGACTGTGTGGGCACACATGACTCCAACACCATCATTATGTTTGCAGACGACATGACTTGGTAGGCCTGATTACTGATGTTGATGATACAACCTATAGGGAGGAGGTCAGAAACCTGACAGTGTGGTGCCAGGACAACAGCCTCTCAACGTCAGTAAGACAAAGGAGCTGATTGTGGACTACAGGAAACGGAGTGCCTGGCACGCATACATTCACATCGACGGGACTGTAGTGTAGCGGGTCGAGAGTGTCAAGTTCCATGGTGTCCACATTACAAAGTATCTATCATGGTTCACACACATCAACAAGGTTGTGAGACAACGCCTCTTCCCCCTTAGGAGGCTGAAATGATTTGGCATGGGCCCTCAGATCATCAAAGTTCTACAGCTATACCATTGAGAGCATATTGACTGGCTGCATCACCGCTTGGTATATCAACTACTTTGCAAGGTGCTACAGAGGGTAGTGCGTACAGCCCAGTACATCACTGGGGCCGAGCTCCCTGCCATCCAGGACCTCTATACCAAGGGGAAGGCCCTAAGAATTGTCAGATGCTCCAGCCACCCAAGTCATAAACTGTTCTCTCTGCTACCACACAGCAAGAGGTACTGATGCACAGCAAGAGGTACTGATGCACCAAATCCGGAACCAACAGGACAATAACGGCTTCTAAACCTGAGTAATTACTTCTAAATAGCTAGTTAACTTTTTGACCCACATACGCTGCTGCTATTGTTTACCATCTGTCACTTTATTCCTTGTTAAATGTGCATATCTATCTCAATTACCGTTTACCCCTGCACATCAACTCAGGACTGGTGCCACTTGTACATAGCCAAGTTATCATTACTCATTGTGTATTTATTATGACTTGTTTTACTTTTCTATTATTTCTCTATTTTCTTTCTATCTACATTGTTGGGAAGGGCCTGTAAAGTAAGCATTTCACTGTTAGTCCACACCTGTTGTTTACAAAGAAGGTGAATACATTTAGATTTTTGATTTGATTAGGGTTGTGGTACTTGGCAGTACTTAGTGTACCAATGTCTTATTAGCAGGTTGCTGTTACTAGAAGATCTACTTGTGGAAACATTGGAGGGCATTTCCTGCGAGACGCAATCGGCTCAAATAAAAACACTACAGTGGAAAGACGTATTCAGCTCTGCCCTGTCATGTCCTGTTTCCTTCTCTCCCTCTCACTGTCCTCCCTGTGAACGAGTTCAGTATTTTGTTTTCCATCCACTTAGTTTTTTTATACCCACAACACAATCCATAAGCCGTAGGCTGAATTGGATTAAAAATAATACATTGAGAACACATTTCACACCACTGCTATGAAAACAGGCTAGTGAGTTTGATGGGACTAAAGGAAAAACTGATGTATAGATTTTTTTTTTCTGATCAAGAAAACCCCAGACATATCAGTGAATGTATCCACCTCAACACTGAGAGATTCTGTGTTGGCTCAATGTCTATGCTGTTTCTTCAAACAAGCACACCGACCTGAGTGTGAATTAGGGAGTAAGTCAGTGACGCCCAGACACATGGGGCTTTCTCAAACTTAGAGGACTTGTGTATACATGTGGAATAGACCCTGGACACAGTCACTCCCCTGTTAGGATCTCGACCTAATCTAACATGACCTGCTGTCTGTCCATACAATATTGTCAGGTTGAAAGTCTGAGCGGTTCGGAAGTATTAACGCTTTTCTCTTAAAAGGTTAAAAGGTTCTAATTTTGTCAGCGGTTTCATTTAACAGCACTTAAACGTGTACTGTTTATCATTATTAATAACATGACTGACAATATAATACGACTGGTACAGATTTAAATGTTCTGGGAATGGGTTTACTTGGCAAGTAAACAAAGTCAGGCCATGCTCATAGCAAAACTACATGACTGTCAGATTTAAGCTATAAAATAATTAACAAAACCATGTATTTTCTGTTGAAGCTAGTTTAATCACCTTGTCCTTGTCAAATCACTGTTGATGCTAGTTCAAGAACAGACTGTCAAGCAAAATCCAACAAAACTATTTGATTGAACAAACCATATATTGCCACATCATTGTGGTTATCAAATAATGTTGTGACGTCTGAAAATATGTTTGTGATGTTAGACATTGATTCATGTTAGAGAGCACAATCCAAAATAAAGAATTTAATGTTTGGTGGGAACTATGTTATAAAATCTTTAGGTAGTTGTCGCTCTTCAAGTGCAATGCTTTTCCTTTATTTTTTAAAAGGCAACAAGAATTTAAAGTGAGTTAGTGTGCTGTGGTGGCAGTCTGGTAAAAACACTGTACACTTAAAGCAGCTTACTAACATAACATCTTAATATTTTGGTTCTCATCCATGGAAAACAATTCTTCAGGCCTGATGCTGTATGGAAACTATTATGTTCAATGACCCATTTGAAAACACAGATTTGATAGAAGTATTTCCTGAGGGCCTCCTCATCAGTGTTCTACCACTACAGTTATGAGGTGTATAGTCAAATACTACTGGAGTGTTCAAATGTGACAAGTAGAGATTGGAGAAATATCTCCACTCATCAAAATGATGTATAATGTAGATCTCCCATGCTAGTGCTCTCAATCAATATTAATATAAACAAAACATTATTCATCATCATTTTGTGTTGTGTTAGTATGAGCACATCCACTGTGCATAGTGTAAGAATGACATATAGTGTATTATTCTAGCTGTGACGGGAACCATTCACTTAGCTCTCCTCAACAGTAAGGATGTGACTGGGTTTGGTGCTGAGGTTGTCTGTAGTGTTATGTAGCAATAGTGAAAGCTGCTCTAGTCCAGTCCATCCCAGTGGTCTAAGGCACTGCATCTCAGTGCAAGAGGCATCACTATAGTATATGGTTCGAATCCAGGCTGTATCACATCTTGCCGTGATTGGGAGTCCCATAGGGCGGCGCACGATTGGCCCAGTGTCATCTGGGTTTGGCCGGAGTAGACGGTCATTGTAAATAAGGATTTGTTCTTAACTGACTTGCCTAGTTAAATAAAGGTTATATATATATATATATATATATATAATTTTTTTTTTTTTTTTTAAATCCCTAGGAAAGGATGAGCTCATGAAGATAATGCCCGTGTTTACACAGAGGGCATTCCAGCAGGCCGGCCCGGCTCTGACACGTTGTTCCTTCCACTGTCTGCGGCCAGACTGAGACGTGGTCAGCAGGAAATAGACCTGAATTAACAGGGTGGGATGATTAACAGGGTGGGATGATTAGAAAAGTTAGTAGTGTTCAGTATTAGGCATTCTCCCAGATTGAATAAAATAGTTTTTTAATCATTTTTGTATGCTGCCAAAATCAATTATAAATTACAACTGCATTGTAGTATTAAGTATTTTATAAAAAATAAAAGGTCTCAAGTTCAAACAGCTATCTCCATACATAATCCGATTCAAACACATTCACCAATTACGTTTCACTAATAGTCAAATGAATAGTGCATATATCCTGAGGCTATTCAATCAGTGGTATTTAGCATCAAGCAACAAAAGCTATTTGGCATGTAAAACCATCAAATTGTACCGTAAGAGGCTACATTATATCAAATCAAAATCATATTAAATGTTATTGGTCGCATTCACATATTTAGCAGATGTTATTGCCGGTGTAGAAATATACTTGTGTTTTGTAGCGATTTTCGTCTTCTTCCGAGGAAAAGTAAGAAGGATCGGACCAATATGCAGCGTGGTAAGTGTCCGTCATAATTTATTGACTGAACGCACAAAAACAAAATGAAATGGAAGACACAAAACAGTTCTGTAAGGTGACATACACTAAACAGAAAACAACCACCCACAAACAAGAGTGGGAAAACAGGCTACCTAAGTATGGTTCTAAATCAGAGACAACGATTGACAGCTGGCTCTGATTGGGTACCATACCAGGCCAAACACATAGAAATACCAAAATAACAAACATAGAACAAAAACATTGAATGCCCATCCCAACTCACGCCCTGACCAACCTAAAATAGAAACATACAAAAGGAACTAAGGACAGGACGTGACATGTTTCTTGCTCCAACAGTGCAGTAGTATCTAACAATTCACAACAATACACACAAATCTAAAAGTAAAATAAGGGAATTAAAAAATATATAAATATTAGGACGAGCAATGTCAGAGTGGCATTGAATATAATACAGTAGAATACGTATATATATTTTTAATTTCATTTAACCTTTATTTAACTAGGCAAGTCAGTTAAGAACAAATTCTTATTTACAATGACGGCCTACCAGGGAAGAGTGGGTTAACTGCTTTGTTCAGGGGCAGAATGACAGATTTTTACCTTGTCAACTCTGGGATTCAATCCAGCAACCTTTCGATTACTGGCCCAACGCTCTAACTACTAGGCTACCTGCCACCCCAATACATATGTACAGTGCCTTGCGAAAGTATTCGGCCCCCTTGAACTTTGCGACCTTTTGCCACATTTCAGGCTTCAAACATAAAGATATAAAACTGTATTTTTTTGTGAAGAATCAACAACAAGTGGGACACAATCATGAAGTGGAACGACATTTATTGGATATTTCAAACTTTTTTAACAAATCTAAAACTGAAAAATTGGGCGTGCAAAATTATTCAGCCCCTTTACTTTCAGTGCAGCAAACTCTCTCCAGAAGTTCAGTGAGGATCTCTGAATGATCCAATGTTGACCTAAATGACTAATGATGATAAATACAATCCACATGTGTGTAATCAAGTCTCCGTATAAATGCACCTGCACTGTGATAGTCTCAGAGGTCCGTTAAAAGCGCAGAGAGCATCATGAAGAACAAGGAACACACCAGGCAGGTCCGAGATACTGCTGTGAAGAAGTTTAAAGCCGGATTTGGATACAAAAAGATTTCCCAAGCTTTAAACATCCTAAGGAGCACTGTGCAAGAGATAATATTGAAATGGAAGGAGTATCAGACCACTGCAAATCTACCAAGACCTGGCCGTCCCTCTAAACTTTCAGCTCATACAAGGAGAAGACTGATCAGAGATGCAGCCAAGAGGCCCATGATCACTCTGGATGAACTGCAGAGATCTACAGCTGAGGTGGGAGACTCTGTCCATAGGACAACAATCAGTCGTATATTGCACAAATCTGGCCTTTATGGAAGAGTGGCAAGAAGAAAGCCATTTCTTAAAGATATCCATAAAAAGTGTTGTTTAAAGTTTGCCACAAGCCACCTGGGAGACACACCAAACATGTGGAAGAAGGTGCTCTGGTCAGATGAAACCAAAATTGAACTTTTTGGCAACAATGCAAAACGTTATGTTTGGCGTAAAAGCAACACAGCTCATCACCCTGACCACATCATCCCCACTGTCAAACATGGTGGTGGCAGCATCATGGTTTGGGCCTGCTTTTCTTCAGCAGGGACAGGGAAGATGGTTAAAATTGATGGGAAGATGGATTGAGCCAAAAACAGGACCATTCTGGAAGAAAACCTGATGGCGTCTGCAAAAGACCTGAGACTGGGACGGAGATTTGTCCTCCAACAAGACAATGATCCAAAACATAAAGCAAAATCTACAATGGAATGGTTCAAAAATAAACATATCCAGGTGTTAGAATGGCCAAGTCAAAGTCCAGACCTGAATCCAATCGAGAATCTGTGGAAAGAACTGAAAACTGCTGTTCACAAATGCTCTCCATCCAACCTCATTGAGCTCGAGCTGTTTTGCAAGGAGGAATGGGAAAAAATGTCAGTCTCTCGATGTGCAAAACTGATAGAGACATACCCCAAGCGACTTACAGCTGTAATCGCAGCAAAAGGTGGCACTACAAAGTATTAACTTAAGGGGGCTGAATAATTTTGCACGCCCAATTTTTCAGTTTTTGATTTGTTAAAAAAGTTTGAAATATCCAATAAATGTCGTTCCACTTCATGATTGTGTCCCACTTGTTGTTGATTCTTCACAAAAAAATACAGCTTTATATCTTTATGTTTGAAGCCTGAAATGTGGCAAAAGGTCGCAAAGTTCAAGGGGGCCGAATACTTTCGCAAGGCACTGTATATATGTGATGAGCGAAATAGTATGTAAACATTATTAAAGTGACCAGTGATTCCATGTCTATGTATATAGGACAGCAGCCTATAAGGTGCAGGGTTGAGTAACCGGTTGGTAGCTGGCTAATGATGGCTATTTAACAGTCTGATGGCCTTGAGATAGAAGCAGCTTTTCAGTCTCTCGGTCCCAGCTTTGACGCACCTGTACTGACCTCGCCTTCTGGATGATAGTAGGGTGACCAGGCCGTGGCTCGGGTGGTTAATGTCCTTGATGATCTTTTTGGCCTTCCTTTGATGACATTGGGTGCTGTAGAGGGCAGGCAGTGTGCCCCCAGTGATGCGTTAGGCAGACTGCATCACTCTCCGGAGAGCCCTGCGGTTGTGGGGCGGTGCAGTTGCAATACCAGGCGGTGATACAGCTCTCAATGGTCCATCTGTAAGGGTCTCAGGGACCAAGCCAAATCTCTTCAGCCTCCTGAGGTTGAAGAGGCGTAACCGCGCCTTCTTCACCACACTGTCTGTGTGGGTGGACCATTTCAGATTGTCAGTTATGTGTACGCTGAGGATCTTTAAGCTTTTCACCTTCTCCACTGCGGTCCCGTCGATGTGGATGGTGGCATGTTCCCTCTGCTGTCTCCTAAAGTCCACGATCAGCTCCTTTGTTTTGTTGACGTTGAGGGAGAGGTTATTTTCCTGGCACAACTCTGCCAGGTCCCTCACCTCCTCCCTGTAAGATGTCTCGTCATTGTAGGTAGAACCCTCCAAAAAGTTTCTACATGTAACCAAATGCGTTCTACCTGTAACCAAAAAAGGTTATTCAAAGGGTTCTCCTATTGGGACAGCTGAAGAACCATTTTAGGTTCTAGATAGTACCTTTTTCCAAAGAGGGGATATGTGACATGCAAATATGTCATATTTTGTATGTTTAGTTTATCTTTTCTGGAGACATCCCTTGTATCATGTTCTAGGCCTCCCAGGTATTTGCATCGAAAGTCTGCTGTCCACACTTTCTTCAAGAGGTCCACCATTGTTCCTGTATCCAAGAAAGCAAAGATGACTGAACTTAATGACTAATGCCCCGTAGCACTCACTTCTGTCATCATGAAGTGCTTTGAGAGGCTAGTCAAGGATCATATCACCTCTGACACCCTAGACACACTTCAATTTGCATACTGCCCCAATAGAGCCACAGATGATGCAATCTCCATCACACTGCCCTATCCCATCTGGACTAGAGGAATACCTATGTCAAAATGCTGTTGACTACAGCTCAGCCTTCAAGACTACAGTACCCTCCACTATGCTGATCCTCAACACAGGGGTCCCACAAGGGTGTGTGCTCAGCCCCCTCCTGTACTCCCTGTTCTCCCATGACTGCGTGGCCATGCACGGCTCCAACTCAGTCATCAAGTTTACAGAAGACACAACAGTAGTAGGCCTGATTACCTACAATGACGAGACATCTTACAGGGAGGAGGTGAGGGACCTGGCAGAGTTGTGCCAGGAAAATAACCTCTCCCTCAACGTCAACAAAACAAAGGAGCTGATCGTGGACTTCAGGAGACAGCAGAGGGAACACGCCCCCATCCACATCGACGGAACCGCAGTGGAGAAGGTGAAAAGCTTAAAGTTCCTCAGAGGGTTCTGCATGGAACCCAGAATGGTTTTACCTGGAACAAAAATGGGTTCTACCTGGAACCAAAAAAAAATCCTATGGGGACATATTTGGAACCCTTTTTTCTAAGAGTATATCTTAAAAATTCATAAAAATAAAAATTTGTTTTTTGGTCTTAATAGTTTAAGGTTACGGTTAGGCATAAGGATAACTTTGTGGTTAGGTTTAAGATTAGGGATAGGTTTAAAATCAGATTTTAAGAAGAGAAATTGTAGAATTAGACAGGTTTAGCCATTATGGCTTTGTGATTGTGGTAACTAGTGATGACAGAGCAGCGCTGTGCTCACTGCAGATTTTTCTCATCCTGCACTGAGGAGGCTGCCCCTCTGTACTCCAAGAGTACTGACATTGTGACTACAAGTATAGACACCAACACACACGCATGTGCAAGGTGCTGGGCCCTGTAATTTCAACAATAACTGCTGCCATGCTATCCTACTCTCATAAACACAGGTGGGCCACAACGGGTAAGCACCAGGCACCTGGCCGCATACACGCACCGCTGGAGGGTCATGTGCCACCCAGATGCCTTAGCGACTCCATCCTATGCCATCAACACCTACATGATCCCACAGGAGACGCATGTAAAACCAGTGAAATTAGTCATATAAAACACACCTTGGCTACACAGTAGAATTTACAAGCCTTGACATTTACAATAAGGTTTTACAAATTATGTAGGCTACTCTCACGCCCTGGTCTTAGTATTTTGTGTTTTCTTTATTATTTTGGTCAGGCCAGGGTGTGACATGGGTTATTTATGTGGTGTGTTTTTTCTTGTTTTTTTGTGTAGGTTATGGGATTGTGGTGTAGTATAGTAGTCTAGGAAAGTCTATGGTTGCCTGGAGTAGTTCTCAATCAGAGGCAGGTGTTTATCGTTGTCTCTGATTGGGAACCATATTTAGGCAGCCATATTCTTTGAGTGTTTCGTGGGTGATTGTTCCTGTCTCTGTGTTACTTTGCACCAGTATAGGCTCAGTCACTTTGGATTTTATTTTTCCTTGTTTTGGAAGAGAAGAGAAGAGAACGTGAGACGGGTGTGCCATTCTCCTTGCGGAGATGGTGCAAAATTCATCAACACGGTCGGTCCCTGGGATTGGGCTGGCCAACACGATTCGGTTTGCTTGGAAGGAAAAGGAGTTGGAGCCTTTAGGACGGGAAACTTTTGGAAGCACAATATTGATGGGGATTCTAAAGCTGACGGTGAAGGACGTGTTTTGTTTCCAAGGCAACTCGTTGGAGGGAGCATACGACGTGGCACTACATACAGAGGAAAAACACAATGATATCCTGAGAAGGGCAAGAGCAGTGGGAGGTGAGAAGCCGATGAGCCACTATGAATTTGTGTAAGAGTATGCTAAGCTAGCTTAGCATTTTGAGTAGCATTTAGCACGCAACATTTTCACAAAAAACAGATAACCAAATAAATAAAATCATTTACCTTTGAAGAGCTTCGGATGTTTTCAATGAGGAGACTCTCAGTTACATACCAAATGTGCAGTTTTCCTGAAAGCGTCTTTGTGTAGGAGAAATCGCTCCGTTTTGTACATCACATTTGGCTACCGAAACGACCCGAAAATTCAGTCACCTACAACGTCAAACTTTTTCCGAATTAACTCCATAATATCGACCGAAACATGGCAAACGTTGTTTGGAATCAATCCTCAAGGTGTTTTTTCACATATCTCTTCATTGATATATCGTTCGTGGAAGCCTGCATTCTTCTCTGAATTCTGTGGAAAAATACTTGCAGCTGACTTTTGCGCACCAATTTCGGCGCAGGACACCGGGTGGACACCTGGTAAATGTGGTCTCTTATGGTCAATCTTCCAATGATATGCCTACAAATACGTCACAATCTGCAGACACCTTGGGGAAACGACAGAAAGTGCTGACTCACTCCTCTCACATTCACAGCCATATAAGGAGACAATGGAAAACTGAGCCTCAAAAACCCTGCTCATTTCCTGGATGCCGTTTCATCTTGGTTTTGCCTGTAGCTCACGTTCTAGGGCACGCACAGAAAATATCTTTGCAGTTCTGGAAACGTCAGTGTTTTCTTTTATATCTTACCAATTATATGCATAGTCGAGCATCTTTTTGTGACAAAATATTGCGCTTAAAACGGGCACGTCTTTTTATCCAAAAATGATATAGCGCCCCCAGAGTTTCAACAGGTTAACGGAGCTTGCTCATCCAGTGATACACCTGTCCGGTTACCTCCTGCGGGTGTTCTTCTCGTATCAGGCGAGAAGCGTAATGGTGTGGTCTAACACGGGTCCTCCGGCGGAACAGCTGCCGTGGCACTTTGGTCATGCGGCCAAGTGGTTGCGTGCGCACCCAGAGGTTGAAGTTTCCCGAGTAGGTTTAGATCACAGGCACCTGTACGAGGAGGTCAGAGGCAGGGAGTCCAGCGCCTGTAGTGGGCATCTCGGAAGTGGTCTGGGAGGGAGTGCAGGCGCGGGGTCTGGAAAACAGGCTCAAGGACCTGAATTGGTTGAGCCTCCATAAGTGCTTGCCGGTATGTACCATCATGTACCGGTATAGTTTGGTGCAATCCCCCACCTGTCCAAGATCCTCTTGTGTCAGGGAGGAGACTGTGCGCCATGTCTTTTGGGACTGTGCCTTTGCCAGAGTAGTATGGGCTAGGGCACGGGTGTTAGGTTTGGTAAGGGGGGATTTTGTATTGACGTGGGCCAGGTTAGAGAGAGGTGTAGGGAGAGCGAGAGGGACGGATAGGGACAGGTTTCTGCTCTGGCTTCTCATGAGTCTCTTTAAATGGGGGCTGTGGGAAGCCAGGCAGAACATGGTGAAGACAGGGAGAGAATGGGGGGTGGAAGGGATAGTGAGGAGGGTGGAAGGAGATTTGAGGGGCAGGATGAAGAGGGAGGAGAGGAAGTGGGGGCAGCATGCTGCTCGGGAGAGGTGGAAGGGGGGTTAGGGCTGGGTGTCATTTAGATTTGTAAGGGGATAGATTAGGGACGGGGAGATAGGGAAAGGTAGTTTGTAGGGTGACGGGGAGGGAAGATGCTCCCCTGAGGTTTTGTTTGGGGTTTTTGTTTTGTTAAAATTAAAATACCATTATTGGAGTATGTATGAAAATTATGAGTTGTAAAGAATGAATGGTATTGAAGGTAATAAATAATTTTTTATAAAAAATAAATTTAAAAAAATATAGGGCTGTTTCGGGTTTTCACGTTTATTGTTTTTTTGTATACTGTTCGTATTTTTTTCATCTTTATTAAAGATGTTTACAAATAACCACGCTGCATTTTGGTCCTCCTCTCCTTCACCGGAAGAAAACCTTAACAGCTACCATATAATGGCTATTGCTGTATTTTCAAACCATGTGGGAAACTGGTTCTATGCGGCGCCACATGTGAAAGATAAGTCCCACAAAACAAAGATAAACCGCCCTCGCTGTCATATCTACTAGATAAGGGATTATTTTTTAACCTAATGCAATGGCAAATCGAAGCGCAGGCGGTAGCGCTATAGTTTCAGGTGTGCCAGATCTTACTTTTTGCACTCCCAATTATCAGCGCACTCTCTGGCTTTGGCGCGAAACGGCTCGGTTTTCATGAATCAGCAAGTTATGGGCGTGTCGAGGCTTGGCCTCTCACTGGCCAATCAGAACGTGCTCCATGGTGAAATGTGGTTGCTTCAAGTTGTGTGCTTCTGGTCTTTTAAGTATTGCCTTGGAATCAACTCCAATTCCGATGTTAGTCGTTATAGTTTGTTAAATGGCTTACCGAAACGAAATAACAGCATGTAGAACTATCTTTGCTAAATACTTTAACTTAAACCCATTTGCAGTCCACATTGTTCAAAGTAATTTCATGGCTTCAATAGCATTGACACTGATATAGGGACTAGGCCAACTGCAAATTGCATTATGGCTGAGCATGGGAAAGGGAAAGGGGATACCTAGTCAGATGTATAACTGAATGCCTTCAACTGAAATGTGTCTTCCGCATTTAACCCCCCCGGGACATGGCAAACATTGTCAATATGTAAGATTAAATTAATTATTGATAAGGCCTAAAATATAACAAATCATTTTAATCAAATTCTAAATAAAACGAAACAACTTGTTTTAAATAGACTATGTCACACTTACAGGCACCAACCTTTCTCCCACGGGCATATAAAATTAAAACAACGCAGACTATGGAGGGTTTTACGCACATCCACAGTAGCTAGACAAATATCTAACATTAATAGAAAGGCAGAATGTCCACTCACTGTTATACTGAACATAATTGGAACCATCTAGGTCAGATCACATTCACACATCCCCAGATGTTGCATTGCAGGCACACCACGAACTTTGTCACCATAAAACCAGGAAGGTGAACAATTCTAAATAAGTTTGGTTGTAATAAAATTAAACAAAAAGCAAGCCATAATTAGTTTTTTAAACAACAACAACAATAAATACATGGTAAATGTAACGATATCATAAATCTGCCGGATAAAAAAAGACACGTATTAAACGGAAAACAAGCCATTTTTACAGGTTATATATCACTTCTAAATACGAGGTTCACCGGTATTCACTGTGGTTCTCATCTCTCGTTTCATGATGGGCATGGAAACGTAGCCTACATCATGGAGTTTTTTTTTCACTCGTCCAAAATGGGACCTGCATGGCTAAAATGTCGGCATGCCTACAGTACAGAGATAAAAAGACAATGTCAGCTCACTGTTTTACTCCTCTCAAACTGGACATTTTAGTGGAGCTTTGGTGATTAAGATGTATTTCCAAGCCTTCAGGAGTCAAAACCTTTATCTACAGGCATGACTACTTAGCGATTAAATTGGGCAGACATAAAACAATCTTAATTGAGTGGAGGGGAGGCTATGCTTGGTTTTATTACAGTTCAACGAAATGGGGAAAACACATTAGTTTGTATGTTTCTAAATACAGAGTACACAGGCACCAAAAGCATATTGGGTTACTCTTTTTTCCATGGGCAGTGTGCGTCATGGCTGGATAGGCTGCGTTTCCCGAAATGCATGCCATAACCAACTGCTTTACCACTAAAACCAGCGTTTGGTTAAATATCCTCATCAGCGCTGCCTGAAATGAGCACTTTGGATCAAATATTTCCACCCGCACATCTGAGCGCAAGCGAGCTGATATAAGACAGGTAAATTGCCGAACATGGCATTAGGGCTGGAAAATGCTAGTGGGCCAGTTTTCACATGACGCTATATTGTAAACTAACGTTTGTTTATCACTAGCTCCGCCTTAACGCAAGGCGAAAATAGAGCCCAATATGTGGATTCAAACTCATGTTCATGCTCAAGCTACTCTGTCTGATCAAATAAATATCAAATATAATATTAGGGATGGAAATGTTGTGATTGTTATGATAAGAGCAGGGTCTGGAAGAATGGCAAGCAGAGTCAGTAGCTAAGATCATTTGATTGTTGTTTGGGCATTGTTAAATTGTCAATTAAAACATATTTCTCTCTAAAGCATTTATATGTAAATCATCATAAATCAATTCATAGATAAACAAACTGATAGGCTATGACAGGGATTATTAAAACGGACTTTTTCTCATAGTCAATTCCTTTTCTGCAAATCTCTGGAATTCTCAAGCCAATTAAATTCAAAACAACAGATCTCTGTGGAGAACAAAGGGGTACATTTCTTATCTCTGATGGGAACATTTAGGGAAGGGAACATGTGAAACATTTCTGTTAGTGTGTGGTGTAGTTTGGGCCAGATGTCAGAGCAGTGCTGCTTAATGAGATGTGAAGCGTGTTTTTAACTTAGTGTTCTGTAGGCTTGCTT